>NC_141611.1:28673888-29381388 GCF_047967505.1 Dipteris shenzhenensis
TAATGGACTATGCATTATGACATTTTGTGTAATATGCATCGACTTAGCTTTTCTTCTCGTTAAGCCAATAATAAATCAAAGATATGGAAATCATAATTTTAGAATATAGATTGTGGGATAATTTTATTGTTTGTGCTTCATGTAGGCCCACTTATTTTCATACGTGGTTCATCCAAAGCCTCTTGTTCATGGAATGTAAAAATGGAGAGAGAGAGAGAGAGAGAGAAAGAGAGAGAGAGAGAGAGAGAGAGCGAGAGAGAGTAAATTGCTTTTTATAACTTGGATTGTATAACTTTATTGAAATTGCTTTTTTGATTGAAGATAGTAAGTTTAAAGGGGTAGTTCAATTTTTGGTGCAAGGGCTACTGGAACAATCGCCAGTTCTATAGATGAAAAGGAGGTTGTAGGGACAATCTTTTCCTTTTTAGGAAGAGGGAAGCTCAAGCAAGAAGGAGAGAAATGATAAAATCAAGCTAGCAAGTGTTCATGCCTTTTGTAAAAAAGATAGTCCCATTCAAGGGGAAGATATTAAAAGAAGTGCAAAAGCCTACAGATTTGTCACTTTTCTATTTTCTTGAGAAGTGTGATGCTAAATAGGACTACCATCTGTTTTATGAGATGTGGAATAAAGAGCTCATTATGCTACCATTTTGGAGACCCACAAAAAAAATCTAGCAGCAAACGAGCTAGCAAAATTTCAAAAGATTTCAGAGAAAAAGAAAGTAACCATATCTAGGAAGTCGTATGTCTTTGCCAAGGATTTGATTACAGACAAAAAGCTTCAGATTCCCATCAATAGTAGGCTTGATAGCTTTCCAAAGAAATACAAAGTAGTTTGTAATATCCATAATGAAGGATGCAAGCTATTGGAGGTAAGCCTTGCTTTTGCTGTGTTTTTAAATCTTTGTCATGAAGGTACGGAGGACATGCCAGAGGAAGCTATGGAAGATCCTGGGGAAGAACCTGATATTGAAGACAAAGGAAGAAATATAAAAGAGACACAAGAGCTAGAAGAGGAGGATATTAATCTTGAGGAAGAGAGCAAGGAGGCTGCATCCTTGGATCTTGAAGCCTTAAAGTCACAAACATTAAATGGAGTTATGTTTACTGAAGGAATGGATTTTGGGCCATGTAGTCTAGCTACACCTATCCTTCCTTCCTTCACTATTCAAGGTCAAGAGTATTATCTACTCTCAGATATATGCATCATCTTTGACCTTAGAGAATAATCTGCCTCTGCCTCTGCTTCTACCTTTGCCTCTTCTTCTGTCTGAATCTATGAATGCTTGATCATCAGAATGACCTTTGAATGCATGTATGGCTTGAGTCTTGAGTTCTTCACCAACTAAGACTTGACTGAAGTTCTTCCAGTGTCAGAATTTGCTGTTGAATGGCAATACTCTAGACTAGATTCTCGTATCCCTCTCCTAGTCCATTCAGGATGACTTGAACCATTTCTGCAGGGTTCATGGTCTATCGTGCTGCTACAAGTTGATTGTTGTAGTCTTTGATCCTGAGTACATAAGCATGACCGGTTTCACTACTGTTACGAAAACTCTAGCTAATTTGGTTTCTCAGTGTGAGAATCCTAGAAGTGTTCTTAGACTCATAGTGCTGCGAACATATCCCATGCTCCTTTTGATGTCTTGATAGTGTTGAGTTGTCCTAGCATGACATCTTGCACATTCTGCTTGATTAGAGGATATGCGTACTTATCTTTCTTGTCCCATTTGGCCTGAGCTCGAGCAATGGCAAGATCTACTACAGGTGTGGAAACTAATTGTGTAGTTGGAGATCCCGATGTAGATCCCATTGCTGGTGATGTGACAACATGTGGAGTACAGCTACTGCTGGTTGGATCATCCAATGGTCTAGGTGTAGATCCATTGGCGTACTCCCATTTGTCCTGAAGTACAAGATGGTCTCCATTCAGCATTTCCATGTGCCGTAATTGGAGTTGTCTAGCTTAGCAGATGCCTCTAGATTAAGGTTGCTAGTCGTAGACAGGGTGCAAGAATTGTACTCAAAGTGTCGTGAAAATCACTGTATGAATCAACTGCGAAACACTAACTGTGGTAAGTGAATATCGAAATTATCAGTGAAGGTAGACCTGCAATATATATAATCCAATCTGAATTACAAGGCTTGTGGCAAATGATGCCGAGAATAGCCAAGAGGCTTTCCAAGGCTAAAATGATGTGCACAATGCTGTGAAATAGCCAAATAGGCTTTACAATGATGGGTTGTGTGTGTGTGAAATCAAATCATGTGCCATCTGCCCACTAATCAATTAGCAATGCCTCTGAACACTCTGAAGTCTGCTCACTGAACTGATGAATGCCAAGTGTTAGGTAATGTGATGATGTGAAACCGTATGTGAGCATAGGGAGACTCTGAGTAGAAACTATTCGGGAATTTTGGGCAGGACTTAGATTGGCAATTTGGGAAAATTCAAAGCATCCCCTCTATGGTGATCTAGTCTACTCTGATCTAGATCTACACCAACCGTCGATCGATGAAAGAACAACAAATAATTTCTTTTATTTGGTTCTTTTTATGTGCTGGGTGAGATGCGTCAATGTAGAGGCTAATGTGCATGTAGGAAGTGGATTTGTTGGCGAGTCTCAAAAAAGAGTGATACTTGCGCTGAAATGTGTGCATGATGTAACGAGAGCGTAGAGAACAAAAAAGCCATCGTTTCACTTTTTTGTAGTACCCTCAAATTCCTCCTAGATCAAGAGATACGGCTATTTCTAGGTGGAGGGCCAAAAAAGAGTGAAATGTGCAAAATGATGATGTGTCACTATGAGTCACATGTAGTGATGATGTGGCATTGTGCTTAGCAAGAGGTGTGCTTGTGAAGCAGTGATGATGTGGCAATCAGGTGTACATGCTGTGGGAAGACTGTGCCTGTGGAGAGCTAATTGTGGTTGCAGGGATCAATGGGCCACATGGCATTGATGATTGGATTGATGATGTGGCAATCCACGTGGACCTGGTGATGTGGCAAATGACATGTCACAGATGATGTGGCAATTGAGCTAGTTCTATTGACATGGTGGGCTAATGCTGATGATGTGGCTAACCAATGGTTCATTTGACCGAACCACATGCCATGTGGCAAAAATCTAACCAACCCACTTAACTCGAGTCAACGTGACCTAACCATAATTAGAAGAACCCAACCTTATCGGGTTAATGTGACCCAATGTTAACCTTACCAATCCTATCCTTAACTTCTGTCATGTGTCAAATTCTAAGCCAATCCTTCCTGTGGTAACCTTGGGATAAGGCTCGCACCACGTGTCATAGCATGGATTAGACGAAATCTAAATATTCTTGACGGAATCTTCGGTGAAGTTTGAAGTTGGAACTTCAAGAAGCAGGCTATCTGCTATTGTTGCAGGTTGTTATGAACCCGGAGATCATTACGTAGCTCGGGTACATTGTTGGAGCTGCAATCCGGTGGAGCTTTGGGTTAGATGTCGATGGAGCATTGCTGTCTTGAGCTCGTGAGGTGCTACTTACACTGACGAAGCAGCTAATCATTAGGACTCTAAGACACTGCTTCAAAAATCTTTCAGCCGAGGGTCATTGGAGCTTTTGGCTTTTCAAGCACGGAGAGGTTGTTGGGAAGCCATCGGTCACCATTTGCTATGAGCTTTGGTCCATCAAGCATTTAGTAGCTTTGTGGAGTCTCGAGCTATAGAGCTTCGTTGTGGTCGGTGAAGCGAGCTGGAGCATAGACTTTGGAGGTGCCTTGTTGCGAGCTAGGAGCATTGGTGCTGCTTTATAGCACTCTATTGTGTTAGTGCTATGCACATATGATCACATGATGTTGAGCGTGATTTCTCAACACCTTCTCCTTCTCCCTTCTCCCCTCTCTTCTCCCTTCTCCCTCCCTTCTCCCCTCTCTTCTCCCTTCTCCCCCTTCCCTCTTTCTTTCGTGGAAACACATTACAACAATCTAAGAGCTGCTTGAGTGACACATGTAGATGGCTCATGCTTTGCATTGCTCTCACAAGGAGTAGCTTGGAGTGGAGGCTCTGATGGCATTCCTTCAAGATCCCCTCGACATGTGTCATCATTGAGACTACACACCTCAACCATCGACACTAAGCAAAAAGTAGGGGAAGAGCTCAGTAAGAGTGAGCAAAAGAGATTGATGAGAAGTATTCAAGATGCCTTTTTTGTTAGGGTGTGCAACATGGAGGAGAGTGAGGTGGAAGGAACCATGTCTAGTCTAGAATGAGTCAGCACTATGAAGAGGAGGATTCTTCATGATCCTAAGAGCAGTTTGTAGTTTGAAGGTCATGATGACCTTGCCAGCTGGGTGCAATGGGAGATAGATGCATGCTTTGGGATGACAACTTTATTGACCCCCTCCCTCCTACTCTCCTCCTACTCCTCCATCCACACTCCCTCCTCCTCCACTCTTGCATCTGCACTCCCTCCTCCTCCATCTGCACTCCCTCCTCCTCCACTCTTGCTCCTCCTCCCCCTCCACACCTGCTAGTCCTCCCTCCTCATTCATGCCTACTAGTCCTCCCCCTCAATCCCTCCTCTTCATATGTTTGTCCTCCATCCCTCCTTCTCCTTGCCCTCCCCCTTCCTGCGTGTTGCTCCTTCATGCCTGCTTCTCCACACCTGGTCCTTCTCTATGCCTCCTCTACACTCCTTTACTCATGGCACCATTTGAGGACATCTCCAACAAGTACCAGGTTCACTTGGATTTGGAGCCTGAATATGCAAGCACACATAGTCTGGGATTGAGGGGAGGTTCCAAGATCCATAGTCTTCGTTTGCAAGGAAAGAAGCATCTTGACCTTTGGGTAGAAGGATCCTTGTATCCTTTAGATCGTACCAACCAAGAGCGCATGGGCTAGTTTGGTTTGTTGGAAATGGACATGCTGGGTTGCTTGGTTATTGCAATCGGTTGAACAGTGCTCAGAAAATGGCTATGCAATTGGTTGAACAATGCTTAATTATTGCAATCAATTGAACAATGCTAAGACAATGGCTATGCAAGCGAGCCAAGTGCGTAGAGCCCAAGCAGAGTAGCTACCACATTTAGGAAATAGCACCATTGTTGCAATGCATAACTCTATGCAGGAGCATCAAAACCAAAACAAGTATCTTCATGATAAAGCCAAAGCATTGGACTTGGAGTGACATAAATTGCAAGATAAGATAGCTGAAACAAAAAAGGCTTGGAAATATATATATACAACCAAGCTCCATAGGCCATAGAGAAGGAATGAGAGAATGGAGAAGAACAAGTACAAAAGATAAAAGAAAGACCTTTGAGATTGAAGGATAGGAAAAGAAGGTACTTACATAACATGGATGCATTGGCACCCCCTGGAGGCGCTAAAAAGAGAAGAATCTGGCTACAAGGTTGGTTATCCAATGTTCCAATGAAATTATACTCTTTTGTGCTACACTGTTTGTGACTAAGTTTTGCTTGTGTTCTTCTTTAGGAACTTCATGGAAGATGTGATGGGAAGAACGGACGGAATGATATTGATTGTTCATACACCCCAGCTAGTTTATTGAAGTCAAGCGATCTCATTGGGCTACTAGAGGACCCAAGACACAAATTCCATAGATGTTTTTATCAAATCTATGCTTTTATATCAATATTAAATCTTCGCAAAATTTTATCAACTTAATTTGTTCTAGGTCTGAAACCAACGGGTTCATATGCAAGAAAGAGCAATAAACATGATAGTTATGATGCATATGCCATGTTGAAGATGGAGCTAGCCATGTCAATGATGTATAGTCTAGGCATTTGCCATGGGCCGTTCCCATGATGAGGAGTTATGGATTATTAGTCCATTCTTTAATGGTGTCTTGATCCATGATATCTTTATGTGTTTGCCTACAACAATGGGAAGCTATAGGTAGCAAATGGAAAATTCGTACCTGAGAGAGGAGTCTCGTCATCATGATTGGGAACACCTAATGACAAAAATGCGGGCGCTATTGTTTGTAGATCAGAGTCCTTGCCTATTGTCTCACTACTACAATTGCTAGTGTGTTGAAGGCAATGCATGCTAGAAGGTATACACATACAAATTGAATGCATGTAACTATATGCTTGACTTTACTGCTATCAATGAGAAATCAGTGCATGTGGGGATAATTGATTGTGAAGGTCATTGCATTGGACAGAGAGTCGTGAGCCACAAGATCCCAGATCTGCTCTGCATGCAAGATTTCCTTGGTTTGCTCCATAGCTTTATTGAAGGGAAGAGGCAACCCCAAGAACAAAAGGCGAGTGGTCATCTTGTACTGACTATTGTGTTGTGGGTTGGTTATTTGGAGAAAAATATGAATTCATTTATGATGCTGATCTGTATGGTCAAAATATTGCCAAGAATAACATTGCAGCAGCGAGGCTTTTGCTTGATTTTAAAAATAGCCTTATGCATGACATCCCCAAGGCACGTGCCTCCATGGAAATTTTTTTGAATAAACTCCATGCACACAAGGCCAATGAAGAAGAGGCTTTATGACCCACAGAAGAGATGAAGATTTTATTACACTATGTATTTTAAAATCAAACTCTTTTGGTTGTACAAAATTTTACTTCATCGTAAATGACATGTTCTTTCACAATGTAACTCCACTATTTTGCAAATGTTGAGCTCTACATGCTCTTTTTATATATGCATGTTCTTTTTGTTGAATTGTTAAGACATCGCAAAGTGTATGAACATCAATCAAAACTCCACCTTCAATAACAATGTGCACGAGTAGCAATCAAAACTCCATCTTTGTTAATTATGTTGTGTTATTTCATTCAAGCCCACTCAAAATTCCATCATACGCATTCAAGAGCCAAGAATGGATGCTTCATGTGCTTTTTATTACATTTCATTTAACTTGATCATGTGTAGATTCTTCACATGTTTTTAATTACATTTCATTCAACTTGATCATGTGTAGCTAATTATGTTGCATTATTTCATTCAAGCTTGCTCAAATAGCAACTCCTCATTCTACACACCAATTGCATGGTATTTATATTTTTCATGTTATTCTTTGTAAATGTTATGCTACTGCTATGCTTCTTCAATTCTAATAAATATTGCATCATCCTCGCACGCACCATCTATACAAGCTACCTTTGAGGCCCAAGAGCAAGAATCTCACTCGAAAAGTGCAATAAAGTACTTAATGGACGTTGATGATGCTACTTGCATGAGAGTAGGAGGGCAGAGGCGGTTGCAATTGCATAAGAAAACCCCTACCATGACCTGAATGGTTGGAAGTTAAGCCGCATTCATGAGGTTGTCACCATTAAGCAGTTACATTGGTGTGGAGACTCTCTGAACGTAGCCACATGAGATGGCCCATTAAGCACTGCAACACCAAGTATGGATTAGAATGCAAATTTTCATTATGAGATGGTGCATTTAAAATCACCGCATAGTGGCTATATTTCACAATACTTTGCGAAGATACTTTATACAACATTCATGCTAGGTTATCTCGTGGACTTTGCTGACAAGCCTCAAACATGCAAGCATGCACATCAAGTGCACCTTTCTTCCATTGTCCCCTTGCATCCAAAGGTATTTTTCTTAGATTTCAATTCCTTCTAAATCTCAGTTTCCTTTGTTTATTTGATTTTGAATAAATCAGTTTGAGCAAAGAGAGGGTAGAGAGAGGGATGAGTGGAGAGAGGAAAATTGAAAGGGTTCAAGTGGAGAGAGGGTCGAGAGAGCATGGATGAGTGGAGAGGCAGAGAAAAATCTTTGGAGGGGAGGGGGAGTGAGTGGAGAGACAAGCAAAAAATTATTCTCCCCTCTTCTTTGCATGGTCTTATGGTTGCACAAAGAGGAGGAGGGGCAGGGCTACAAAAGATTTTAGAATGAGTAGGCAGGCAAGGGCAAAACATTTCCTACAATGGACATGCCAACGTTTCACAAGACCTAGTCTCATCTAGTTTAAATTCTATGTAAATTACCTTGACCATCGAATCTGATTTGCATGTTTGGGCACACATTTTTCCTTGTTTCTCGCATGAGGTCATGCATAAGTGAAAAAAGCATGCATCAAAGTGCATATATTATATGTGAATGTTCCTGCTAGGCATGATACATTGAATGGGCCCTAATATCATCCACATGAAGATTTGTGCAAAATATGATGCCCATAATATCGGACTTGTATATTTGGGAAAACATTTTTCCTTGTTTCTCACTAGAACTCATGCATGAGCGACAAAAAACATGCATTGGTGTGTGTATATCGTATGTGGTGGTATTTGATAGGCAAGATACTTTGTAAGAGCCCTAATGTCATCCTCTCAAAGCCTTAAAAAAAGTGCCATGCCTAAAAATATCATTTTCTTAGTTTGGCATGCATAAATTTCATCGTTTCTCCCCACATGATTAATCATTTATGTGTGACAAAAAATATGTATTGGGTACATATATTGTGTGAGCATGTCTCTGATATAAACCATACTTTACATGGGCCATAATACCATCCACTTTAAATATTCTACAAATTATCATTTTCATCAAATCTCATTTGCATGGTTAGGGATGCATTTTTCCTTGTTTCTTGCCAAAAGTCATGCATGAGTTACCAAAAATATGCAACAAGGTGTATATATCATATGTGTAGGTCTCTGATGGCCATGATACTTTTCAAGTGTCTTAACCTCATCTTCTTTAAATCCAATGCAAAGTATCATTGCCATCAGGTGTGATTTGTATAATCGAGCATGCATTTTTCCTTGTTTTGTGCCATTAAGTCATGCATGAGTGATAAAAAATATGCATGGGAGTGCATAGACTATATGGGCATAATTTTGATGGGTATGATACTTTGCATGGGACCTAATCTAGTCTACTTTATGTCTTGTGCAAAATATTATGACTATCAAACTCATTTTGATGGTTGAGCACACATTTTTCTTTATTTCTTGTTAGAGGTTGTGCATGAATGACAAACAATATGCATCAAGGTGCATATATTGTGCATGTTTTTATGGAAAAAATACTTTGGATGGGTGCTAATCTCATCCAGTTTAAGTCTTATGCAAAGTATCATGCCCATCATTTCTCATTTGCATGGTTGGTCACACGTTTTTATTTTGTTTCTCACCAAAAGTCATGCATGAGTGACAAAAAATATGCATGAAGTGTATATCGTATGTACACATGTTGGATACTTAGAACTTGGACCTAATATCATTCTCACATTCATGCACGTCCTGTCTCAATCACCAAGGAGACCCTCAATAGAGAACTTTACATGCATTGTACAATCATGAGCTTAGGCTTAAGATGGGTCAAGGAGACTCAAAGGAAAGAGTCATATGAAATGCATGATTAAATGCAAAGCTTGTTACATGAACTGTCAATATACGTTCCAAACTATCTTGTTTCCAAATTCCCATGCATTGGCTCACACTAGTTATGCACATTCTGCTAATAGCTCGTGAATGAATCTTGATCGAATCTTTGCCCGGGTACACCTGATGTCCGCGGGCCTGACAAAAATCAGGTTAGAAGCACATGACTGGAGCTTCTCGTGAAATGGTTTGGACGGACGCTACAGAATACTGAAAGACAAAACTCAATAGTACAGTGAAGGAGCCGTTTGAGGCCTGTAAAGAATAGGAGGCAGGCTTGAGAGCACCGAGGGGGGTTGGTTTTATAGCGGCACCGAAACAGGGCCGGCTTCAGCTCTGAGCTGAGGTTGATGCTTGCTGCTTTTCATGCTAGCACCAGTGCGTGTGAGTTCTAGCAAGCCCAACACGTTGCAAAGAGACGGTGAGGAAGAACCTTGTGCACAGGATATAGAGAGGGACGAGGGGTGCCGACTGCCACTTTCAGGATGCAGAGCCCTTACAAATGAACCAAGAGAAAGGGGAGGTGGTGATGACGGTGCCACACCCACACTGCAGGCTTCCCCTCCACACGCGATCATATCCGGAGAAACTTTTGGAGACCAAGTGTCTCGCCTAGTAGAACTCTCCTCCAGTTGGCACTGAACTTGGCCATTTAATTTAGGCCAAGTTTATGGATGGCAGACTCTACCTTTCTCCAACCTATTTCATGGTGACACAGCTCTAGAAGAAGTGGTGGATCGTCTCTCTATCCTTGGCATAGATCGCACAGTTGGGGCTCACTTGTAAACACTTCACTAGTTTCTCTCTCACGGGTAGCCATAGTGGCGACCAATCTTCCAGAGGAAGAACCCTCCCCACCTTACAATTTTGCCAAATCTCTTGGAATCTTTTCTACCACCACCCTTGGCTTTGGCTGAGCGAGCATTTTCTATTCAAGCTCCCATAAGGCACCTACTGTTCGGCCAATCATCTATATACTGCCCTTGCCATGATCTTTGGCAAAGTCTTTTTTGTAATCATCCAGCTTCTCCCCTCTCTAGTTCACAGAGACCACTGTATTAGAAGGCTAGTTGTCTAGGATTGTCTCTAAGACAGCACACAACAAGTCCGACTCCCCTTTGTTAAGCTTGAACTCCACCTGCAAGGACTCTAGTGTCTTCGAGTCAGCTTTACTAGAATCCCACAGACCCTTCCAAACCTTGACCCCCTTTTTGAACATGTTGTGAGATCTAGCAAGGTCATGACGGGGAAAGGGCTTGCCCTATGAGCAAAAGGTAGGGCTCCACCAAATTGATTCGAGGAGCCCAGTTCAACCTTTCCATTGCAAAGTCTCCATACTAGCTTGACCAGCCCATCGGCTTAATTGGACCCTTCCATTCAAATTGGGAAAGCAAAGAACACTCTGTCATGCCACTCAAGACCTCTCCATGACCCCACACCTCTGGTCTTTCCACCTTCAATGAAACATTTCATAATTTTGGTCCAAGGCGCACAATTGAAAAAAAGCTTTGGGATCCTTTTGGTGAGAAAAGACATATTTCGCAATTGGATGTTAGGTAGGGCCACCTTACCATTTGCTTTAGGCGCTTTCAAGGAATAGAATGAAATTTCCTCTTGCCTTCATCCTTCACCTAGAGGAATGCTTTGAGTAGTTTGTCAATCATCGCTAACTATTGGCTCTTCTTGAACATCCATATCAATGCTAGTTATGTGGTGGACACCATCAAAATATGCTATAGAACTACGAGGCACACATTCTAGCATAACATCACCCCCCATGCCAACCCCTCAATTTACCTTTTACCTTTTCTTTGAACCATTCGAATCTTTGCTGTAGTGATGTCAATTCCTATAGGTACCCCAAGTACCTAACAATGATGCCCCCTTGAATTATCTAAACTTGTAGGTTTGTAACTCACTGTGGTGGGGCTTCCCACCATGACCATAGAACAAAGGTCTTCGACCAGCCTACAGATTGAACCCAAAGCTTTGCAAAAGAGTTTCAATACTTTGAATAGGTGGCTTACACTAGATCCTTGTGAGATACAATGAGAATGTCATTTGCAAACATTTGGATGAAGAACTATTTGCCTGAGTGGAGGTTCAAGCCTTTGATTTTCCCAGTAGAAACCACCCTCTTCATTTTGAAGTATGAGGGGCATTGATCCTAGCACAAAGAGGAGGGGGGCAATGGGAACCATTGAGGTAATTATCTCTTGAAGTCGTAGCGTTCTACTACTCCCCCATTCAAACACAACACCATGGCAGAATTGGAGAACAAGATAGCAACCATCTTTATGAACCCATCCCCAAAGCCCAACTTCTCCAAAACCTATGTGAGGTAGTCCAACGCATCTTGTCGTAGGCTTTGTCTAGGTCAAAACCGAATGCCATCACCCTCTGACTGGAAGCACATGCCAAACCAATGGAGAGTGTCAATGTTCATGATGTTGACATATATATCCTACTCTTTCACAAATTTGTTCTATTCTTGGTATTTAGCATGAGCCAAAGAGCCAAAGAGCCTTGAAGAGCTAATAGAGGGCATGCAGCCGCTCGACTTTGAGAGTACCAAGGTGTAGTTCTAGCTAGGCCATTCTCTAACGCCGAGTTGGAGAAAGCCTTAATGACAAATCGCCAGGCCCGGATCAGCTGATAGCTAAATTCTTCCAAAATTCTAGCCCCTAATTGGAGAAGATCTTACCGAGATGGCCAATCAAGCAATGAGTAGAGGTAGCCTCTCAGAAGATGTAAGCATGGGGTTGATGAAACTCTTCCCCATACTCCAAAGTAGGTTGAAGTTCAACGATTGGAGGCACTCTTCTGTCCTCCAGTCGTTGACCTTCAACGTACTTTGGAGTATGGGGAAGAGTTTCATCAACCCCATGCTTACATCTTCTGAGAGGCTACCTCTACTCATTGCTTGATTGGCCATCTCGGTAAGATCTTCTCCAATTAGGGGCTAGAATTTTGGAAGAATTTAGCTATCAGATGATCCGGGCCTGGCGATTTGTCATTAAGGCTTTCTCCAACTCGGCCTTAGAGAATGGCCTAGCTAGAACTACACCTTGGTACTCTCAAAGTCGAGCGGCTGCATGCCCTCTATTAGCTCTTCAAGGCTCTTTGGCTAATCATCATCATCATTCTTGGCCTCTTTGCCTATAATATGGCCTAGCTCCAGTCGAAAGACATGCAATTTTCTAATAGTCCTCAAACAAATTCCCCTACTCGTCCTTTGATCGATGGCTTCTCTCAAATGCTTCCACTTCAATGATTGGAAGAAAGGTTTAGACAGACAAGCTGCCAACCAGTGCATCTGACTCTTCACCCTAGCTGCCTCAGCCTCCACTTATGCGATCGCTTGAGCTCCTATGTTCGCTTCCACAATCAGGGCTAAAATGAAGGGTTCGGTGCTAGCTCTTGGGCACACTATAGGGCATCTCTAATCGTTGAAAACCCATCGAGTACATTTGTTGTCTTCGATCTTTTTTGGTGGTTGAAATCCTTGATGAAGTGAATGGTTATTTTGACTGCCATGTCCCATTTAATGCAGGGGTTGTCAGTCTCAAGCATAGATTCATGCCAAAAGAGTGCCACATCCGCCTGATCTGGGCACAGAAGCTATGAGAGAGTAGGTTAGCTTTGTTGAACTTGAAAGTCATGTTGAGTGATTTGGTAGTCTATGTGTGGATGCAAAAGCTCAACGCTATCGGAAGGTGGTCATAGACACAAGTGTTCAGCACACATTCGCCCTTGATGGGCCCCCACCGCCCGTCGCCTGAGGCGTAGAAATGATCCAACCGCCCTACTTAAAATTGGACCCCTTTTCTCCTATTAGTCCATGTGAAGCCATCTAGTCCTCCTACTACCATTTATGTGCAATCGATCAACCCGAACTTTAGTGAAAATTTATCCCAGGCCTCTTGTTTGAGCACTGGCCATAATATATCGATCCTCTTCATTCTTTATGTAGTTCCAGTCACTGCCGATGAGCCAGTAATCATCCTCCATCTTGGATTTGAGAGTAGCCAGCAAGCGATCCTCTCGTTGATCGTGTTGGGAGCGTATATACTTGCTACCTTGAAACTAAACCCTTAGACTATGATTCTTGATGCTAGCGCCCATCCTTCAGTAAGCTTAAATTGTTCCTTCACTGGTAGCAAATTTTGAACCAATATTGCTGCATCCCCCTTACCATGTATTGGACAGTTTTAATGACCACATGATATTCCAATTTACTGCATGCAAAGAAAAAACTATCCTCGTCTCCACACTTGATTTCCTAAAGCATCATGACTTGTAGTTTTCACTTACAAAGAAACTCCAATGTTCCTCGTTGTTTGATCTTTTTGCAACAACCTCTGAGATTCCACACACTACCTCAACCTTCTTCAAATTGTCTCCCTTGCACCCCTTCACCCTTAGGTTGTTGGTGGGTAATGACCCTATATGCATCTCAAACAAAACTACACTGCTTCTCCTTCCCTGTGGCTGACCCCCTTGCCACTTCTTTGAGATACTTTGATTTGCTTGTGCCTTCTTCTCCAAGGATTCCGCATCTTGTTGTTGGGACTTATCCTTCTCTCTTTCCTCGTGTTTTTGTTTTTTGTGATTGTCTTCAGGCATTTCCTGGTCCATACCATCTAGCACAAGCGGGGAGTCGAAAGCTCCATTTCCTGATTCAACCACTTTTTTTGCCTCTGTTTCATCTTGGGGTGCCCTTTGTTGAGAACGGTCCGCATTGCTAATCTTTGGCCCATTCTCGTCCACCTTAGAGTTTAATTGTTTGGGTACCTCTCCTATGTAGGAGTCTCCAGAGGGATCTTCTTGCCGATGGTGGTTGGTCTTTGCCTTCTTTTTCTTTTTTGCCCACCACCGTCCACTATTCCTGAGGATTACCAAAAGCGAGTGAGGAAAAGTGAGCGAACCAAAAAAAGCGAGAAAGAAAAAGTGAGCAAGCCAAAACAAATAATCAAAACAAAACAATAATAGATTGACAAATCCTTATTTTAGCAAACTGTCTAAGTTCTTTAAAAGTTCATGAGAGAGTTGGACCTCCGTCATTGCCAAGGCATCATTAGTAAAGATGCACCCTTTCTTCGCTCACTTTTAGTCACTTAATTTTTTATAATCCTCCATAATCAAGTTCTCTCTCTCCACCAACATAAGTGAGTTCACCAATGAAATCTTCCACACAAGTCAAAAGTTCTTGAATGGAATAGTCCACATTACATGCATGTGCAAATGCTTGGTTTTTGAAAATCTATTCACTCTTGGAGCAAAACCCATGTTTTTCTATTTACAAAAAAACCCTCCCTAATGAATCCGTCTTACATCCCACCAATCCAACAAAATCTAAAGAGTAAGTACATCCCTTTCTTTAAAATGAATTAAATTCCAAACCAAATCAATCTTTGCTTATAGAAATCAATGGTAGAAGCCGAAATAGACAACATATTGACATAGTCCCTATTAGGTAAACTTTCGTCTAGATCTAATGCAAGAAATCGGCTAATTGTTTATTAAATTCACATTGTGATGGATAAATGGTGCAAAAGATCATGATAATCATCTAGATCATGCCTTGCCATTCATTTCGATATGTAGCATGACCCCATTTGGATTTGTAAATTAAAAGATATAGGACATCGAAATTCTCATCTTTTGGGCCAAAAGAGGGAGCACCATTTAGTAAAACTTCATGCATCAAAATGTGAATTTAATGGAATTTTTACTAGATTTAGAGCAAGGCCGCTCGTAATAGAAGCATGTTAGAACTCTATCTATATATTGGGAAAAAGACAATCAAATGTTTTCTATGCAAGTTCTTCTGATGAAAATATATTATAGAACACTTTACCAAGACTTTTACCAAGGTAGACTTTCAATAACATGTTAAGGTCATGTTTGATGTTGAAGTTTTTATTGATTGATGCACTTCAACTATATACTACTTGTTGGTAGCCAAAGCATTTCTATGCAAGCTCATCTTTTCATGAGAATAAAATAACACTATCACTAATGTAGACTTACAAACTTAGGTTATAATCATCTTAAAAATTATGGTGATACTATAAAGCTTTATTAATGATCATTACATACATATAGTGAGGTTATGTTTTTCTTAAGTGATGCACTTCAACTAAATAGTACTTGTTGATAGCCAAAGTATTTCTATTTAAGCTCATCTCATAGAATATAGAACACTATTACTAATGTGCACTTGCAGTATTATGTTATAATCATGTTCAACGTTGAGGAAGCACTATAAATCTTTATTAATGAGATGAGTACATACATACAATGAGATTATGTGTTGGTAGCCTAACCATTTCTTCTTTGCTCGCTTTTTCTCGCTCGGTTATTTGGTCCTACTCACTCGACAGTGCTCGCTTGATCGACTGCCTCACTATTCCTCCTACGGCCCTTCCATGGCTTTGTCCTCCTCTCTTTTCATCTCGAGTCCTGTTGGGCTTTGCATGGCACTTGAAAGGGTGATGTACTCGTTGGGTTGTTCCTTCATCAGTTCCTCATCCTCGTTTGACCCTCCTCATGGTAAGCTTGGTATTAGTCACCCTTTCCAGATACTCTCTTGCAAAGTGACCGAGTTTCCTGCACACAAAACAATCATATGGGGGAATGGGCCAAACTTGACCCTGTACCATCGAAATGCATTAGGGAAGTTGACTTTCACGAAATGAGGTATTATTTGGCCCCGATCCTAAAAGATCCAAACCCACTTTCTTCTTGCTAGCATCCTTGATGAGGCAGGTATGAGCAACACCCTCCAAAGAAAAGAGGCCAACTCCTCTAGTGCTTCTACCAACTAGGATGATATGTTCAGGAATTTGATCCACACACACCACTCATGAAAAATGAATTCATCAATGCTAAATACGGGACTCCAAGGCATAACCAATAACGAGGCTCTAGTGAAGACAAAGGACCTACCCATCAAATCCTCCCGAAAGGCTTCAGAGATGTAGTGTAATAGAAAAAGACCTTTTTCTAGGAAGCATGTCGAGTAGCAATTCGCGAGGGAAGAAATGGGTTCAAGGCTTCATTATGGACCTTTGGAAGAAATTGGATATAGTGGTTTCTTGTATAGCACAGATCGTGCAGTCGGTTCAGCCAGTGGATCATGTCATGGTAGGAATTGACACAAGGGAACACTCACATTGCAAGGCTATGGCTACTCACTGGGTAGCCCCCCCTAGTGCCAATGCTGTGGCCAAATCTTCCTTGAGATCATGTAGATGAACTTTCGTTCTGCTTTTTGTTAGATGTGATGATTGTAGGATATTCGGTTATCTGTATTTTTGGATAGGCCTGGGAATGAAAACGGGCGTCAGCAGTCAGTGAAGAGATCCTCAAACGGATCTTCTGCTAGTGTATTTGAGGTTTTCGCCGCCATGCATAGTTTATTACACTATTGTTGTTCTTCTTCTTCTTGTGACCTCTGAGAAACGAATGTTAATCGAATAATTTTCCTTTTCCGTTCTGTTTTTCAACTTCCTTTTTAGTAATTGTAGCTTTAAATCTAGATTCCTTCATACTTACACCTTCTCTGTTGTTTGCAGGGTAGATGTGCATGCATTCACTTTGGACTAGGGAAATGCATAGAATATGTCTTCGTTTTTCATTATCTTCTGCCAAGTGATGGCACGTAATACTCTACCTGCCTTCTTTGATAACTGTGCAACGATATCCTCATTGAACTGCTTATCAATTCGTGTTTCATCTTGAAATCGTATCCCATGCTTCCCTTGTGCATTTCCAAGATGTGAACGACTCTTGTTAACAAAAATGCCTATAAAAAGGCCGGTGTTTTTTGAACATGCAATCTATGTTTGCCTTCGATTCGTTGTCTTTTGAAGATATTGACGTTGATATGGCCATTCTGAAGGTATGCATTAGAAGCTGTCTTTTCTTTGCATTTCTTTTGTTTCCTATTTACTTGCGTTCCTCTAAGATATTGATAGCAGTACAAGCTGTTTAGGTAGGTGTCCATAGAGGTATTTTTAGAACATGTCTTAACGAGACGTCTTGCATTTCTTTTATTTCCCATTTACTCGCGTTCCTCTAAGATATTGACAGCAGTACGAGTTGTTTAGGTAGGTGTCCATGTTAGCTTGACGGTATTGCTTATATGCTATTACGAGATGCTAAGTGTCTTTCCTTTCTGTTCATGCAATGTATAAGTTCTGACTTCGCAGTTGAAAGTCTTCATTTCTCTATGTCTTTGCAGTTGTAAGTCCTCAAGCTAGGTATACATTGTAGATTGAGGGTTATACAGTTTGTCAAAAGTGCTTTTTAGCGATTCAAAAGACCTTTTTAAAACTTCAATGTGAAGTTAAAACATACATTGTAATTTTTATTTTCTTTGAGATCTTTCCTTCGCTTTAACTGTAATAGATATAGATTCTAGAACATAAATCTAAGAATTCTATGTTTCATTAACAAACTGGAAGTTTTAGTATGTGACATTTGTTAGTCAACCAACTATTCTTACTTGTAAGTAGATACTAGTAAGTGGACAGTGTGAACTAGCACAAATGGCATTTCTATGTAATAACAGACAATGAAAACTGGCAGTACTGGCATTAATTGAATTTTATTTCATTTGTTTAAAGTCAATTGACAGATCTGTCTGGCATTACTAACGCCTTGAATAAATTTAAACAGATTTATTAGTTGTTTTAATTTCTCAATTTATAATCTGAAAATACTTCAATGATATGGTCTTATGTACTTTTTGTTTATGATAATGGAGATAACTATGAATCAAAATTGCAATTTATGTTGTTAGTAATTATTCAAGATTATGTGGTTAGTTTAAAAATTATAAATAATATTCAAATATAAAATTCAAATCTGAAAATTTTTTACTCTTTTCCTAGCAGATCAGATTTCTATTGAGGAGAAACCAACTCTTTATTTGACCTATGATTCCTCACCTATTGCAAATCATAACACTAGCCCATCTGTTCTCCGTGGTGTCGCTTCTCTTTTAGTTGCATCTCCTCCTCCTCCTCTTACAGGTTCCCCGAACTATAGGCAAAAGTCTATGAAAAGGTCCTTTTCTGAAAAGTCATGTAATGAAGATAAGAAGACAAGGACCCTTAATTTTGTGGGTGAAACATCCAAACTAGTTTTCCTTGTAGACCCTTTGCCACCTATTGGATCTCCTCTAGATTGGGATGAAGAAGAGAAACCAATCCCATTATTGCCTTGTAATAATAGGCCATTATTTGTTCAAGAGATAGATTTGTGTATTAAGAATCGGGTATTTGAGGGCAAGGTATTGAATAAGTATAGAACTTATATGTTGCAAAATGTCACTTACCCAAAAGCTCTCAAAGTTGACCTAGTAGATAGAAAGGGCATTGGATGCATAACTTTTCATATAGATCAGGTATACTTTGTTGACTTTATCAAGACTTTGAATGTTGGGGATTGTGTCCATGTTGTCAACTTTTTTGACTGTGTGAAGAATGTAAGAAATGATGGAGGAACCTCATATTATACCTTGACTTTTGATCCCTCTACTCGCCTTCAAAGAATTTCAAATTTTGTGATAGAGCCATACTTTCTTCTTGAGCATTCCATCTCTAAACATAAAGAAACATGCAAGGGCTTGATAAATAAAGGTGAGGGCAATCAATTTCCATTAGCTACCTTGGCTATCACCATTATCAAGTTGGGGACCTCTTTCAAGCAAAGAGATGAGCTCATTATAGCCGATGGTGCATTGGCTGATGATCTTATTGCTGTAAGTGTACTCTCCTTATGTTCATTTTTGAATTGTTTACATTTACACTTCTTCTGAAATAACCTGTCACTTATTCCTTTTATAGCTTATTTTCTGGAGCAATAGAAGGTCAGACTATTTGAAGGTCGCAGATCATTTTAAAACATTTGGAGAATGCCAGTTTGTGTTAAGAAATGCTGGGTTTAAGAGGAATACACAGCCTATTGCACTCAATATGTTGGATGTTACAATTATGGCTCCAATTAAAGATCCTTCTCTTGCTATGAAACTGTCAAGGGTTTTTCTTACCCATATACAAAAAATTGGTTATGGAAACTAGGTCTGTTTAATACAGTTAAATACTGTTCAATCTTTGCCTTTTAATTTTTGTCAAGTAGATAGTTGAGAATAAAAGAGCAATGTGTACTATGCTGTTACAACAAAATTTTGCACACAGCAAGTATAATAGCATAACAGTATGTTTGTGATAGCTGTTCTGAAATTTTCTCAATTATCTGTAGGTAATAGGAGCTTTAATAGTTCATGGTGTAAATTCCACTCTTTATGAATCTATTTGTCGTGCTTGTAAAGAAGGAAAGATTTCCCGACAATTGGACAAGGTGTTTTGCATGTCATTAACTACCCTTTTGAAGATTCCCAAAATTAAAGGAGTGATTACTACCATTGAAGGAGCAGAAATAGAAGTTACCTTGAAAGATGATATAGTGGATAAAGTCCTTCAGCTTCCTTCTCCATTCATCCAACTACTTGAAGAAAACACTCAGTATTTAATGTCACAACTTTTTGCTAAGAAGGTGGAAGGACGCTTCCTAACCAACATGTTCGGGATGGTGACTGGTTTTATTCCTTCCAAAAATGATCTTGAGTAAAGGCTTTTCATTCCTCAAGCATCTTATAATTTTATCTTGGCCTATATCATCATATTATAAATGCCTTTGGATTTCACTATTTTAGCTAATCTTCACTGTGCTTAAAGTAGATTGGAGCATTCAATAAAATTGTTCAATACTCACCATAGTCTAAATATTTGTATGGTCTGTAAAGTGTGTTAATTATATAGCATATCAAATGATTAATTATCATTTAGAAAGTTACAAAAATATAATAGATTGAAGATCCAAATTTATTAGTCTTCTTGCTTACATTTCAGATTACCAAAGAATGCATATAATTACACTATTTAACTGAGTTGTAAATATAGATTTGAATCTGATTATGGCTATTCCTACATCATGTGATGATTTTGAATTGAATTACCCTTTCTTTGAAGTTCATCCTAAAAACAAGTGCATTTTCAATTGATTAAGTCATTCTCTAAATTATCATGTAACAAATGATATAATTAGAGATGTTGTCATTAAAAGAATGACAACAAAGATCCTAGCTGAAATAAACAAACTAGTAGATTGCCAAAAGACAAGAAATGAAAGTACATTGTTTGAAAAATGGTACCCAAGCACTAAAAGCTTGCAAGATTACTTGAAATTACTTCAGGATGAATCAATCTATCTATCTCCTTTGGATAGCATGCTTTACAAATCTATTGTAGAAAATTTCAACTTTCAAATTGAGATTTATCATAACAACAACAACAAGACAAGTTATCAAAAGTACATGAATAATTCTAATGCTAATCTAAATGTACTTCAACTTGTTATTCACTATCCACAAATGTTCGTATTTCCAGCAAGGCATTTAACAAAAAGAAATTTTGGATAACTGATTTGGTGTCTTCATTAACCAATACAATCATGAAGGTTCCAAAGCGTAGTTTAAGGGAGATAGGCAAATCTTTCCAAAATATGTACCCAACAACTAAGATGTCTTTGCATACAATTATAGCTAAAGTGAGAGACTTGAGAAGAAATGTTGATCAACCAAGTGTGGGATATCAAAACAAAGAAGCACAAAAAATTAAACTTGTGTCAAATTCTACAGTAAATGAACAAACAAATGGGCAAAAATAAAAAAGAATCTCTTCTAAAAGAAAAAGAAACATAATTGTTGATGAAAATATAAACTTGGATGAATATAGTGCTCTATTTGGTAACCCTTCAAAATTCATTCTTAAGTATCTAAACTCAATAAAGGATACTCCTTCTTTCCAATGTTACTCTTGTGAACATATGCTTTTCAAGAAACAAACTATCTTTATGAAAAAGGACATGCTCAATTGGATACAACACAATCGAGAAGAAAATGACATACAATTTCAAACAAAGTTTTATCGAATTTGTAAGGAGTGTCATAAAGCAATTTTAAGCAACAAACTTCCAATATATTTCACACCTAACCACATTAAAGTTAACAAAGAAATAATAGAGGTGTTTATTTTGAGTGATGTTGAGGAAAGGCTTGTTTCCCTATGTATAGCATTCACGTAAATTAGGGAACTATCTTTTGATGGTCAATTAGGAGTAAAAGATAGTGTAGTAAATGTTATGGCTGCTAAATTATACGGCACAGCGGAACAAAAACTAAACAAAGAATAGAGAGTACACAGCAAATTGGAGATGAACAATATTTTCCTTCAATAGTGATGTAGTACAGGTGATGGCTCCGTCCACCCGTGCGCTCCCACAGTGGAGCTTAGATGGCAATCTAGACAGATACTAGGTGAAGAGCTACTAGTTGGAAGATCTCTGCTGGAAGATCTGATTTGGTACAATGGACTGGGGAGGTTGCCTCTTTATAGCTATGAGGGCAGCAGTTGGATTAACATAGTCGGTGGAGCTGACCAATCAACAGAGTTGGTGGAGCCGACCAGTCAACCTAGTCAATGGAACCGACTAGTCGTCCATGGAATATTTAGGGAATATTTCCTTTACCGTCGCCTCGGGGGCTCTCACCCTCGAACCCCCACTAGGGGGGCCACTGGCCCCCTTGGGACCCCCCAGCTGGGCCCCAAACCCCAGCGAGAGCAAGCGGCTCCCACACAATCACCTTTCTACCATCAACGGTCTCATTGATAGATCTCATCTGACATGCAAGTTAGGATCCGTCCAGGTTCCCGGTCTCACACATGGCTTCTCCTCATATGGGGGCCTTATAGCTTGAGCACATTGGACCACTAGTGGTTACCAGGAGAGTGGGGCATTGAGCATATCTAACAATGGCAAACACCACAAAAATACAAAAAATTTTGCCGCGTTTCATTGATGAGGAGGCAAACATGCTAATTGGAATAAAAAAGAAAATGGAATACAAGTCTTCATATATGATTGGACATGTATGCCCCAATATTTTAATGGGTGCAATGTACAAATTAATTGACACTTCCTTATATAAAACCAACAACGTTGTCTTATATAGAGAATGGTACAACCACATGAACATGTTAAAACAACCAAAAGAGAATGAAAATGAAAGTGAATGCCAAGAAGGAGATAATCTAGAAGAAAATGACATAGAAACAGGTACATTAATTCACAATGTTATCTCCTTTGAGCAAGTAATAGATCACCAAGACACAATTCACTTTGTTGCACCATGTGAGAATCAAAAACCACTAGGACTATTCCATGATAAGCATAGTGAGGAACTCAACTTCCCAACACTATTCTTCGGATCTCCAAGGGAAATTGGTAACAAAAAATTGACATACATGGAGATTGTAAAATGGGAACTTACACAAGTCTTTAAAGTTTAGTGAAAACATCCCCAATCTCTTTTTTAAGTGAGTTAAAGTACTTATCAAAAAGTGATGCAGTCCATTTGGGTTCGACTACGCAAAGGTACTTTTCAAAGAAAACATCTCACTGCAAGGGATGTTAGAGGAAACACTAACATTGAAAGAATTCTTAAATCTAAGATAGGATACCAAGATTTTAAAACATTAAGAACATCTCTAGATTACAAAGAGAAACTTCAAAAAGAGGCATTCGCAATGATGCACCAATTGGGACCACCAACCTTTTTTATTACATTATCTTACGCTGAACGCCAATTGGACCCCCTTGTGAGTTGCCTAAAATCAAGCTACAGCACAAATAGACAACATCTCAATAATGAAACAGAGGCATCAAATGTGCGATGTTTGATTAGAGAGAACCCAACAATTTGTGCAAGGTATTACAATCACAAGCTTGATCAAATGATCAACACAATGAAAGAAGATAATGGAATAATAGGAAATATTAAAGATTATTTCTTTGTAATTGAGTTCCAAAGCAAGGGGATTCAACATGAGCATGGGTTAATTTGGGTTGAAGATGCTCTAATATTTAACAAAACTAATGAGGAAAGTGTTTGTACCTTCATTGACGAGTACATATGTTGTGATAAAGAGCTTCTCAACAGCAACAAGAGAGATATTCAAACACATAAACAAACATCCACATGCTCTAAAAAAAACAACTCAAAATGTAGTTTCAACTACCCAAAGCCACCCTTGCATAAAACTATGTTACTTTTACCATTGGAAATCCATAATACTACAATACACAAAGAAAATTATCAAAAGGTGCAAGGTATTTTAAACAACATTTTCTCAAGAATCACAACATCAACTGAGGAATGGATACAAGAACAAGGGTTGGATATAGACACATCCATATTATCAATTAGATCTCAATTGAAAAAGCCAACATTTTTCTTAAAAAGACATCTTTACATATGCTTTTAACAAAAAGATACCATATTTGTGGCATTCAAACATCGACATACAATATATCATGGATCCTTATGGTGCTGCATTGTATTGCACATCTTACATCACAAAAATGGACAATACAATAACAAAGAACTTGCAAGATACAATGAAGGAATGTTTGCAAGAAGGTACAAATACACAAAAAATTAGGAAATGCTTTCTTACATGCTCAACAAATGAGCGCACAACTAGCTTCTTTCATATCCTTGTCCTTACCATTATACAAATCTTCACATGAATTCCAATTTAGCGATACAAATGAGCCCAACAACAGAGCTTTAATATTGAAAAGAAAGCATCAACTTGAAAAGTTGGATGATAACTCTAAAAGCATAGCTTGTTTGTCCATCATAGAAAAATACACCAAATGTGAGTGTATGGGAAATACTTGCCTAGGATCCTTTGCTTTAGGATACAACCACTCTACAACTGGTTCTAAAATGAGGAGAAACCCTAAAATCATAAGTTATGTCAAAAACAAAGTAAAAGATCCAATTAACTATTATAGAGAGCATGTACTACTTTATTCCTTTTAAGATAGGTGAGCTAAACCCACTCAAACCATTTGGTTTATGGCAAGATGCATATAAAGTAAATGAAGACATTATACAAAAAAATTGCAACATCTTTAACTCTAACTACAACAATATACTAGAAGAGGGACTTACTATGGAGGATCTAAGACAAGTTCAAAACTTAGATATAACACCAAGCAATGAGGTAGTCAACGAAATATACAACAATTACGATATTAACTTAGATATGCCACCATTGAGGAAAAAACAATGCGTGGATAATTTCATAATACCCACAAAACAAATCATTCTTCTACCAAATGAGGAATACCACATATGTATTAGAAGTCTTAATAAAGAGCAACGTGAAATACATCCTTTTACGAAAAAGAATAAAACCTCATGAAAAAATACATATGTTTCTTACAGGTGGTGCTGGTACTGGCAAAACATATCTTCTACTTTTGATCGTTCAAGGATTGCTTAGGCACTACAATCAAAATCATTATATCAAATGACATCAATTTACCCAAGGCACTTTTACTTGCATACACTAGCAAGGTGGCGCAACACGTCAATGGTATAACAATACACTCCGCATTACACCTTCCAGTCCATAGCAAAGATCTAACATCTCTCTCTAGGGAAAAACTAGACATATTATCAAACCTTTACAAGCAAGTTCAACTCCTTGTATTTGATGAAATCTCTCTCATGGGAAGATGTACATTGAATTTTGTAGATCTAGGAATGAGAGCCTTAAAGCACAATTACGAGGACTATTTTGGGGATGTAGACATCATTACATGTCGAGATTTTTATCAAGCCAAACATGTGAAAGATGCTTGGGTTTTCAAGGACAATAAGGATACCCTTGAAGGCTTTATACTGGACAACCAAAATAAAATGCTATGAATTGAAAAAAACAGTGAGGCAAAACAACAACAACTTCATCAATACTTTGACATTTCGTAATTGCACACACAATCAAAATCAAATAGACTATATAAATGAAAAATGTTTTTGACAAGCACCATAAGACCACACATTCCCACACTTGTTCTACACAAACCTACAAATGACTGCACACAATGATTCAATACTCCACATAGCACAAGGAACATTATACAACCTAACATCAATCGATCATTTTAGTGAGTCAGCATGCAAAAGCAAAAAAATTCTTGAGGATCCTAGGGCAATTAACGGCCTTAGAACAAAAAAGGAATGCTTGTAGAGTTATGTTCAGGAAACCTAGCTCAACATGATGGCCTTGTTAATGGAGCAGATGGAGTCTTCCAAGGAATGACTACATTCAATAATAAAGACATAGTTTGGATTAAGTTGAATGTAACAAAATAGGCAAAAAAGCAAGAACCAAGAACAAAGAAGCTTACACAAAGGATATAGACCCCACTTGGACACCAATACATCCAATTGCAAAGGAAGTGCAATTAGGTCCATCAAAAATAAGTATTTTAACACGAGAGCAATTTTCAATTCAATCGACCACAGGTCACACTATACATAGATTGCAAGGTCTCACAATGGAATGTTTGGCATTCTCACCTCAAAAAGTAAGAGGCCACGGATTAGCTTACACGGCTATATCCGGAGTCAAAAAAATTAAAAACCTTTACTTGCTAGAACCAATTAAACATGAAAATTTTCACGTGGACAAAGATGTTTAATAAGAAATGGAAAGACTTCATGCATCAAAGAGATGGCACACATTATTTAAAAGAAGAAATGTGATTTCAACATAAACATCCAATCCTTAAACATGAGATCACTCCAAAAATACAAACTTGACATACAAAACACAGAGCAACTTATGAAATCTGATATCGTATGCTTAGAAGAAACTGGAACTACACAATTTGCAAACCAACATTCAACACATTCAAAGCATTACACATATTGTCATCATGTGCATTATGCATACTATCAAACAAAACTATTCATTCGAAACACCAACTAATACAACAAAACGATGGAATAGAAATCATAGAAGCTATTATTAACAAATCAAAACAAGAATACTTAATTGTAGCAATTTACAGACCACCAAACTCAACAATAAACACATTTTTTAGCATGTTGGAAGATATACTTCACCGTTACAAATACAATACACTAGATAAAATAATAGTCAGTGACTTTAACATCGATATGAAGAGTACAACCCTTCACCGTTACAAATACAATACACTAGATAAAATAATAGTCAGTGACTTTAACATCGATATGAAGAGTACAACCTCACACTCCACAAAACTAAATAACATAATGCAACAATACAATTTCACAATGACTATACAAGACACAACAACAATATACGGAAGTACATTGGGACACATATGGACAAACATTCCGATTGTCTTTTGCTTATTGGAGAGACCACTCTATTACATATATTTCAACATAAAATAGCACTACATCCAAGAAGCAATGCTACTCATTATTTGAGAGCGTGTGTTCTAAAAAGACCTTCAACCAGCACTCATGGAATATTCTTCCATCCTAGCAACTATGAAACATCACCTCATGCATCATTTCTCCTCAATTCTAGGTTTGAGGGAGCCCCTAATTATTAGTAGGGGTCTCCTTGAGATTAGCCTACTCTTATGAGCATGTTTCCCCAGCTCCCATGCATAGCATAGGCCAAGGATGCCTGCTACAATTGGTTGGCCAATTAGGGTCTTTGCTACGGGATCTAACCCACCCCCCCTTTTTTCAAAAATATGGAATATAAGCTACCCTTATGCGAGGGAAAAAGGCAAGCTTTGATTTAATTGCCAATCAAATGACTTAGTTGAAGAGCCCATGCATCCTTTAATTCCTCTTAAAGGAGCTATAACACAGCCAAAAACTAGAGAGTTCTAGGATCAAGGGAACCCCAACAAAAACTAGGAAATCCTTCAACACACCACTTGGCAACTTTACAATTGAAAAACACAAAGCCTCAAAGTGGAACACACCACATATTCATGGTATAATCTTGTAGACACTAGGGATCTTGATTTTTTGGACATTGGTAAAAATTCCTAAGAGCATTTCAAAAAGAATTTGGATGGTATTTTTTATGCTAGCAAAACTTCTAGAGAGCATTTCAATGGAAATATCAATGTTGGTTTTTCTTCAAAAATATCTTTGGGCCAAATCGGGGCTTCCTTTGCCTTGATCTATCTATATTTGGATTACATTGCTAGAACCCAATTTTGTGTCTGTGCTTCATTGTTTGTAAAACATATTTTATGAGTAGAAAATTGGTCATACCTATACAAAGATATCCCTAGAGCTATTTCCTAGCCCTAGCTATTTCCTAGCTCTCTGCTCATCATCCTCACATCGTCATCCAAGTCCTCATTGTCTCCATAGTTACCACCATCCTCTTCATCATCATCATCCCCTCCTTGTGTCCCTCCACTTGCCCCCCCAGTCGGCTATGTCTCATTCAATGCTTTATCCACATCTCTGGGTTATTTAAGAAGCACACATATTAGAGGTTATTACATCATGCACCAATTTGATTGAAGCATTTAATGAAAACAAAAATGTCTATTTTGAAGAGCTTACATCAACAAAGGGGGTGAATTTCCCCCATCTTCTCAATCCTCATGAATTTCCTTACCATATTGGTGTGCATACATGTATTCTCATCTGAATATGACCTTCCCATTTTAATAGACTAAAATTTAAAAGAATACATGTTAGATCAAATGATTTATATGCTACCATAGATATACCAATAGAAATCAAAGCTTCCAGGAAGGTATCCCTTCCTCCCAAGCCTAAGTGGGATTGGCCCACTTTAGCCTTCCTAGCTATAACTCTCCCCCATTGTTGGTCAAACTTTTTGGGCTCGTCGTTCACATCCATTTTGTCTTTCCTCAAGTCATTATGAGCCCAAGCTGGCTTGCCTACACCCTAATTGCACCATGTAGATAAGGTTCATGGGACAAATCCTTAATCCTAGCCCAAATGGGTCTATGTATATATTCCCAGTTTCTTTGGAGCACAATTAGTGTACGATTAGTCTATCTTTTGTACACTCCTCTCTATCCCATTATCATCTTTGTTTTATCATAGTATCAGAGCCTATGGTTCTCATAACCCCTTGCATCCTATCAAGGCAATAAGCCCTCCTTTGATGCATTCTCCATATTCTCCATCTTAGTCTTCATGAGACTGTGAGAGAGTTTTAGTGAGAGAGAACACAAGCTCTTGCTCTATCAAGGAAACAAGCCCTCCTTTGGGAGGCATTTTCATCTCTATTATAGCGCTTCATCGTATAAAGCTCTTTCATCTCTCCAATTCGCTCCAAAAATCTCATCATTCCAAGCTATGGAGAGTGAGACATGTCCATTTTAGTATTGAAGTTGATTCCTTGAGAGATTTATAGATTTTGAGAGTGTTTTAAGTAGTGTAAGGTGTCAAAAAGTGGATCAGCATAGTGTAATGTGAAAAAAGAGTGCATACTCTATGGGGGCTCAAAGTGCACAAGAAATTACATGAGAGAGATAGAGAGAGAAAGAGAGTGAGATAGAGAGAGAGAAAGAGAGAGAAGATGCACACAATCAATCTATTCCAATGTACCTCAACCATACAATGAAAGGTTGTATATGTAGATAGCCTCAAGCACACCTTTACATGTCATATTGCCATGTGGCATTCATCCTTCTCTCTCCACCTCATATCTTATCTTCTAAACTCTTCTCACCTCTTTTACACAATCATAGGTTTCTCCTTAATACCATTCTATTGCATGTTCTACCTTCTCTAGCATTGCATATTTCAATATAAGGTTCCCTATAAGGTTTTTTGAGAGCCTCCAATCTCCTCAAAATAGTTTTGGTCCAACCTCTTCTTGTTCAACATTGGTCAATAAATTCTTTGGCTCTTGTGCTTCCACATGACTCCTAAGTTGCATGCTCTCTACACATCCAATTTTGGTGGACTCAAGGAAAGATCCAACAACACATGGCTGGCAAGTCACATGACATACAATCCTCAAATGCCATCAATCAGAGAATTTGAATCATGTAGACAACTTCAAGCAACAAAACTACAACATCTATGATGGCTACTACCAAGAAGTGACTCAACACAATAGCACAATAACACTATAGCAATGCATCAACATAAGCAGCACTATCTATAACTTTAAAGTAGTGACATGCCTTTGGTAACTTCTTCGGCTTTGGCAATATTATTGTAAGCAAATGAGCGGCAACAACAACACATATCACCAACAACCTCTTTAGCAATGGGATTCTAGTTGATAGACCAACAACTTCCCACAATCATAGTGCCACAATACCAATGCTAGAGCAACATACAAGCAGAAGCCCTTCAACTGATTGTAACAGTGCAGCCCTGCAATAGAGCCACTGTCAATGTTTGCCAAACAACCAACACACGACATTTATACTAGAATCCAAGCAAAATAACCAACTAGCAAGCAAGATGGAGATAAGCAGATGGCAAGCCAAGCACAAGAGGTGGGCAGTAGTGCCAAAGTGGCAAATAACAAGATGCCTAAGAAAAACAAGCCAACACAATGGGATGACTCCTACAACACACTACACAAATGAATGCTTTAGCATAAAACAAAAGGCTATAGCAAAAAAGATAGCAATACAATGCACTATTTCAACAATGCAATCAAGCTCCCTCGATGAAATCATAGCATCTCCATCGATGGAATCTCCTTCCACTAAGTTACTCTCTCTCACTAACATGTGGCTAATTAAAAGTGACTAGATCATTCATTTGAAGACAAGCTATGGCTAGGTTAGTAAGGTTTGGTCAGTAGTTGGCCACTTGGTAGACCTTATCTATAGTGCTACATCACTAGGCCACCACATTAGCAAAACATGTATCAACTTCCACATCACCTATCCATGTGGTAGTGCCATGTCATAGTGCCACATTAGCATCTTTGCTTCACAAGCACACTATGCTTCTAGCACATGCACACACTATCCACATCATCAATGCATCCACATCATCTTTTTTGGGCCCTCTTGTGATCAAAGATTGGCTATCCTTCATGGAGCCATACCTTTTGAGCTAGGAGGAATATGAGGGATCTCCAAAAAGAAAAACCGCTCAACTACTCAAGCTCTACATTCTTATGACCTCATATTTCATATTGGGATTTCCATACATTAGTATTTGCTGAAACCTCTTCATTAAAACCCCTCCTAGTCATATGCAGCCGCTCCAAACCTAGCACATAAAATGAATTAATATAAAATCTAGTTTACTACTTTTCATCTCAATCAATGTGTAGACTAGTTATACGACTAGATACCTTATAGGATACAATGCCAAAGAAGCTAATTGAAACCATGCTCTAAAAATTAGCTCCCAAATGGAATTAGCCTCTCCAAAACCTATCATCGGTATTCATCTCATACATATCCATACCTATTTCATCCATTGACAGAGGGTAGGGTCACTCTTGTTGAGTCATTTTGCATTTTGGGTTACTAATTAAGGACAGTTGCACATATTCGACTTGCATGCCACCTTGTAAAGTCACTAGTTTACTATTTTGCATTGGTTCTTGCACTATCTCCTTAAGTCTTTTAAAGGCTCTCGCTATCACTGGCAATTAGTTGCTATTCATATATAGGTTTTGATTCTTGGTTCATACAACTTGCTATGGTGAATCACATAATGATTTCATATTTCTTGATCAAAGTAGCAAGCTTGATAATAAAAACTATGGCAATTGGAAGTTTAACATGTTGAAATCATTCAATTGAGAACTTGTGGGGTATTGTCACACTCACAGATGATGAAAAGACATTTGAGCCTACCTTGACAACTTCTCTTACCACAAATCAACAACTAGACCTCATAAAGTAGCAAAAAGATTGGGATACAAAGGCCCAACTTGCCTTAAATAACATCAATTTCAATGTGAAGGATATGATGACCCCTCTTCTTCATGGTCAGACCTCAGCTATAACTACATGGAAGACTTTAAAAGGATGGTACAATGCCAACAACATTCTCTTCTTGGAGAATTAGTTGAACAACAACCCAATGCTTTCAAATGAATCAGGTCCTGACTTCTTGCTCAGATTAAAGAACCTTGGAGGTCAACTCACATCATTTAGACAAGAGGTCAAAGAAGAGATACTAGTCTAGATTGCACAATCAATGGCTTAGGACCATACTATGGGCAGTTTGTGACTGCATTAGTTACTCGAGATACATCTCCATCATTTTAACTCATGTTAGACATGCTCATGCAAGAGAAATTGAGATACGGTCTCAAAACAATTTCCAAAAATGATGACAATGCATTCACAGCAAGAGGATGAGTGAGAGGTTTGTACATAATAAGAGGCAAGAATTTGGATGCCTCAATAACCAAGGCAAAGGTCTATATCAAGGAAAGTAGGCGTCATCTTCATTGACTCAAAATCATAGTCCTCCTGCCAAGAGGGAGACATGGAATTCCAATGGTAGAGGTGACACTAGAAGAGGAGGGAACCAGAGTACTCCTAGATGAGAGGGAAACCACAACTATTGTAGCATATCAATCCATTGGAAACCAAAGTGTAGGAAGAAACAATCGGATTTATCCAATGCAAGCTAGTCAAACAAGTCTCACAAGTCTCGCCGAGGCAACAGTCATTAACGGCAATCCGCCCACTATGCCTATGATTAAAATAATTCTCAATACTATCAACACAAAGTTTTGATCTCACACTATGCTCAATCTAAGAAGTCCATGACTCAGACAAAGAAGGATGAAGACACATGGTGGTTTGTGACTCTGGTGTGAGCAACCACATGGAACCTAAAAAAGAATGGTTCTCCGATCTCCATCCCAACAAGACCCGAGAGAGAATGTCGTGAGGGGTGATGACACAGCCCACAAAATCAAAGGGATTGGCAACATACCCTTGCACAATAATGTAGGCACGATAAGAAGTAGTGGAGATGCATTCTATGTCCCCACAATGGTCGAGAACCTTCTCTTTGTTGGAAACATGACTAAGAGTGACACGGAAGTCATCTTCAACAAGCATGGATGCACTGTGAGGGAGCTCAAGAGTCCCAGAGGATCCATCATTGCATAGGGTGTCAACATTGGAAGAATGCTCAAGATTTCTTCTGTCATTCTAATCTAGAGAGCCTAGTAGCTCATCATTAGAGTCAAGATACTTATTTGAGTACATTTTGGCACAAGAGGTTTGGTCACCTAACTTCAAAAGCCTTGTATCCCTCAATAAGATGAACATGGTAAAGGGGCTTCCATGGTTGTACTTTAAAAAGGATGTATGTGAGGTTTGTTGCATGGGTAAGAAACACAGGCATCCCCTTCCAACATCTTCAACTCAAAGTACCAACATATTTCAGATCATGCATTCTGATTTGTGGGATCCAACTACTATATAGTCTATTGGTAAGTCTTTGTACCTCATCACCTTCATACATGATTCCTCAGAGAAGACCTGGATCTACTTCCTGAAATAGAAGTCTAATGCATTCAACACTTTTAAAGACTTCAAAGCCTTAGTAGAAAAGTAGGCTGGCAAGTACCTAAAGGTTCTCCATTGTGACAATGGAGGTAAATATAAGTCCATAGGTTCAATGCCATAGAGTTCTCCATTATGACAATGGAGGTGAATATAAGTCCATAGAGTTCAATGCCTTTTGCAGGCATTATGGCATCACACATCAGTTCACATATAGATATACTCCTCAACAGAATGGGTTGCTAAGCAAAAGAACATGGTCATTATTGAGTCATCTAGATGCATGCTTGATGAGGAAAATGCTCCTAGATAGTATTAGGCCAAAGCATGTGACATAGTTGTGTACTTGATGAACAGGATCCCCAATGCTTCATTTTAAACCATGACACTAGAAGAGGCATTCATAGGAACTAAGCCCTTTATTAATCACTTGTGACTATTTGGATCTCTTATTTATGCTCATGTTCTCGACAATGAACTCAGGAATAAACTTCATGTCAAGCCCATCAAGTCTGTCTTTTTAGGAGATGCTACAAAATCAAAGGCATACAGACTCTATGATCCAGTTAAGTAGTGATTGATCATATCTAGGGATGTTATCATTAATGAGGCAATTTGATAGTCCTACTATAGTTTTTGCTCTGCCTCAACTAGTAGTGCCAATGATTCATCAGATTTCTTTACCTACAGACTCAAATAGTATGTAGTACATATTGACCACTCAAAGTAAAGGCAAAGAGGAGATCCTTAACACAGTGGATACAGCCACTGCCACAGTCATCAATGAAGCCCTTGAGAGTTCTACTTCTAATCTTTGAAAATCTGGTTGTGATTGAAAGGAACCTTAGAGGTGGACCTCCAAGATCAACTATACATTTATGGCCAAAATGATGGTATTTGATGAGCCAACGTCCTTCTAAGATGCAATATAAGTCATTGAGTGGAAACATGCAATGGATGAAGAGTACAATGCTCTTCTCAAGAACTAGACTTGGACCTTGACACATCTTCCAGCACAAAAGAAGCCCATAGTATGTAAGTGGGATTACAAAGTCAAACTCAACCTAGATGGAGAGGTTGACACCAAGTTTGCAGCCAAGAGATATGCCCAAGAGTATGGTACAGATTATGAGAAGACCTTTGTACTAGCTGCAAACGTAACCACCATCAGGATAGCCATAGCACTGGTAGCTCACTTTAATTGGCCCATTCATCAGATGCATGCAAAGAATTCCTTCTTTTATGGTTTTTGGATGTGGAAATCTACATGACACAACCTCCAAGGTATGCTTTTAGCAGGATGGAACATGAGGTCTGCAACTTGTAGAAATCACTCTATGGTTTGAAACAAGCCTCTTGTGCATGGAATACAAGGATTCATTTGTCACTGTCTAATAGCTAGTTTTCATCCATCATATTCAAATCCATCTCTTTCCATTAGAAAGACTACAAAAAACATCCTTCTTATAGTGCTTTATGTTGATGACTTGATCATCACTAGTTCAAATGTGCATTTCATCTCAAATGTTGATGACTTGATCATCACTGATAATTGGACTCCCGCTCATCGAGCATAGGATATTTTGCTCCTATAAGGAGTTTATAACCCTTTCTTTCTAGATGGTGTAAAAAGACCAACATGACTTTCTGGAATACCAAATCACATAGCTGGTACATCCATCATCATTGATTCACCTCTATGATACATGATTATATGTTTTTTGTCTATGAATGGTCTAGGTTAGAGTTGGTGAATCTTAGGATGAAGCTTCTACACCATAGCTTCCACCTCCTATGGAAGAGCATCTGTAGTGTGCACTCTCCCTCAGTATTTGGGACCTAGAACTTTAGAAATTTTATACAACCTATGCCTACATGTGGGATCACTACTATGGTACTCTTTCGAGGTGTAGTCAGACAATGACATGCTTTTCCAAAAGTAATCACATTTCAATAGACAAAATAATAATAGACTCAATGCCTACAATCCAAAAATTGCTAAGTTTTACTTCACATATTATTTACCACTTCAAAACCTATCAAATTTATTCAGTCAAAGTATAAATGGCAAAGGAGTCTTTTGCTCACAATCACCTCCTTTCAATTAAATGTAAAGAAAAACGTATTCTCAAATGTACTTCAAGATCCAACTATCTGTAACCTAAGAAATTGGAATTCACCTTTTTTAAAATGTATCTCTATCCTTGTTGCATCCATTATATATTAGTACATAGGGATCCATGTGCCATGATTATTTTTCCAACACTGATAAGCCTATCTCAAATAACAAAGTCAGTGTACAGCTTGTAAGTAAGCTTTCCTTATTAACCAGTCATCTAAAATTGTCTCCCTTCTAGAAACCTTCTCTAACATCCCACGTTGGGCATAGGAGAGATCAAGAATTTCTCTAGCAACTTTTTACAATGGTCTTTGTTTTTTGAACGAAGGCTGGTTTCAAGTAATGGATAAACACTTGTAATGGAGGCCATGAACCAACTCATACACATATTTTGAACCAAAAGTAAAATTTAGTGATGATTGAATATCTAAACTCGCCTTCATCCTAAATGCATCTATAGTGAATGGATTATAAGCAAGAGGACATTCTAGACTATCAGAGTTAGGAAGACGAACTGAACAGAGGCCTCCATATGCACCTTTTCTTTGAGGTACTTGTAGGTAGCATGCATAATAGAAATAAATAATAGACTTTGGTAAGGAGATAGGACCCTAGCACTCTAAGAATCTTAACTCCACAATGTTTGAAAGGAGTTTGCATAGACTTTTTAGTATGCAAATTCTTTCACTTAGGAATAAGGTCCCCTCTCATATGATGCCACAAGACAAGGGCACAACATTTCTCTTTTTGGAAAATAGGGTAAAAGATATTTTTAATCCAATTTTCACATTAGCACAACAACATCCTCACACATCTCATGTAGGACAAACTACAACATTTATGCAAGAGGGAGAACAAGAGATCTTATTTCCTTTCTTCTCTTAAATAATGATAAACATGTTCATACGCCAATTCCCATTATAGTCCTAGCATGGGAATAAGTAAATGATTAGGAAAGGCTTGGATTTCATCTTGATGAGCTACAGAAGAGAAGAGAAATGCATTGTCTTAAAAAATATTTGTGGCCTAATGTGATAAGATCTAAGGTGTATCAAGGAAGTTCAAGAGGTTGATTTTGTTGGATATGCCGATTTCAAGATAAAATTAGTACTTTATGCTAGTACTTCATAAGGAAGCTCAAAACTATCGTCAAATCTTTGACTAAACATAAAGACCTCCAAATTTTGATAAAGAACTCATACAGAAATGTTGGGCTATAGCTACATGCATCTTTAAATGAGCTTGTTGTTGATATAAATTTCATAGAGAATTGAAAAGTAGTCAAAAGGCTATGGCTATATTACTAAAAGGTGGTAGAGAATATCACAAAAATAGACAGGCATAAAACTAAAGACATAGGTGCAATGAGGGACATTACCCCTAATAACAACACTTGGCCAAACTAGAATTTCTCAAATCCATTAGGACTAATGAATGAAATAAAAAATATTTGGATAGAGTGACACAAATCAAGGAATAGATGAAGCTTGGGTAAGAACAATTCTTACCTCAAACTATAGGAAAAAAGAAAAATAAGCACGCAAGTTGAGGCAAGGAATCTATTCAATACAGTTGCAGCACATCTTGGAAAAATGCCCGACAATGCACCATCAAAGTCATGTTAAGTGTAAAGTGAATCATTGGTATTTTGACAAGGACTTTGATGCATGCCTCATATTCCTTTAAGAGAAATAAAATAAAAAATAAAAACAAAAGGAATAAAGGAAAATAAAAATAAATAAATGCGTACAAGAAGAAAAGGGTGGGGGAAGGAAAGAAAAAGAAAATGATACAATAAAAGAAAAAAATAAAGACAATGGCAATAAATAAAACTTTATTTGTGCGATGAGACAAGAATAAGATCATGGTTCTAACCATGAATCCAAAAAATAGTAAATAGAGGGTTTGACTACATGTGCCAAGAATAAGATCATGGAACTAACCAAGCATAAGATTATGGTTTTAAACATGAAGTCAAAAATTAATAAATAGAGGATTTGACTACATGTGAATTTAAACTAGGTAATGACTCTATATTGTTGGGTCAAGAACATAAAATACACCATCATCTTTCAAAAATTGACCCAAGATAGCCTCTTTCGAATTCAAAAGTGCTAACCATTGTATGTTTGCCAAAGCATTGACAAGACAAAAAGGAAGATCCACCATCTCTTAAAATGTAGAGAAGTGCTCAAAGTGAGCAATTACAAGATTGCACCACTCATCTAATCATGTGACAAGAGAAATTTTAGGTCCAAGAAGCCACAAGGATAGATGGATAGGCACAACCAATAGTACAGGAAGACAACGGTGACAAGGAAGTAGTACCATATTAGGAAGACTACATTGATCACCTCAAAACTTTAGAGAAGTAGCCCTTAAGGCATTTGACAATAATATTTTAACAAGAGTCAACCTCATATGAAACAAATGTTTAAAAAGGGGAATTTGAAAATCAACTCTCCGCAAATCTCCCATACATTGCCTTCTCTATCATACACTTGTAAAGATCCATTCTTGCAACTAGTGAAACTTGTACAAGGCACAGATAACAAATATACTTTATATTGAACAATGGGTAACTAAATTGTTGAAGGCATTTGTTTATCCAAGCACTAAATGGTTGACGAGTCAAATGCAATGAGAACTACAATCAATAGAACTACCTAAGTGTTGAGGAGTGGCAAAGCTCTACTTGTAATAAACTATGTTGGAGAGAATTTATGATAGATCTGATTGCATGTTCATTAACAAAATATTATCTAGAAAAAATCTAGATATACTTGCAAAATCATGGTCTAAAGAGATCAAGAATACTTCTCGTAAGATAACATCACTCTAGGAAATAAGGATGACAACTCTCTAATGGAACACCATTTTCACCATTGTTTCATGGAGGACCCATTATATATCAAGATCTTGGATTCCAACACCAATTGTATTTTGATGTTATAGAGAGAAATACTTAACCTATAAAATTATTAAAGCCTATTTGGGGGACTTGATAGAGATATTTAGAATTATTAATTTGGAGGAGAAAGATAATGTCTAGAGAGGTGATCTCTAGTGCCCAATGGAGAGAGTTTAGGAACTTTTTTTCTTTTGAACTAAAGCTATGTCCATTCAAAGTTAATACAAGGGACAAGACATGACCCCAAATCATAAGAGTTTTACCTTGAACTACCTCTCTCTCAACATTGATTTCAAGAGAATGGGTCTTACAGCCCTTGAGGCCCAACAAATGCTCAAACAAAGGGTGTGCAAAGCAAGCCCATAGTGTTTGTATGTAGGCTTTGTCTTATATTCTTTTATGTATTTTGGTAGGTCTATTTTGTGCAATATAATATAGTAAGTGCAAGTACTTGAAGTGTCGTCGTGTTTTTCCCATTTTCACATCACAACAAATTTATAAAACAACAAAGGGGCAACAAGTCCTTTTCTTTGCTATATGTTTAAAGAATGCTCTAAGCAATCACTAAACCTTTAATAATCATATTCATTACATGGTGAAGGGATCACAAAACCTTGAAGAAGCTCATTAAATAGATGCTACACGTAGCACCAAATTGTTTGCAATGACTTAAATATTTTATTTAAGGGATCAAAGGGCTACTAAATACTCATTTCAGTGCTCAAATTCTAGTAGTAGTGCCCATATATTTTTTATTTAATATTTTATCTAAGGGGTCGAAGCCCGGGGGATTCACAGGGGGAAACTTATGATATCACGTGAGTGTACAATAGGGGGTTTTTTTGAAATGAGGCATAAGCTTATACGTTAGGGGTCGGGGCCCTTTTTATTTTTTCCCAATATTGAATTTAAGTTAGGGGGGCCACGCCATATTTAAGAGGGGGGGACATAGTATAGGCTACCTTGGGTAACTAGTCCGAACAAGTTTGGTTTTGTGTATGGTTTGAAATAGTCATAGGGAAAGTAATCTAAATTTTCTTATTGTCTAATCTAAATGCTTGAGAAAGAACGTAGATTTAAGGAAAGGGGGGGACATAATAGAATTTTGGTGGTATCTCATAAGCTTAAATAGGGGTGTTTTATCATCCTATGTGGATCTTAAATAGGGGGTTTTCTTCAAGTTCATGCACGCAAGTGGCGTCCCCCTTTAATGAAAAGTGAATCCCCTGGGGGTCAAAGGGATCAAAGGGCTACTAAATAGTCATTTCAATGCTCAAATTCTAGTGGTAGTGCCCATAGATAAATCCAAGAAGACACTAAAGCTCACGTGATCATCCCAATTACGTGTAAATTTGCCTAATAGAACCATTGAAAGAAAAACCTTGCATACTTAAGCATTGATAAGAGAATTGTAGAAAAAGAAGCCACACATTGTGTGAGTAACCTCAACAAGAAGGATTACACACCACATAAGAGAATTTTTCCAAGGGTGTTCATCGAGACACATAAAATTTCATGAAGCCATTAGTATTGAAATATGGGTCATTGGGATTGTCATCATCCATATACATATGGTGGGACATCTATAAATACATACATACATACATATATGCTCTCTCTCTCTCTGTCTCTCTCTCTCTCTCTCTCTCTCTCTCTCTCTCACACACACACACACATATGTCATAGATAGTTAGGAACATAGAAAACTCTAAAAGGAACCTAAGTTTGGGTATGAATAGCACACACTTTTTTTTTTTTTTTGGTAAAACCACAGCTTAAATTATCAAAGACTATGTAATACAGAAGGTGAACTCTGTGATGGAGTCAACCTTTGAAAGTTAAAAGTAGTGGAAAAAAACATCCAAGACCAAAGTATCCAGATCTCCCTGTTGAATACAATCATAAAGTGACTGACGAAGGGATCCTCAAAAGAAATAAAATGGATCAAAGGAACCAGAGCCAAATGATAGATGAGTCCTTTGCAACCAAATGCTCCATAATGACCAAAAACGGACCCAGGCGAGGAACAAGGCAAATGAGCGAAGTCGGGGAGGGGTGCAACCAAAGATCCAATAGAAGCGGCCAAAAACCACCGAAGGAAAGCGGAGCCGAAGACAGTGCGAAATCCGATGAATAAGATCCCTGGAGGTGGAGCACGACCATAATAAATGTGGGATGGTCTCCAATGAAGCAGCACAGCACTGACATCGAGAAGAAGCAATGCCACGACGAGCCAAAGTAGTGCCCACCGGTAGAGCTCCAACCAAACAACACCAGAGGAAAAGGCGTTGTTTGAGCGGCAAAGAACTTTTCCAAAGAGATTCGAGAGTTCGTTGCCACCAAATCAAAGGCTTCAAAAGATGCCAGAGTCGATTACCATGATCTTGAATCCATGGCACCGAACAGAGCCCATGATAGACCCTGTGAGAAGTAAGGTCCTATAGAGAGATAGGAGCTCCAGAAGGGGAGCGCAGAAGGAGACACCAATCCTGTAGCCGATGAAGAGGCTACAAAGGAGGGGCCGGCAAAAAAGGGGCAAGCATGAGACCAATAGCATGCCAGAGAGCGCGATGATGTAAACGGAGAGCATAAGTTTGGCAAGCGACAGGAAAGGAAAGGAAATAACCTTGCTGGTCGACCACATCTCCCACAAAACGAATACCTGTTTTCATTAGATTATAAGCCTTGATGGGATACCGCAAGGCTAAGGGAGGAAAAAAAACTACACTCCAATGTAGACTTTCAAGGCGAAAGGAATTCCCCTATGGAGAAGGCTGACCTGTCCAAGAAGCCGTGGAAAGTACAGTTTTCCAATTGCGAATGAGCACCGTAGCACATGGAGCAAATGGAGCACCTGGAATGCTACCAGAGAAGTGGCCTAAAACTGCTTCCCAATGATCTGTAATCCAATGTTCGTAAACATGCGATCGCATAGTAGTACACATGGTAGCGAGCATAATAGCCCAAGGCTGCCTGATCCTGCATAAAGAAAGTGGAGAGTAGGGTAGCCTTTTGCGCTAAGAGATGCATATGAATATTCAAAATGTTAACCCCCCCATGCGACTTGGGCGAACAAACCAAGTGCATTTTGAGTAAGCGTAGGGCTTTACAATGGTTCTTTGTTTTCCAAAGCATCTCCATGGCATAGGACATGAATGTGGAAGTATCTTTCTTGGACCACGGAAGAAGTGGCAAATAAAACTGCACATATGACATCAAGATAGATTGGACAATGCATAGACGGACATGTAGAGGCCAAGTAGGCAACTTCCAATAATGTAGCTTCCTATGCATACGAGAGAATAACCATTGCATATGCTGCTTGGGAGATAGAAACCAGCCAATAGGATAACCAAGGTGGCGAATGAGAGCATGTGAATCTAAAATCTCTCCTGGCCAAAACAATGCATGCTAATCAGAAGCAGTGAGGGGAAGCAATTTAGACTTGCTGAAATTAATAAACAGCCCCACTGCCAAGCCAAAATCAGCCAATGTGTCCATTAGTATTTGAACATCAGAAGGAGTATTTTGGAGCATAAAAAAAGAATCATCAGCATAGGCTTGGGCAAGAAAAGGCTTGCTGCCCGGAATGTACAAACCATGTAAGGAATCAGCTTCCAAAAGGTGATCCAAACGAAGAAGCAATGGATGCATAGCCACCGCATAAAGAAGTGCACTGAGAGGACAACCCTGGCAGACCGATCTTCCCAAATGCCAAATAGAAGAAAAGTGTTTGCCCAAAAGACATTGGGCTGTTGCATCTGCATAGAGCCAATAAATAACATGAACAATTTTGGGGCCAAACCCGAGGTGGCTCAGAGTTTGTGAAATATAATCCCATTGGACAGTATCGAAGGCCTTGGCTACATCCACCTGCATAATCAATACATCCTGCTTGGAGTATTTGGCATACTCAATACCAAGCATGGCATTGGCTATATTGTTCATAATCTGCCTGCGTGGAATGGAACCATACTGTCTGGGATGTAATCCAGCATCCAAAACCGTTTTAAGTCTATGGACTAGCATCTTGGAAATAAGCTTGTAGATGACAGGCATAAGGGTAATTGGTCTCCAGTCTGTCAAATATTCACATAAAGGCTTATTTGGTATCATCTTAACAAGACCATGCTTCCAAGAAGTAGGAAGAGATTGATGTTCCCAAGCCACATTGATAATTTGTAGAAGGGTATCCTTAAGCTCATCCCAAAAGGTATGAAAAAACTCAGCAGTGAGTCCATCCCAACCCGGTGCACGAGATTTACCCAGCTTATGAAGTGCATCAGTAAGATCATCCTGCAGAAAAGGAGCATCCAAGGATAAGGCCTGTTGCGGTGAGACAATAGGGTGAACCATATCCAAAAAACACTTGCGAGCCTACATAATATTCTGGGAAGGAGGAGGAGGGGATCCGAAGAGCTGCTGGAAATAGTGAACACAAATATCTTGCAACTGAGAGGAGGTCTGGGTCTACACACCATTGATATGAATAGCACACACACACACATATGGCATAGATAGTTAGGAACATAGAGTAATACAAAAGGAACCTAAGTTTGGGTATGATTAATATTTGTAGACTTAAGGAAACCCACATTGCACCATATTAGAGGCACCAACAAGAGGGTAAATGCATGATCAGGTTAGCCAATCGTGGAACTACTTTTGGGGTGTGACATCATGTGTGTTGATAGGGGGATTACAAAACCAATGGCATCTCCTGATGATGATCTGGGATAACCTATATGCTCATCCATTTTTTTATTTCATGATCATTATAATGGGTCCCAAGATCTAGAGTCTAAGGATAACTATAACATATATGTTTATATTGATTTGGAGCTAGATAATCATACTTATTATGATTTATGGCCTGAACCATAATTTTAGAGAATGCTAACAGCGAGGCAAATACGATACTCTGTCATGTTCATAGAAAGATTGGAAAGAATACCATTCTCCAGATGTTCTTAAAATAGATTGGAAAGGATATAATCGTTCATATGTTCATAGAGAGCCAACTAGTGAACAACTTGCTTAGTCACGCCAGCGAGTGGGTTCATATGTTCATAGAGAGCCAACTAGTGAACAACTTGCTTAGGGGCTTAGCACATGGGAAGAAATAGGATGGGAATGGGAAAAGGTGGTCCCAAGTGGTCCCATGCATATTTCTATCCTATTCCCATCCCACCATGTGCTAACAAAAAAAGAAATAGGGATGGGTTTAGGAGGAAGAGGACACATGGCATCATTTCATGTGTTTAGGAGGTGGGGACCACTTGGGGACAAGGATACATGTCATCCTTGCATGTTTTTGAATCCCTAAAAAAGGGGAACCCACTGGCTGCAAGGGTCTAGAGGCCATGGTCTAGGATGGGAGAAAAAGTGGCTACTCCCATTCTAAATCCATCCTAGACCACTTGGTGTAAGATGGGAGTGATGATGACAAAAAGATTCCCATCCTAAACCCATGCTAGCCCCATCCATGTGCTAAGGCCCTTAGTCACGCCAGCGAGTGGGTTCGATCACGGCTGAACGCTCGTCAATAAGGTATATTTCGTGAGGGAATGGGTAGGTTGCTGTTCTCACGATGTAGAACTGCTTTGCCAACTGCCCCCAATTAATTGTCTGCTGTGCAAATCAAGGGCATCATCGTGTGACTGCTCTCTAATAAACGGTTGACGGTATTATATATACGAAGAACTAGAGCAGTTCGATATTTGTGGGAGTTTGTAGTCTATGGTCCTAGCTATGGCCTCCAACATGTTCTTCTTACTCTTCATCTTCTGCTTGGCCTTCATCCTTACCCTCGTCCACTCTTCTGGTGACCTCCCAGGCTTGCTCAGCTGCCTCCAGGACGATGGTGGCCTTCACAACTTCACCACCCTCGCCTCCGACCCTGCCACTTTTTACCGCCTCCTTGACTTCTCCATACAAAACCTCCGCTTCCAAGAGCCCGGAGTGCCCACCCCCTCTGTTCTCATCCTTCCAAACTCTCCCCAGCAAGTGCAAAAAGCTCTCTCCTGCTCCCTCGACAACGGATGGGAACTGCGTGTGCGCAGCGGAGGACACGACTACGAAGGCCTTTCCTTCATTGCCGATCGCCCCTTTGTGGTCATCGACCTGATGAACCTGCAATCCGTTGAGATTGATTTAGAGTCCAGGACAGCATGGACTGAAGCTGGAATTACGCTGGGGCAGCTCTACTATGCGATATCACAAAGGACCTCCGACTTAGGATTTCCCGCCGGTGTCTGTCCCACTGTCGGAGCCGGTGGACACATAAGCGCAGGGGGATACAGTTTCCTCTCTCGAATGTATGGCCTTGCTGCAGATAACGTGATTGATGCACTCCTTGTGGATGCCAACGGTGACCTCCTAGACCGGCAGAGCATGGGGGAGGACCATTTCTGGGCTATCCGTGGTGGCGGAGGAGGAACCTGGGGAATTGTCGTTGCCTGGAGAATCCGTCTCGTTCCAGTTACTCCAAGAGTGACGGCATTTAATGTGTGGAGAACCGATAGGGAGGAGCTCAATGAACTGATCTTCAGATGGCAGACAGTGGCTCCTCTAACCGCACCTGAGAACATCCAGATTGTTGTGTATCTGTTCGGGGGTGGCACCGTCGAAGGAAACCTCGGTGCTCTGTTCTATGGGTATCATTTGGGGCCTCTAAATGAGACTCTTGCACTAATGAACGATATATTTCCTGAGCTTGAGCTCACGGCTGGGGACTGCGTGGAAGGGACCTGGATAGAAGCAGTGGCCAACGTAGGACGTGTAAACACCCCGAGCAGACTGGCAGATAGATTCAACACGGCGAAGAATTTTTTCAAAGCCAAATCTGATTACGTGCAACATCCCATTCCGAGAGAAGGATGGGCAGGAGCCTTTGACTTCCTAGAGGCAAATCCAAGCTTGGGAAGCTTGCTTTTGGAACCGTATGGAGGGATGATGGCGAGAATACCTGCAGATAGCATCGCTTTCCCACACAGAGCTGGGAACTTGTTCGTCATACAATATCATGCAGATTGGACAAACGATACAGGATCGCCAGAACAGTTCCTCCTCCCTTGGACGAAAAGATTATACAACTACATGGCTACATATGTATCGCAGAATCCAAGGCAAGCGTATGCTGGCTACTTGGATCTTGACCTGGGCACCAATTCTAGCTTTGCACAGGCGCAAACTACTTGGGGCCAAAGCTATTTTTCTCAGAACTTCTATCGTTTGGCAGAAATTAAGAGCCGTGTGGATCCGAACAATGTGTTTCGCCACCCTCAAAGCATCCCACTGCTGGAAAATTATAATCCTCAGGTGGAGGATTCTTTGCTACCGCCTCATAGCAACTTGGTAATTTCAGTCTGAGGTTTGGCTATGAATGTATCTTCTGTTGCTCCGATCCCTCTATTTTCTCGCACTCGACTCTCGGTCCTCTCAATGTATCAATTGTCTTCTTCATATCAAGACTCGAATCGCTGATGTTATGTTCACGTGATTTCTAATATCTGAGCTCCTGGGTCTGTATAGTTTGAATTTGTAGTTCAAGATGTAACATGGCAAAGTCTATCGTCTCGCTACATGGAAGTACGATCTAAACCAACGATGAAACATTTGCGCTTCGCTTTGTCAATGTAGACTAGGCAGTTCTGTGGACTTAATGTTATAGTCTAAGCATGTCACGCATGCTTTCCTCAGGAAAGAAGGGAACAGGAACATCGTGGGGCATTCCACGGGATGCACATTCGTGTGACACGGACTATGCTCACGTGACATTTAAGAGCGGAGGAACTTTCCTAGATGTTCAGTCCCCTATGGGTGAAAATGCCTTTTTGGCCTGCCCCTTGGGTCCGTAGGGAATAGGCTATAGTGAGGACATCAAATTTTTTTGGAAAGGGAGAATTCTGAGATTTGAGGAATTAAACATTTTGGCATTATGAGTGTTCAATTTCTTGGGTGAACGTGATTAGCACGTGAAGTTTTTTTGGTGGAGCAAAATACGTGCTATGGCGGTGCTTGTGATGGGCATTGTGTGCAGCGAGAATCCATTCGCATCTTCCTCTTTTCAGAATTTGCATTTTCATTATTAGGTTTTAGCTTCACGGGGTTCTCTGGCACATTCGATGGTTGTAGGACTGTTGTACCAATTGTCTTAGTGCCTTTGTGAGGCACCCAAGTTAGTCCTCATGGTTCTTAGCCTGCCTTGGTTCAGCGTTCCAATCCCACAAAAGAAATTATATTCTCGATGTAGCTGTATGTGATCGTCGTTCAAGGGGTCTACGTTCTTCTATATATGCGCTCGGTGAAGATCAGTTAGATGGCTCGACAGTAGATGACAAAAGGACATCTTCAATTTTTGCACTTGCTTCTCTCTTCCTTCTAATCGGACTCGCGGTAATCGTCCACATTTAATATTATATTTAGATACTTGATTCTCACCATCCCCATGATGGTCTCTATTCGTCTTCATGGGTGCCTCACACTTATGTAGGGATGCTTCAGTCGATAGAAGTGCCTATGAGGACTTGGCACAATGTTCCAAGAGTCATCCATCAGTCCCTACCATCAAAGCGTTTTAGGGCAAGCCTAGTGAATATTATTCACCTTGTTTTTTTCCTGTTGGATTTTCAACCATGGGCCTTAATGTTGGCCACTCACACATGGCCCAAAACCTAAAAATCTAACCGAGTAGAGCCGAGGTTCCACTCCCACTCCCTCCTAGCCACGTTGCCTCTCTCTCCTCAAAAGGGCTAACGGGATGTGAGAGAGGCTTCAGTACCATCTTTTATATACCCCCGTATATACCATGTACATTGATAGCCTTGCATGCTTGTACATTGATAACCTTGCATGCTTATGGAGTTTGTATACATGATCTTCGTGTCATCTACATGCTACACATTAGGGGAGAATTGGGGTCTCAAAAGGGCCTCCAATTAGTGTTTCCTAATTTCAAGAGATTAGAGAGTGATTTGAGGTGTACCAATGAGAGTGCTAGAAGGTGTGAGGCAATGGTATGTTGAGGTGGAGGGTGGGCAGGCCTGCAGAGAGCCCCTATTGGTTGCTCCCCTTACATTAGGGACCACCGAAACCTTCCCCCCCCCTCTTAACCCATGTTTGACCCTCCTACCAGGTGCACCTCCCCCACATGAGCCCAAAACTGCCTTCAATGGGATGGTAGGGCCCTTTTGGTGAATTTTTCTTCTCCCCTCCCTCTTTCTAGGGCCTCTTCCCCCCACTGTTCTGGTCCAACCTACCAAATCACTCAATTTGAACCAAATCCCACGCATTTTTCCTCTTCGCCCTCTTTCTCTGCTCCCTCCTGCTTTGGCCTGCTTGTTGCAGCTCCTCTCTCTCTCTCTCTCTCTCTCTCTCTCTCTCTCTATCTCCCTCTCTTGTGCCTCTGTTCGAGCTGCTCTGTCCCTCTCCTTCTCCCTCTCATGTGCCTCTAATGCTGTTGCTCTGTCTCTCTCCTTCTCCCTATTTTGTGCCTCTGTTGGAGCTGCTCTGTCCCTCTCCTTCTCCCTCTCCTATCCCTTTCTTGCTGCTACTTTGTCCCTCTCCTTCTCCCTCTTTTGTGCCTCTGTTGGAGTTGCATTGCCCTATGTAGGAGTCCCATTCTTGCTGTTGCAACCTCTACAAGCATGGTGAGGAGCAAGGCTACAAGACCACACAATGATGGGACCTCTTGTGTCTTCCACAACACCAAAAATGCATTGGATGAGTGGATCCCTTGCACCTACAGCTTAAATGACTAGATAGTGATGTAAAAGAGCAAGAAAGGTAACACCTTGCATGAGTGGAAGGGGTGCATCTTAAAGTTCAAGTTTGGGAAGAAAGAATGGCTTGCAAAAGTACAACATGTTTACATGGGAAAAGATATGTGGCTTCCTCCATCATTCAATCAATCTAGGATACCATCACACTGTGAGCCTTTCTTCTATGTACATTTTTCACCTATAAGTGTAATGAGTCTATTTGGAAATTTTGTGTTTGGTTTCTAAGAGCTCTTATTCATGATGGCAGATGTTTTCCCTTTGGACTTCGAGAAGTGGGAACCAGTTGAATCATTCATAGGCAAGTTCACTGCGATTCATGAGGATTTAGGTGAGCAAATGCATGCCGAGGAGAAGTTGGACTCCTTGCAAATGAAGAATGTTAATTGGTATAATGCGACATACATCACTCCAACGACATCATCAAGCTATGGCGGTCTGTAAACCATTGCACCACCACAACTTCAAGATGTGGATTGCAATAATGTGGACTCGAGGACATTGCACTCGTACAAGGACAAGATTGCAAAGGATGTGGGCATGGCCATGAAGTTTACATTTGAATCCAAATGGGCAAGGTTATCTTGGTTTATGCCTCTGCACATTTTTGCTTCTTTATTTCAGAATATACATTGTATAGAACAAAAACTATGTGGTCCTGCAAGCGTGTAGATGAAAATGCTCTTGAAGATTTACTTGGGATGAATTGGGGAACCAGGTCAGGCGACCAAAAGGGTGATGTGTTTCAATGTCACACATGTAAAGACAATGTGGTTATTAGATACCATTTGTCACGCCAAATGTTGTATTTGTTAGATATCAATGCTCCACTCTCATGTAACTACACAGGAACTAGCTAACTCTACTTATAAGCCCCCCCATATGAGGAGAAGGCATTTGAGTAGCTTCGTTATCCCGGTAGGTCCTAGTTTGGACACCAGATGGGGGCCATGTGTGGCCTGATGGCTAGACGGCTTCAGATAGAGTTAGCACACTGCCAACTAGGCTACATGCAAGTGCGGGAAGGCATCCCATGACTAACCACACTGAGGGTAGACAGAGCATTTTTTGGGGTAGCCCACTCTCGGTCTGCGGGGCCTGTTTGGAGCCCTAGATGATCCCAGATGGCTCTGGGCCGAATGGAGACCATAGGTTAGTTGTTCTATTATGCGCCATGGTTCTAATGTGTGGTTGGTGGCCTATTTCAGAACCGACCTCCAGTCAGTCGTTTTGGGTCGACTGGGTCAGTCTCCCAATTGGGTCTAACTGACTACGACTGGTGGCTATATAAGAGCAAGCCCGTAAAGCCCATAATCATCACTGGCTACAGCAACCCTGATTCCTTACGCCTCTGTCCTCTACTGTTTCAAGCATGCCATCGAAGCTTCTGACACAGGATTGTAAGGCTGGAAGGCAACGCCATCTATTGTATCAGTTTTACAGTAATCAGATCTTTGATTCTCCATACTATCTGCTTTTCTCTCTTGCATACGAGATCCTGTTATCTGTTGAGCACAGACGTTGTATTGTTTTCTTACATGGTATCAGAGCTTGGGCTCTAGCAAGAAGATTTGGTAGTGTGTTTCTATTTGCGAGTAGATTATGAGAGATGGCCTAGCCTGCAAGACTGTGAATCCCACCGTTCGATGAAAGCGGAAAGTTGGACAGCTCTAACTATCCACTCTGGAAGTTCAAGATGAAGATCCTAAACGCATACGAGTTTTGGGATATTGCTACTGGTGTGGATGTGAAGCCGGTTGCGAGACTAGATCCAGCCAAAGCAGAACAACAAATAGTACCAACTGCGGATCAAATTCTCGCATGAACAAGAAGAAATGTAGATGTGATGTGTTCTATTGTCTGCAGTGTAAGTGATTCTGTCATGGCGTTAATTCAACATGTCACCACAGCGAAGGAGGCATGGACGGTCTTTGAAAATCAGTATGAGACCACGAATCAGATGCAAATTTAGAATCTGGAGACTCAACTCGCGAATGAGAAACTGTCTGAGTCTGAAATGGCAGAGAAGTTCATCACCAGGGTGAAGAATCTGCACAATCAGATCACTGCGATTGGCATCACCATCACCAGTGAGAACCTAGCATGAAGGTGCATACGGATTCTCCCACCAAAGTATGACGGTCTTGTTACAGCGCTGAATACGTAAAACAAAAATCTGCCTCTCAACTTTGAGGATTTCAACGCGATGCTTCTAGAGGAGGAGATGCGTAAAAGATGAGGACTGGAGAAGATTCGGCTTTCTCAGCTGGATCAAAGAAAGGTAAGGGTAAGGACTCTGGTAACCCATCTTCTTCTGATAATAAAAAGAGAAAGAAGAAGATCAAGTGCTTCTATTGCAACAAGGCAAGGCACAAGCAGAATGAGTGCCAAAAGAAGATTGCAGATGAGAAGAACGGAGTAAAGAAAGAGTCCAGCAACAGCATGCAAGCAGTACCAGTAGAGCTATTTGTAGCAATTGAGGAGATTTGCATAGAGGTAGTTAATGTACCTGCAGATGAACCTTGGATTATTGACAATGGTGCATCGTGCCACATGACCAGTCGTAAGGATTGGTATACCTCTCTACATCCGGTAGGGAATGACATCCTGGTAGTAGTCGACAATGATGTAAGATGTCTAGCAAAAGGAAAAGATACGATTGCTCTCAAGTCATATGGAGTTGTAAAATAGTTGTCCGAGGTTCTTTATGTGCCAGATATGAAGACGAACTTGTTGTCCATTTCTGCAATCACGGATCGAGACCTCAAAGTGCACTTCGATAAGAATGGCACATAGATTTTCGATCTTCAAGGGAAGGTCATTGGTAAAGGTACATGGTGCAACAACATCTACGAACTCTTAGCTTTCAGTGCTCAAGCCAATGTGAGCAACACTAAGCTGTGGCATGAGAGGTTTGGTCATCTAAACCTTAGTTCTTTAAAGGAGATGCATAAAAGTGGAATGATTGCAGACCTACCAAAAATTATAGATCTACCCAATGTATGTGAAGCTTGCATGATGGGCAAGCAGCATCGACAGCCCATTCCTAAAGAGGCCAGCAGGGCAAAGGCTCCTCTAGAGCTCATTCACACGGACCTCTACGGAACTTCTTGAAGACTAAAGATGAGGCTTTTAGTAAGTTCAAAGAATGGCATGTAATGGTCAAGAAAGAAACGGGGAGGAAGGAAGAAGTTGAGATCAGATAGAGGTGGTGAGTTCACATCAAGTGAATTTGAAAGTTACTGCAAAAGTCACGGGATCAAGAGGCAGAAACCCTCGCCACATACATCACAGCAAAATGGAGTAGCAGAGCACAAGATGCACATCATCTGCGAAATGGGTAGGAGTATGATGAAAGGGAAAGATTTGCCGAAGACTTTCTAGGCTGAAGCATGTAACACACCAGTTTACATTCTGAATCGTAGCTACACGAAGGCTGTGAACGGGATGACTCCACTGCAAGCCTTTTCTGGTAACAAACCTTCAGCTGCACATTTCAAAGTTTTTGGATGTGACTTTTTGTGCATGTCCCTGATGCTAACAGGACCAAATGGGAACTGAAGAGCCGGAAGTGTATTTTCTTGGGCTACAGTGAAGAGGCGAAGGGTTACTGTCTCTATAATCCTGTTACCAAGAAGGTAATAGTAAGTTGCCATGTGGTCTTCTCAAAACAGCTGCATCAATTGGAGGAGGATGTTTCCTTCTTAGACAACCACGACCAGGATATCCATCCAGTACAACCACCAATAGCAGACCGAACTCTCCCAATGGTGCTTGGGAGGATTCAAGATAAAGAAGAGGAAGAAGAGCTTGCAGAACCACAATAGCAACAGCCATTCCTGAAGTGGGTAAAGCAGCTTTTGGATGGCAAAGAACCTCTAGCCATTGAGGAGGAATCATCTGAACACCACCGGTCCAAGAGATTAGAGCAGCAAAGAAGGGCGCAGAAACACTTGGTCAACTACGCTTTAATGACAGAGGTGATCCGTGCTAAAGAACCCAAGTGTCTTGAAGAGGCACAGGGTGATGATAGGTGGATGGAGGCTATGTAGTTGGAGTATGGCTCCATAATGAAGAACAACACTTGGGACCTTGTGGATCGACCACCAAAACGCAAGGTCATCGGCACCAAGTGGGTGTACAAGTCCAATGGCATGTTGGATAAGTACAAGGCTCAGCTCATGGCAAAAGGATTCGCACAGGTACATGGTTTTGATTATCAGGATACTTTTATTCCCATAGCTTGACTAACCACAATTCGCAATGTTTTGGATTTAGCAGCATAGGAGAGTTGGCCCGTGTTTTAGATGGATGTAAAATCCACCTTTCTAAATGGAGATCTCAAGGAGAAGGTATGCGTGGAACAACCACTAGGTTTTGTGATCCCTGGTTCAGAAGGTAAAGTTTGTAAACAGGTCCCACGAGCATGGTACTAGCGGATTGATGCCTACTTTCAGCAAAATGGGTTTAGGAGGAGCCCATCTGATGCAAATTTGTATATCTACAGAGAAGGAGGCAGGTGTAAGATCGTGGTCCTTTATGTGGACGACCTTGTCATAACAAGGAACCATGAAGAGAAGATCTCGTAAACAAAGCAGTTGCTAGGAAAAGAGTTTGAAATAATAGACCTCGAACTGATGCATTTCTGTTTGGGGATTAAAGTTTGGCAAGAACCAAAACACATTTTCATCTCACAGCTGAAGCATGCTGGAGAGATACTAAAGGCATTTGGCATTTGGCCAAAAAAGTAAGTTCACTTGTGGGTGGACATTGAGGGGGGGTGTTAGATATCAATGCTCCACTCTCAAGTAACTATGTGGGAACCAGCTAACTCTACTTGTAAGCCCCCTATATGAGGAGAAGGCATTTGAGTAGCTTGATTATCCGGTAGGTCTTGGTTTGGACACCAGATGAGGGCCATGTGTGGCCTGATGGCTGGACAGCTTCAGATAGAGTTGGCACACTGCCAACTAGGCTACATGCAAGTGCAGGAAGGCATCCCATGACTGACCACACTGAGGGTAGATGGAGCATTTCTCGGGGCAGCTCACTCTCGGGCTGCAGGGCCCATTTGGAGCCCTAGATGATCTCGAATGGCGTTGGGCCGAACAGTGTCCATAGATCAGTTACTCTATTCTGCGCCATAGTTCTAACATGTGGTCGGCGGCTTGTTTTGAGACCGAGTCGGCCATTTTGGGTCGATTGGGTCGATCTCCCAATTGGGTCTAACCGACTACAACTGGTGACTATATAAGAGAAAGCCCGTGAAGCCCATAATCATCACTGGCTACAGCAACCCTGATTCCTTAGTATCTAGCCTCCATCCTCTACTATTTCCAGCATGCCATCGAAGCTTCTCACACAAGAGGACACGGTTGGAAGGCAGCACCATCTATTGTATCAGTTTTACAGTAATCAAATTTTTTATTCTCCATACTATCTGCTTTTCTCTCTTGCATATGAGATCATATTATCTCTTGAGCACAGATGTTGTATTGTTTTCTTACAGTATTTAGCTTTTCAGTTTAGGCGTTGGAAGAAAACAAATGGCTGGTGGCTTTCCCTAGACTCTAATGATGAAGACAATACGAGGGTAAGTTTGTCTATTGATGTTGAAGAGGGAGATGTCAAGAATGTGAATGTCACATCGCAATGGACTCTAAGGGATGTGCGAGAACACCTATTGGTCATGGAGGACGACATGTCAGAGTCCTTCTACTTTACCTTAAATGTTGGTAAGATCAGCCGCCGTGTCGACAAGTGCATGCATAGTGCCAATTTTATTCCTCCTGCAACTTTGAAGATTGCTAACAATGTGTTTGACTAGTGCAGCATTTAATTTTTTGTCCGTCAAATCCTAGTTATTGCTTCAAAAGATGATGGACAATAAAATTAAAATGTCATTCCTTTTAATGTTTTCTCCTTTCAGTTCATGGTAAATGTTTTTCAAAAAATTTGGGGATTTTATGATGAATTTTAATTTTTATGGTTTTGATATATATTAAGGGGTAAAAGTCCTTTTTACATCACATTCTCACTTTCACGTTTAGAGAGGCATAGAAACACCTGTCCTCAGAAGTTACTCCCTCCATCAACTGCTATTTGCCATGGATTCAGCTAGAATTGCATTCCATGACTTCATCTCACGAACTGTATTTGCAGATCATGAGGAAGAGCTATTTTTACTGTTTGATAGGACTTTAGATGTCTGAGGCACATATATGCGAGCCAAGGATGACTTCTCAGATCGCATCCTTTACATGCAAGATAATTTCTCAAATTTTGCTTATACACTTGACCACTCTTCAAAGAGATGGGTTTCCATAGATTACATAATCTATTCATAGAGGAACACAAGTTGTAAAGTGCTTGGCCTGCTTTTGTGATAACCTTACACACAAAGGGTTTAGGATAGTCGAAGTTCAAGACATCCTAGACGCGGGGATCACAGGAAATACAGGCACCAAATTCTTTTCGTGGGAGATGGCATTCATCTTCCTTCTCCAAGAAGGAAATTTGGAGGAAGAAGCCTCATCATCTAGCACCTCCTCTAGTAGAACTGTTGATCTGGTTGTCCCTAGACTAGACTCAGACATGTACATGGAAGAGAGTCTTAATGATCCAACAGAGGAGATGGAAGCAACTCAAGCATTGAGCCTACTTCAAGAGACCCCAGTAGAGCAAGAATCTACATCAAAGACCACTGACCCAGACTCAAAATTATGGTCCTTGTCCCCCCTCATCATCGATGGAGAAGAGTACGTATTCCTTTATGACATAGAGATTCTTTTTGGACTACGAGAGGATAAGGCACTCGGAGTTCTATTGGGGTTCGATGTTGACACGTGTCAAAGATCCCAGGGTTTTAGGTACCGAAGACTAGACAATGGAAGACTTTCTCTTGATGACACTGGTTTGCACAACCCTCTCATGCAAAAGCTTTCACCTCCAACACAGGTCAGGAGAAAGTGGCCACCTCCCAAGTGGAACATCACACAGCACCTGCTCCATCAACATTGCAAATGAGGAAGGGACAAATGCCGACGACACTTTAGTGGTAAGTTCAAACAATATTTTTTATTTTGATGTTCTTTCAGTATAATTTATTTTGTCGGTCTTCTAATGATTGTTGAATTGTTGCAAGACATGTTTCAGCTTAATGAATTCTCATCTCGATGGGGTAATGTTCGCAGTGCATTTGGGTGAGATCATTCTTTGGTCCTCTACCTTTGCAAAGTCACAGTGCATATCATGGTCTTTCACAGCAAATTTTCTCCTCGAGGTCCTTTGGAGTTGTTGCAGTGCAAGGCATTGTCATGCACTATCAGATACTCCAACATTACTCAAAATGCCGACAAAGTCATTTTGGTACACCACCTAGCTGCTATCAATTCCTTTGGATCGAACATTCATTACAGGGCATTGACGGCAACGGTTATGTCTTTGGTAGCAGGAAAGGAAGATGTTAATGCTATTGCAGCTAGATTTATATCTAGGAATCCACTAGGGGATTCAAGACCCCTATTCTCTATGTATTCAAACTAGCCAAGAAGAAAGATAGCCTTTGAGGCCTTTTGTATATATAAACATATATTTCAATGGATGCATGACTACATGTCTTTATTATTTGTTTTGAGTTATCATTGCTTGTCATGAATTCCATTGTATTTTGTTTAAGTCGTTGATGATATATTTTCTCCATCATTTTAATTGTGTTAATTTAATACATTTCTAGCCAATTTTGTATCATTTTCACCAATTCTAGGTATCGAAAGTTCATTTCGATCAAATCCTGAAGGAATTTCACCATTGCACAGGGATGTCACCAAGATCTCAAAAAGCCCAAAACCCGCCATGGCACAAATTTGGGCAATCTAGTAAGTCCAGAATGCCCAAATTCACACCGTGGTAGGTTTTGGGCTTTCTAGGGTCCTAGCAACATCCCAGACACTTTTTTCTTCTGCACAACGGTAGTGAAATTCCTTCAGGATTTGACAAAATTAAAATCTTACATTAAAATAATTTAAATCTCCCATACCACATGTTGGAACGGAGCACGCGGGATCAGGTTGTTGGTGGTCTTCTGCATTTGCTTGATCTAGATCCCTTAGGGCCCGCGCTCCTAGCTTTGCTCTATATGGCTTCCTAACTCTTGGTGGAGGCTTTACAGGTACTCGAACACGATTCCACGGCCTCCTGTCTACCTTGAATTTCATTCGCTACTCTTGTTTGCATTGGTCCTCCTCCGATTCCTCCTCTCGCAGATGTCTTGAGCTTTGTCCTTCTTTGGGATGGGGCTTCCTCGACATCTGCTTTACCCTCTTCATGGGCACATGTATCATTTCTGCAATGGGTTGTATCACTGAGAGAGGGAAGATTGTGCTCTTCTTAGCAGTCTGTTGGCCTTAGGAAGCCTCTCTATGTCCAAGACGTTATCGAACACATTTTGTTCGATCGAGGGAGTGCTCTCATGAGGAGGGGAAGGCCGAGGGGAAGGCTGAGGGGAAGGTTGAGGGGATGGCTGAGGGGAAGGTTGAGGGTCAGTGAGGTTGAGGGGAAGGCTAAGGGGAAGGTTGAGGGTCAGAAGTTGAGGCTAAGGGGAAGGTTGAGGTTGAGGGGAAGGTTGAGGGGAAGACTGAGGGGAAGGCTGAGGGGATGGCTCATTCTCTTGGGGATTGGGAGTGGGCTCACGAGATTGGGGAGTAGGCTCATAGGACTTGGGAGGAGGAGAAGGCTCACGAGACTAGGGAGTGGGCTCACAAGATGTAGGGGAGGGCTCACAAGAGTTGGGGGAGGGCTCACGAGAATCCTGGGACACCTCACGAGAGTTGGAGGAGGGCTCACGAGAGTTGGGCGAGGCGCCATCGGACCCAAATAGGTTCATGTGCATAGATACCATGGAGGTGGTGGAGCTAGAGGAGGAAGGGTGGAGGCGGCATCCAGTGGGTCTAGCAGTGTTCTTCACTCCTACCATTGAATAATGAGAGTTAGGGTTTTTTTAAACGTTTTATATAGGCCCATCATGTTTTGACATCCCTTTTGATTACATTTAGGGTTTCATCGTGCCCCCTGCCCCCATTGCCCTAATCCCTCCAACCCCCCCAACCCTCGTCACCCTCTTCCCCCATTGCCCTCCCCCTACTTGTCCCGCCCACACCTGCCACCCTCCCCCATACCCCCCACCCTTGCTACCACTCCACCCCTCCCCTTACCCCGCCCGATGCCCCTCACTTCTCTCCCCCCTCCTTCACCATGTTTCCACTTTCCCCAATGTCGTGTGAGTACAAAAATTGTGGTCAAAATAAGCAAGATATTAAAGAGTGAGTACACAAATTGTGGTCAAAATAAGCAATATATTTATTTCATATTTGTATACAATTACACCATAGCTTCTATTGGTGGTTGGACCCATCTGCTCCCTTCTCTCACTCTAGCTTGCAACCAATGTGTGACTCCTCGACTCCCTATGGATGCTTTCTAGGCACTATGCCTTCTATTCTTTGATACAATTTGAACTACTTTTGCAAGTTCTGATGCCTTTGCCTTTTCAGACTTCAAAGTCCTTCCTAGTAAGCATCTAAAAAACCAGTCGGACATCTCATGCAATGCATTGTGTGACACCACCACCATGCCTTGAGTTCTTGAAGTAGGTTGCCTTGGCTCTATAGTGTGACTTCTCCATACCTTGTGTATTCCAAATGGACAAAGGACCCCAATTTTGTCATGGTCCGTGTGCATAGAGAATATGTTGCAAACATGATGAGAATCATTTCAGCAACAAAAATTGTTTATAAAGCAAGTGCTAAATATTACGATAGTGCCAAGATTACCATGTAATGCATAATGTGCGACTCCCCCCATGCTTTCACCATCAATTGCATAAACTTTCACAGCCATCCTGAACCTTTCATAATACATCTCATCGATTTGAACATGGTGAAGCAATTTTATCAATGCATCTACCTTTGTCCATACTTTAGCTCTCAAAGTTGCTACTTGAGGATGAGAAGCCTTATTGGTCATGCATTCACACAATGCTTTTTAGTATTCCCAACCCAAACTACTTTGAGACAAAGTATGTTTGTCTTTGTCAAGATTGTGGTTCAGTAGGAATCTCCTTGCCTTCCCTCCACCCATGAACACTTTTGCTAGAAGATTATATGTTGCCCCAGACATTTTCTTATCCTCCTTAAGTTTAACATGTCCTCCATGGAATCCCCTTTGTGATAGCATCTTCTTAGCTTCTATAATGCACCGTGCAGATACTTCTTAAGGAATTAAATTCCAAGCATAAACAAGATGCGAATACAACAACTTATCAAGTACGTGCAGTTTTGCATGTAAAGTACATATGTGTACTCTCTCAAGTGGGATGGGCAAGATGGGATGCCACTTTGGATCCTTCTTGTCACGATTGGAAGCTTGCATTTGGCTGCAAGATAGAATGCCATTCTCCCATTGTAAGCCAGCCTTTTGCTTACGTTGTGAACACATGCAATAAAGGCATGTGTTCATTGCATTTGCCCCTGTATCACAACCATGCAAGCACTTGAGGGTTTTCAAACCACAAGATGCCATTCAACTTGAAAGGTCCCATGGCCATGGACTGTCAATGTTTGCCCTTCCTCTTGTCTTCGGATCGTCGATGGAATTCCTGTTCTATCTAGAACCCACATTAATGTCTCATGGCACTCTTTCGGAGTCTCAAATGCTGCAAGCTACCATATATCTTTCTCTGATTGCACTGAGAAATCTTGCTCTACTTCTTCATTCCCTTGAACAAAGGCTAAGGCTTTATTCATAATGCATATGTTGACTCTAACTTGTGTTCTTTCACCAATTGAGCTTCATCCTATGAGCTTTCCATTGCAATCTATACAACAAAAGAGAGAAATCATTAGGATAAACATGATATAGGAAATGAACTAAGTAAAGTGCAATGCTATAATGGATTTCCTCTTACCATCTTCTCTCATGCCATAGAATTTGACCATTTCTTGTTGCAGTTTCTCAACATCTAAGTAGACATTGTTGAAAGCATTCATCTCAAAGGTTTGCAAGCCAGATTTCTTTTTACTCTTCCAAGTCATTGTGCCCCTTATACAATGGTACCCTCCAAGCATTTCTCTTGCACATTAGTTTGTTTCTCACTGTGCAGATCTCATAGACCAAGGTGTGGGTAGGGGCACTATAGACTTCTTATACTTTCCCAAAATAGTAGACTTGAAAATTTTGAAAATAGATGTGTAAGCTTCACGACTTACACTGGTAGTATCACAAGCTACAAGCATCTGCTTTGCATCCACAATATCCTTGAAGTCCTTCATCACCTCTTCAGCAACTTGCACATGTAGGCACTTGTGTCTTGGGTCCCTTAGTATCCCAATGACATCGCTTGACTTCAATAAACTAGCTAGAGCATATGAACAGTCAATATCATCCCCATCCATTCTTCCCCCATCACATCTTCCATGAAGTTCCTAAAGAAGAACACAATAAAAACTTAGTCACCAACAGTGTAGCACAAAAGAGAGTAATCTCATTAGAACATTTGATAACCAACCTTGTAGCCTAGACTCTCCTCTTTCTAGCACCACGAGTGGGTGCCAAGGCATCCATGTTATGTAAGTACCTTCTTTTCCTCTCCTTCAATCCCAAAGGTGTCTCTTTCATCTTTTGCACTCGTTCTTTTGCCTTCTCTCATTCCTTCTCTATGGCTCATCGTACTTGATTGTATATAGATCTTTCCAAGCCTTTTTTGGACTTAGCTAGCTTACAGAGTGATGCTTCTAATTTATGTCGCTCCAAGTCATTTCGCTCCAAGTCCAATGCTTTGGCCTTATCATGAAGATCTTGGTTCTTCCTTTGAAGATCTTGCATAGAGTTATGCACTACAACAATGGTGCTATTTCCTAAATGTGCTAGCATCTCTGCTTGGGCTCTGCGCATCTCGCTTGCTTGCAAAGCCATTGACTGAGCATTGTTTAATCAATTGCAATAACCAAGCAACCCCGCATGTCCATTTCCAACAAATTGAACTAGCTCATGCATTGTGTGGAAAGGAGGGCTCTTTTGGTTGGCAGGATCTAAAGGATACAAGGATCCTTCTACCCAAAGGTCGAGATGCTTCTTTCCTTGCGAACGAAGACTATGGATTTTGGAAGCTCCCCTGAATCCTAGACTACCTGTGCTTGCATATTTAGCCTCCAACTCTAAGTGAACCTGGTACTTGTTGAAGACGTCCTCGAAAGGTGCCATGACTAAAGGGTGTAGAGAAGGAGAAGGTGTGGAGATGTAGGCTTGAAGGAGTAGCACGCAGGAAGAGGGAGGGTGAGGAGGAGGAGGGATGGGGGAGGGAGGACCAGTAGTTGAAGAGGAGGAAAGGGGGGCAGACCAGCAGGTGTGGAGGGTGAGGAGGAGTAGGCATGGAGGAGGAGGGAGGGAGGAGGGAGGAGCAAGAGGGAGGGGGGAGGAGGAGTAGCAGTGGAGGAGGAGGGAGGGGGAGGGGAGGAGGAGCAGGCATGGAGGAGGGAGGGAGGGGGAGGGCATGAGGAGCAGGCATGGAGGAGGGAGGGAGGGAGGGGGAGGAGGAGGAAGGGGGAGGAGGGAGTGAGGAGGGGGAGGGGGAGGGGAGGAGAGGGGAGGGGGAGGAGGGAGGGAGGGAGGGAGAGGGAGGAGGAGGAGGGAGGGGGAGGAGGGAGTGAGGAGGGGGAGAGTAAATGGTTTTTCAAGTAAGCCACACAATGTATGGCCTTGATTTTTCATAATTGGTAGGCTTGAATTGGATGGCTACTTCTCATTTGTTGATGATGAAGATTTTAGATGCTTGGGCCTCCATTCATTCTTCTGCTCTTTATTTAGCACATTGTCATTGTTTGTTGCTTGAAGATGATGGAGGTGCTCTTGTTGCACTAAGTACCTTGGGTACTCAAATATAAGTGTTTCCAAGGTAATATCCCTGAGACTGTAGTAGTCTTGTGGTAACCCAATGGTATTGTATCTTCCTTTTTGGATAGGATCATTTGGCTCTTCGATGTTGGGGTTTCTTGTTTACATACTAGGGTGGCATTTGATGTTGAGGTTTTGTTGGAACCCAAATGTATTATTCACCTTCAAAGTACCCTTGGGCTTCTTATAAATCCTTTCGGACCCACACTTGCTTGGTTGCTCTTCTTGTTCGTTTTCTTTGTTGATGGTGCTTTGTCGAGGTTAAGAAGTGGAAGTAGATGTTGATGTTAAATATTGGGCCAGTTGTTGGTAGTTCTTAGCACATCTTAATGGGTTGACTCATCGCTAAATAACCCTTTGTGAGTGTCTTGGATCCAACTTTTACCAAGAATTGTAGCTTCCATTAAGGTACCTAAAGGAGTTACAAAAAACTTGCAAGACACAACATAATTGTCCATGGAAACACTCAGCATTAATTTGATTGAGGTGCCTCTTATGGATTGAATTTCAAAATCACAAACTTGAAGACGTACCTAGCCAAGATGTTTTAATTTTTCCCAAAAGATTAGGTTATTTCTTGCTTGCCAATCTACCATGGTTTGTATTTGGCATGTTGCACCTACTACTGTCAGCTCTACCCAAGTTGATGTGTGTCATATCTATGTCATTAGGATCAATAACATTATCAATCACAAGTTCAAATTAATTAGGTAGTACCGCTCTTATGGTGTAAAAAGGTGTAATGGTAGTAGGTTTAACCCTGTCAAGGTGTATGAATTGAGTTCCCTTTGTACTTGGTAGATCTATTATGGCCAGTGTATGCATACAATTTAGTGAGTCTTTTAACTCAGGTATAGGAGCACACCAAGAGTCTTCAAGACCAAAGTATTTGATTCAAAATACATTTGGCTACTCACATTGAACAGTGCAAAGGTTTGTGATTGTGTGACAGCTTTGTTAAAAACTCTACTCTAACTACTAATTAGCACTTACACCTCTATATAATATCATAGACTTATAGCTATTAGTAATACAATTCATCAAAATAACTAAGTTGATGTTTGGCTTTGAATACAAAGGTTGGCTGCTTTTTCTAGCTTAAGTTATTTTTCCAATTCGAAGCACAACATCTAGTCCATGAAATCCAACTAAGATCTTTTGAATCACTAAATCCTTATTTTGTCTACGTAGTTAAGTAGCACTTACAACTTTGTTGTGGGTGGTAAATAAAACTTCACACTCTATTGTGAAGTGCGAACTTGCTCTTAAGACTTCACAGTGGGTGATAACTAGCACTAGAAATACTACAGCTATTGCTAACTATTAGTTGCTTCCTTAATTCAGAGTGCTAACTACTAGCTACAAATATGTTCTTACTAAATAGGATCACTATGAGTGCTAAATCGCACTTGAAACTCTTTGTAAGACCGTATTAGGAAAAGTGGGAAAATCCCATGAAATTGGAACTCTCCAAATTGGTTTTGAAGGAAGAAAATGAGCTCTTTTTTGTTTAATGGATCTTGCTTAAAACTCTCAAGTTTTGTTTCTTTTATGTTAGTGGCATGATTTGTGGAATATTTATAATTGAATTGGACTAAAGGCTTTCTGTCCAACAGATGAGCTAAGGTCGATTTGCTTTGCATGCTACTCGATGTTGTATATCCTTTTGTGATTAGTTTCCATGTTTATGATGTGCTATACGTTCAATATATATATATGATAAGTACTTCCATTACAAAACATTGCACATGCATGTAATTATTGCCATGTGATGATTACAATGAGTCCTATGTTTGTAAAGCTCTAAGCAACTTTGTTAACATAGTTGACTACAAAGTTGCTATATATTGATTTTGCTAATCAAGATAATTAATAATAATTACTATTAATTAAGTTAATTATTATTAATTAACATAATTAATCAAAAAATTTAATTAAATACAATTTTTAATCAAAAATTGCCTTAATATAAAACAAGACTAAGTTTGAATGAATGAATATAGAGAACTGGAATATAAAGATTGATTCTAGGTAAAGTTCATAAAACAAGATTGAGTTTCAAAATTGCTTCATAAAATAAGACCAGCTAGAAAAAAGTAGATTGCAAAGGCTGAGTATAATTAACATTCATGAAAGAAGATCATCCAATCTTTACAATTTGTCTTTGCATACATTGGTCTTTGTTCAAATTGACTTGATCTTTCACTAAATTAAATCATCCAAGAAATCATCAACAGACAAAATGTCATTCCCACTATTGTTCACAGGCATGTGAACATTCTCTTGTGCTTTCAAGATTGCATTCCATGGTATTTTGACCTTACTTCTTTTATTTGGAACTTTTGTTGTGATCCAACTCCATACTGTCTAATCCACATGCTCCTAATGGTCCTCACCCCCATATATCGCCACTCTTTGTTCTAGCAATTGGCATATTGTACTACATCACTACATCTTCCTCTATGGATAGGACTCCACTATTGCATAAATACCTTCATATAATCAGTGGATGCCTTTCCTATATCCACATCTGACAATGCGACACCTAGCCAAATGGGGTATATATCGTCACTTAGCTTGACCAAAATGAAATCATTTTGTTTCACATCCACCTCTGGTTTGAATTCTTCTCTCGGCTTATTACATGCAAGGCTACAGTAATGGTCTCCTAGGTCTTCCAAGCCCATAGTCTCACCATCTTCTATGTCCACTCCATCATTAACCAAGCTATCTTTGCATTGGCTCTTTGGCCGAAATTCATTACTAAGTTTCTCATGCTGTACAGTGGCTTCTCCATGCCAGAAATCAATGTCTCCCAATACTGAATGACAGGTGCTATCCACTTTGAGTATGAATCCCCGTCTATGTTGTTACCAAGATGAGATCTCCAATATTCCACATGCTTCTTGATTCCCCAAATTATAACATCTTTATCATCTAAGTATGTTCTTATAGGAACAGCATTGGGAATTCCTGATGGTAGCATTGCTCCACCTTCTGCATCATGTTTGCATAATTGAATTCCTTCTAGTGGCTTCCATTGACTTGATTTTGGATGCATCATATATTGGAACACTATATCACCATCATGCATGAAAAATTGAAATTTCAATGGTTTTGAATGACCCACTAATGCCTCTTTTCTTCACACAAGTGTCCCTTTACAAATGTTTTGAGATCATGAACCTCTTGAATTATAAATGGGGATGGATGAGAGGTTTGGTATTCATCGAAACATCGCATCAGATGAGGAAATGTGAAAGTACAACTTGTTCTTAGTTTCTCTGAGAATCTACTAAACAATGCATCGATGTCCTCATGTGTATGTCCCACCATCAAGAACCCTAGTTGGATCATTTCAAAGACTCCACGTGCAACAAGGAGGGATAAGAATGCAAACAAGTATCTATTTTTATTCTCAAAACCACAATTGTCTACCCGTAAGAGTAGTACTCGTGGAAGTTGCTTGTACCCTTTACTAGATGAAGTTATTTTTGAACTTGTTGTAGCCTAACCATCATATTTGTTTAGTTCTCCTATTGAAAGTCCATCTTCATGCATGTGGCAGTCTAATGCATCTCTAGACATCAATGCAAAGAATAAATCTTGACTTCTCCTACCGTGCTTGTTTGAAAGATCACCATACATGTGCTTGTCTAACCTCTCAAGGTTTTGCAAACATAGTGACAATGAACCAATAGTGAAATTAGTGTCATTCTTCCAATATTGTAAAGTATGCCAATTGCCCATGTCCATGAGTGAGCATCCCTGTTAAGGCTACAAGAAGTTGCATGATACGATTCAATGATTTTGGTATAGGTTGTAGCCTTGGTATGCAAGTCGTTATTTGATCCATCTTGTCATAAATGATGCAAAGATTTTACTTTGGCTCCAACTTTGAAAACAACCTCCATGCATGATATAGGCTTATGTAAGACATTTGCTGCAAACTGTGTGCTCATCTCTTTAGTGACAACCGTTCCCTCTCAATTTCTATCTTTGTTCTTTCTAGCTTCATTTTAAGTTTAGAGCAAGTGTCGCACTTGGAGAATGTTCTTGTCTTTGATAGACTAACTTGTTTGAATACAGTTCTCCATAATCTATTGAATGTTGATCTTGACAAAGGCTTGTACTTTGACCTATCCATTGTTTTGTTGACTTCTTGCCAAATATCCACTTGCTTGTATATGGACGGGATGACCATTTGTGTCTCACGTTCCCGTGTTGTTACTATATGACTTTTACTTTTATGGGGCATTTTATCTACATTACACTCAACAAACAATTGAATCACAGCTTTCCCAACCTCCGCATGCCTCATTCTATTTCATATTATCTCCTTATTTCCATGCATAGCATTTCGCACTCCAAGGTCATATTGATTCTTAGACCTATAGAAGGTTGTCTTTGGAATTCCTTATATTGTGTACCAAGCCTTGCAGCAACAAGCATTCATGTTTCCTATGAAGAACGTCAATCCACTTGTATGGCCCTCAACCGTCTTAGATGTTTGTAGGTTGTTGTAAATGTGATTCATGCGATCAGCAAAACATTGACCCCAGTATTCTTGTTGCACATTCAAAACCATTTCTCGATCAGCAACTTGACAACTCCTCTTGTCCTTTACAACAATCAATAGTTGCAATCCTTTGGATAGCCCTGGGGGTAGTCTTCATGACCAACCGTGTTTCACTTTCATTCTTTTCCTTCTTTTTCCTATTTATCATCTTATATGGACGTTTCTTTTTTAGATGTCTGATGTTTGCCCCATGTAAGTCATCAGTAGAAAGGAAAAGCTATATAATATTGTCGTCATTTTTAGAAGGTTCTCTTAGCAATAACCTACTCCCATCCTCGAATGAAAGTTGTTCAATTGGCCATTTTAGCAACTTCACTTGAAGACCATCCTCTATAGACTCATAACTAGCACCATCTTGCATAATCACTTAAGATGTGGCTATCCCCAAGTGATCATCCCCTAACTCTTTAGAATCAATTGCTTCATATGGATGCACAAGAAGTATGTGACCCTCCCTAACTTTGTTTCCAAATGTTAAGAACATAAGAATACTTTTCTTCCCACCCAATCATCTCTACTTTCCATTTTTCCTTCCTCTAGTATCATGTTACAAGTTCGTCCTTGCATGGGCCCTTAAACAAGAAAAATGATAAAAACATCAACAATTGAAGCTAACCACTTTGTGATAAGAAACAGTTTACACATAATCTAGCCCTTTATAATGAGAGTATGTGCATGCCCACAAACCTGAAGGTTGTCACAACATTTGGTATATGTGTGCTAATGCTCAAGGTTGCCTTTGATAAGGGTTGTATTGCATTAGAGTGCCAATGCACAATAATACCAATTGCCTCTTTGACATAAGATGCACCCATGTTAGGGTATGGAAGCTCAACATCAAAAGTTGTACAGCAAACATCAATAGAAACTGATATCACCCCATTCCCTAATGGTTGGTAGTGGCAAGAACCATTTGGATTAACTGAAATAATTGTCCCCTCTGCTACCTTCAATCCATCCTTTAGTGGAACAACTTTGCATTCTAGCTCATATTGTGCCATGCCTATACTTGTTGACAACACCTAAATTCGGATAACGGTTACTTTTTAAAACTCTCTCTCTCTCTCTCTCTCCCCACCGACCCTCCCTTTCAGCCCCTTCCTCCCCTAGTGTAGGCTCTTCTTCGGTCCCTGACTCCCTACTTCCTTCTACCGGATCTCTCTCTTCAGGACCTCCATTTTCTGCACCCCTCCTTTACTCACCTTCTTAGCCTCTTACCCCCTCATCCTTGTACCCCCTCTCCCCTTCACCCTCCATAGCGGAAGCAGTCCTGGCAGATAATCTACGATTGAGAGATTTAGTTATGCAGTGCATGGAGACTTGCAGACTTCAGGGCACTGCGATTCAGTCTCTCACAGCACAGATACACACACTGACTAATCAGCTATCGACAGTTGAGAGTCATAGATCTGATCAGGACTCCCATATTCGCCAGCTTCATACCAGAGATATTGATCGGGATATCCAGTTACGGACACATGCTGAGCGCATAGTGCAGTTGGAGGCACGCATTCAGGAGCATGTTGTGGCATGCGATGATCGCCTCCAGCAGCTGCATGTAGCTCCTCCAGCTAGTGCAGCAGTTGAGGAGAGGTTGGCCACACTGCAGACAGAGCTACAGAAGACCTCAGAGTGGGTGGACGTTGTGCGTAGAGCCCCACAGGCCCAGTAGACCACAGTCTCTGAGACTATTGCCGAGAGTCAGCGGCGAGCTCAGAAGGCCCTCAACATCCGCATCCACGGAGTTGAGCGATCAGATACGAGATCAGCCATGGATCAGGCGACAGATTTCATATCTGGGACACTCGGAGTTCAAGATCATGGCATAGTAGCTGCATATCGAGTGGGCCGGGATCCAGCACGGCACCAACCACTTATCATCAGATTTAGAGATGCTGAGGCCCGTCTCGCAGTATTACGAAGGAGATCCAGATTGAGGGACCATCCACAGATTCACATGGATGAGGACCTTACAGCTCTTCAGTGGGAGGAGCATAGACGTCTCATTGCACAGAGGGATGTTGCCCGTCGTGAGGGCAAGTGGGCCGTGATCAGAGAGGGCAGACTTTTGATAGGAGCTATACGATCTAGACCGGCTGGAGCCCACAATTGACGACACGAGGCCTATGGGACACGTAGTCTGCCAGATAGCTTGAGTTTCACAGTTTGGAACTGTAATGGTTCCCTCATAGCTCAGCCTGGCAACTTACGAGAGGCCTTTTTTGATCAGGACATCGTCTTGTTTACAGAGACCCATGAGAGCCCAGAGAGAGGCTTGCCACAGGTGACAGGGTATGCCTGGGAGTCTGTCTTTCGACAGTAGCTTTCGACAGCAGACTAGACGATCAGGAGGAGTCAGAGGATCTGGCGGTGTGGCAGTTCTTTATAGAGAGCATCTCAGATCGATACTCACAGTCATGAGGAGAGACCATCGGGCCAGATATCTTTGGGTACGGATCAGGAGACCCCCCTGAGAGACTTGTTTATTGCAGTATGCTACTTTCCCCCGAGACAGTCTCGTTATGCCTCAGATGGACTAGGACAGTCACCTTTTGAGGATTTGTCAGCCGATGTATTGGAGTACTCATGCCGCGGAGAGGTCATCCTTTTAGGAGACTTCAACGCGAGGACATCAGACAGACAGGCAGAGATTTTGGACTTTGTTGAGGATCCAGTCTTAGTTCCAGCTGCCCCAGATGAGAGTTTTCCACGCTTATCTTCAGATAGAGGGGTAGAGGTGACAGATCAGGGACATCGCCTATTGGAGCTTCTCTCATCGCACGGCATGGTCATTTATAATGGACTTCGACAGTGGCCGCATTCATCCACAGCCACATGTTTTCCCTTCGCGAGTGGTGGTACGAGCGTCATTGATTACGTCTTGGGTCCCCCGACTTTAATCCCTTTTGTACATAACCTCACAGTCGACCCTTTTATGCCTTCAGCCGATCATGCACGTCTGCACTTTATTCTTACCCAGATTCCTCATGCCCCCCCTTCTAGACATCATGAGCATCAGCCATACTATGAGGTTCATTTTGACCACCAGTTTGATGATATATATAGCCAGCACCTGAGTGGTCTTCTCCGTCCACACCTTCTCGATGCCCTACCCTCCACACAGGATCGGTGGGACCTTGTACATACCTCCATCATCTCGGCAGCCCACAAGTCCTTCCCCGTCACTTGCCACACATCCAGTCCTCCACCAGTCGGTCTTGTGCCTTGTAATGGATGGTATGATGAGGAGTGTAAAGAACTCCGCAAGAAGCTTTGCCTTGAGACACAGGAGAAGTCTCCCCTCCTCATTGAGACCAAGAAGAGTTACAAGCGTTTGGTACGACGCAAAAAGTGCCAATTTCTAGCCCGGAATGAGGAGGAGCTGAGAAGTTTACTTTTCAGCTGTGATTCCAAGGAATTCTGGAAGAAATTCCTTCGCTTGAAATCTCAAACTCCTCTTACAGACCCGCAGGTTTGGCTTGCCTATACTTCCACTTTATATGATATTCCAGACCAGCCGACTTATCCCATGTGCCTAGACCCACCTCCTCTGCCTTATTCTCATCCAATAGTGTCCGAGCAGCAGCTCATCGTTTGAAGACTGGGAGAGCTAAGGACCATGATGGATTGCAAACGGAGTATGTAATCCATGGGATTGATGCCTTAGCTACAGTCCTCTCCCGTCTTTTTAACGAGTCCATTTGTACAGGTCTTCCACCTAGTTGGCTAGAAAATACCATAGTACCCATACACAAGTCGGGGGATCCTTTGGAGGCGTCGAACTACAGGACCATTATGATTGGCCATGTCATGGCCAAGATTTATGCGACCATTCTAGAAGGACATATAAATGACCATGCCGAGGCGACAGGCATGAGAGCTAGAGGGCAGGCAGGATTTCGTGTAGAGCACTCGACTCTAGATCATATCTTCACACTCAGGGCTTTGATTGAGGAGGCGAAGTCACGTAAGCAACGGCTCTATTGTTGCTTCGTGGACTTCAAAAAGGCATTTGACACTGTGCCGCATTTCAGACTCTTCCAGCGACTTCGTGACTTGGGATTCAATGGGGAGATTCAATGGGCGATCATGGCCTTGTATGAGAGAGTCACAGGTAGAGTCAGGACACGGGCGGGGCTGTCAGCGGAAGTACGCAGTACGATAGGGGTGAAGCAAGGGTGTCCTTTGTCTCCGACACTCTTTGGTCTCTATATCGATGAGTTAGAGATGTACATACAAACGATGGGTGGTACAGGTTCTTTACTGGCAGGATCCACGATACCGATTCTCCTCTATGCAGATGACGTGGTTCTTATTTCTTCCTCCCAGCAGGGTTTACAGACACATCTCCATGCACTCCACAGCTTTTGTCAGGACAGAGGGTTGTCTGTAAACCTTGGGAAGACCAAAGTCATGGTCTTCAACACGTCATACCAGGTTTATAGGAGAGGCGAGTTCTCTTTCACATTTGATGGGCAGGAGGTGGAGCTAGTTAGGGAGTATACATATTTGGGTGCCACATTTAGAGGTCCAGTCTTCACCATGACGCATGCAGCACGAGATAGGATCAGTAGAGGGTATGCCGCCTTGGCTCTTCTTGAGAGGCAGTGTGCACAGTCACATTTTCAGCATCCCGACACGAAGTCCTTACTTTTCAATACGCTGGTGAGGCCTGCAGTCATGTATGCTAGCCCCTTTTGGGTAGGAGATCTCAGGGTTGCAGATTGGAGACGAGTAGAGAGGTTACAGATCATCATGTTCTCCAGATTGATCAGAGCGAAGCCCACGGTACCGCATCAGATTACGTTCGCAGAGTTCGGAGCTACACCCCTAGCGCTAGATGCAACATTTCAGTCAATTACATACTTGCATAGGATCAGGGCGCTCGGAGACTCAGCAGCAGGTAGAGCACGATTATCGTGGCTAGCACTGACATCCTCGCAGATGTTAGCGGAGAGAGGTCATACTTTTTGTTGGTACCACACACTCTCCACATGGCTCACCTCGCTGGGCTTGGATATGAATAGGCTGCCACCATTTCGATACAGCATAGATGCCCCTCGCCTCCCTCTCACTCGACATGAGCTCAGCCAGGTTATCAGGGCAGATTTGTTACAGCTACACACGTTTCGCACTTGGGTTCATCCCACGGAGCTTCCTACGAAGATGGCCACATATCGTGACCATTTTCTCAGGATTTCAGAGGATGGCTTCATCATATCCCCAGGATATATCGGCGTTCATATGTCACACTCACTCAGGATTGCCTTGGGCCAGCTCAGGGTATCTTCCCACAGATTAGACGTTGAGGCCGGCAGGATGCGTCGTACAGCTACCGGACATAGACCCAGGCGAGAGACTAGGATATGCCCTTGTTGCACTATGGGGGAGGTGGAGAGGGGGAGGTGGAGACTGAGGAGCACTTTGTTTGCAAATGCCCTTTATATTATGAGATCCGTGGCAAATTTCACTGTTTATTTGGGCACGGATTTGGACCTCTCTCTCGGATTATGGAGTATGAGGATCAGTATTGCTTAGCGTTGTTCATCAGGGAGATCACCAGATATAGAGAGAGATTCCTCAGAGAGCACCGTCGCATCCCTGCCAGAGACCTGGTTATTCATGAGGAGCAGGACGAGGCGCAGGACCATGAGCACAGAGATAGCCCATCTTGCCAGAGAGCACCGATGGTTCCACCCCAAGGATGTACATATGACATGATCCGGCAGCACCGCAGGATGATCTTACACAGAGGCCGTACCCGTCACTTTATTTCTAGACGACGGAGGATGATGGCAGATTTTCGGAGGAGATTGCTCCATGGAGACTTGGCACTGCCAGTAGCCTATTTGACACTTGCCCAGATCTTCACACTCATGGCAGGAGGCATGGTCGATGGCCATGACTTCCATCATTTCTTTGGATCACAGACCCCTTAGGGAAGACGATGTTCCTCATATTTCATATTTTACATTTTGTATCTAGGCATTTTTGGTACTCTATTTCATTTCATTTTGTATCTAGGATTTTTGTAGCCATTCTTGGCATCTTAGCGGTATTACGATGAGGCCACCTAGTTGGCGCATCGTTGATGATGTATTTTCCTTTCGGATGATTTTGTGTCCCATAGGCCATGTATGGCCTTCCGTGGACCTTTAATAAAATTTCTTTCTTTCTTTCTTTCTTTCTTTCTTTCTTTCTTTCTCTCTCTCTCTCTCTCTCTCTCTCTCAGGCTTAGTGTGTCAATTTGAGCAAGTGGATTTGACCAATGTGTGTGCCTATGAGTGGTAGTGTGTGTCTTGCATTAAGATCACATGGTAGCGGGCGCGCACACACACAAAACAAAAATTAGAAGAACATAAAGAATAGAAGCTAAACTATATAGAAAATAATTTAAGAAGAGAGATTAGGTAATATTTAAAGAAAAGGTTTATTTTTTAAAAAAGAGGTTAGACAATTAAAGGATAGATATAGGCTAGTAAACGTGATAGGGAAAAAAATAGCTACATTATTCGAGATACAAAATAAAGGAAATATCAAAGAAAATAAAAGAGAATTGGGATTTGAAAAAGAAGTAATTTGTAGGATATAGAACTTAGGAAAGATTGTGAGAACATGAAATCAAGGGGTACCATAGATGAAGCATGGTCACTTCACAATTAGCAAGGAGGGGACTGCTACAAAACACTATTTATAATAAAAAAGAGTGAAGGCTACAAAAGTGGAGGAAACTTGAATGAAGGCTACAAAAGTGACTCGTCATCTAGAAAAGAATGGAATACACAATTGCATGATGATGACAAGGGTCAAAGGAATGATATACTTTAATTCAAGATGAGCATTTAGGACAAAGAATGAATTAATAATGCATTTGCATGTAGGATCATATGTAAAAATAGGAAAAACTCAAGAATTGAGCACGTGCACAACTATTACTTTGGAAATGTATCATATAGAGACACTCAACAAGGATTCTTTGGAAGGCATCCATGGTGCCAAAAGTCTTGAAGTTGGAGTACCAAAGATGGTTAAGTCATTCTCTTAGGTTGGGTTGATGAGCCAAGGTAGTACTTGGGCTCTTCCCAAGCAAGAGGGTGCTATAATGGCCATAGTCCTACCTAGGTGTTGGCCATAGGTGGTGGATATGTAAGCACTTATAAAGGTATGGTGACCTTAGAGAGATCTCAAGTAATTGGTAAGCCATGGACACATGACTATGCATGGATCCACAATTAGACCTGGTGGTCTAGAATGAGTACTCAAGCAAGTTCTAGTGATCTTGATTTTGTAAGTTAGGCCTATCTTGTAAGTTTTGGGTCTGATCAACCTAAAACTAATGGTTCCAAATTGGTCACTTGGAACTTGGACCAATACATGCATGTGAGAGATAGATTATGAAATGGTGTCCTATTGGAAAGGAAAAATAGAACAAAAATGGATTCCTACCAACCCTAATAGATAAAGTTAAATTAGTCCTTGTAGGCATGTCCAAAGCAAAGCAGTACATGGATAACACAACATGAAAGATAAGTACTATGTCTTTCTTATTGATTTACTTGAAAATTGGCTTTAAAGGAACATACTAATATAAAGGAACATACTAATGTTGGATTTGTATGGCAGGAGTACCAAACATGAAGATGAAAGATTGAACTTGTTGTATGAAAGTTTATACAAGAACCCAAAGAGTGTTAGAAACCATGAAGTCAAAGAAGAGTACCTAATAGATGAGGACATCTATGTCCCAAGCAAGAGGGCATGTCACAACACGATTTTAAAATCTAGAATGTATTAGGCTAGCATGATCAAATGTAGTAATTAGAAGGTAGGCTAGGTAGGTTTAAATAACTAAATGCCATATGGATAATGTATTGGATATGTTAATTGATTAATATATATGGAGCACTCACACATGTAGGTCATAGGATAGGAATGGGTTGGAATGCATGGGTATGCATTAATAAATGGTAGGCATAAAAGACCCATAGGCTAAGGGTAGAATAATGGGGTATGCCCCAAGGGATGGATCCCAAGAGGCATGAGAGGTTGTGACCTCTCGTATGCATGGAATGTGTGCATGAGGCATTAGGCATTCATATGTGGTTTGTGGGTTGCAAGAGCATTGTAGATTTGTCAATAGCAAAAGTACACTCACATGGGCACTCCTTCCATCCCATTTGGAGGGCCAATACTACTCTAATTCTGCATCATCCTTTCACACATGTGCATCCCGTACGTGACACAAGCACACTAGAATCAATTGTGTGGTGAACACCACTATTGTTAATAACTTTCTATGACTAATAATTAGCACTTACACCTCTATATAGTATCATATACTTATAGATATGAGTAATTTTATTCATCATAATAATCATGTTGATGTTTGGCTTTAACTATATATGTTGGCTGCTTTTTCTAGCTCAAGTAATTCTACCAATTCAAAGTACAACATCTAGGCTACGAAATCCAACAAAGATCTTTTGGGTCACTAAATCATTATTTTGTCTATGTAAATAATTGAATAGTGCTTACAACTTTGTATAGTACCCAAAACCATACGATGAAGGGCATTAATAAATAGGAACTTGGGTATCATCATTTCAAACAAAGTTCAAAAATCCTAAGCATCCATAACCTTCAAGCTTCTCTTCTCACCTCCCCTCCCAAAGCAACCCTATAGCATGTTAATAAGCTAGTCAAAGAAGTGGGCTGTACCAAAGGATTTTGAGCCTCTTCCAAGAAGAAGCCAAAGAGATGCCTAGGGCCAAATCTCTTTCCCTCAATCATCTGAGCATACCCCCAAGCCAATGCAGACCACGTCAACTGAGAGATCTCAACAACAGAAGCAGAATGGAAGAAGGTGAGAGAGAGGGAGAGCTAGAAGAGAGAGTCACACAAGCTTTTGGTGGGTGCAGAACACCATAATCTTCAATGTCATCCATATATATATGTGTGTGTGTTTGAGTGTTGTACATAACCTAGGTTAAGGTACAATGGCCTTTAACCCCCACAACCTCCCACTTCAAGGCCAATGTACATTTAAGGGAGAACAACCAATGAGCATACTATCCAATGCCCATCAATACACAATAATACTCAAACTACTGACTAAGTAGACTCTTCATCAGCATATCTACAGGGTTATCATCTGTATGAACCTTGACGAGCTCTATGTGCTTGTCCTCAAGTACTGTTGGAACACTGAAAGGAAAGAGTAGAGTGGACACAAAATCAGAATACTTGCTTATAGAATGAAGAAGAGTGAGGTCCTTAAGTAGGCACCTCATACAAGGTCACTGACATCACTGATGACCTCAAAGCTCCACAATCATCTCCTCAATCTGCTCCTAGATTCACTCAATCATCCTATGTGGCTTTTCCACCACTTAACTGTGCTTGTGGGCACCTAACTGTGCCTCTAGCACTCACACATAGAAACATAAGGTGTGCCTGAGGCATACACCTTGAGATATCCCAACAAACCCCCCCTCAAGGAAATGCCTCAGGCTATGTCAAGGATACATCTAGTCTCATAGTTTCTCATGCCATCTCATGGTGGTCAAGGATAAATCTATGGCTAGGTTCTCATGCTAGCAAGGGTTCCCTTGGGTGTAAGGTAAACAGAAAGGGATACAAACAGACCTTCCAATGGTTATCTCCCCTGCATGTACATGCACACAATGTCTGCAGGAGGTACCATGGAACAAAACATACACATGGCCTACATCATAAGGTGACCAGAGGTGTTTACAAAACACACAAAACACAATAGTTTATTTTCATTCATTTTGGAGGACTATCCAGGCTGAGTACCTTGACATAAAAAGAGAGATCTGGAGCATACATAGAGATGAGTTAAAATGCATAATCTTCAAAGGATGCCTCATCTTGTGGAGGCTCATTCACTGTAAGTAGATTTGCATTTTCTGTCTTTGCTTTGTCTCTGCAAAATTTCTCACTATGGTTGTTTTTGCCACAGTGCTTGCATGGATTTACTTTGAAGCAGTCCTTTGAAAGGTGATTTGTCTTTCCACAGTGATTGCAAGGAGAATACTTGCCCTTCTGGAATTTCATAACATAAGCAGTGTCATTGCCTTTCCTTAGCTCCATATGTCTTTCTTCTTCTTGGAGAGCTGAGATAATGCCTTCAAGGTTTGGATTGGGAAGATTCTTCAAAGTGCTAACAATGTGATCAAAACTTTCAGGCATACTCTTAAGTAGCACTGCCATAGCATCATCAGGGGTGATAGGAGAGTTGATAGAAGCTAACTGAGTCATAAGACTCCGCATATAGTTAACATGAGCAGCTAAAGTAGTATCACTTGCCATCTTTAATTCAAAGAAAGAGATTTTAAGTGATAGTTTAGATATGTGAGAGCTTGCACCAAAAATCAAATCTAGCTTCTCCCATGCTTCTGATGGAGACTCCAAGTCAGATATATGATGTATGTAATCATCACCCAAAGCTAAAGCAATTATACCATATGCTTTTTCTTCTCTTACTGGATCCCTTGCCGGTCGTGTCGGAGCTGAAGATTCTCCAGCATTTGAGGCGGTAGAAGAAGCGGTAGGAGTAGGTTTGACAAGTCCCCATAAGTTCTCCCGCATCAATGCAAATTTTACCTTCATTTGCCATGTATGGAAGCCCTTTCCATTGAACTTCTCAAGATTATATAAGGTAGCCATGAGAGGGTCTAACCCAGATATTGGGCAGTGTCTATCTCTCTTACAAGGCAAAAAGAACTGAAATACTTCCAAAGTATAGGCACTTGATGTAGCAAATAGTAGTGACTAGTTTTCAAACAATGATGCTACTTTTTGCATGCTTCATAGAAGTGAATGAAATAAACACTTTCCAATCACAACCAGGTCTAGCAAGTCAAAACAAAACTGAAGCAACACTTGTAAAGAAGTTATTGAAAACTTCAAAAGACCAGAAATGCTAGAGTAGCATTTTATGTAGCATCATTTTCAAAAGTATGTCAAAACTGTCAAAACTAGAGAGCTGAACTTGGAGGGCTCATATCACACTCTTCAAAGCAAAAGAAAGGGGGCTTTCTGAGGCAAAAGAAAGCTGGTATACCACACTAGATCCTCTGGGAAGAAGAGGCGAAAATATGCGTCAGGTCGCCTTCACCTTCTTGAACAAAGTCGACTGGTTTTTCTCTGTTTTCTCCTTCAATATGCAGCCATTGCTGCTCAGATTTCAGCACAAGGTAGCTCTAGGATGGAGAAGATTGCCCTGGAAGGAATTAGGAAAAGACAGAGCAGGCGCAGAGAACTTGCAGCAGAGAACTTCGACGATTTTCCTGCAATGGCGACGAGCAGCGCGTTTTATTCCTTAATTCCTTCTAGCCCGAAACTTGCCCCAACAAGAGGGATCTCCAGCAGAAAGGGCGTGGGAAATGGGTGAGAATCAGAGGAGAACAAGCTCAAGCAAATTTTTGGAAGAAGAGGGAGAGATGGTGAAGAAGAAGAAGAGGAAGAAGATGATGATGTGGCAAAAATGGGCTCAAGGGGGATCAAATGGCTCTGATACCATGTTGGAACACTAAAAGGAAAGAGTAGAGTGGACACAAAATCAGAATACTTGCTTATAGAATGAAGAAGAGTGAGGTCCTTAAGTAGGCACCTCATACAAGGTCACTGACATCACTGATGACCTCAAAGCTCCACAATCATCTCCTCAATCTGCTCCTAGATTCACTCAATCATCCTATGTGGCTTTTCCACCACCTAACTGTGCTTGTGGGCACCTAACTGTGCCTCTAGCACTCACACATAGAAACATAAGGTGTGCCTGAGGCATACACCTTGAGATATCCCAACAAGTACCTCCCTAATAAAATGGTACCTGATCTCAATGTGTTTGGCCTTTGCATGAAAGACCGGATTCCATGCTAGCTAAATAGCACTCATGGAATCACTATGCAATGTTGATACACCTGTATGAATCCCCAAATCTCTCACTAGACAATCAAGCCATATAGCCTCCTTGCAACCCTCTGTGGCTGCTGCAACATACTCGGCCTCTGTGGTAGACAAAGCAATGCACTTTTGTGTGCGAGACATCCACGGTACTGTAGCACCTGCAAAGCTGAACACATAACCAAAAGTGGATCTCCTGCTATCCACATGCCCTACATAATCTGAATCTAAATATGTGTACCCAAATACATGCATCTCTCCTCTACCAAAGTAGATATACACCTCCTTGGTACCCTTCATGTACCTCATGATGCACTTAACTACCTCCCAATGCCTCTTTCCTGGATAAGCCATATACCGGCTAACAAATTCCATTGCAAATGCAATGTCTGGTCTAGTGGCTATCATAGCATACATAAGACTCCCAACTGCTGATGTATAAGGAACCTTGTCTGTCCTATCCCTCTCCTCATCTAATTTGGGACTATCTACCTGACTCAATTTCACATATGGAGGCAATGGAGAACTTACTGCCTTCCTCCCCTCCATATTGAAATGCTGCAACACTTTTGTGACATACTCCTATGAAAGCCAAAGGAGTTTCCTACTCCGGTCACACGTGATGCACATACCAAGAATATGACCTGTAGGTCCCAAATTCTTCATGTCAAAGGCCTCGTGCAACTTGTCCTTCAATGCATCAAGCTCGTAAGTGTCCTTGATAGCCAATAGATATCATCCACATAAAGTGCCAGGAGTATTAGGCTAACATCCTTGGCCCTTTTAGTGTAGAGGCACTAAGCAATCTCTCTTCTTTTGAAACCCTGGGACTGCATGAAAGCATCAAACTTGTGATACCATTCTCTAGGTGCTTGCTTAAGGCCATAGAGACTCTTTTTCAGCTTTCAAACCAAATGCTCTTTGCCCTTTTCTTCAAAGCCTTCCGGTTGTACCATGTAAATTTCCTCATGCAAATCCTCATGCAAGAAAGCTGTCTTGACATCCTTCTGCATAAGCTCCATATCCTCTACTACCACTAGTCCAAGTACACATCTAAGTGTGGTCATCTTCACAACCGGAGAGAAGATCTCATCAAAGTCCACACCCTTCTCTTGCTTGAACCCTTTAGTAACCAAACGAGCCTTGTACTTAGGCACATCATCACATGTGACCTTCATCTTGTAGACCCAATTACATGGCAATGCTTTCTTTCCATGTGACAAAGAAACCAAGTCCCAAGTCTTATTCTTTATGAGTGAACTCATCTTTGATTGCATAGCATACTCCCACTAGTGTTGTTCCTCATGCATCATAGCCTCTCTATAGCAAAAAGGCTCCCTGTAATCAATAAGCATCATATAGTCTACCCATGGAACAAATCTCTTAGATGGTCTAGACACTCTAGATGTTCTTCTCAATGGCATTTTAGCTTGCTATCCCACCTGCATATCAGCCACATTTAGCTCATCATTGCCACTAATAGATGACTAATCATTTGCCCTTGATTGTGTACTTGTGGAGTACTTGGTGGCACCATTTTTTGCACATTTAGCTTGCTGTTTATCAACGTATGTGGGTGGATTCACATCTTGAAAAGTGATTCTCCTCATTTCCACATCCCTCATGGGTATCTTATGCATCTTCTTCTCATTGAAGACCACATAATGGATTCGTATGATTTTCTTTGCTTCTGCATCCCAGAGACAATAGCCCATCTCTCCACTTTTACCATAACTTAGAAAGATGCATTTCCTAGACTTAGGATCTAGCTTCTTTCGAAGCTCTTTTGGCACATGTGCATATGCCTCACACCAAATATACACAAATAAGAGTAAGAAGGCTTCTTGTCACTCCATGCCTCTTCAGGAATACCACCATCCAAACTCTTACTAGGTGATCTATTGATCACATGCACTGCTATCTTCATTGCCTCAGCCCAAAATCCACCAGAAAGGCTTGCATTGGAAAGCATACATTGCAATCTTTCCTGAATGGTGCACTTCATCTATTCTAAAACTGGATTCTTCGGAATATGAGGAGACGTGAGCTCTCTCTTGCTCCCACATGTATCACAAAAATGCTAAAACTCATGAGAGATATACTCTCCACAATTATTAGTCCGTAGGCATTTAAGCATTCTACCTGACTAATTTTCAGCCAAAGCCAACCATTTTTGAAATACTTGGAACACATCGCTCTTTTGAGCTATAGCATAAGCCCACACTTTCCTAGTTGCATCATCAATGAATGTCACATAGTATTCAGTCCCACCTAATGACCGTGTAGGCATGGGACCACATACATCTGAATGTACCAAATCAAGCCTTTCAAGCTCTTTCTTTCCCCTTCTTTTATGGGCTGATTTAGTTTGCTTCCCATAGAGACAATGCCTACAAAATTCAAAGTCAGAAAAACTCAAATGCGGTACATAATCCAAATGGCATAAGAGTTTCATTCCATTCTAGCTCATGTGCCCCAACCTGCAATGCCACAAAGATGTACTTGGCTGCTCGGTTATTGCAACAACATGATCAAACACCCCTAATACATGTAAAAAAGGATACAAGGTCCCACACTTGGCACCCCTAGGCCAAACCATAGAGCCCTTCTAAATTTTCCAACTCTGAAATCCAAAAGTGGTCTGAAAACCAACATCATCTAGTCAACCCACTAAAATGAGACTCTTGGTCAGCTTAGGCACATGTCTCACATTTTTTAAAACAAATGCAGACCCATTTGCAAAAGAAAACTTTATGTCACTTGCTCTCACTATGTCACATGCATAGTTATTTCCAAGATGCACAGAACCTGTCTTTCCACTATCATAAGTGGAAAACCATTCCTTATGGGGAGTAACATGGAATGAAGCACCAGAATCCAAAATCCAATCTTGGGTATATGCATCATCTGAAGTGGTAAGCAAGTCTACAGGTAGACTAGACATGAAGAGAATGTCATTGTCACTTTAGTGTTGACTGCATTAATCTCCTCGATCTTCATTTTTCCTTTGTCCTCCCTTGGGCTCTCTTCCTTCTTATTTGCACCCCAATTTACATTCTTTTTATTATCCTTTTGCTCTCTTTTCAACTCGTAGCAATCCTTTTTCTTGTGGCCCTTCTTGCCACAATGGTAACACTCAATGTTCCATGCCCTAGATTTGCTATGAGACTTCCCTCTTTCTTGGGACTTCCCCCTGAACTATGATCTGCCCCTTTGCACATTTATGGCTGCATCTTGCTTGTTGCCATCCATAGACTTCCATCTGATCTCCTCGGCCAACAAGCTACCCACAACATCATCAAACTTCAGTACTCCACCAGGTGCAAAGTTGACAGCTGTACGAAAGGTATCCCATAAGGATGATAATGAACATAAGAGAAATATTTCCTTAGTCTCCACATCAAAATTCATCTTCTAAGCCTGAATCTAGCTAAAAATAATATGAAATTCATTCAAGTGAGAAGCAATGGAGACCCTTCCTTAATTTGTAACTCAAACAACCTCTTCATGAGGTAAACTTTATTAGAGGCAGTTTCCCTCTCATACGTGGCACATAATTTATTCCACAAATCTTTCATAGTCTGCTCATTTACTACTGTGAAATAAACTGACTCTGCAAGATGAAGTCTAACAGTAGACTTTGCTAATGCATCCAACTCATTCCAATCATCCTCAAACATATCTGTAGGCTTAGCTTTCGATCCCTGCCAAGGGCTGCTTCTTTTGAATAAGCACATCCCTTATCTGTTCTTTCCACAAAGAAAAGTTTTTCCCATCAAACTTTTTAATGCTAAAAAATTTCTTTTTAGACATGGAAGAGGATGCCATGATGCAAATGAAATAAAATCCCAAATGCTAGTACCTGATGCAAGAGAGAAATCACACCAAATACTAGGTGCACCCAATATGTCTACCTTAATGAAGGATAGTGTACCAAAACTCAAGGCTCAAAGCATCAAAATGCATCTGACTCATGTGCATATACTATGCATCCATATGAGCAAATCTAGCCCAAAAGAAAATGTCAACCCGCAATGACAAAACAATGGCAAACCCAATGCCAATAAGAGCCAAATGCCTCTAGCATAAACACCATCCATGGGCATAAGAGCCAGTCAACCCTTGTATTTACTTATAAATATGAACCTTAGGAAACTTAACCTTAGCCAAAATGCTACATGGCAATCAATGAGAAGGTCTTGGAAACTTTGAGAAATTTCCTTCAAAGAGACGACGAAAAAACACAGAGAAGCACAACTCCTTAGATTCTTCACGAAATGGTAAGCAGCTTTGTAGATAGATGTTTTAGTTAGTCTTAGATCCAATAGGATAGATAACTCTGCAAATGGAGGCATGGATGTTGAGATCTTGCTCACACAGGACATGATGAAATGAAGACGTTGGACTAGACAAAGCTTCACCACAACTTTAGAACTTCATAGAATCAGAAGCAGCTTCACAAGTAGAAGTTTTGAACCACTCCCAATCCACTGGAGTGTCTGAACTACAAATGGTGGCCTGTATATGGAGATCCAACACATGAAATCCATGCAAGAAATTGAATTTTGTCATTTTTTGTGGGAGCTATAACTTTTAACTGAAAACTTGGATGACAAATATGTAAAAACCAAAAAATGAAGTACTCAAAGCCTTCTACAACTTTTCTTCTGATCTCAGGATGAGATTCAGCTTTTAGAGAAAGATATCTTCATCACAAAACTCTCAGGTCTAAAAGAGACTACATTTTGCCTCCAAAACCACCTGCTGGCTTGCAAAAAACCACTCAGAGAACTTTCCAAAGGTTTTCACAAGGTCTCTGCACATTAGGATGCAGGTAAAGTCACCCAATGGAGCTTCTCCTTCCTCCCACGGAGCTATAGCAGTAGACTTTGAGCTCCATGCTAACACTTAGGCTTAGCTAGAAGACCCGTGCTCTGATACCAGTTGAGAGATCTCAACACCAGAAGCGGAATGGAAGAAGGTGAGAGAGAGGGAGAGCCATAAGAGAGAGTCACACAAGTTTTTGGTGGGTGCAAAACACCATAATCTTCTATGTCATCCATATATATATGTGTTTGAGTATTGTACATAACCGGGATTAGGGTACATTGGCCTTTAACCCCCACATCAACTGCACGAGACTTTGGGAATACTACATGTTTACATGGGCACAAGTATTCAATCAGAATGTGCTGATGGAGGCTATACATTCTTATGATGCCACAATGAAAAGAATCACAATAGTAGGTGGATGGATAATGACCATCACTGAGGCTAAGATGGAATGGGTGCTCAAAATTTTGGCCATAGACAATGAGATGTCGAACCCTAATCCTCAAAATACAACCAATTTTTCATAGACATGACATGGCTAAAGGGGCAAGGATATGCAACGAGTAAGGCTACCGACCCAAACACAAACAACTTTTGGTGATTCTTAGTAGTGCAAGTGCAACTAAAAATATTGTGTATGTGTGTGCCGAGGGCATTACTACAAAGGGTGCTCAAGGCAACTATAGCCCACGTGATCAATGGGAAAAGTTGCTCATGAAGTAGCCAAACATTCAATTGATGAAGTTGCACAACATGGAGTAAGAGTTTGCATGATTTTGGGGATCTAAGCTTACTAGCACAAAGCAGCAATGATTTTGTGATGCCCCGCCCCTACCAAAGCCATCAAGCACTTGTACAAGAAGTTGCCACCCAGATGACACAATGGTGGGTCCTCAACCAGTGGTGCCTCAATCAAGGACCAAAAAGAGTTCCTCGATTGTTACATTGGTTGTATATGACTTTGACTTCTCCTTGGGCTTGTCATTTGTCAAGCCCCTGAAACCCTCATTTAGATCCACTTGTCAAAAACGCTCCATACCCATTTGCTAAATTGGAGGTGGCTTGATTTCAAGCACTCCAACAATGGGTAGAGAAGGAAAAAGCCCAATTTGAAGCTAATAAGCAAGCACAACATCCAATCGCTGACTTTGCTCCACCAAGTCTTGACACCACAATCGAGCCTTTGTTCCATCAACTAGGGCCATAGTACAATGCTTCACAATGCCAACCGAGCTGCCATGTATCCATCCCAATTGGAATACTCTTATAGGATTGTCCCAACCTTTGGGCGAGTTTTAAGGGATGGGTTGAATCAGCACATCTCCCTCCACCTCTGGCAAAAATAGAATACATCCTAGTCCAATTCAGTGAGTGAGATGACATAAGCAATATCATCGTGCCTTTGATCCATGAAGCACATGATGAGGTCCACACCATTGTGGATGGTGGCATAGGTGTTATTGTTCTATCAAAGTGTCTATATGATGCATGGGGTCTACCATCGATGAAGAAAGCTCATTTTAACATCCACCTTGCAGTTGATTCACACATAAAACCCTTGGGCATAGTGGATGGGGTACCCACAAAGGTAGCCATGCTACACTTTTGTCTCTAGTTGATAGTCTTGGATCTCCCTAAGACTTCCTATCAAGTTCTACTTGGACACCCTTGGCTACGAGAAGCATTATTGATTCATGATTGGGTACAGATCAGCTCACAATACAAAATCGAGACACGGCAGTGAGAATCAATGTGGGGACAAGAGCAATTCAACCCATTGTGCCGAGACCATTGGATGATACCTCCTCTACCATGGCATCTAGCAAATCAGCCCTCCCACAACAAAATGTATTGGCAGGTGACTCACAAACTAATATCAGCAATTGGATCCAAGCACTGGCAACAATCCACAATTGCCATGCACTAGATCCAATCCTCCTAGAAATTGATGCAAAAATCATGCAAGTAGGATCTCCCCTCATGCCTAAAAGTTTAATTAATCCTACAGTTCCAATGTTTATCGCCAACCTTGAATGGGATAGTGATCCGGAAGAGACTATCATTGACATTGATGGCTCTGATGGACCATGGGACCTTGAGACTGAGGCCAAAAATGCTCAATTGGAAGACCATGTCTTTGAAAATGATTTAGCCATTCTACATGACCTCATGTCTATTTAGTTGCCTAGAGTCAAGCCTCCAAAGTTACATAATAGCACGAGATTGCGAAAGAAAACCAAAGGCTAGAAGCAACACAAAGCCAAGGTCGAGCATTACAATGAGTTTTAAAGAGTGCAACAAAGGAGTGTGGAGCTATACTACTTGACCAAGCCAATACCACCAGCAATAACTGAGTCCCGCAAGCTTGAATGGGACCCAAAAGGTCATGAAGGAGCATGCACAATAGATGAACCATTACTTGGGAATACTTTGCCAATGGAAAAGTTACCCCACAATTCCCAAAGTAAAAAGCTTTGGAAATTCACACCGCATGTTAGCATAAAGTTTGATCCTGAGAGTACAGCAAAAGAAATTCTCCAAGGCACTAAAAGGATTGATGGTGATAATAAGGCCACGTGTTCAACAAGTTCAAAACAATCAAAGGTGGATATCTGTGAAGTACCAGATTACTTCAAGAACTGTACAAGTGGTAGTGCCCCTATAGCAATGCCAAGACCACTAAGGGAGTCCAAAGAAGTTCAAGAAAGCAATAGCATTGGTGCAACTCTAATACATGAGGACTCAGCCAAAACCAGAACAATCAACCTCACCTTTGAAGAGGAGGAAGAAAAATTAGTGTTCATTGAGAAACAACTCACCCAAGAAGAAGAAAGAAAGCTAAAAGCACTACTAATGGAATATCAAGATTGCGAGCATGGTCATACAAAGAGATGAAAGGATATCTCACCGAAAGAGGCTATACACACCATACCTATTAGGGAACGTGCCTGCCCTAAGATATGTGAACTATATCAAACAAATCCCAAATATGGCACCATGGTGTATGATGAACTAAAAAAAATATTAGATGCAGGATTCATCTATGAGATAGAGCACACTGATTATTGGGGTTTCCCCATTGTTGTTGTGCCTAAACGTAACAAGAAGCTACTGATATGTGTGAACTTTAAAAATGTGAATGATGCCACCATCAGGAATCACTACCCCTTGCCCCTAATAGAGACAATATTAGAAAAAATGGGAGGATAAAAAATATACATCTTCTTAGATGGATTTAGTGGCTACAATCAAGTGTTAATATATCCTAAAGATCAATCTAAAACAGGAGATTATGTAATGCCCCAGCCACATTCCAAAGAGTCATGTTCACCGCTTTCAAGTCTTTGCTCAATAAGCTTCTACAAGTCTTCTTGGATAACTTGTGCATACATTCCAACAAGCAAGACCACCTACAGTGCCTTAAAGTAGTTCTCATCAAATTGGCATCTCCCTTAATCCAACAAAATGCCAGTTCATGGTTACCCATGGAGTTGTTTTGGGACACATCATCTCCGAACATGGAATTGCAACCGACATGGTCAAAATCAAAATCATTATGGAATTACCACCCTCGCATCATCCAAAAGGAGTGCAAGTCATTATAAGGCACACCGGCTACTACAGAGGATTCATCTTGTGGTATGCCATGATAGCCCGCCCTCTAGACAAGTTGTTAGTGGAATTATTTTGGATGGAGGAGTGTGACCAAGCCTTTGAGCTTCTAAAATGGTGTGTAAACACAACCAATTCTCATAGCTCCCGATTGGGATATTGATTTTCATGTCCACACAGATGGCTCTTAAGTATGCAATTGGAAGCATACTCTACCAACCTGGGGATCAAAAGAAGGATTACCTAATTCGCTTTGCTAGCCGCCAACTCAACGATGCTGAAATCAACTACACAACCACCAAAATAGAGGCACTGGCAATGGTTTATAGTGTTAAGAAATTTTGACACTATTTATTGGCAAATGATTTTGTATTCTACACCGAGCAAGCATTACTATACCATGTGACTCGTCGATGTACAATAGAAAGGATAACTAGGTGGCTTCTCTTGCTTCAAGAATTCAATTTCAAAATAGTGGTTTGCAAAGGTGCTCAACACTACATTGCCGATCACTTGTCCCATGTCTGACTTAGAGAAGAACCCACTAGAGTCGAAGATGACTTGCTTGATGCCACATAAGTTGTTCCAAATTGAGGCTGTCCCCGAATGGTGTATTGCCATCATTGGATATTTAATGACGGGAAGACCACCACCAGGTTGCAGCCCATGGAAGCCCACAAACTCATAATCAAAGATGTGCCATATCAACTCCTGTACAAAATAGATACAAATCAGATCTTGCCTAGATGCATCATGCCATATGAAATCTCGCTCGTCGTCCATGAAGGCATTTCAAAACGACACTTTGCTGGAGAAACCACAACCTGAAAAAGTTATGTTAGCTAGCTATTAATGGCCCACAATATGGAATGATGCCTATGAGTTCATTAAAAAATGTGATGTATGCCAACGAACTACCAAACCCCAACACAAAGGCTTCAATCCCCTAACTACAATCATGGCACGACAACCCCTTGAAAAATGGGGAATTGAGTTTGTAGGACCCATACATCCTGCTAAAGGAACACAAGCCCAATACATCATTGTGGCAACATGTTATTTCACTAAATGTGCTGAGGCAAAAGTAGTATGCAAAGCGGATGCCAGAAGTACTACCAAGTTCCTTTATGAAAATGTCATCACACAGTATGATTGCCCCTTGGAAATAGTCTCTGACTAAGGAATGCACTTTGTCAATGAAATAATCCAAGAACTTCTCCTAGGATTCATGGTTGTACAAAAAAAGAAAATGCTCTACTATTCCTGTTGGAACACTAAAAGGAAAGAGTAGAGTGGACACAAAATCAGAATACTTGCTTATAGAATGAAGAAGAAAGAGGTCCTTAAGTAGGCACCTCATACAAGGTCACTGACATCACTGATGACCTCAAAGCTCCACAATCATCTCCTCAATCTGCTCCTAGATTCACTCAATCATCCTATGTGGCTTTTCCACCACCTAACTGTGCTTGTGGGCACCTAACTGTGCCTCTAGCACTCACACATAGAAACATAAGGTGTGCCTGAGGCATACACCTTGAGATATCCCAACAAACCCCCCCTCAAGAAATGCCTCAGGCTATGTCAAGGATACATCTAGTCTCATAGTTTCTCATTCCATCTCATGGTGGTCAAGGATAAATCTATGGCTAGGTTCTCATGCTAGCAAGGGTTCCCTTGGGTGTAAGGTAAACAGAAAGGGATACAAACAGACCTTCCAATGGTTATCTCTCCTGCATGTACATGCACACAATGTCTGCAGGAGGTACCATGGAACAAAACATACACATGGCCTACATCATAAGTTGACCAGAGGTGTTTACAAAACACACACAACACAATAGTTTATTTGCATTCATTTTGGAGGACTATCTAGGCTGAGTACCTTAACATAAAAAGAGAGATCTGGAGCATACATAGAGATGATTTAAAATGCATAATCTTCAAAGGATGCCTCATCTTGTGGAGGCTCATTCACAGTAAGTAGATTTGCATTTTTTGTCTTTGCTTTGTCTCTGCAAAACTTCTCACTATGGTTGTTTTTGCCACAGTGCTTGCATGGATTAACTTTGAAGCAGTCCTTTGAAAGGTGATTTGTCTTTCCACAATGATTGCAAGGAGAATACTTGCCCTTCTGGAATTTCATAACATAAGCAGTGTCATTGCCTTTCCTTAGCTCCATATGTCTTTCTTCTTCTTGGAGAGCTGAGATAATTCCTTCAAGGTTAGGATTGGGAAGATTCTTCAAAGTGCTAACAATGTGATCAAAACTTTCAGGCATACTCTTAAGTAACACTGCCATAGCATCATCAGGGGTGATAGGAGAGTTGATAGAAGCTAACTGAGTCATAAGACTCCGCATATAGTTGACATGAGCAGCTAAAGTAGTATCACTTGCCATCTTTAATTCAAAGAAAGAGATTTTAAGTGATAGTTTAGATATGTGAGAGCTTGCACCAAAAATCAAGTCTAGCTTCTGCCATGCTTCTGATGGAGACTCCAAGTCAGATATATGATGTATGTAATCATCACCCAAAGCTAAAGCAATTATACCATATGCTTTTTCTTCTCTTGTTGGATCCCTTGCCGGTCATGTCGGAGTTGAAGATTCTCCAGCATTTGAGGCCGTAGAAGAAGCGGTAGGAGTAGGTTTGACAAGTCCCCATAAGTTCTCCCGCATCAATGCAAATTTTGCCTTCATTTGCCATGTATGGAATCCCTTTCCATTGAACTTCTCAAGATTATATAAGGTAGCCATGAGAGGGTCTAACCCAGATATTGGGCGGTGTCTATCTCTCTTACAAGGCAAAAAGAACTGAAATACTTCCAAAGTATAGGCACTTGATGTAGCAAATAGTAGTGACTAGTTTTCAAACAATGATGCTACTTTTTGCATGCTTCATAGAAGTGGATGAAATAAACACTTTCCAATCACAACCACGTCTAGCAAGTCAAAACAAAACTGAAGCAACACTTGTAGTGAAGTTATTGAAAACTTCAAAAGACCAGAAATGCTAGAGTAGCATTTTATGTAGCATCATTTTCAAAAGTATGTCAAAACTGTCAAAACTAGAGAGCTGAACTTGGAGGGCTCATATCACACTCTTCAAAGCAAAAGAAAGGGGGCTTTCTGAGGCAAAAGAAAGCTAGTATACCATAGTAGATCCTCTGGGAAGAAGAGGTGAAAATATGCGTCACGTCGCCTTCACCTTCTTGAACAAAGTCGACTGGTTTTTCTCTGTTTTCTCCTTCACAGCCATTGCTGCTCAGAGTTCAGCACAAGGTAGCTCTAGGTATGGAGAAGCTTGCCCTGAAAGGAATTAGACAAAGACGGAGCAGGCGCAGAGAAAACGTAGGAAGAAGATTCGACAAAGTTCGTGCAATGGCGACTAGCAGAGCTCACATTTCTTTAATTCCTTGCAGCCCGAAATTCACCCCAACAAGAGGGATCTCCAGCAGGAAGGGCATGGGAAATGGGTGAGAATCAGAGGAGAACAAGCTCAAGCAAATTTTTGGAAGAAGAGGGAGAGATGGTGAAGAAGAAGAAGAGGAAGAAGATGATGATGTGGCAGAAATGGGCTCAAGGGGGATCAAATGGCTCTGATACCATGTTGGAACACTGAAAGGAAAGAGTAGAGTGGACACAAAATCAGAATACTTGCTTATAGAATGAAGAAGAAAGAGGTCCTTAAGTAGGCACCTCATACAAGGTCACTGACATCACTGATGACCTCAAAGCTCCACAATCATCTCCTCAATCTGCTCCTAGATTCACTCAATCATCCTATGTGGCTTTTCCACCACCTAACTGTGCTTGTGGGCACCTAACTGTGCCTCTAGCACTCACACATAGAAACATAAGGTGTGCCTGAGGCATACACCTTGAGATATCCCAACAATTCCCAGGGGAATGGGCAAGCAGAATCTACCAATAAAACCATCAACAATGTTCTCTCAGCCATTGCGACACTTGGGTACAATAGCCCTGTTGTTGCTAATCTTGCACTAGATACCCTTGTGGCTCATTTACTGGCATGATGTTGATTGGTGGGGCTGGTACCAATGTAGCCTTTGGCTCTTGCTATAACTGTTGATGGAGATCTATTGGTTGCAACTGTGTGTTGAGCTATAGCATCTCATGGGGAGATTCCACATTTTTGACTTCACAAATGCTAGATCTAGTCTTGTTTCAACTTCCTACTGAGAAAAACAAATGTACGAAGTGGGAGGGATCGATTCTTGCCACACTTGGACCCCAAATTGTGGATGGGAATGTAGTTGCTTCCTTGATTCAAGGGTTGATGATTGTCTCATGATTGTGCAAAGTAGTATTCCATTCCTATGGAACTTCGTGCCCTTGGCGAGGAGAGGTTGAATTTCGAGTAATTTGGTATCTGCAAGCCTTGTGGACTATTTGTCCCTTTATTTGGGAGTGAGAAAGCCCTTTGGATCACTATACTATCGAGTATTGTATTGAGTGGATTTTGATTTACAGTGATGGTGCTGTATTTGCCAACCTGTGCGTCCCTAGAGTGATAAGAATGGGGAAATTCTTGGATGTATATGGCCATGGTAGAATTTTTCTTCAAGGATTGCAGGCGCTCGAACAAACATCCAAGGCTCCTTTGCACAAGGAAAGATTTTACATCATTAGAAAGTGCATAAGTCAATGGAGGTGGCCATACAAGCTCCCATGACTGGGTCTCATAAATGGTTAGGTAGGCAGATGGTGTCTTGAGCTGCATTGGTAGGCATGAAATCCTCCTCAAAGCTATCACTCTAAACCACAAATGGCTGCGGTCACTTTGGTTGAGAGGAGGTAGACGATTGTGAACTTTGGCAAGGGTCTTGTTGCTAAGGCTATAGACTCTTTCGTCAAATCTTCTTTAGCTTCAGCATTGCTTCCGATCTTGCATCCACCATTTAGGATAGGGTGTACCATTGATCATTAAACTTACAGATTAGTTGGTATGCAGGTATGATAGATGTGTGTGTAGCGTGAGAGATGTCAATTTAGCACAAGTGTGGAATGAAAGTGTGGCACAATTATTGATGTAATCTACTATGTGCCTATGCAAAAGCGTGTGAGTGCATGTGACCTAATAACTAGGCAGGGACTAACTATAGGCTTATTTTTCTAGAATTTCATAGGGTAGCTAGGACTCAGTCATCACCTCTGAGCCCCCGATTAGTCTACCTATATGTGTGAACATGAGCATATGCTAGTGAGTACGCATGTAACAATCTAGTGCTAAGTAAGGGAGATTTGGTTTTCCCAAATCTTTTGTTTTGTCGATGTTGGCTTGTGAGTTGTCATGGATGAGATGTGAGTTGTCGTAGTAGCACTTGAGTCTGTTGTCATTGATTCTCAATTTGAATTGCACTCCATCCAAACTTTTGAGGAGCACAGTGCCAATGGGGTTGATCTTCTTAACTTTATAAGGTCCTTGGCATTTATACTTTAACTTGTCCTTGTGGACTTTAGCATTGTAGAGCAAGATAAGGTTACCTTCATTAATCTCCTTATCCTTGAGATTTCTATCAAACCATGCCTTCCCTCATCTTTTTTCTGTTGTCATTGCATGGTAGGCTCTTAACCTCATTTTTAGTATGCTTCTCAAGGTGGACTAGCCGTGCTTCTAGGGATTCTTTATCATCAAGGCGCTCTTGTACTGCCACTTGTAGATTGGGGATAATGAATTCTAATGGGACTACGGCCTCCAAACCATATACTAGTTGGAATGACATAAAAATTGTGTTGACCCTAAAAGTGGTTCTGTAGGCCCATAAGGTAGAGTTGAGATTTTTTGCCCAATCAAAGTGTTTGGGTTCCACTACAGTCTACCATCCTCCATCATCAAGCGAACCAAATGCTTCAAATGTCAGAACTATTCACTAGCTTGGCCAAGGAGGAGCATGCCTAAGAATTGGAAAGAAAAAACTATAGCAGAGATCCAAGACCAATTCCATGGAATTGCAATAGAGTTCAGGCCCAAATAGATGAGAAAGAGGTTGAAGAAGTGCACGTGAAGCAAGATCTCCAAGCTCAAGAGAAAGCAGTGTGGGATATGACTTCCAACCTCCACTAGAGCCAAATACAACTAGCAACAACACTACATGCTACAACAATCCTATAGACCTCCAATGATTGCTTAATCTCAAGACATGCTCAGCAAATGGAGGAACTTGTATGAGCTCAGCTCACTCTCATCCCAAAAGAAGAAGCACTCTAGGATTGCCAGGAAAAGCTTGTAGAGATGCAACAAGCATTGGTGACATGCACTTTCAGCATTGAGGGCCTTACAAGAGAATGCCAACTATTAAAAGACCAACTGGCCACGAATACAAAGGCAAGCACTGCTCAAGTTCAAGTCTTGCAAATACCAATAAAGCCATTCCTCAACAAGCACACATCACCTTGCAGATGAAACAGCTTAAGGATATGCATAAACATCCATCTATCATAAGTATAAAGAAAAGCCGAATGAGCTGCACTCCCACAAGGTAGCCATCTTAAAGCTTGAACTCCAATTTCTAGTGCAAAACAATGAGGCAACGGATGACACCACAAATAAAGTCCCACTTCAGTACACAACCATGGTGTACCAAGAGCTTGTGGTTGCTCTACAAGTCAAAGATCATCTCAGAGTACATCTAATGGAAACAGCTCCAATTCAAGCTCATATTTGCTCAATTAAACATAAAATGGGAACATTCTATAGGGGCAAAAACTTTGCGCAAAATTTTCCAAGACTTGTTAGAAGATGAAAAAAAATATATTCTACATGTCCAATCGTACCGGGTTTACTGCACTCAGGACGGATGGGTAGTCCTCCCCTCAGGTCATTGGTGGTTTGTTGCCATTGCTACAAAAGTCATCACTCTTATCTACAAGGCATGAAATGTCGGACATCCCACCCTTGTAGCAGCTGATGATCCCATCTCACCAACAAAAAGAAGTGTCGGAGGATGACATGGCCTATCTCACATCTAGCTTGCCATATCTAACCAGTGTCTATGCCAATCTTATAACCCCTCTCTATGTCACAAACTTACTAGCCCCTCACTCCTAACTTCTATCCCACCGTTGCTAATCCCACCCCCTAGGATTACCATGTTGCTCAATCCATTTTCCCAATTTTCCCCCCCTCCCCTTAATACCCCTCCCATAAATAACACTTTTCATATTACTCCCCCATGTCCCCAGATTCTCTCGATGCACCACCCTCACCTCTGACACTACTTGAGATCCCATCAACATAGCAATGGACCTGATCTTTGATTTTAAATATCAAGATTCAGATAATCTAAATCGCACTCCCATGGCAAATTCCAATAATGGGTATGATTTTGGTGTAATTCCACTTCCAATTAACCCCACCAAGGATTTCTAGAACAAATATCCAGATATGAAAACTCGAGGCAGATAGACCCTGAACAACTTCCCAGTCAACCTTCGTCAGCATCGGATTCCTAAAGCTTGGATCTACAAGTTGGATCCCCAATCTGAATGGTGCCGCTCTAAGCTCTTTGATGTAAAATTCTTGAATGAATACTGCTATGCACCTCCATGCCTCAGAACCCATCCCAAGTTCTATGCAGTTCCACGATGGCATAAATGGGAGGCCAAGATATACACTTTGGGTGAGGATTGCACCATTAGTTGGCCAATGATAGAGCCATAGTCTAGAGTAGAAATAAACATCCAAGGCACATTGATCCTAGCACTTTAATAGCATGAGGCTATAATGTGAGGCAACATTGAGTGCATCCTCTGACAAAGTGCTAGGTCTTTGCAAAACCTTGGAATACATTCTAGAGGTCCCTTGCCACGTCGAGTGCCATTTGCTACACTAAGTTTCACTCCCATGGCAAGATCGATGCTCAGACTACAAGCAGGCGCTCTATCAAAGAGTCATCGTCTTAGAAGCACGCCACATATCCCCTTTTGAACAAATGGTGGATACAGAGTTCCTAGAAATAGAGCAAAAATTCTATGGTGCAAAGGCATTACACCACCTATTAACATACGGCAAACTACTAATTAGCATATGCTAGCACTAGGTAACACTATTTGGCTACACAAAGTGCTACTTAGCATTTACTAGCAATACTAAAGTGCCATACAACACCTTTTAACAGAAGATAAATTGCTAGTTAGCATATGCTAGCACTAGTTAACATTGCTTGATGGTACACAGAGTGCTACTTAACATTTGCTAGCAATATTGAAGTGCTATATAGCACCTTTTAATAAAAGATAGATGGCTAGTTAGCATATGTAACATTAGTTAACACTATTTGATAGAACATAGAGTGCTAATTAACATATGTTAGGACTATATAAGTGCTTGTTAAAGCCTGGCTACACAAAAGAGAGACTAGCTAGCATATTCTAGCACTAGCTAACACTATTCAATAATATAGCATTAGCTAACACTATTCGCCAATATAGCACTAGTTAGAATATGCTAGATTTTTGCTTATGGCTCTCCCAATGTAATTGTGTAGGGCTTGTTTAGCATATGCTAGCATTAGCTAACAGTCTTTGACAATATAGAACTAGTTAGCATATGCTAGATGTTTGCCTGTGGTGTTGGCTCTATCCCACGGCTTCCGTAGGATGAGCAAGGTATGCAGGGTGTGCAAGGTTCCAAGGCTTTTTGTCACCTACAGTTATATCGATGTCGTCATTTGTAATATAAATGTAGCTTATGACCTCGGGTCGTACAATTCTTTTATTCAAAGCACTAAAAAAGAATTATGTGAAAAATCCCACTGAATCACCATCAAAGTCTCTCCTAAAGCATTCTCTGTGAAGAGAGTGCTAATAAATGAGCATTACTCATAAGCATTGCCCTAAACTCAAATCAATGAAAGAGCATCAATCTTCTCAACAAGTGTGTCCTCTCTTACATCGAAAAATAAAAAAAGTTATTAGTATTACATCGGAAAATCCCACTGAATCACCATCAAAGTCTCTCCTAATGCACTTCTTTGTGAAGAGAGTGCTAATAAATGAAACACAATGGATCCTCAAGCATTATTCATAAGCAGTACCCTAAACTCAAATCAATGAAAGAGCATCAATCTTCTCAACAAGTATGTCCCCTCTTACATTGAAAAATAAAAAAAGTTATTAGTATTAGTTAGACATCCCGACTTGAATTAAATGATTAGCCTAAGTTTAAAATCCCTATGACGCCTCCCTTAAGTTAATCTAGCCCCCTTGCCTCCTTCATCGCTCCTCCCTTGGTTTCAATTCCTCTCCCGAGCTTGTCCCTTGTTGCTCTCCTTTTGCCTCTCTTCTTTGCTGCTCCTTTCTCGCTTCTTTCCCTCTCTCCCCTCGTTGCTCCTCCATCATTATGCTTCCTCCCCTTCCCTCTCTCCCATTTCCCTTGCTGCTCCTCGTGTTCGCCACCCTACATGTGTTGATTGTCTTGGTGTGTTAAGTCTACTCTCTTCCTGGTACAATAATGTCTCGTGCGTAAGCTTGTTGGTTCGAAAAGGCCACCATAAAGGCTTGCCAATGAGGCTATGTACTCTGGAATCACCATTCTATGGCAACATGGGAGGTGGAGGATTCTATTGGCTATGGGGGAAGGAGAATGGCAATGGCCGGCTAGCTATGGTGGCGGATGGGTCTGCCTTGCCAACGGTTAGGTTGTGGATTAGGTTCAGGATAAATAGTGTAACATCTAATTCGAGAACTGTTACCTCAAAATGAGAACTCTAGGGGAATCTTTCAAAGATTCCCTTCTTTTCATGTGAATTTTACATAATTTTTAAAAAGATGGCCATTTTGCACAGTGTCTTTTGACAAAAGACATAAAAACCATCTGTTTTAAAAAATTCTCGACAATGATATTTAAGAAAACAGGCATGAAAAGCTTTACTTAGAATACAAATCCACATAAAATGCAATAATGTCTCAAAACCATTACAATATGGACCTATGCATCCAATGCAAATAAAAGGGCCATGGCATGACATATTTGAAAAGTCTAACATGCTAGAAATTACATTGCTTCACAAATATGCATGCCATTGATTCTACTCATCCTCAGATCCTATACCTTCAAATGCACTAGAGCTAAAGCTTTGAGGGGTAAAAGTTGTAAGATCCTTCCTCCTCCAAACTATCCACTAGAACATTCTCTGAGTCAACCTAGCCAAGTTGAGATGCCACCCTCTTTCTTGCATGGTGTATCTTGGCTTCAACTTGTGCACTGCATCCAATCAATGCCTTTGGAATCTTTCGGGATAATGTTATGTATTGTGTCGCCTTTGGCAATTGCCTTGCTTGTCTCAATTGAAATGCATATACTGAAATATCTAACCCAATTGCTCAGTTAATGATATCATTTACCAAGCTCTACCTTGCTTGCTTTATGTAGCCAAGCTATATGCTTGATCAATGATATCATTGACTGAGTCAGCCAAAACCTTTGAAAGCTCTAAATTATTTGGAAAAAATTCAAACTTTTTACAGATACATATTTTGGTACTTTTGACATCAGAAATGAGCTTGGAAGGCCCCAAAACCCTATAAACGACGGCGATGCAAACATGGATACCTTCTGATAGTTTTTAACCCAGAGAGAAAAGCATGCACCCACATGCTAGGTTGATGATATCATCGACCAAACGCGCGCCAAGTCGATGATATCATCAACCTAGCATGTGGGTGCATGCTTTTCCCTTTGGGTTTTTAAAAAAAACTATCAAAAGGTATCCATGTTTGCATCACAGTCGTCTTTAGGGTTTTGGGGCCTTCCAAGCTCATTTCTGATGTCAAAAGTACCAAAATATGTATCTACAATAAGTTTAAATTTTTTCCAAATAATTTAGAGCTTTCAAAGGTTTTGGCTGACTCAGTCAATGATATCATTCAATCGAGAGCCGAGTGCATGCTTTCCCATCTAGGATTTTCAAAAAATCGTCGGAAGGTATCCATGTTTGTAGTCGTTTTCAGGGTTTTGGGGCCTTCCAAGATCATTTTATAATGAAAAAAGTACCAAACTATGAATCTTAAAAAAAAACTACCTTTTTTTCAAATAATTTAAAGGTTTTGTCTTACTCGAATAAAATTTTTCCATTCTTTCCTTATGTGATTTAAAAAGTGGGTGAAAAGTCTCATTTGGACAATAATGAGTAGAACATGCTATTAGGTACAACGAGTTAATATAATTAAAGTTATTATTTGATAAAATTACAAAGGGCACGGGAGGAAAAATCTTTAAGACTTTGAGAATATAGAAAATAGAAAGATATTTTGTGATATAGTGGAGGCTCTTTTTAATTTATAGGCATGATGTTTGAAAAATGTATGAATTCTGTAAGTTTTTAGTTTTTGACTACGCAAAATATAGCTTTTTTTGAAAAAGTTATAATTTTAATGAAATTTTGAGGGAATCTTAAAACGGGTACCAATGTTACATACCTAAAATAGATGTTACACTGTTGATAAGGATTGCCAACTTAGGGGAGGGGCATGCACCGATGTGTCCTCCGTGTGGAGACACTTCATTTTATGCGCAAACATGGGGGGTGCCCAAGGGTATGGGCAGCCAGAACTCGAACCCCTGACTTCTAATAGGAAAGCACTTTGATTGTATGACGTTGCACATGAATGTAATTAATGAGCATCTTGGTTTCCTTATTCTATCCGCTTGATCCTATAAACACAGCTCGCCCACTCGCGTGGGCGGGCAAGGGGTGGTGTATAATGAGCCTAACTCCAATGAAATGATTTTAGGCTGGGTTAACACCACCTGCTCGCCATCCTCCAAAAGGTGGTGTGAAGGGTTGTGCCCAATAGGAACGACAGGCCCGGATGCTTACACAAAAGATTTCTGTCCGACCCATGAAGGCAGCCCACTCCATGGCCATCTCCTTCCATCTCCACCAATCGCTACACCAATCACAAGTTGGCGACATGAATTAGTAGTCGCTTGGCTGGCACACTCGACGGCCATCGTGTAGTTCTATTTCCTTCTTCAGGAGGGGCGTTGGGGGGATGGTGTGAACCCAGCCTATAAGAAAGTATAATGCAAATGCACAATGTACCATGAAAGCGCAAAGAAAACCCGCAAGTCTTTTAAGAGGCTAAGAAATCCACTGTTGAGCAAGATTGGCGTATACTGACTTCGCACGAATTTCAGGTTTTACACAAGGACTAAGAAACCCTATGCCGACAATTCTGACCTCTCAAGTGACCCGAAGGCTTCAACTAACCGGGTCAAACTTGAGGAACCCCAATAACGCCACCCTTTCCACTAACCATAAACTAACACTTGGGTAACACTTATGTGGTGAACTTGACGAGCAACACACAAAAACCACCAGTTCCCAACCAAACTCGTGCAAAAGGAAGGAGGACAAAATGGTTAGGGTGGGTTAGGGGAATATCTTTATGTTCCCCTCTTGCTAGCTTGCGTGTTTTTCTGGTTCTCTGTATCTTTCTCATCTCTCCAGGTGTGTGTCTGCACTTCCTAAAACCTTTTCCTCGTCCATTTTCTCTCATTTGCCTGCTCTTTCTACCTTTCCACTCCCCCCAGACATCTACCATGGCTCCTCCAGGTTCCTTGGCCTGCGACAATGCCACGCTCCTCTCCGACTCGACTTTCAAAGCCGGCTTCTTTGGATCGTGTACGCAGCTCCTATCGGCACCCGTCGCTTCCAAGATTCAGAGACTCTCCGCTCCTTGTATTCCGCGAACTCTTCTTTCCTCCATGAAAGGGAAGGTCTCTCAAAGGCCTGTGCATATGCCGCCGAAGTCCCTTACTTTAGGTGCGCCTTGTCTGTCTACTTACCTAGTGGAAAGGAGTATGCGCTTACACGCTAGTAGGGATAACTATGATTATGAGGAAGAACAAATTGATCTAGCAGAGCACAAGCTCCTGCAAAAAGGTGCGCCAGGGACTTACCAGGCCATTGTCAAGAGCGTGATGCCTGTGGGCTTCTTTTTGAGTATGCCGAGTGGCAGGACGGCTTATCTTCCAGCGAGAGACTAGGTGTTTCCGGCGGTGGAGTTCTCCTCGAAAAGGTCTTCAAGCCGGGACAGGAGCTTACTGTCCGAATCATGACCACCGGCGGAGGTCGTGACATAGTTTCTATGTAAAAGCCAGAGTTTGCCCCGCCTGACGATATGGAAATAATTACAAGACCTTTAAAGGGGCAGCAGAACCAGGCTCCCCCAAGGTCAAGGCAGCCCTATGCTGTAAAACACCACACTTACGTTTCAACTGTCACTAACCTCGCATAGGAAAGTTGAACGAAGGAAGCACAATGGACCATCAACGGAGATAGGAAAGTGCACAATTGCACCAAATAAAGACCCATAATCTATGGAACCACAAAATCTATCCATTCTTTCAACACAACGTGGAGACGCTATAGTTCCGTGAGTTAATACAAAGGAATATTTGTGCGTGCTTCAGTGGAAGTGATATTATTTTGTAGATAGGAGCCCACGCTCAAATCAAGATTGCAAGAGAGTCTCAAGTTATGTTAGGAATAGCAAGCCTATTGCACACAAGAAGCATATTTAAATATCTCACCAAAGCAGATTTAATGCTCTTGCAATACTGATACACGACCATCTATTACTTCCGAAACCCAAGTCACACTATGGGCTTCCCTCCCTCTCCCTACCTTTGTAAGACTAGAATATATCCAATCGTAAAAATTCAGAGGTATGCAGTCCCTCCCATGACTTTACTAATTTCTTGAATAGCTCTTTAGCCCGAGGAGCGACGGAAGGTGATTTTCAAGCCTGTATCAAGTGAAGAAGCAAGAAGGACGGCACTATTTAAGACAGCACCCACAACACCTGGCCTACTACTCAAAACAGAACCCACGACACCTAGCCTGGCAACACCTGGCCTGGCAACATCTGGCTTGGAATGCAACTATTTGCGCTTTATTTCGAGATTGAAAAAATATCATGAGTCTGAATTAGTTCAAAAGCATGCTTTGAGACGCTAGCCTAACAATCAGACCAAAGACCAAAGAACAACCCTGTGAGAGACGAGTCTCCATGTCTGAGCTTCTTTCACTGTTAAAATAGAAAGAAAAGAGCTCAAGCGAAACAAAAGATATAGATGTTGAGGCAGATCTATTTAACAGATGAATCTACTATTTGTACTGTAATGTTGTAAGAAATAAGGCTTGTTCTAAGAGTCAGCTCTTAGTTAGGGTGGAAAATTTACTGACAGAATGCATGGATGATTGCTAAAAAGGAAAAACTAAAAGAGAAATAAGAATCAAAGATCAACAAACCTAGATGGTGGGAATGCTGCGCTAATTTTTCGAGCGTACTCAAATGACTTCAGTCTCGGCCTATGATCTTGAGGGTTGTAAGGTCTTTGGAAGGAGACGGGTTGAGGGATGTGGAAAAGGCTTTCAGCTGCGCCATCGCTGGAGAGTAGTGGAGCTTTCTCAAGAGTGAAAATCAAAGGGTCAACTAATACGGACCCCCAGCGAGGAAAAAATGAAAATTTATTTAATTAGTGAGGGGAGTGGTATAAAAGTTATGTGTTGATTAGCGTCGATTAAGGTTTTTGAGTGCGCGAGAGGAAGTCTCCAGAAGCTGACCGAGAGGAAGTCTCCAGAAGCTGCACGAGAGGAATTCTCTAAAAATCGTGTCGGGTCTATAAATACCGAGTCTTGGGAGATAGAGGGGGGAGAGGGAGAGAAGAGGGTGGAGAGGTAGAGGGTTGAGTGGAGAGAGAGAAGAGGGAGCGGCTAGAGACGAAGCGGCATAGGAGAGGGAGAGGTAGCGGGATAGGAGAGGGGGCTGGGCAAAGGGAGAGAGGACGTGAGCAGTTCCTGAGTGGCAGAATTTCAGGACCATTACCAATGGACCCTTAACATCAATAATTGTATAAGTTTCAAGATCTTACTAGCATTAGTGAAGCTGATGAAGAGCTAATGTTCTGGCTGAGGATTTCAGCTACTTAATACCTTGTCGTATCTTGCATTACCTCTTGGTGAGTGTGTCTGAAAAGACCTACCGATGGGATGTATTCACCCAAAACATGTTGGGTAAGGTGACGGGTATCTTACTAAATGATTTTTGTAAGTGAGTCACATTTAACTTTCTGTTAAGAAAGTTATATTAGTGTTGTAAGTGGATTTGTTATCTGCCAAGTGCACTAAGTCTTGTCTTGTACCTGCAGGTATTCAGATGGATCTTGAGGGATGGCAGCGCAGATATTACCCTACAGATAAATTTATAGAATCTAGATCTAAAATAGGACTTAGTATATCCGGATTCGGTATAGTATCTGCACTACTGAGAATTAAGTAAGAGGGAATTAAGTAAGGGATTCGGAATCAATTTTTGAGTTTACCCATAAGAGTCTAGAGTTGATACTTCTCCATTTACCATGCTTGGTAAATGTCTAGATTCCGAATTCCTTTGAAAAGGATACTTGAGTGATACTACCTTGCGAATCAAACATTTGACTGAAAAGTATAGTTGGTTCAATTTTTCGATAATGAATTATGCCTGTACAAAGCTATTTTAAGGGTGGGAGAATGCAACGTCCATAACAGGACTAACAAGAGCTTGGGCTTCACCAAAGCCAGGGTCAAACTAATCTGAGATCTTGGATAGGATCTAAGGTTAGAACGTGGTTGAACTCAGGGTTTGGAATGACCTAGGGTGTGACCAGAGCTAGCATGGATGAGGTTTAGATCTCATAGATTGAGCTAGCCTGCTTAGGGCTTGGATAAATAGAGCCATGCCATAGGCTAGCTAATCTTGACATGACTGAGTTAAACTTGGCAAAGTGTGTCCCCCAAGTAATGTTAAGCTACTTTGGGCATGCATGCTAATGTCAAGGCTCTCTGCTAAAGATAGATGGGTCAGGAGCTCAGTAACAGTGGTCCCAGGGAGTGCTCTCCTTAGGACGTAGACCTGCTGGCCTGGGAGCTGCAGCGAGAGGAAAGGGCATGTCTTATGGGACGCATGTCTAGACCTTGAGGCTGGCTGGCTCTCTGCGGTGGTCTAGAACTCAGGCTCGGGGGTGGCTTGACGTACTGAGCCTACGGCTGGGAGGTGAGCTGCTAGCTCCAACCGTTATGGGTTGTTTTGCCACCAGGGTCAGTTGTTCACTAGACCTGGGTAGGGGATGTTAAAACGATTTTCATAATTATAATTATTTTCATCTTTATGCTCTTGAACCTCCTCTAGTGGAGTTCATTTTAATTTAGTACATTAAACTCCAAGCAAACATTTAGATCTGAAGAAGTGTGTACAGCAAATTGGCAGCCATTATACCATATAGTATATCGCATCTAAATAGGCCAAACTAAATACAAAAGTTGCACCATCCTCTGGCCATACACGCAGATTTCTGAGATGTGTGCCTCCCAAGACAGGGCTCCTATGCTGCTCCAAAACTCTGCCTTACCCTCTGTTTGGCCATGTGTTCTCTGGGAGCGTCAACATCTTGTCAGTGGATAAGGGCATAGGGCAAAGGCCCCCTATTTATAGGGATTACGGGATGATCTCCCCCCTTCCCCAAATTGGCTAACTGGGTTTGAAGGATGCTTGACACAATCTGTAATGGACCCCACCTGCACATGTCGGCCGGCTGCTTCTATTTACCTGGCAGACTTTGTCTGGTGTCTGTAAAGCCCCAAACAGCTCTGCATTGTGGCCCTTTGCTCGCTCCCATGCACAGCTCCCTTTTCTCCTAGATTTGCCCATGTGGCACCACTCAATGTGCCCCATATGGCATCCTCTTTCATACCCATGACTGTTGCAGAAGTCTTGCCCTATTGTAGCTTACATAGGGACTCACAGGTGGGCAGTGATCCATCATCCAACTACTCCCAAAGTCAAGGCTAGTTTTGCCTACTTAGGATAGTAAAACATTTAATACTGCACTAGGTCTCCTAAGAGGGCCTCATGTCCTAATTGGACTGAGGACCCCAGTTATAATGTGACCACTGGACTGGGGGTGGCAACAAAATGCCTCTAACAATAGGAGGTATGGGGGTGTGGGTCAAGTCTTCAAAGGCTAGGTGGTGAGCAAGAGCCTCTAACAGTGAGTTTGTGAGCGATGTCACAATGAATTGCCCTATTGGAGGTGTTGGAATGGTCACCTCCCCATCTGTAAGCTCCCATATGAGGAGAGCATGGGGGGGTGAACCTGGGTCCTGAGGGATGGCCACATGGGCAGCAAGTTGGCTGCCATGGGGGCAGAGATCAGAGAAAGAAAGAAGAACCTGGAGGAGCCATGGTAGCTGCAACAAATGGACGGAAAGTTGGCTATGGAGGTCTAGCTTGGATCTGGCCTGTCATAGGCTTGTTTGGAGCAGCACCAAATAGCGGAGAATACCCAGGAGAAAGGCGAGCCACGTGGCATCGCTTGTGGGCAGGTATATGACCTGCAACAGAGCTTGCAAGTGGTGAAGCAGAGATTGCGGGTGGACAGCAGAGGAGAAGGCCTGACTAGACAGGCTGGTTGGGCTAGATACAGCCAGCCAACCAGACCTGGTTGAAGGGCCAAACCAAGGCTGGAACCTGCATGAAGATATGGGGCAGCCAGCCCCAGTTTTGGAGCCCTTAAAGGGCTGGTTTTGCAGCAGACTGGTCGGCCTGCTTGGGTCGGCCAGAATGCTGCTGCTGGTCGGTTTTTTGCAGCCCTTGAAGGGCCTATATAAGGAGGGCCTTTGTGCCCTCATAAATCATCACTTGGAGCAGCAATTCAGGGAGCAGAAAGAGCAGCAGAACAGCCACCTGTGAGCCTCTATCCAGGAGGATTCAAGTGGGCTGTAGAGCTGCAGACCTAGCTCAGAGTGCTGCCCATCTAGGCTGGTGCAAAGACAGCAAGGTGGAAGGGATCTGGACAAATAGTCTACAGAAGCTCGAGGTGGAGCACACGGGCTCAAGTCTAGAGATAACTGGCAGATTGGAGAAGGACCTTGTGGTAAGATCAGAGGACCACACCATTGGTGGGACTCTGGATCTATCTCTTTTGTATTGTGTCCATAGCTTTGGACGGAAATATATTATTTTGGTGGTTTCTCTATCTGGTTGGTTCATTGTCTATTGATGAGTTTGCACATTTATTCTATGCACATAAGTTGAAGAAGTTTGTGATTCCACACCCCACATCACACTGTGTGATCTCCTGGGCATTACTATCAGTCTTCCGCTGTGCGTACCCTGTGTTGGGTCATTTCTAACAGGAGGACTGTTTTGCTTTTATAGTTATTATGGGTGCATGCTTCCATGTTGAATTCAAAAGGGTTGGTTTTTAAAAAGGGGTAATAGTAGGGAATTAATGGAAGCTCGACAATGCTTTTTCTCTATTCATAATATATTTTCCTTTTTTGATCAATTTTTGGTATTTTGTCTTTGCAGAAATGTCCAGCCCCTTTGTGATATGTGGATTTGGGTGTTGTGCACTTGTCTATTGTATTAAGGCTCTTTTCTCTTCCAAGGCAATCTGAAGTTTGGTCCATTTACCAGCTTATTAGATTAATGTGGTTCTTGTCAGTGACTATGATCTCACATTCCTCTCATATTTTGATGAATGCAGCACAGTTCTTAAAATAGAACCAAATCACTTTTCCTGTGTAAGATGCTCAAAGGGTCTTACTGGTGATTCAGACGGAAGGTATGGAAATGAAAACCTTGTTCAGGCAGATGAGTACACACTTGAAGCAGAATTGCAGGCTGCTATCAGTTCTGAGAACTACACAAAAGCTGCCAAACTGAGAGATGAACTCCGAGCTTTACAAGAGGATAATAGGGCTGGAGTGATTGCTGCTAATGCAAAATTTTATAAAGCATTTGAACTAGGGGATTTGAAGCTCATGCAGAGCATATGGGCACGAGGAGACAATGTTCATTGTATACACCCAGGAGCAGGTCGTATATCTGGCTACGATCTGGTTATGGCAAGTTGGGAATTAATGCTCGGACCTGAAATAGCATTGCCATTGAGGATTGACTTACAAAACATGGATGTTCATGTGAAAGGAAACTTGGCCTTTGTTACATGCTTGGAGGTTGTACGAAGCGGTGGTAATAGCTGGGGAAAGCAATTTGCTACTAACATATTTGAAAAACAGAATGGTTCCTGGTGCATATGTGTTCATCATGCTTCTCATATCACGCTGTGAAGTTGGAGGAAACTTGAAGCAAGGATTCAAGTCATTGCTCATTCAACTGTTGAGATCTTTCTCTTCAATATTTGGAAATGTAACGCCAATGAGTGAGACAAGGGAGTGGCAGAATTTTAAATTGGGTGGCTGTGGTGCCATATTTTGCAAGCCAAAGGGGCAGCATGGTGTTTTGGCAGGACGTTGCTTTCCTGAACATAGCAGTGAGAAGGCTAGGATGAATGTTGCAGGCTGACTTTTTCACCATGTTGGCTAATGTCATCCTCTGTATCTCTGTTTAAAGCAAGTTTACTTCTATATCAGATACTTTTGATTGTTGATTTGTAATACTTTTATATCGAATACTTTTGATTGTTGACTTCCAGAGTAGAGTTTTTTTCCTGAATGCTACCTTTAGTTCAGTGCGATATTAGTGGACATGCCATATTAGTTTGTTGACACTGGGCCAAGTGTCTCTTTGGATGGAGTCCTTCCCCTCTTATTTATGAGGCTAAGAAATTAAAACCCTTCACGGCATCTTCATGTAGACTAAGTTATAATGGAAAGTCCTTATGAGTTAGAGTTCCCCCTTTGCATGAAAATTTGAAGCTACCTCTTTTACCTTGGCTTAATGGGACTATCTCCACTTTTTCACCCAAGGAATCAATTGAATTTCTCCATTGAAAGCAAAGGCCTTTTCAATTAGGTTTCTCCTTAGGTCAAGTTATATGTAGAGAATAATTTGTTGAGATCAAGGTCCTTTAGAATAGGTAGATGGAAAGTATAGATGAGCAAACTAATGGACGAATTAGGTGAGAGCCATTAGGGAGTAAGGAGTGTTTAAATAGGGACGATTCTAGTCGCCTCACACCATTACCCAAACACATGTATTGTGATAGTAGATTTTTGCTTGTGAGCACCACCTTTTTGGTAGTGCCCATTTGATGTGAGGGAGTTAAGAAGAGGTTTCAAAATTTTGAATATTTTGCCAGATGTTAAATGCTTCTTGGATGCTTTGTTTACTATGAATATTTATTTGGCTTTCTTTGTGATAGTAGAATTTTGCTTGTTAGCACCACCTTTTTGGAAGTGCCCATTTGATGTGAGGGAGTTAAGGGTTTCAAAATTTTGAATATATTGCCAGATGTCAAATGCTTCTTGGATGCTTTGTTTACTATGAATATTTATTTGGCTTTCTCCCTTTAAAATTTAAAGGTAGTGCTAGTGGCACCCATGCCCCCTTATTATAAATGGTGGCAATGATGGGGCACAATATAATAATGGGAGTCTTACGTGCTATTTTGTGTCGAGAGCCCACTTGCTTTATTTGCTGGAAAATTGAGTTTTTTAACCTTTCTAAGGATCTCACCTACCTCTTAATTTTATGGTCAATAAAAATCGTTTATTATCTTCTTACAGTTCCTCAACCATAGGAATCCGACTCTTTCCTCTCACATTTTTACACAATCTAAGACAATATTTTGTAGTGCTCCACTTTGGGTTATGATCATGCACATGGGGTGTCAATGTTGGCTATGCAATTTTCAAGGACCAACTATTCCCAATGCTGTAATTTTGGGATCACCCATTGAACTAGAAATTGATAGAGGAAGTGGACGATTGGCATAGAGTTGGATAAGAAAAGGATCGTGTGCGTAAGAGTTGAAGGTGAACATGGAGTAAAGAACATAGCGCCCTTTTGTCCTCTTATCCAGTGGCTCATAGAAATCATACGGCACCTATTGTGCTTTCATACTTGGGAGGAATTGACTCTTCCCTTCAGCAAAAGAAAAAAATCGACTTGATGATCAATAAATTTGCAATATTTACAAAAGCGCCACCATAATAATCAATGTGATTCCAATGATGACTTTGAACCTTGTCCTTGCCAACTATGTGAGATCAACCACCAAAATGGTGATAGGACCCTCTTGCCCATCATGATCGACACTTTAGTTAATGGTCGTGACAAGAACAACTTACAAGTCACAACTTTATTGATCGAGGATTCTTGAATATCATCGTTCATGTTCAAAGTTCAAACTATTTACTAGCATTCGTAGCTTTTTATGAATCGAAGGGTAGGAACTTGAGTTCCTCTCTCATGAGCACTCCTATTCCCATGTGGTTGATTGTTGCACAAAGTAATTGTCATTTTCGAAAAAGAACATATTATAAATAATAAATATACATTGTAATGAAGACTGAAGAATAACATTTTAATGTGACAAAATTTGAAGAGCCCAAGCTCACAATGACGAAGTTAATGCAAGGAATGTGGGCTTGTTTATGAATAAGTAAACTTAAATAGTGGATGAAATAGACTAAGTCTAGTGTGTATGTGCTTGTGTGTGTTCAAGTCTTCGAAATTGACTTCTTGAAACTAGGTGTTGGTCTTTTCATAAAAGAGAAGTATCCAAGTGCAAGTGGTCGAGAAATAAATGTTGGAAAACTCACTTTCCACACTAGATGTTTGTTTTAAAAAATTCTTCTATTTAAAAAAGGGATGTGGAGAGAATGATGTACAATAAATGGGTCAAGGGTTCATGGCTGAGGTGCAAGCTCTCACATTTCCACTTGGATGGCCCCATGACTGCATCATCAAGATAGGTACGCATAGTTCAAGTTGATACTAAAGAACTATGTGAGTAGCCAGCAAGGCATCTAGTTAGTTGTATACATTATAAAAATGGAAAATTACATAAGCACATGAATCTTCCTACCTAGAAATAGGGGATGAGGTTTACTTTACTATCGACATACCCACTAAGCGAATACCACTTTCTCTTGATGCAATCTATCCCATATGCCACATGATCAAAGATACCCCTTCCCATCTAGATGCACTGTGCAAAGACATGCACTGAGATGTATAGCCTCATTGCATATTTCTTTTCTAATAGAGTTCCTCCTCCCCCCACAATGCTCTTGGTGTTTTCATCTCCCTTGACCTTTCTCCCCATCCTCCTCTTAGCCTGGTTTGAAATCTCGTTTTAAATTAGATTTGAGAGTTCCTCCTCCCCCCACAATGCTCTTGGTGTTTTCATCTCCCTTGACCTTTCTCCCCATCCTCCTCTTAGCCTGGTTTGAAACCTCGTTTTAAATTAGATTTGCTCGCTAAAACCAGGTTGCAGTTTCCTTTTGCTTCACTTTCCAACTAATTTTTTGACACTAGAGGTAGGTGTTCAGAATGTGCGCGTAGAATTGATGACATGTCGGCCCCACAAGTGCACGGAAACAATCCAAAACAATGAGTACTTCTGTTTTTTTCATGAGCCCCTACTTGGAAGGAGGGATCTGTTAGGCAACTGGTTTTTTAACCAAACTCCGTCAATGCAAAATAACCACTCACGTGAAACACCTCAACTTCCTACCAACTTTGTGGAAGTTGCAAACCACCCCTCCTACCAACCTTATGGAAGTTGCAAACTCCGTCAATGCAAAATAACCACTCACGTGAAACACCTCAACTTCCTACCAACTTTGTGGAAGTTGCAAACTCCGTCAATGCAAAATAACCACTCACGTGAAACACCTCAACTTCCTACCAACTTTGTGGAGGTTAGCCCACAGGTTCACACCACCTGTGCGGGAGTAAAAAGTTGAGAGGAGGAGCGTTATCATACTTGGCCCAATGGGCTTGCTGGGCCCAGACATCTCACAAAAACATGTGAAGGCCGCCCAAGCGATGCTATGGGTGGCAGCTGATACAATATTCACGCGAAATGCACTTGTGGGTGGTCGAACTTGTGTGGATTGTCCACATCAAATTCTCCTGTCATTGATTAATCAATACAAACTTGTTGCTTGCTGGCTACAACGCCCATGCGACTAGCCTCCTATATCTGTTCATCCTCCAGGGCCGGGAAGGTGGTGTGAATTTGGGGCCTGAGGGTGTTTACACGCTGCGGGCGTCCAAGATGCAATTGATGCAAATTGCTTGAGCCCCTCTACGAACAAGTTTGGACAATTTCACATCCAAGATAAACATGTCCAAGTGTTGAAAGCTCACTTTCATGATGGCCGATAAAGAGGCAAGTGCCTTTACAATGTCAGCAACCCCCATTTTCTCTCCATGGGAAGACCCAATAAAGAGGCATGAATATGCATGATTTTGAGTAGGTGTCAGCCTCTCATAACAAGTTGAGCACTACCTCATGTGACATACTACTGGCCCACCAATGCCTTTGGTATTGGGTCTTGAGGTTTTCCACCGACCTAAATTTTTTTCCCTTTTTTTTTTGAAGAAATTATATTCTCCTCAGAGAGCTTCCCCGCGTTGGTTCGTGGCTCTAGGCTGAAAATGAGGCCCCATGATAAAAGGATGCTGGCTCAGCTGTGAGCTCTAGCAGTCAAATGCTAGCTCGGCATGAGCTGAAATCAGGATTCTGGCCCAGCATTCCAATGCTAGACTGGGATAGCAGGTCACAAGCCTTGAATGAGCTATCTCCTGCTAATCAAAACCGGTTGGGAGACTTGCTTTGCAGGATCTACTTGGTGGAAAAGGGAGCTGATTATAGCAGGGACACGGGGGGGGCACAAATTGCATTTGAAGCCTTCCCTACCCAGTGTGGGCAGGCTCTCCAGTGTTAAGCAGGACGCGGGGAGGTCCTCTTACACCATCAAAAGGTGAGCGCTTCACAAGGCAGGCCCCTATAACCTAGCTTGTATCTGGAGCGTGATGTGGGATAGTAGGGGGGGGGACGGGGGCACGTGTGGGAATGCTACGTAGAAAAGGGTGGAGGAAGAGCCACCACGCTCGCAACGTTTTGAATTCGAAGCTGACAGCTCCATCGCCATAGCTGCAAAGCTCGCATCATGCCCACTCTTCCCTTATGGATTACTACCGAGTCCTTGGCGTCCCCCGTGATGCCTCCTCGGACGACATCAAGAAGGCCTTCCGTAAGCTCGCCCTCCTTTTTCACCCTGATCGTCACCCCCAATCTCCCACGTTCCAGCAACAAACCGCCTCGCAACGCTTTCGCGAGGCTTCGGAAGCGTACGAGGTCTTGAGCGACCCCAAGAAGCGTGCCGTCTACAATAGGGAGGGACGTGCCGGTTTGCAGCACGAGAGGCAGCACCAGAAGGGTGCCCGACCTCGGTATGGTGCTTCCCGCGGAAGTTATGGGGCGAACTATGGCTCCGACAGGGCGAGTTACAGCGGGGACAGATACGGTCATCACCGTTACTCGAATTGGTCCGCAAATTCTGGGCGAGTCCGGTGGAATTTCCGGGTGTCTCTAACACCCATGGATCTCGCATTTCACGCAATTTTTGTAGGGTACGGTTTTTCCATCCCCTTCTGTTTCTAGGTTCTCCTTGCACTGTAAAACCAAAAATTCGATATAACTATGGACGAGGGTGTCAAGTCGAAGTCGGCCTGCAAGAGTCGGCCCATTACGCCGACCATCAGATAGGTTAGCTCAGGGGTTCAGCGAACTTTCCAAACTTGAAGTTCACATAAGGAAGGTGAAATTATGCTAACTTTGCGGGGCTTAGCATTAGGGCTACAATTGGCTAGAGAGGGCTACATAGGAAAGGACTACTCATCTGTTCTCATGTATTGATTCAATTAATCTCTTGCATTCCCTTTCAGTCAGTCCATCTCTCTCTCTCTCTCTCTCTTTCTCCCTCTCTCTCTCTCTCTCTGGTCAATCATATCATCAGTGGGGCAAGTTTTGCAACAATGAATTCCTCCTTCCTAACTACACGAAATAGCCTTAGTTGATGCTTACCGCATTGATGCCATACGCCGTAGAATTGAGACTAAAAAGTCATTTCAATTCTCTTGCACTTACAGCAACTTCGTCTGTAACTTCAACATGATGGCTATGTTTGCCATGCCTACTGTGTAAGAGATGACTGATATACCGCCCTACGAGGAATAGTAGATCAATCGGAATATGGAGGGAGTACAATGCCAGTGATCAAGCTTTTGCAGGCCGAGGACGTGGGGGAGGCAATGGCAATTTTCAAGAATGCTTCAAAGTCACAAACCTCTTATGCAAGAGAGTTGGTGATGGCCATACGAATGCCAGCCATTTTATAATGCTTGAGGAGTGGAAGCAAGTCTTGCAAAAAGGGCAAGGGTCATTATGTGGCATTATGACAATAAATGTAGAAAGAAGGTGGCCGATCAAGTTTAAAAACAGCATGGACCTGCAGTCCAAGCCCCTTGAAATAGTTCATCTCAGTGGGGCACTACTGAAAGCTGTAATTAAAATCCTTTTATAATGCCTTCAAATGAAAAATAAGCTTCATTTGTTGAAAAGCCTGTTCATCATGCACACGTACTTTAGGAAAGTCGTGTGTATTTACAGCCCCATGCGATCGCTCCTACAGTACGTGTCAGAGTCGTGCTATAGCAGAAGGTGTTTTTACAATGAAATCATGACATGAAATAGAGACTGGAACCCACATGGAGTGCGACTGAGGATCACCTACCTGCCAGAGCAAAGCCATGACATGATTCTAATACTTGACTCTGGACAGAACCAATAAACCTGGGAGAGTCTAAATGAATATTGTAATGTGTTTTAATAGACAGGAGGAATAGAATGTGTATTTGCCAATTAATATGCCAAAATAGTCTTGGAGAAGCCAGAGATGACTTCTCACGTCAATACTGTTAGTATCGGCAGATCTAGTTGGCACCACATAGAATCTCTAAACAACATCCAAACATAGACAATATGCTCCAACTAAAGCCCAACAGATCAAGAGAATCAAATGTTCAAGAAGACAATGCCATAGAGTGTAAAGACTCCAAATTGCTACTAGAAATGCCTTTAGACACATCACAATTGCGAGATCACCCACTTGCTCAAATCACAATCAGCAATGTTGCTCAGGTGTAGCAGGCATCAGTTTTAGATGATGCCTATTGCATCTAGAATGAGAAGTCCTTATTTGCAATCGGTGCTGGCATGAACTGGTGACAGGAACTGACTTGAGGTGTAAGGCTGGAATTGGTAGAAGTGCAAAAATATTGAATAAATGATCCTAGAAGTTGCGCATGCAGGTGGTGATGATTTGTAGGTGCCAGACGTGAACACTAATGCCTGCAAGCAAATCACAATTGTGGAAGGAGCACAAGGGTGGCCACAAGTTATGGTGAACAGATGGAGATAGCTGGCTAGTTCACAAGACCATGCATGAGTTCTGACATAGAACCAGCAAGAATGAATTAGGAACAGGCATACACCCTCCAATCTTAACAAGAGAAAACAAAAGATCTAGAAAGCTAGAAAATCAATACAAAGTTGTTGATTTCCTTAATCCAATAAACCATGGAAAATGAGCTCATGGTATGTAAACCGTGGAAGAAGAGGTCTTTGTAACTGAAGATGACCAATGCATTGGATTTGTCGCAGATGACCGGTGTGTGTGGTCTTGTAAAAAGAACTCACAGAAAACACTCACACATCAAATAACAAATAAATGAGAAGTATAACTGGACATACATGGAGTAAATTAGGCCAGTCACAGTTTCTTCATCTCCAAGGCATTTTTCCTCAACTGATGATAAAAAACAAACTGGGTTGGAGGTACTGAGGAGCAGAATGAAGAGAATGCTCTGATATATACTGTTGTGGAGTCCCAGAGAAACTCAATTATAAATAGCACTGCTATGTACCCTCTGTCACCAAATTTTGGAGGTGCATTGAGAAAGAAAACAAAATAAGACCGACAAGCCTCCATATATCCCCATATATGTAGAAGTATATGTGTTGAAACTGGCTTCACTTTCTTCATAAGCTTGGGACTGCCACTGACCAAACTATGCTGTCTTCGCAACACCTATCTGTGGTGGCGATTTTTGTTCCTTATTCTTCCAAATGTACAATATAGGAAATTGTGCGCACCATCACACTTAGTGCACAAGCGCCCCTTTTGCTACTTTGGGAAACTTTTGATCTAACCTCTTTCATGGTGGAGCTGAAGTGTTTCGCTGTCCCGGTTGGAGATGGATCGAGTATAGCTAGGGGTATCAATATAGCCACACACACACACACACACACACTCTTTTTGGAGAGGGGGTGAAATCCAGTTATATTATGTGACAATTTGCAGCCCCTTAAAAGAAGGGGGAAACAATTACAAGATCAGAAAAGGTCATTATACAACAGATATGTAGCACTGTCAATCTGATGGACTCGCAAGCAATGAAAGAAAGATTGCCTTAACAATGCCTTGAAAAAGGAGAAACTATCGTTTAGGGCAGTAACATGTGTGCTCAAGATGTATTGAGATCTGTTTTATGCATTGTGTGAACCTTGGGACAAGTCTTCCACTGCAGGCGTTGGCTACAGCAAGGGACTCTCTATTCATGATGTGGTATTAGAGATACGTGAATAGTTTTTTTCTAACATTTGTAAGACGATCAAGTTACTCGATGGACTCAAGCAGGCTCACAGGTCTTGATATATCAAGATAGATGCTCTCGCTCAAAGTTAAAATGCTGAAGGCCACATCACACCCCAGTCTATATGTTATGCAAAAATGACAGTTTTATACTTCATACTCGTCACTCTTTATGTTGATCTCATCATTATGGGTAATGATCAGGCTCTCATAAAACATACTGAGGATACTTATAGATGGGGTGGTTTGCAATATTTTTTGGGTATTGGAGTATGGCAACAAATTGCAGAGATTTTTGTGAGCCGAAGCAAGTACTCAAAAAGACTTGTTGATCTGGGATCCAATATAGTCAACCTTAAGCGTGTATAGGATGGTGCACAAAAATAATTTGCATAGTACCTATGGCACTATGCAACACAACTGTAGGACTTAATCCGAGTTCTAGGTTTAGGGTTTTTATAGAATCTACAGTTTCTTTCTATTTCAAAGTAAGTGCAATTCAAGGTGGCATTCAGAGCGAACATGTTCTCTGCTTGTACTATCGCACATCTTCTTGCTGAGTGTAATATTAAGGAGGCATAATGCTGATGTTGTCTTTGTAGGATGATTTTTTTTGGGCTTACGATTGGAGACTCAGTTGGGAACATTATTTGGAAGGAAAAAAATGCAGGGGTATGTTTTTGGCTCTCTCTTGATGAGTATTTCTAGTGCTTCTTTTTATTTGATTGTTTATTGAGGGACATGGCAGGGTAGTGGTGGTGTTTGATGCTTTAAAATACTGAAAAGGCTTGCTGCAATATGTGACTACCATTAAGTTACGTTTATGTATGGAAAATTAGGATGACAGTTTTTGAGATGCTGTTATGCTGAAGTATAGAGCCTCGCAACAATAGAAACTGCAGGCTAGACTAGGTTGCTGACATGGTTCCTTAATCGTTTTTTAAAATTTCATCTTGCAGCACACTACAAATTTTAAATCCTTCTTAGCTTGCCTAGAATAGTCTAGAGGAAAGTAGCGTCTTTGAGAGTTGTTGAATGTGTCATTGTACGAGCAAAAACCTCTTAGCAGGGCTTATCTGAGCGTGTTTCTTAAAAGATCTTAAAACTAGTATTTCTTTAGTAAATATGGTATTTGCGCTTTTATTTTCACTAGAACTAGGTCTATTTGTGTGCAAGGATGGCATCAACTACGTAATGATGATTTGAATTGCATCCATGATGGCAATAATAGGCTTGCACGCAGAGTAGTGAGCAATTAATTACCAATCATTGAGAATCAATTTGGTGGCCCAGCAATTGGGAATGAAGCCACCTAGCTGGCATGAATGTGACACAAGCATACGACTCGAATTTTGATTGCATGAAGGAAACTCATGATTAATTATGCACGCCACCAGGCCGGCATGCATGATTAATTTGGCTCAAATTTGGCAGCCCAGCCATGGGAGGAATGCAATTCAACTCTAAGTTTGATTGATTGAAGGTGACACATGATTATTTAGACTCATGCAAAGAAGAGCTACTGAAGTATGATTCTACCCACAGTGATGGTTTACGTGAAACTACCTGTCACCATATGAATTTTATAAAAAACTATGTTTTGCACATCTTTAGCATTCCATCTCCATTCCATTGCTCCTAGCACCCAACAATGGGGACAACTAGAAGCAATCCATACAAAGGAAAGCAAAAGAATTTTTAGTATGTACATTTTTTATAACTAAGGAAAACGCTCTACCTTTGATTCCTTCTTGCCTATGTGTCTGTTTCTACTTGGGCAAAGAACTATCCTATTTTCCTTTTGACCGAGGTGGCTTGCATGTTTTTTCTACAATAGAGCTTTTGGAGTTTAACCACCATCACTTGCAATTTTGAGGACAAAATTATATAGAGTGGGGATGGTTGTAATGAAGGCCAAAAGTTGGCCAGCTTAGTGGGAGTTAGGATTATTTCAAAGGGGATAAGGATGTACTATATAAGTAGCCTCCCTTCATGTGCAATGTACTTTTGATGTGACATCTAATCCTATCTACTTGCAGCCTACTCTCTCTCTCTCTCCTGCCCCTACCCCCTTTTTTACACTCTTTGCCTTGAAACCAATTTTTTAAAAACTTCTTGTCACGGCAAATAGGCTTCCCCTTTCCAAATGCAATAAGCATGAGTGATGTTTGATTCGTCATCTCGTGGAAACTGTTCGAAGGCTGCTAAAGAAGCTTATGTCCCATTTTATCACACACTTGATTACTTGAATTGACAAGACATTTTGGGAATTTTTAAATACCAAGGCCATCATAAAGGGAAGTGACAAGTTACCCAACCATTCAATCACATGAAACCTTAAAACAGAGGGTGTAGGAGATAAAATATAGGGCACTAGATGGTGTATGAATGAGGCCATTCCACCACTAGGGTTAGCACACATGCCAATAAAGCAATTATCTCATTATAAAAAACTATGCCCATGAACCCTGAGAAGATAAAGAGATTAGCATTTTATGGACTGCGACACAACCAGAATTTTGTTGAAGAAGTCATTGATGTGTTCTCTAGGGGCAATTTCAGCTCATACAGAGCCTTCTTTAATTTTCAAACTTGTGAACCTGAATGTGGAACTTGAAAACCCTGTGGCTGTTCCTCATATACCACCTCCAGGTTCCCGTTCTAAAATGCAGATTTAACATCCATTTGGAAAATGGGCCACCCATGGTGTGCAGCCGAGGCTATCACCCTTCGAATTGTCACCATCCCGTTGTAGGGGCAAAGTTTTATCAAAGTCAAGACCCTCTTCTTGAGCATGCTCCTTTTCCATCAGCCTTGCTTGTATTCCCATCGGATTTGAATTTTACTTTGTTTACCCACGTCCTACAAATCACCTTCCTTTGGAAAATTTTGTCCAGTAAGTCCAAGGTGTCATTCTTTGTATACCCACTTAGTACCAATCACCTTCCTCTTGAAAGGTTTGTCCACCAAGTCCAAGGTGTCATTCTTCAAAATAGCATTCGTTTAGCCTTATGGCTGCTTGCCATTCTAGTATATCTTTTGATTCCTCAAAAGATATTGGCTCATAACAATGCAAAGTTCGCAGTAGGATTTCTCGAGATGCATTGTAGCCTTCTTTGTCACCATGAATAGTGCATTGATCCTATATAGCCCATTTTCTTTAACTCCTTGAGCCACAATCTCTCTGGTATCTTTGGATACCAAGAGACTGACTTGTCGTTAACTCTACCTGCATCCTGTTTCTTGTCATCAGACTTAGAAATAGTAAGTTCTTACAAAGATCAGGCACATAGAGAGCACATGAGATTATGTTCTCATCTCCCTAAGTCTGTCATGCTGCCAATATACTTCACAGGGCATGCCCTGCTGTCCCCCCACCGTCACCTTCAAGTTTGGATGTGCATGCTCCATGGCTTTGAACCATCCTTTCTTGTTGGATATATGTCGTGATACTCCACTCTCTACATATCAGCCTTGGTTTGCTCACGGCATGAGCTGAGAAATGCTCAATGACCACGAACAACTCTCCTGTAGTCACATTGGCTGATTCGTATTTGGACTCTTGGCCTCCTTTTGATTTGCCTTCTTCTTCCGGCAGTCTTTTGCGAAGGGGCCAAGGTTTCTTGCAGTAGAAACACTTCTTGTTCCGGTTTCTTCTTTTTTTTCCTGCATCACTTGACTTTGTAGACTTACTCTTGCTGGAATTGTACTTTGACCTTTGCCGGAAATGCTTTTTTGTTCTTGTTGTCGCCTTAGAGTTTCTCTCCCAAGGCTCCTCTTGCAGTAGCAAGGGGTTGAGTTCCTCGAATTATGAGGCCTGGTCCTCTCTCCTGCTGTCATGGTCGTCACGAACCTCTTGAAACTCCTGGGAAGCATCCAGAGCCTAGCAGTGCTAGCTGGCTTGAGTCCACTTTCTAACCAACTGATGCTAGCTGATCTCTGACCACCTTCACCTTCATGGGATGGTCATGTACTTGATCCCCTTCTTCCATGTTCATGTTGAACAACTGATGTTGAAGAGCTAGGATCCTGGACGTGTTGTCCATCTCGTCAAGTCCTTAAGAGCCGTGTATGCCTCACTAGAAGTATCAGCTGTTTGTATATGTGGAACGACAGAATCCGTTGTCCCTATGATCAATGCAAGGGCTTGGGCATTCTTGTCCTCCCATGCTTCGAGCTTGTCTGCCATCATAATCTTTCCTGAAGCTTCCTTGATGTCTCGAGGCTTCGGTCTAATCCGTTGTGATCTTCCGGAGCTTCCTAGCCACTAGATGGGTACGAATCTTGACCTTCTAGACGGGATATTTCTTCCCATCAAGCTTCCCTGCTTCTCTGAAATTTGGAATAGTCTTAGGAGTAGTGGTGGTGGAAGCAGCAGCAGTTGTATTTATGCCAATCTCTGGTTAAAATCTACAGCATTTCATCTATCACAAATAACAGCACAATAAGGACACATGGCTCTAGGATCTAGCACTGTTAAGCTTTGTGCTATGGTGAGACGTCATTTCCCATCATTGTCTTGCAGTCCTATGTCTCAGCAATGTGATTTATTCTGTTCTGGATGATCTGATCTGAAGTCTTCTTTTTCTTCTTCATTGTAATAGTAATTGGTTTGAAGCTAGGGTGCGAACTATTCGGGACATTTGGCTGCACATGTCAAATTAAAGATGCATCCTTACGTTGGGTAATGTAGTGATATCAAGTTATTAGGCGTGTTAGGGCGTAGTGATTTAAATTATTAGCAACTCCGCATAAGGTAAGGAAAACCTTGGGGTTAACCTCTCACTACCTATCTTATTCAATTTCAGCTTGTAGGTTCAATTGACAATTGGTTCATTTAAGGAGTGTGTCTGATGAAAATATAGGGTCATTTGACAGTTAATCCATTTAAGGACTGTGTCTGAAAATTTGAAATTTCATCCTCTGCTTAGTGGCTATTCTTTACGTCTGTTTCCAAATTCTGGTTAATTGGTATTCTAGACATAGTGGCAAGTATTGCCAACCCAGAAGTTGCTGCCGAGAACCACCAGCTGACAATTCCAATCAGTTACTAGGCACAATGCCCCTGTTTCTTGGGATGGGTACATATCTGCACTGAGCCTGCCTACTCATATCTTATACAAATACTTTTGACATGTTTTGTTGCGCTTGTCAAATTTTGAGCCATACCTGAGGCATGAAAGCCCTCTTAGTTAGCAGGGAAAACATGATGTCATGTTATGGTGAATCTTGAACTCTGGTCTGTGGATGTTACAGTAATCTTGTCTAAAACAATTCCTGTATGCATGCCAAGTCAAAAGATCTTTGCTGGATACAACCTCACACATAATTTAGCTAGCTTGAATCTGGTTTGCTGCTAAAGCAGATGGCTTTTTTCTTCAGAATTTTTATCTCTGATTTTAATCTGTACTGTCTCTATTTCAGAAGTCTTATAATGATCTGATGGAAGCAAAGCAACGCCTGGAAGAAAAGAAGATGATGGCTGCAGAGAAGCCGTCCTTGAGGGCTCAAGCTGAAATGCCAGATCAACCCGGCCCCAAAAATGAGATTGATAAAAAGTAATGTTTAGATTCGAGCCTTTCAGATAAGCAATGTGGACGTTTTAATTTTGGGCAGTGGACTTCAAAAAAGAGGCTCTTGATTGTACCATTGTTTTCCTCCAGTTGCAATAATGAATTTTAGGATGGTCACATTGTATCAATTGTCAAAATAGAAATCCCTACGGATACCCTCTTTTGTATTTTCTTTGGAATTAAAATGTTCCATTTTGAATTGTTATACAGAAAAGAGTCATGTACATCAAAAACACGATGCATGAGCAAATTTTGTTAGATTCTGCTCGTTTTCTACAGCCCATCAGTATGACTTACATTGAGACATGGTGGTAGTAATATAGGATATTATTTAAAGTTTCATTGTTTTTGGGGTTTAGCTAATGCTGTAGCTTCCTGTTAGCTGTGCAGTGGTGTATGTAAGTTGGTGTAGCTGGGTTTTGTGTGAATTTGGGTGCAGGAGAGGTTGGGCCGAGTGGCTGGTTGTGGATTTGTTGCTGTGGTTGGCAAGTTCCAGCCTGATGGTTCAGGCTTCAGGGGGGTCTAACCAGGCAGACCTTGAAGAAAGACGTCTTTTTGGTTCTAAAATTAATGAATCGCTGTTAGAAAGACGAGTACTGAACCCGTGCTCTGCACGGGCAAAGATGCATGACCATCCTCAACCACTCCCCATCTGAAGGTGGATCTTTGATTCTCAAATTGCTAATCAATTCACCTTGCATACTTGGATTGGATTTTGAAATTTTGGCTAAGTCTTAACCCATGGCTCTGAGACCTTCCATGCTTTCATTCCATTAACCTTCCATCTCCTCCTTCCTACCGAAGGTGACCTTCCATCTTCTTTAAGACCTTCCATCTCCTCCATTCCATTGGCCTTCTATCTCCTCGTTGCCCCTAAAGTTGCCTCTTGTCTTTCCACCTCCCCTCTCCAAGCCTCCATCCAAGAGCTCCTTCTTTGTGACACGTGGCAGGCTCTTCTCCTCCAAGCTGCCACGTGTCCTCTCTTTTTTTTTGGGGTGTCCGTGGTTAATAGGTTAAAGATATTAGAGCTAGTTGTACATAGTTTTTGTCCATAAACTTATTGTGGATAAGCTTAAGGCACTTAGTCCACATATATAGGGTGTACACATACATCATATACCTAAATTTTTATTCTCTTGTATGCTCTAGTGCACTCTTGATCTCTCCCTACTCCTTTATCACATGGTTAATCAAGATGGGAATTCGATCCTAAGTTACCTTCCCTTTATCTGGTGCACGGTCCTGGATAGGTAATCATGGGCAGTGTGAAGGGGAAAATAGCATAGATGTAAATGATGAGTTTGAAGAGAAGATGAGGGGAACTTGCAAAAGAATAGTTGTTGCAGCTTTAAAGGGAGTTGGAGCAAAGCTTAGGGAGTGTAAAAGAGGTTGTTTAAGTAGTAATGAAATATAGGACTTTGGAAGGACACACCTAGAATTTCCTTTTGTAGTAGTGAAAATGTCCATGGATCTAAGGGCTTTTATAAAATGCCTTTTTTGCCTCTTGTATTTTTAGGGAGTAAAGGGATTAGGAATTGATAAATCTTTTCAATAGTTTCATGAATGGAATTTTGAGGTTGCTCCAATTATTTATTGTATGTTTTTGGAAATGGTGAGGAATTCTCTGGTCCTTGATACAACTCTGATGTTAAAAACTTTCAAATTCTATGTAGTGCATCGAGATTTAGGCTTCAAAGGCACCCTCAAGACTTCTTGTTTTATGTAGTGAGGATTTGGGCTTCAAAGGCACCAATTGTCTCCTCAAGCCTCCTTGTCTTATGGGTGTGCCCACCTCCTTAGCTTGGGTCAAGTCAACCTCAATTGACTAGTCTAGTTATCTGTCAATTTGCTTTGAATTCTACCATGGCACTTAAAAAAAATTTTGCATGTGTTATTTATCATTAGTGTGCATACAATACAACGTTTAGATGTGCACTCTTTATATGAGAGTGTTCAGGGCTCTAGCCAAGACCATATCATGTAAGGTTAGGAATTATTCAACCATAAAGTTTTAAATATTAAATGGCTCGGGTTAGTTGACCAATATTGACCATATTGGCTAACTTAGATCAAGTTGCCAAGTTGACCAAAGCATTTCAAAAGTTATTAATTATCTATGAATTGCTTAGAAGGCTTATATGGTACTAAGTGGCTCTTACGATTGTTTCTTTTCTCAAACACATGGGCTAGATTCCTTCATGTAATCCTCGCTATTGTAGAGCTTGGTGGTGTTAAAAACGTAGTTATTATTGAAACGGACATAACTCACCCTTAGATTCTTAGGCTAGCAAAATCAGTTGGAGACTAAGTTCTAAGAAGTGTAGGTTAGATTAGTATTCTCAGGGTGTTGTTGCATCCAATGTGATTTCCTCTCACAAGTTGCATATTTGGACATATGAATAAATATAATATAATTTTGAAAAGCGTGTGCATTGCCTTCCTATGTTCATATTGATTTGTTATGAGGTGGTTGCTTTTATCATATGTTTAAAATTACAAATTTAATGCACATAGAACTCAATAAAACAATTGTGGAGAATTTGAGGAAAGAAAGTGTATGGCTATATTCATGAACAAAATACACAATTTTTGTTGCATTCCACAAGATATCTACAATTAGGCACATGTGCATCCCAAAATAGGAAAGTTACATATGTAATGTCTTTTTTTATAGGAGCATCCTTGCCTCTTCTAAACAAAATCATTATTTGCATGTCCTTCCAATCTATGGTCACTCTCTTTTGGTGGATGGTCATAAGTTGAGTGCTAAAGAGATTCACTAGATAGATATCAATAGCTGTTGTAGTCCACCAAATACGTCTTGGCAAGGTCTTAGTTATCCTCGAACTTAGCTTTTGTGCTTCCTTGTCAAAAATAGTGAGTCACGGCATCGAGATTGAACTCTTGCATGGCCTTGTGTAACATCCTTGCAAAGATAGCCTTTGGGATGAGTTGCAGATCTCCCTTAGAGCCAATGTGATTGGCTTGAACTTTCTCTTCTTCGAACTAGGAGAGGACCTAGAACATGATGGTAGCCCACAGGTGTAGGGCAATCGTGTGGAGAGCGGTTGAGGTTCACTTGATGATGTGGCACTGACTTTCTGAGCTCTCCACCACTTCTCATTCCATTTATTTGAGGAGCTAAACTTGTGTTTTTTGTTGCTGCAAAACATCCCTCTCATCAAGCTCCTCGTGTATGGTAGGCTTTCTCTAGAAGGGTATCTTCTCAGATAGAGATAGTCTGCGTCAGTCTTTTTACTTTGAGAATCAATATGCGCACCCTTTGCTTAAGTGGTCCTCCTTGCCTTTTGCTTTGTGCCACTTTGGTCACGGAGACTCATGGTTTAAGTGAGTCTCCCTACTTGAAGACTTTGTCAACTCACTCTCTGTTTGAGAGCTCTCTTTGCCTTCTGCTTGTGCGAGTGGCACATGGAGGGGGTAGAAAGGGATGATGGGATGTGAAGGATAAGCATGTAGGAGGTGAGGGCAAGACAAAATGGGTTGAAGAGAGTGGTTGGGGATGGAGAGAACCCGAAATGAAGATGATGCAAATGAAGTTTAGTTCCTTCATAAAGGGTCTAAAGCCTTGACTTTTTTGGATAGGTTTTAAAACAAAATTAAAATTACAAAAACCTTATACTTTATCCAATCTTACAAAAAACTCAAATCTCTCTACAAAAGTAAAAGAAAAAAACATGCAAAACTATAAAAAAGGAAACTTATTCTTCTCATACATTCAAAAGAACTTAACAATCTTTCTTCAAATTCTAAAACAAATGAATTTTATTTTTGATTGAATGATGAACATGGGCTTCGTTACTACCATCATGGTTCATTTGATTGTATCCATGTACTAACTTCCCTATGATGGGTTGCATGTTGTCTTGCATGCTTGTCTTGCTTGTGAGGAGTTATAGATTCTCCTTCTTCACTTTGCATTACCAAGCATTCTTCGTACGCTAGTGTTGCAACAATCCTTATCTTAATATTCTTGTATCCCCAAATTTTTAGTTCTATCAATACCAACTTGATTATATGTACATCATGCTTGCCAATGAGATCTCTCCTTGCCTTGAGTTAACTAGACTCTAAGGCGTCCATAGTGTCATGTCATGCATGTTGCATGAGCATACAAAATGTGCTATCAGTGTACAAGCTAGATCAGCACACAAAATGTGTTAGCAATGTACAAGCTAGATTGGGGATTATATTATTGGGAAAAGGGAGAGGAGGTGAGGGATGGAGGAGGACTCAGATGGGTCAGCTTATCTTCTCCCTCCTTTGCCTCCGAATGTCAATCATGCAATCTTTGGTGGATTCAGCTAGATCTTGATGTGACTTTTATGCCCTCTCTGGATTCGCAAAGTACTCTTCCTCTGTCATATGTAGCACAGTCTAAAAGACTTATTTGCTCTTCCATCACTGCTTGGCCAAAGCGAATCTTCTTCTTAGCGCTTAACAGAGACATATTTTCCAAACCTCATGGACCCGCAAGTTTCATGCATGACGCTAGAGCCAAAAGAGGATCCCATCTTGGTTTTCAAAGAGGAGTTGGTGAAAGATGTTCCCCTCTTATTACAGAAAGGATGGTGCTTCCGCCGGCAGGTCACCAGCCAGTGGACTACAACATTTCTTACATTTGGTGTCGTCAGATACACCTTGGGGATTGATTTACCATGGTAGATCATGCATCCAACCACGTGATATGTGATGAAGTTCTCCTCTTTCAAATTCTTGGGCACTCATTTGAAGTGTGGAAGATTGGTCTTCTTTTGATCCATCCCATCAATGATGATGGTTATGTACTTATCAGGCTGTTGGTAGCTCTTCTTGCGATGCTTTGCTAACTTCTTCCTTTCTAGAGCTTGCATTTCTCGATGCATTTGCAACTCTGCAATTTCTTCTTCTACAAATATAGAAAACGATTAGATGTTGCAAACAAACGATTTTTGTCAAAAAGAAGAAAATTTCACGGCATAATTACACACACCTCTCTCTTGTCCTTGAATTCTATTACGCAAGGCCTTCAAGTCTGGTGGCACACACACCAAAACGACAAAGCGACAAAGCTTTGGTATCTTCACATTCTTGAAGTCATTCTTCCAAATCCTACAAAAATGTTGGTATGTCACGTACTCATCACCTGTAGTAACCATGGCATCCATGTACATGGAATGGATCTCATGCTTGGAGAAATTATCTGGTGAGTGTGGAAGAGCCTCGGCATGTTTTTGCACAAAGTCTTGCAACCACGAGCATACCATATTGCCATGTGGTCTAGGCACTCTCATTTGTCCTACTGTACAAATGTAGGGGTCTTTATAAGGCGGGCCTGTAATTTTTTTAGCATTTCATTGCCAAGACAATGTGCAAGTCTATATGCTTTGCGACAAACAATCCTTGAACCGAATGAGTACTCAAACACAATTTTGTTCATATTGTTTTCCCTAGGTCTCATAGACCATGCTAAATAAAAGTTTTGATCATCTTTATTCCTTTGAACATAATTTTTCCATAACACTCTTAATTTTGCAACCCCAAAAGTGACCAGGCACATTCTGCTACAACAAAGAGTATTGCAGGTCTCTTTCAGATGTGCGGTGTCTAGCATTAAGCGAGCTCTCCCTCTTGTGTAGCTAGACTTTTTGAGGTCCACATTCATTGGTCTTCCCTTTAGTCTCTCCTCAATATACGAGATTGAATTTCACTTCCCATTTTGTGATAACTGCGACAGTCATTAAGAACCATCTGGATTAGGCATCCCTTGTAAGAAATAATTTCTAGCTTTAAAAAAAAAACAAAGAGAGCCATTGAATGAAATTAGACATGGACCACATACCTGATAGCACTTGTTGACCTCTCATGCTTGCGGTGACATCTATTATTTCATTCTCTTCAATGGGAAGATCAGGTCCATGGATATGAGTACTTGGGCTTCTATGTCCACCATCATGCTTAAGTGAAGGAGTAGGAGACACATCCAAGGTCACAAAAGAGGTTCCACCACTAGTACAAGATACATCCAATGTAGCAAAGGAAGCACCCTTGGAACTATGAGAAGAAGAAATTGAGATAGACGTAGTGTCGAACGAACCTCCCATGCAGAACTTTGGAAGCTTCAAAGGGGACACCCGAAAAGTGCCATGCAACAATGAAAGGTGGAAATTATATGCCTGACCATAAAATTCAGGGTTAGGTTTAGGGTTTTGACCATAGAGAAATTTTTAAAAATAGAAAATTATCTCTATAAACATGAGATTCCCACATTTGTTTCTCATTATTTCTAGAATACGCCCAAGAGTTCAAAGAAATCACCAAGTATGTGCAATTTTCTTTTGGTTAAGTGTTTTTTATTTTTAATTCAGTCATGAAATCAAATTTTAAGGTGTCTTTCAATATAATTTACTGTATTTTGTAAATGGGGGTGGTGTGCTTGAATATGATTTAAATTACTTTATGTTTGCTTTTTGGAAAACACATTGGTTTGATTACTAGTCTATCCTATTTACTAAAAATAGTAAGAAACAATTCTAAAAATAAATTGCTCTATATCCTACCCTCTAAGCTTTCAATCCCTCTATGTTTAACCCTCTAACCTCTCCATCTCTCCCTCTACCATCTACCCCTCTAAGCTCTCCATCTCTCCCCCTACCCTCAACAAAAATGATATCTGTAGGTATGCTTTTCAATTCTCATGCTTCTCATGCATCTGTTTTTTTTTTTGGACTGAAGGGAGCTGACTTTTTTCCTGATCGATCATATCATCAATGGGATCTCGCCCAGTCGATGATATCATCGACTCGGCGCTTGCCCAATCGATGATATCATCAACGCGGGCTCTAGCCTATGGAGAGGAGAGAGAATTAGCGAGAGAGGGAGAGGGAGAGGAAGAGGGAGAGATAGGGAGAGAGGGAGAGAAGGAGAGAGAGATTTAGGGAGAGAGGGAGAGGGAGAGGGAGAGAATTAGGGAGAGAGGGGGAGGGAGAGACGAAGAGAGAGAGAGAGAGAGAGAGAGAGAGAGAGAGAGGGGGGAGAGAGAGAGACAGAGAGAGAGAGAGAGAGAGAGAGAGAGAATTAGGGAGAGGGAGAGAGGGATTGTTGGAGAGAGGGAGAGAGTCTTTTTTGTGAAATTTATTATTTTTTAAACGATTTTTATAAAAAAGTAGAGTTTTATCTTGAAATTACGAAGTTGTTTCTTAGTGGTTTTTTATTAAATTTGAGAGAGAGAGAGAGAGAGAGAGAGAGAGGCGTTTTGGCCATAATTTTGTTGTTTTTGAATTGTAGTATTGTTACTTTTCATCCTTTTTTGTTTTTTCTTTCTCTAGTTGGAAGCAATATTTCTATCTATAAAGCCAGCCAAAATCATGTTTCAATAATAAGCATGTCGAGATCCTTTTCCATGAAGAATGTCTATGTTAAAAGCTCAAAGTCTTTTAGAAACCATCAAGCTTGTTGTATTAGTTGTTTTTTTCAACTTGAGATATTCTCAACATGATATCATAAATATTTTGACATTGTTTATGTCTTTTGTATGTATCATGTCGAACAAACAAACCTTCGGAGAAATCCGTGTCTTTGGAAAGCCCACATCGGATGCTTCCACTGGATCCAAAAGATAAGGTTGGAAAACAAAGGCACCAAGGAACCAAAGAAAAGTGCCAAGGATCTAAGTCTTGAGGTGCAATAGCTTCAGCAGATTTATGATGTTCCTGCTCCTTTTGATGAAGGTTCGTTGCAAATTCAAAAATTATGGGACATAGCGGAAGTACACAATAACATTGATTCAAAATGGACCATCAAAGTTGACACTGATACAAATGAGATGACTTCATTGCTTCCAAAGACACTTCCCACTGGAAGATTAGTTTTTAAGTTAATAATAAAGATCAAAGATATCGCAAGAAGTGAGTCCAATGAGGAAAGTGTTGAAATGCTTGGGATTGATAACAATAAGAAACCTATTGTTTGTATTGTTATGGAGGAGAAGTTCTCTTTGAAAGCTGTTACTCTGCCCACTGTAGCGGAACAATTAAAACAAATCAAAGATGAAGGGAAGGTTAGTTTCTATCCATATGTAATTTCTAATTTTCTATGTTTATGTATTTTTCTTTTGAATACTATGAGAGATTCAATTTTGTTTTCTGTGTTTAGGATCTTATTTATCACTTGACAAATCAAATTGTGAAGGTTGATGAAACAATCGAGGAGATGGAGGTATCAACTTCCAATAGTGATTCTAAGGAGCATACAGAGGAGGATTATGAAGAAGATACTGTAACATCACCAATCAAACCAATACGTTCTCCCCATGTTGAAGCTAAAAAATTTGGCTATAGTAAACATGGATTAAGAGCTCCCACAGGTTCACATGGATTGAGAGCACCTTCTCTTTTAGGCCATCATGGATTGAGTGCACCCCCAAGTGGGCATCGTTTGAGCACACCGCTCCCTCAAAAACGTCCTCTATTGGCTGCAAGTGTGGTTCCTCCAAAGTCTTATGAGAATGTTGTTGAGGAGACTCCATCATTGCACAAGGGAGAAAACGGAGTAAACCGGGATCAAATTCCAACCAATGGGGTGAGCTACAAGTAGAGGTGGCACCTCAGATACACTTCAAAATAGAGTCCGTGTAAAGGTAAAACAAGATAACTTTGTGGATCGACAGACTTTCTTCTTGCACATTGATAATGTTATCAGACCTCCTATTGATCCTGGCACTGGCCTTCGGCCATTTGAGGTGTGTGCAATACATCCTTTCCATATTGAGAATTTGAAGACAAGAATGAAGGAAAATCTGCATGCACAAGTTATGAACTACATAGGCTCCCATTTAGTAGAGGCAAAAAGGCAGTTGAATATTGAGTTTCCATGCAACTCTCATTACAAGACATGTAATTGTACTTTTTATGCCGGTTTGACTGATAAGGAGGCAAACTTAATGGCTTTTGACCACAATAACAACAATGACTACACGAAGTCCATGTCTTCGATAGAACGGGTTCACTTCTATCACAATGAGTTCATTACCAAAGTCAAAGAGGATCGTTTTGTGATCAGTCCAGAGTTTCACTTTTCTTTGTTAAATGATATTGGGATTTCCACAACAATTAAAGATTCGTCAAGGCCAAGTGACAGCTTCAGATCATGGGACAGGATGTTTCAAATTGCATTTCGTAGTGGAGAAGTTTGGGATCATATAAATGCAATTTTTTCAAAGTGGGAGAATTTTGAAATCAAAGGGCAGAGAAAACTCATACCTAAAGGAATCAAGAAAGAAACCCAGACCTTGAAGGCATTACCTGAAGAGATTCTAGCCACAGCATGGAAGAGCATGCAGGGAATTAAAGATGAGATTCTAATTAAGTCTGTGTTTGGAAGAGTGGTGTCTAGGGATCTCTCTTTGGATGAAATGGGCAATGAATTTGATGAGTAAGTAAACTTCTCTCCTTTGCATCATGTCTCTCCTTGATTTTACACTAATCTCTTTATAAATAATGTTTCAATAGACTTTGTTTCAATTGTAAAAGTGAGATGAATTATACATGCGCTTTCAATGCAGGCATAAAATATACATGAGAATGCAAGAAGCAATGATCCGACAATTGAACATGCCAGATTGGGATGCTATTCAGGAGAAGTATCCAGAGAGCAATAGGATGGAGAGCTTGGCTCCATTTCAATGTATTCAAAAGCATGGTATGTCAAATTTGGTATACATATGTTAATGGAATTTTTCTTTGTAATTCTAGATTTGCAATGCTTAAAATATTGAACTATTATTTTGACAACCTCCTTCAGAAACGAAGTGAGAAGGGACCTGAGAGTAGTATGATGCTTGCAAGCTTTAAGCAATTGATTGATCGGGTTGCAAAAGAAAAAGAGTGTCAAACTCGACAACAATCTATCACAGTTAGTGATGACATGATAGAGTTTGACAGGGGGGAAAATCATCCACCAAACTTTTATCGTGTGCTCAATGGAGATTGCAATGAATTGTCAAAGATAGTTCCAAAGAATGAGTACACATTTGTCATTGCAGACATACCATATGGATTTAATGTTCCCGAATCCACCTTTGATGAGGTCCCTTACAAAGCGAAAGAACTAATGCGTCTTCTTGACCAGTTCATGTCAATTACGATGGCAACACTTTGGCGTGTCGTAATTTTTCATTCAGACTTGCAGTCCGGGGCAGTGATGAGTGTCATCAATGATAAATGTGCTAGACATGACCACCTTTATTGGTGAGTGCAGCGATGAAATGCAAAGATTTTTTTGGTCAATTATTATTGTTATAATTGTGTTTTCCTTTGATAAATTTAAAACTTATTTTTGTTGCATGTCATAGGATGAAACCCAATGTGAGACAAATGAAAGGAAATCGATTCATGTCTGCTAAAGAAAACATTTCAATTGGGTATTGGTCTGTCGATGGAAAAAAAAGTATTGGTCACATCAATTTTCCTCCATCTGCTCCATTTACTCCTGGTTATTTCATTATTCCATCTATGACGAAGAAGCTCAGGCATGTGACCATGGATAAGAATGGGGAGATAGTAAATCCTTATAAAAAACCACAACTCTTAATTAATCAGCTCATAGATCTGTTTTCAAACGAGCATGAGTGGATACTCGATCTATTTGTTGGTTCAGGAACAGTCACAGCATGTTCCTTAAAAAAGGACCGAAATGTAATTGCAGTTGAAAAAGATCCTACTCAATGTGATTACATAAAGAAGAGAGTGACTACTATTCATCACTTGCCTGATGAGCATCAGGAGCTTGGTTTGAAAGGTGGGAAGTTCGATGCAGATTCGATGGTAATCTCGTCACGAGAGCCCCAACCTCCTGAGATATTGAAACCCGGTTTTACGAAGGCAGTAGTTGATACATGGGAGAAGGAGGTTGTGAAAGAGAAAGTGATTGAAATACTATGTTGGAGAATTTGGGAATATCCCAAGTCCCACTTTCAAGTAAAGGGTTAAGATTTGACCATGTGGCCAAAACTTGAACCCTTATTTGAAAGTGTGAGACGTGGGAGGATTCTCTAATATGGTGTTTAGAATGGATTTCACCTTCAACTAATGGGTTCAGATTTGACCATATGGACCACTCTTAACCATATTGGGGAGTCCCAAACTATTTGAAAATTCCCAAATTCCCTAATATAGTGTTTTGAGAAACCCATACAGGAAACCCAGAATGGGGAGGGTCATGAAGATGAGGTAGATGACACATATGGGAGAATTGAGTAGACTCTAGTTATGAAATTGTATCGACAGTTTTTTGAATTTGAATGGTTTCAATAGACAAGTGTTCTTAAGACATTTTAGAATCCATATGCTTTGAATGTTTTGAACATTTAGTTTTTCCCATTAATTTGTTGTTGGGGATGGTTATGAAGATGATGTAAATGACACATATGGGAGAATTGAGTAGACTCCAGATATGGAATTATATTGACAGTTTTGTGATTTTGAATTGTTTCAATAAACAAGTGCTCTTAAGACATTTGAGAATCCATATGCGTTGAATGTTTTGAAGGAAGGAGGCATTTAGTTTTTCCCATTAATTTGATTATATTTTTTTATTCTTTCAGTACTTTATGTGATACTACAAAGTTCAACTTAAGAGCTTATTTGTAGAAATTGCCAAATTCTTGTTTCTTGTGTGGTTTATCATGCCAAGCTGTCAAGAATTGCCTCAAAGTAAGGCAAAGAATTTCTAGCAAAAGAAGGCAAGGAACAAATCTCCTCCTATTAATTTTTCTACCTTCACTAAAGAACAATGCATGACTAAGGTTGTTGAAGATAAAAAGTCAGCCTAACCCTCCAAAAAAGCAAGAGGCTATTAAAAACTCCCAGCAAGATTCGAATATTGCAAATACTTTCAAAGAATCTTTTTGATGCACTTGCTGATATTGAATCAGATGAATTGATGAAAGAAAGATCAAATGAAGGTTGGTCTAGGGAGTTTGGAGACGACCCCTCTTAAAGACTTTAAATCTTCATAGTATGGAATACACAGCTTGGGATTCAGAAGTGTCTATTGTAGATTGTTGGCAAAAAGCAGTAGAGGAAAATCAAAATATTCTATAAAAAACCAGGAAGAGTAGAGCTAGAATAAGAGCACATACGATTGACATAGTTGCATGCACTATTGAAGATCTAGATTTGCAGGCTAGAAAAGGAAATGTCAATTCTCAAGAACACCTTTTGCATACTAAGAAGGAGGTCAAAAGGTTAGAACAAGTCAGGGTAGAGGATGCCAAGATTTATTTTAGAGGATGGGAGGAAAGTAAAATAGACACCATCAAAAGAAATTTTTAAAATTTTCAAAAGAAATAGAGACAATGAAGAGATTCCTTGCTTGCCAAATATGACAACTTTTTTGTGAGCAATGAAGCGAAAAATATGCAATTTATTAGAAATCATTTTCAAGCTCTCCTCTCAGACAACATTCAGAACATTGAGGAGGTTATTTAAGTGAGAAGGACTTGTCAAGAGGCTAGAAAAAAATATATGCAAATTGCGGGGTCCGTTTGGAGCCTCAGATGATCCCGGATAGCTCTGGGCCGAACGGGGACTGTAGGTTAGTTGCTCTATTTTGCGCCACGGTTCTATCATGTGGTCGGTGGCCTATTTCGGGACCAACCCCCAATCGACTGTTTTGGGCGGACTGGGTCAGTCACCCAATTGGGTCTAACTGACTACTAGTGGTGGCTATATAAGAGCAAGCTCGTGAAGCCCATTTCATCACTGGCTACAGCAACCCTGATTCCTTAGCATCCAGCCTCCATCCTCTACTGTTTCCAGCATGCCATCGAAGCTCCTCACACAGGAGCGCACAATTGGGAGGCAACGCCATCTATTGTATCAGTTTTACAGTAATCAAAATTTTGATTCTCCATACTATCTGCTTTTCTCTCTTGCGTACGAGATCCTGTTATCTGTTGAGCACAGACATTGTATTGTTTTCTTACATAGTATCAGAGCTTGGGCTCTAGCAAGAAGATTTGGTAGTGTGTTTCTGTTTGCGAGCAGATTGTGAGAGATGGCCCAGCCCGCAAGACTACAAATCCCACCGTTTGGCGAAAGCGGAAAGTTGGACGGCTCTAACTATCCACTCTGGAAGTTCAAGATGAAGACCATCCTAAACGCATACGAGCTTTGGGATACTGCTACTATGTGAGAGTTTGGGGTAGGAAGTCATTGTGTATTGGGATTTGGAACTCTTGAGTGTTCAACCTCCACTCTCGTTGTAGGAACTTGCTTCTCTTTTGATAGTTGTCTATATAGCCTCCTTTGTTCACTTTGACCACACCTCGCTTGATGAAAGCATAATGCTTGTGTTAGTTGTGACACATTCAGATAGGTTGGTGATTGCCAAAATATTAAGATGTTAAAGAGGGGACATGGAAGGGCAAAGAAAGTTAAGGATAGGGAAATTCGCTTTTGAGGTGTTGATTTAAAAAATAAACTTGCTAAAAAAGAATGTACTAGTGAAGACGTACTTATAAGTTTACTTGATGAGAATTTTCTTTAAATTTTGGCTTATGAATGCAACAAATGTGAGACCCTAAATGTTATGTACCATAACCATAAGGGTGATGCTATTTAAGAGGGAGGCATAGTATGAGAGGAGTCCTAAATAGACAGCCACCATAAGGTGGCTTAGCTTGCAACTATATTTTACACATTCACGAATTGACGCATCTATTGGTTGTATAGTCCCCCACACTGGTTGTTGGCCCATTTTTAGAGATTCCCTATGTTCTCTAGAAGTAGGTTCGACAACACGAAGCACTTCTTTTACCTTTCTTCTATGATGGATGCCACCGTAATAGTTGATGATTTGTATGGTTGGCTTTCTTTTCTTTTTCTTTTTCCTTCCCCCCCCCTAACCACCACCAACGACACACAGACACACACACACACACACACACACACACACACATGCACGCATGCACATACACACATGCACGCACGCACACACACACACACCTCCCCCTTGGGAACCCTTGTTTTCTAAGGGCGTGGCTCATTTTGATAACATTTTTGCTACAACATGGTTTGTATCTACCCTAGAGATTGGCAGTAAGGCTCTACATGGATGCGAGAAGGACATGGGGGGGAGTAGTTATAAGCACTGGGAATTGTGCATTTGATTTGTTTCATTTTCATCTCGAAGGAAGAATAGTCATACTGTACTTATTTATTCTATTTGTTCTAGTAGTGGTGAAGATGGGATCCACAAACCCAATCAAGTTTTGATATATTCATTATTTTGAGGACCTTCTCATTGATTGAAGAGAGGGTTAGTACTCGACCCACAATAACTCAAAATTTGATGACTTAGTTAGCTACCAGATATGATATTAGACTTGGGAAGTAGTTAGACTCGATATAGATATGTATAAAGGAAAAATCCAAAGAGCTATGATTACAAGGATATGGTCAACCAGGTCCTTCTTGCCACTGCTTGGTATGTGGCCTCTTGCTGGTGTTTTTCGAGGTCTTGTGTAGCCCAGCTGAGGAGATTGGTGCAGAACTTCCTATGGTCAGGTTCAGATGGTTCCGGCACCACCAGAGCTAGGGTCGCCTGGCAGACGGTCATTCTTCCCCAGGTAGAGGGCGACCTTGGCATTATAGATCCAGAGCTGCAGAGTCAGGCACTTCTTGGCAAGCTAGTCATTCGCGGTCTGACCCCAGGAGGACAGACGTGGAAGCTCTTGCTACAGCATGGTCTCAGTGGGTGTACTCCCCAGAGAGGGGGTGTTTGGCAGCCTTCCATTAGATGGATCTTCACTTCAGCTCCTTTGACTCATCCCCGTTCCCCTTTCCTCCGTAGCCTCATCTCGGTATGGAGGAAGCTACGACACAGCCTTTCTCAGGTTCCCCCTAGCTGCCGAGAGGAGACAAACAAACAGCCCTTGATCTGGAGCAGCCAGGTGATAGATGATACAGGTCGTCAGCTTGGAGAGAGATCCCATATCCCTTGGGCACTCTGGGCGCATGGGCCCGCACGCTCGTTCCGGGTTTGGAGGGACGTCTACAGTAGGATGAGCCCAGGTGAGCTGGCAGCAGCAGTAGGTACGGCACGTGGGATCCAGGCTCGTCGAGCGGAGATTGATGCTGCCATCCCTGCATGTTGGAGGATTCCCGTAGGCACCGGACAGCTTATCCTGGGAGATGAGAGGTGGCTAGGACAGTTCACTCCACGAGGCATTCCTTTGGTGGTGGCAGGCCTCTTCTCGGATTCTTCGGTACATTTCTTCTCCATCATTGATGACAGTCGCCTACAGAGCAGAGAGGCCGTGATCGACCCCCAGCCTCCCTGGCAGCGCCTTCGCATTGTAGGGCTGCAAGGTCAGACTTGGCATATAGACCCCCTGATTATGCAGGACCAGGATTGGAGACTCTGGATATGGGAGTGTCGTTCCTTGTCAGAGGTGGTGTGGGACCCAGGGGAGTGGCTTTGGCCACCGTCGGAGACCTCAGAGAACCCTACCCCCTTCTTTTCTTACAGTACACGCACGGGCCAGCGTGCTCTTGGGGCTCTCCAGCGTGGGCTACCCACACAGGCACATAGGTGGTATGCCCAGGGGATATCCTTGGTCTTTCTTCGCACCTTCTGGAAGACTCTTTGGGCCAGTTGGGATCCGAGGAAGATCTCCTACTTCCTTTGGATGGTGGCACACAAGGGGCTTCTAGTTGGTAGCTGGCTGAGAGAGATGGGGCAGGAGGGGCATTGTCAGATGTGTCTTCAGGAGGAGGAGTCCTTGAAGCATTGCCTTTGGAGCTGTTGGTGCAGCACTGAGCCGGGACATCACTTGGCCTATGAGTTCTCTAGACAGGATCCCGTCTTTTTCATCACACAGGCCACTTGGGCATACATGGACAGCTTCCCGTGGCATTTGACAGAGACAGATGCAGGAGCGACGCCTCGGCACCCAATTTGGGAGATCATAGGGAGCATCACAGGCTGGCATATCTGGACTTCCAGATATGCGCGCAGACTGTAGGAGCTCAGACTTCTTCTACCACCCAAACCCTCGCAGATATCTAGAGCACGATCATTCACACGCTCAAGGGTCAGTGGGATCAGATTTCAGGGAGAATCCCGGGCAGGGAAGGAAAAGAGACGACGTTTCCTTCGTGACTGGGACCACCGGGAGCTATTCTACCAGCACTCCACTCAGAGTCTTCAGTGGCATTACGCCCCTCCACCGTGGCTGTTTGTCCACTCTCCGATGATTATGCCCTAGGAGGCTTGTATTTAGCTTTTTGACTTCTCAGGCTGAATCTGTTTTGTGATTACAGCCCGCTGGCCTTCAGGCCTTCTTGTACTCTCGCTTTCAAGTAATATAACTAGCACTACTTTTTGCGCAAAAAAAAAATGATTACAAGGATAATTATTAGAGTCCTATAGTTGTGTGATCATAGAGGATTGTCAACATACTGATCGCCCATGAAGGTCAGAAATCATATTGAAGCCTTTCATAATGAATATGATGTCCCACTTATGCATAGGCTTACTCCCATGGAGGTTATCACATCCTCTAGGACTTGACAATGCTTTCTACTATTCTCCTACTATTGTTTTCTCCATAATGCTTTCTATTATTGATTATGGAACTAGTCTAGTGGAATTAATGGAGGAACATGGCCAAGCTATTATTGATTTATTATTGTGAACTTTACCCACTAGTTGAGAGAAGTTATAGGGTTTATTATGCTTTAAAACATGTAATTATTACTAGTAGATGCCGTTATTTTGTACCCAAGAGTTGGGAATGCAATTGTCCTATAGGAATTAGAAAAGACAAAAAGACCATGATTATTTGACAATTGGTCATGAAAAGGTTCCCCACTATTTCATTAGTATAGAGGAAGGACATAAACCAGGTGCCCTAGGGAATATCCCAAGGTTTAGCTTGGACCATGAGAAGTACTACCATGGATAATGATGCACTAGAGAGCTACCATGAGAAATGGAGCATTGATGAGGAGAAGATCTCGGGGGTAGATATCTCCATGTGAACACAAGTGGTAAAATGGTCTATATACATCCCATACGACTACATAACTTAATAGTTTGTATTAATGAGGGACATATTTAGGATGACAGAGGCGAGTACTAGATTTTTACTTTCATACTATTTTACTTTATAATCTATGCTTTGGATCCCCTTGAAGTACAACCCTCTCTTGGGAAGAGTGAAAAAACAACATGAGGGAATAAAGAAGCATACTGGGTATTCAACCCAATGTTACCTCATGACTTCCACGAAGCTAGATGCTCTCCATCACACTCCACCTCCTCAGTGCCTTCAACCCCTTTTTACTCCTCTCCTACCTCCATCTTCCTTGCCTCCAACCACCTCTCCACAATGTAGGACTACAGCCACCGTGAGGGAGGAACTGTTGTCAATGACTTTTGGGTATGTATCAGAGGAACAACCTCAAACATCAAGGTAAGTTATATATATATATATATGTTGGCAGCCATTTTAGGTCAGAGTCCATAACACTGATGATCATGTTGAAAGTCGAATGGATACGAATGGACGTCGATGTTCTTGTGTTTGGGCCGAGCTTTCTTGCTGAAAAGTTGGGAATAATTTACGTTAATACTCTTTTCGGCACTACCCAAACCTGCATTTCTAGTGTTGTTTGTCATGTATACATAGTGTTAGTTCTATGGAGAGCTTATTCTAAGGGACCGAGGCTCTTGGGTAGATTTTGGTTGATCAACAAAGCCTACACAGTCAGAACCATTCACAAATTTGATGAATGAATGGATACTACGTAGTCACTTGCCCAGACCAGTTGATCTAGCTAGTTATAAGTATATGGGCATGTATCTTACGATATAAAAGTCTTCTGCAGACTGCAACCTTATAGCTTATGAAAAATCTCCAGTTCCACACATATCTTCACCATGTTCTTCTCTATCAAAAACTGTAAGATCTCTCTTTTGCCAAAAATCCACAAAAGGCTCACTGCCAAATGACGTTGTAGCTTGTCATGCTGTAGATCATCTTCCCTCGAGTCCCTAGCTCATTTGGTGACTCTCCCACCATGCATCTTAGCCGACTGGAGCTCTATTTTGCCCACTAATCATTAACAGTGGACTAGGTAACTCTGTCAGCAGACTAGGCATCCATGCGGACATAGTAGTCCCTGCCTGCGGAATTGGCATCCATGCGGACGGAATGAGAATAGTAGTCCCTACCTCCTAGCTTGAGACTACGAGGAACTATTACTGGAATGGAATCTGGGTATTCTTCGCAAGCAGGCCTTCAGGAGCCATCACGTTCTTTCTACTAACTAGCTTGAAAGGATCCGTCACTTTTGGCTACCGTTGGCTCTGACTTCCACTAGAATTCCTTCATGATCGTTCACTAATAGAGTTCACTACATAGAATTATGGACATGAGCCTCCAACACGAAGCTAACAAGGCCTACACGAAGCTTAAGACCCACGTTTGTTACTTTGGCTACGCTTTTACAGAAGTAAACATGAAGATATTCACAATGGACCTAGGTTTCAAATGGAAGCCTGCACTCTAATATGGCTACAATACCACTTCAGAAAGGACGCTGCTCTGGAACAATAGTAGGGCAGAGAGGGATTTGCTCACTATCTTTTGTGCATGTCTGCATTTTTTATGTCCATAGTTTAATGTATGGGGATTATTTTTGACTCAGCAGAGCTTGGCAGAGCCTAGTTTCCGGGAGTTCATGGAGACTACCTAGACTAGCAGACGAGCTCTTAGTATTGGTTATACTAGAAAGATTTTCTCCCTCTACTAATCTACCATAGCAGTTTTATTGTATTGAGACACAGCGTAAAATTTTATTAGAATGACAATGTTCTTAGACATTAATCATTTCAACTAAATGATAAAGTTTATCTAGTCTCTCTTAAAGCTTTTTGTACCTTTTTGTTGGGATGGCCAGAGATGACCATAGATAAGGATGCATTTAATGGCATACATTTTTTACAATCAAAGAAAAGTTTTGGAAATATTGATGGATGAAGAGGGATCTTGAAATTAGTTCAACATTTTGGACTTCAAATTTTAACCTTAGTTAAACAGCTTGGACTTTTGAATTTGGGACTCTTAGTTGGACTATATTTTTGGAGACTCCTAAATTTAGGATGGAGTCTTGTTATATATTCTTTGAATGGAGACCTTTTGGGCTATTTGCCCACTGAGTTCTGTTGCATTAGGATAGTCCCTTTATTTGTGGGATAGCCATATATATATATATATATATATATATATGTTTATGTAGGGGTGTTGTGCTTACAACAAAAAAAGTGGCACATTGGCTAGACTTATGAAAAGGGGCATTTTCAGTATTTACCCTTGAGCCAAGCTAATAAAATGGAGCATTAATTCTTGGTATAGAGATGTATATTTAAGGGTTTTATAGGGAATCTTCTTTTAAGAGAAGTTATGAATATGATGACAGTAAGGTTGGTTGAATAAGGTGGATCCCATAGATGGACATGGGCACATTAAGCCTAATTGGTGGTATTTATGTTGCAAAGTCTAGTAGGTAATGGTGTTAAATGACCCTCACTTCGGGACTATTTCCTTACCCTCACTTTACTAAACTTACTAGAATTTTGGAAATTTGACTAGAAGAACTTATCTTGAAAATCACTTGGAAAGTGAATGTAAGTGTTTTACAATATAGATTTTTTCACACTCCTGAGTATTGTATAGAAAAACTATATGACCATTAATATTGATATATTTGATGGCCATTACCTGTAAAGTTCTTCCCTATGATGAGATTGGTTCATTGATGCCAAGGTTCATTGATGATGATCTAGATTCTTCCCATGGAAGAATGAAAAATGCCAAGGTTCATTGATGATGATCTAGATAGCCTTAGCTAGATAGTTTACACTCAAGATCTCTTAGCATAATCCCCTACTCTTAATGGGGTTAGGCATATATTCCTTATTAGTATTTTCCATAATGGCTTTGGACTATATAGTCTTTGGGAAATTCCCTATAGTACTTTTTATATAACTGATTTCCATGGTGGCATAGTTGGGTATGATAACATGGAGTTATGTATAGTTCCATGGAATTTAGCATGATTTTAAGTGTGAAATAATGAAAAAGCCATATAGCATGGAGTTTATCCTTCGATTTTGACCTTCTCAAGGACCTTATAGCACTTTGATGTGTGCATAAAGTTAATTGTGATACTGATAATTGGAAAATGCCAACAGAATATCAAGGTAAGGTATAAGTATACTGAGGTTTTATCTGGATTTTTTGACCTTGGGAATTCCCTGGGACTTGGTTGGAACACCCATATCTATGGTTTTTTTGTGATTCCCACTTATTACTTGGATTTCACTAACATTTTATATGCATTTCTTCATATCTTTAATTGCCCACCTCAGATTACTATTAAATAGTAAAATGCCAAGATTTGATTATGCTAATCTAGATCGAGTGACATGGATAACAACTATGTGCCGGCATTGAAGCCTCGCTTCCACAACTTAAATGAATCGTTCTAACTTTCATTTGGTTGTGATGGTGCCAGGTGAGTCGGCATACCTCTCCATCAGATTTGCATTGAAAATTCTAAGGCATGAAGACGGTGTTGGCAACTTCGAAGAGTACTCTACAGCGGATTATTTCCAAGTACTATTAAATAAGATTGAACATTCTATTGGAGACTAGCCATCAATATTGTTACACTTTTTGCAATGTTTTGACATGAATGTGAGTATAAAAATTGACTTTCACTTTGTAACTTTGCTAGAAGGAATGGTACGATATGAATTATTCTCACTTAGGTAGTACTAAGAGATTGGTTAACAGTGGATTACTCTCATTAAGTGTTTGAAAAGGGCAAGAGCGCATGTTTGCAATTGATTTATTTTGACATTGGAAACTGGTCCAGTAGTGTAGTAGGATAGTTGTTTGATAGAACAAACACACACATAGTGGTGTGTTTTGGGATATAGTAGAAGTATACATTATGGTGTGATGTAGTTCACCCTTCTCAACATCGCTCTCTTGTAAAAAGATGAAACGATAGTTGTAGAGAGAAGAAGCCTGCTCCTAAGGATGCTTTATGGACGTGAGATTCCATGGGTTCTCTAGAAGCGAGTACTTCTTTTTACTTTCTTCCATGATGAATGCCACACTAATAGTTGCTCATTCGTGTGGCTGACTTTCTTTCGTCTTCTTTCTTCTTCCATTTTCCCACACACAGATCGACTTACACATGGTCAACTATGAGAGGCACGCCACTATGTTGATAGAGAGCTGGTTTCCTTCTTGAACGCGGGCAGCTACTCAATGCACAACTGCTCGAGTTGATAAGCATTAATTGTAGGTTCTTTTCTTTTTTGGGGGGGGGAAAAAAGTCACGAGGTCTTCTTGATAAAACCCACATACATAGAGGAGAGACATACTCCCATATCTTCCCAATCTTGTCTTAAATATTGTTTCTTTCAATTTAGTTGGTCTCTTGAGCTCATCACCATGGTCATGCTTCACAGATCTCATAACCCCTTGCATATCATCTCCCACGGGGTAACATCGACTCACACATGGCTAGCACGCCACCTGTGGCCTACGTTGACAAACGACAAGTTTCCTTCCTGCATGTGATAGTGTTTACATACTTAGCCCACGTGGGCATGCCCCAAGCATCATGGATGAGCAAGATTGCGCCTGCCCACGTTCTAGCTCATGGTCCAAATGCATTCAATGTAGGGCATGTTTCCCCGCAACACAGATGCATGCAACAACTTTATTTAGTTCACACACAAATTTTTGAATTGGATGCGATGCTCGTTAGAGCAGTTGGGTGTGAGATGGAGTCCAAGAAAAATCCATGGATGCATTTTGCCACCTAGGTGCCTAGCCAATAACGAGGCCTCGAGAGGCGTTATTAGGCGAAACCTCTGCAGCTCCGCCTTTTGATTTTAACAGCTCTACTCGTCATTGGCAATCTTCACTTGCCGAACCATTTGCGCTATCACCATTGTCACTCGTCTTCGTCAACCTTCACCATGTTTGCCACCTCCCTCGGCCTATGGAATAGTAGCATCGGGCACCCTCACCATTTTTGTCACCATCACCATTTTCATTATTGCGCATCTGGGCCCTATGGAAACAGCAATGTCGGGCACCGTCACTATTTTCGCCACCATCACCATTTTCACCAGTCGTTGTCAGGCTTCACCATTTTCACCAGTCGTTGTCAGGCTTCACCATGTTTGCCACCTCCCTCACCGAGTGGGCGAAATGCGATGTGTGGTCGCATGTGGGCTTCTGTGGAAAGAGAAGCAACACCGGGCGCCCATCCCGCATGTGGGCCGTGGACATGGACCTTTCTAATAATACCCACATACATACATACATACATACATATAGAGAAGAGAAGAGACCTCTCACCAAACTTCCTTGTGAATCTCTGTTGTTTCCACTGTGGTTGAGCTCCTGAGCGCCATCGCCATGGTCACTCTTCGCAGATCTCGTAACCCCGTGCACATCGTCTCCCTGTGGATCAAACGCCAGCCTCCCAAAATCAAGACCTTTCTTGCCGTCCTCGCTGCCATCTTGGCCCTCGTCTTCCTCCGATTCATCGTCCACGACCATGACAACCTCTTCGTTGCTGCCGAGGCCATTCACGCCCTCGGGATCTTGGTTCTCACCTACAAGCTCACCAAGGAGAAGACATGCGCATGTAAGTTTGCCAGCTCCGGATTCCTTTCGGGCGGCCTCCTTCTTGGATGGCTTAAAAGTAATCCAATTGTAAATTCTAGTCTTTCCAGGTCGAAAAACTGTCTTTTTTGTGTGTTGGAAGTTGGGGTCGAGCTATCCATTTAGCTCAATGGTGGCTTGTTTTGCCTCGATTTTACATGGCATCTTTGTATTCGTATCTTGGATCTCTAATTTGGCCACCAACGGCCTATTCACTGTACATGATTGTCTGAGTCTTCTGTCTTTGCACCTTTCTATGAGAAGATGAACTTATTATTCGCGGACTTAATGGGAGCCTGCAGAGTTGCTTACAACTGTTTCTAACTGTTGTAATGCTGTATTTTTTTAAAGCACGAATCAAGAGGCATTGCCGTTGAACGGCCGTCGTGATATTTAGTTTTAGGGGGAGGAAATTGTCTTTTGGAGGTTCTGCAATCACCGGAGCGTCTGGCAGAATGTCCATTTTTTTGTCTTTCTCAGATGTCAGACTTCTAGACCTCCTACTTGAGTCTGAAGCTCGAGCGTGCATGAATTTTATGTTCTTTTTTGTTGTTTACAGGCTTGTCTTTGAAGACGCAAGAAATGACGGCTATCTTTTTAGCTGTGAGGCTTTACTGCAGTTTTGTCATGGAGTATGACATACATACGCTCCTTGATACAGCAACCCTGATCACGACATGTTGGGTGATATATATGATTCGATACAAGCTAAAGTCAACGTACTTGGCTGACCAGGATAACTTTCCCATCCATTACATGGTATAAGCAAGAAACCTTACCAACGTAGGCAGCGGTTCAGAAACAGTTTACTAGTCAGGAATGCAAGAAGTAATTGTGTGTTACTGTGCAGATCATTCCTTGTGCTGTCCTAGCTCTGGCCATTCATCCCTCGACAACGCATCATCTGTTGAACAGGATTCTCTGGGCTTTCTGTGTCTACTTGGAGGCTGTTTCGGTCCTGCCTCAGCTTCGGGTCATGCAAAATACAAAGGTATTCAATCTCTCACGAAAGATTCTCTTTCCGTTTGGCATAACCCTGGTCAAGTTACTGATGCTCCAGAAAATTCATATGTGAGAGAATTACATTTTGGAGAGACCAATGAATGAAGCCCTGTCAGAGGATGTTTACCTTTCAACTTTCATGGTTGCACGTTTGCAATTGCGTATGGGTACTGGCAGGCATATGGAGAGTTTAATATTATCATTGCCTTACGGGCAGTATAAAACCAGGCACTCTGATTTCTTGTTCGTTGGAAAATTTGGACTCTTTGGTTTGCCTTGCTTGATCTCGCAAGTGTCATAGCCCTGACATCTTTTTCCTCTCTGCCTTTTGACTCATAACCCAAAATACAGTGCTCACGCGCATTCATTCAGTCTGCTATGTCTGGTGTGATGGGGTTTCATTTGTTTTGTAGTCTTCTGTTGTTATTGCATGCTCAGAATTCTGTACCTCCCATGTACCCAGGGGGTGAACACTGCACTGTTTTTTTGTCCTGCTCGAGAGCTGAACATTTCCCTGCACTCATTATAGTCCACACATGCACATGCACATGCACATACATTATTCATGCATCCATCCATCCATCCATCCAATCCATCAATTTCACACATGTTGGCGTGCGCGCGCGCACACACACACACACACACACACACGCACGTGCTTGCGTGTGCGTGCGTGTGCGCATTGATATGTTTATGTGCGTGCGGCATGCACATATGTGCACACACACAACACAAAAAGCAGATAATTTAGAATCTTGTGAAGTATACTTCTGTAAATAAAGGCAAATTATCTTGATGATTTTCGTAGATGTATTTTGGGTCAATGAAGGATGGACTTGTTTCTAGTTCTTTTGCATCCTTGAGGGTACTGAGAATCTGTAAGTGCAGTGCAGCACATGAACACTTTTTTGAGTTTAATCAAACTTTATTTGATAGATTTGGCACCTTTAGGATGGCTTAAATAATGGGGTGAGACTTCTGAAGTTGGAATTGACTGAGACCTGATTCACTTTACAAAGCAGTGCTATTATTTTTAATATTTGAGCGAAGATTGTTTTGCTGTCATGTCCAGGTGGTCGAACCTTTTACAGCACATTATGTCTTTGCTTTGGGAGTTGCAAGATTTTTGAGTTGTGCCCATTGGGTTCTCCAGGTATAATAGCTTGTTTTCTTTGTAGGATTAGAGTTTGATATATATGATAAACATGAACAACCTGAATATTGTGGTTTACACATTATAAAAATGCCTCACATTGACTCATTTCTGATTTGGCAAAATATGGAGTCATTTCTTCCCTATTCCATAGATTTTCCTGCCTTTGTTCAACTAAGGAGTCTTTTATCACTCAATGTAGTAATTTGATCACTTTACTAATACACAAGCGGTATAATCTAACAAAAATAATGAAAAAAATACGCAGAATCTTAGATATGAAGTCTTTTGTCTATGGTGTATCGGCCTTGGGCGTGTTTAGAATGATTGAACATAAGCTGAAAACAGAAAGCGGGGAGCTGAACAGCCTGTTCTTCTTTTAGTTTCAAAAGAGAGTTTAATTGAGTATGCATGTGCTTTCTAAGTTGGGATTGTAATTTTGCATCTTTGTAGGAAGCGGTACATAATTGTACAAGGTTCATTTAGTTTTTTATGTTTTAAATAATTCATTCATTCTGTAAATGCTCTCTTTCGTTCCTACATGAGAGAGAGAGAGAGAGAGAGAGAGAGAGAGAGATGATTGTATTAAAGTCCGCGGGAGAGCCTTCAGGGGGAGACCCTTCAGGATCTATGGGACTGGTGATCACTATTAACTAATAGTGACCCCTTACATCCGGGCTAGCTTGTGTGCTAGACCTAGAATCTTATTGCGATGTTCTAAAATCTCTTTCAGGTAGCTTCCTAGCTTTTTGGCTGGCTGCTCCAGCAGACTTTTTAGAGCTCTGCTGTCTCCGTAGCCTTCTCTGATGTTTGTGTAGGCTCTACATCTCAAAAGTACATGGTGTTCATTTTCTACCTCCCTTGTGGGGCAGATTTTGCAGGTCCTTTCCTTTTGGGAATCTGTGGCCTTGCCCATCTACCCTTCTCTACCTCGAGATCATGTGAACTGGTTCTGATTTTGCAGATTAGATGTCGTTTAAATGTTGACATGTCTTTCCTGTTGGAGATAAGTGCACACTAAGTGTATTATTTCCCTAGTCTCAGTTTAGTCTTTGTGTCTTGAGTGTGTGCCATGTGGCACCTCTACAATTATCCCATAAGCACTCTTGCTCTATGTCTTGTACTTTGGCCCATATATTCATGGGTCACATCATTGCAATCTATCTAGCTTGTGTCTTGTCTACACTCATCTACAAGGTAACTCTTTGTCTTTCAATCTTGTTCTTATTTTACTTCTAGTTTTCTAGTTTCTAGCTCTTTCTTGCTCAGTTCTGCCCGCCATTGCTGCGCTCACCTCTTTCAACAGGCCGCACCTCTCCAGCTGCTGTTCGTGATCTGCGCCATCTTCTCCCTTGATGCTCAAGCTCAAGGTCTTGCTGCTGCGAACCATGGAGATCGCCTGTGAGCTGCCCACGTCTTCCCTACGGCATTGCTTTGGAGCTCGCGCTGCCTGCACCTCCTGGACCGCGCCCCTTTCTGCGCCTCTGCCTCTGCCTGGGATTTATTGCGCATCATCTAGAGGCAGCTGCAGATCGACTTTCCTCCTGTTAACGAGCTATTTGCTGCATTCAGTTCTGCTCTTACTTCCTCTTGAAGAGTCTACAAGGTACTATGCATTGCCTCTTTCAGTTTGCTGAGCAGTCTTTTTTGCTGGTTCCTCATGCTTCGATGGGCTGTCACATGCTATGGCCTTGACAAGTGGTGAGCGAGCCGGTTTCTTGGATCTCTTCTTTCATTCATTTATGCAATATTGTAAGGGAATAGACACTGCAGACCTTCCCACATGGCATCTTCTACTCATTCTCTCATGTCTATCGACAAATTCAATGGGTCCAACTTTCATACTTGGCAAATCAAAATCAAGTGCCATCTTATGAAAGAAGGTCTTTGGGACGTTGTTCACCGTGCTGCTCCCGAAGATTCTAACATTGAGCAAGTTGTCACTGCCAAGAACGACAAAGCCTATGCTATCATCTTGCTCGGTCTTGGAGATGATTACATTCATCACATCTCCGACATACAGTCTGCTTCTCAAGCATGGATCACTTTGGATACCCTTTTTGGACCCCGATCTAAAAACTCTAAGATTGCACTTGTGATCTCATTCTTTGATCTACATATGCAGGAAGGAGCTACTATAGCCTCTCATGTCAATTATCTTCGCAGTCTTATGGTTCAGCTTGCATCAGTGAAGTCTCCCATCTCCGAAGATATTGCTATTGCTGTGCTTCTCAAAAGCTTACCTGACACCTATGCTACTCTTGTCACTACCTTCAAGTATCACAATAGTCCTACTCTTGAAGGTATCATCAATGCTCTCCAAGAAGAAGAAAGAACTCAACAACGAAAGGTAACTGACACTGCATTTTTAGCAAAGAAAGGAAGTTCTAAGGTAAGAAAGCCTTACACCCATTGTGGCAAAACTAATCATATGGAGAAGGACTGTTTCAAGGCTCATCCATGCACCATTTGTGGCCGTGATAATCACCGGGAGAAGGACTGCTACTCCAAACCCTCTACATCAGCCCCTGCATCTACCTCTGCCCATGTTGCTGCAACATCTCCATCAGTAGATCTTGCTGTTCCTTCCTCATATGATGAGAAGTGGGCTTTCTGATTACTTCATATTTCTTGTCTACCACTTTGACCACCGATGATGTAGGTCAAGGGGTTCTAGTGTCTTACTCATTCTGCTTTTGGACCTGAGGAGGGAATGTCTCCAAAGTCTATCTGTTTGTCTACAGTCAGTCTTCTGTCTATCTAGTCTTGTCTGTGTGTCTATTTGTCTATCAATCTGACTGTGTTTTGTTTTAGATCCATCTTGTCCCTACCCTTGTGGACCCATATGAGGATATCACCTGAGGAGGGGTGTCTCAGGATCTTTGTTTGTCATGTCTTCTGTCTTGTCTCTCAGTCTATCGGTCTTTATGTCTGTCTTCTAGTCTTGTCTTTCTGTCTTCCTCTTAGTGTCCACTTAAGGAGGGTGTTGGAGATAAGTGCACACTAAGTGTACTATTTCCCTAGTCTACATTTGTCTAGTCTCAGTTTAGTCTGTGTCTTGAGTGTGTGCCATGTGGCACCTCTACAATTATCCCATAAGCACTCTTGCTCTATGTCTTGTACTTTGGCCCATATATTCATGGGTCACATCATTGCAATCTATCTAGCTTGTGTCTTGTCTACACTCATCTACAAGGTAACTCTTTGTCTTTCAATCTTGTTCTTATTTTACTTCTAGTTTTCTAGTTTCTAGCTCTTGCTTTTATATTCCTACATTTCCCGGAGGTATTTCTGCATTCCGTGGCTGTTCATTGAGTTGATTTCTTGTTTCTAAAACTGCATTTTTGTTCCTGGTTTTGCTAGAGTTTCTGTAGCATTTTCGGGTCACAATCTCCCTTATTTCACATGCATCTTCTGGTATATCAGCGGCTGTTATACCCCATGATTGCATCCAATTCATTCCCTCTTTGTGCCAGCCCATGGTTTGTGTAGCTTCTATCGCCTTGTGTGGTATTCTATTGGCGTCCATCTTCTCAACTTTATTGAGGTAAGCCATGAATTGACACAGCGCTTCCCCCTCTAGATGTATCATTCCCGTTTCAGCCAGTAAGGATAGGGTAAGGTGGTTGTGCCTTAACCCCTAGCTTCCCTATCATAAAACGTTTATGTATAATTTCTATTCTGTCCTAGTATGTCCTGGATAGCCCGGGTGCCGAGGGTAGAGCTTCTGTAGAGGATTACCATCTGCACAAGCATGGTGTATAGAAACTTTCTCATTTCCTGATTCCACAGATGCGCCTTCCTGCATTTATTTTGGAAGCTATATAGAGCTTTTAGACCTCCCAAAATCCTTCTTTCCACGCATGCATTCCATTTGTAGTTGTCCTTGAAATCCAATCCTAAGTATATATATGAGTCGACTGTTTCCGGGGGATCTCCTCCAAATGTGACATCCAGTTGTTTGTTGTGTGTCCCGATGACCATTACCTTTGTTTTGTCTGTATTTACTTGCATTCCTGAGTGTTCGCTGAAATCTCTCATCGCATCCAAATGTGCTTGCAAGCTTTCCTTATTCTTTGGGAAGAAAACTACATCATCTGCATAGATAAGCATTAATAAAGCATACCCCGCAATCATAACCCCTTCCGTGCTGTGCAATAATTGGTTCCTTGTGTATGTGTGGTGTTTGATTTGTTATCTTAGCATTGGTTTATCTTTGTTCCCTTGTGTTTGGCATTAGTGTTCTTTTGTTTTGGGTGTGTTGTGGATATTTAACCCAATTCAACTCTCTCTCGCTCTCTCTTTTCTTTCCTTACTTTTTGTGTTGTTTCTTTGTTTTTGCTATTGAAAATTTCGTTGTGGGTTGGGATTTCAAAGCTTAGTAAGCACTGTGGGTTTATCCAAGAGATTTTGGAATCTTTTAAAAGCCAATTGGTAGCTTATGCTTGGGTACTGATGAGAAGTTGAAGCATAAGTGTAGCTTTGCTTACTAAATATTAAAAAAAAAACTCATTTACTTATAATTTTGATTTAAAGTTGGTTACAAACTCCCTTCTTTCCTTTGTTCATTTGCTTGTTTTACAAAAATTTTAATTTGTAAAATTGGATATATTCTAGCCTTATGAGGGTATACCATTGTATTTGCCCTCTTTTTGGCCTCATTAAATTTGGGGCTTTTGCCAGATTTTCTATTTTTTGCAGTGAACATTGCTTGACACGGTCACATTTGGGTCAAATTTGCATTTTCCCCTTGATTTGGGCTGGAAATTTGCAGAACATTTACTTGCAGACATTTGCTGTCATTTTTGGACAGCCAGCTCTTCGCAGTGATAGCCTTGAGGCTTTTGGGTTTACAGGTCTCTTCTTTTCAAGGTATCCCATTTGCAATGGTTGGCAACAATCATGATCTATTTGGCATTCTTCGTGAAGATGATAAGTTGGATGGTACCAACTATCCGATGTGGTCTTATCTCATGAAACATATTCTTGTTGCAAGGCATTTTTTGAATATTGTTTCTGGGATTGATCCGAGGCCAGCCAATGCTCCAGTGGTTGCTCCTACTGCTGGTCCCTCTGCAGAGGGTACTCTTGTTGATGCCTTATCCTCTAGCACCCTGCTGCTGCTCCTCCAACTCAGGAACAATCAAGATGGGATGCAAGAGATGCAAATGCACATTCCTGTATTGCTTTATCATGTAAGAGAATCATTATTCCACACATCCGGTCTTGCAGGACAGCAAAGGATGCTTGGGACAAATTGGCTTCTCTTTATCAGATTCGCACAATGAGGCACGTGTTGCATATTTAAGAAGGCAATTGCAAGAAGTCAGTATGAATGAAGGTGACTCTATGGATGCATACCTGACAAAGGTCAAGGATTTCATGGAACAACTTGCCAATATTGATGAGGTGGTGCCAAATTCTCAGCTTGTCAGTACCACATTGAATGGACTGCCAGATACATATCAAGGGTTTGCTACAGCCCTTCGATTAGTGGCCATGGGTAATCGAGACCACTACTCTTTTGATCAGCTAGTCACTTTGCTTTTGCAGGAAGAACAAAGTCGTGCTAATAGACAAGCCATTATTTCTGATCATGCATTTGCTTCACAGCAGACAGGAAGAGGCAAGGCTTCCAAGCCTATGGGCAAGCCTAAATATGGGCCTAGTAGTGGCAATTCCTCCAATGCATCTAAAAATACAGTAGATAAGTCAAAGAAGAAAAGATGCAACTATTGTCGCAAGCCTGGACATGACATTTCAGAATGCAGGAAGCGCGTTGCTTCGGAGAAAAAGAAAGGAGGATTGGCAGTTAATGCCTCACATGCAATTGAGTCCCACGAGCCAGCAGATGCTTCACATGCACATGCTCTCCAGGATGATTGGGCGTGGACTGTCCATTGCTCCTTTGATCCCTCCCAAGTTGATGCATTCTTTACTGCTAATGATGCTCAGTCTTGGTATTTTGATAGTGGTGCTTCCAAGCACGTCACATCTTGTAGACAATTGTTTCATTCCTTAGCTGATGCACCTCGTGGGGGAACTGTCACATGCGCTAACAATGCCTCCTATGTTGTAAAGGAATTGGAGATGTGCAGCTCACATCCATTACAAGCCATCCTGTCACTCTGACTAATGTTCTTTTCGTGCCTGGAATAGAAGTCAACTTGATTTCAGCAATTGCCACTTCAGGTTTCAGAGTGATTTTTGATGGATACAGATGCCTAGTATATGATCTTCGTGATGACAATGCCATAGTTCTCACTGGCACTTTGAAAAAGGGGCTTTATCACCTTGATGATCACTCAGCTGCACTCCCTATTGAAGCATTTGCTATTTCAGATTCACAGCTTGTTGAAACTCATCTTTGGCATGAGAGAATGGGTCATCTCAATTATACAGCTCTTGCCAAGTTACATTCACAGGACATGGCGAATGATGTACCTCAAACTCAAACAGTTTTCAAACATGTGTGTGAGGGTTGTCTTTTGGGTAAGATGCATCGGTTTCCTTTTCAAAAGAATTGTCCAAAACTCTCACAAAGGAAAATGCAGCTAGTGCACAGTGATGTCTGTGGCCCAATGAGGACAAATGCCATTGGGGGGTACAAATATTTCATGACTCTCATTGATGACTTCATAAGATATTGCTGGGTATATGCTTTAAAAGCCAAATCTGAAGTGTTCTCATGCTTTCAGAGGTGGCTGAATATGGTTGAGAATGAATCAGGATGCAAGCTTGTCACCCTCAACACAGATAGGGGGGGGGGGGAGTATATGTCAAAGGAGTTTGATGCATTTTTGTCTTCACGGGGAATTGTTCACTCATGCACTACTCCTTACACTCCTCAGCATAATCTTGCTCCTGAAAGGAAGAACATGTTCACTATGGAGATGGCCAGATGCATGCTTAAGGCTATGTCCTTGCCCAATAAATTTTGGCTTGATGCTGTAATGTGTGCCAACTATGTGCTGAATAGATCACCTACAAGGGCATTGAAGACTGTTACACCTTACGAAGCATGGAAAGGCAGGAAGCCTTCACTTTCACACATGAGAGTTTTTGGGTCTCTTGCATATGTTCATGTACCATCTCAGCTGAGACATAAGCTTGATGACAAGGCAATCAAATGCATATTTATTGGTTACAGCCGGGAGAGCAGAGGGTATAGGTTATACCAACCAAATACTGGGGAGATTATTGTCAGTAGAGATGTAATCTTTGCTGAACATTCGGCTTCTCCTCTTGTGGACTGCAAAGCTAAGCTAGAAGTTGACATGTTTGATGCCTTTGACTCTTGGTTACCTCTTCCTTCCTCGGAGGGAGACTTTGACCAGCAACATGAGCCTCCTGTAGGCCCTCCAACAAGCAATGATCAGCCTGTATCACATGCTGATTTGTAGGTTTCTCTTCTAGCACAAAATGATCCCACTATTCATGATGCAGTGATTGAAGAAAGAGCTGTTAGTAGACAGCAAAGGCAAGTTCCCAGATGGCTTCTTGATACATTAAGGGACTGCAAACAAGATCAGCCTTTTGCTGCCCGGACAAGATTAGGGAATAGACAGATGCATGGTCACTTTCTTGAATTTGCACTCCTTGCTACAGCTTGCAATGAAGAGCCTTTGTGCCATAAAGATGCTTTTGACAGCAAAGAGTGGATGGATGCAATGAGAGCTGAGTTACAATCGATTGCCAAAAATGACACATGGGAATTAGTAGATTTCCCTCCCGGCAAGCATGCCATTGGTACCCGGTGGGTCTACAAATTAAAAAGGAAATCTGATGGCAGTATAGATTGACACAAAGCCCGCCTTGTTGCAAAAGGGTATGCCCAACAACAAGGCATTGACTTTGAGGAGACCTTTGCTCCCACATCCCGGATTACTACTATTAGATGTGTCAATGCTGTTGCAGCCCATCACTATTGGCAAGTGCACCAGCTTGACATCAAGATTGCTTTTCTTCATGGGGATTTGCAGGAAGAAGTTTATGTGACACAACCTCTTGGCTTTGAGATTGTTAATTCTGAAAATAAGATATGCCGGCTTAGAAAAGCCCTTTATGGTTTGAAGCAGGCACCCAGGGCATGGTATGCCAAAATTCGTGAGGATCTACTACAGCTACACACTTTTCGGACCTGGTTGGAACCGAGTGAACTCCCAGTGAAGCTTAGCTTCTACAGAGATCACTTCTTACATATCACAGCGGAGGGTTTCATTGACCCACCAGGATACACACAGATTCACCTACCCCACTCGATGAGGATCTCTCTTGGGCAGTTCCGGGTCTCTTCACACAGACTTTGCATCGAGAGCGGCAGAGCAGAGCGACTACCCAGGGAGCGGCGCATATGCACACTATGTGACATACAGGAGGTTGAGACAGAGGAGCATTTCATCTTCAGGTGTCCTGTGTACTATGAGATCCGAGGACGTTTCCACTGCCTCTTCAGAGATAGTTATGGGATTTTAGCCCATTTCCTCTCCTACCCAGACCAGCGGTGTTTGGCAGGTTTCATTCATGAGGCACTTAGACACCGCGAGAGGATACTCCGAGCACGGAGATAGGAGCAGACTTCTTCCTTGGTTGATCCCTCTCAGAGCTCTATCATGGAGTTCTTTCAGCTAGATCACATGGACCCCAATGAGACGAGACCTCGACATGACCGTGACTCGGAACCCGTGACCTGACAGCTCAGACAGAGGGTCGACACACAGATCACACTTGGAGACATCCCCTCCTTGTTTAGAGTTGGAGCCCGACCGACGGGGGTCACAGTAGCCCTGGTTAGACGTAGAGCTACGACCAAGAGACGTGCCAGGACCGCACCTCTGAGTGGCCGACAACACTTTATTGCCGACTTCATGCCTCCACTGCCTCATCCATCTTGATATCTTGCTGTTGCTGGGGATGATGATGATGCTGAGATTGATATATAGTCGACCACCGACATCACTATGTTGTACTTAGGACTTAGTACTGCCATTCTGCATTTTTGGCATTTTGCATTTGCATTGGTATGGACGCTCGTTTAGTAGCTCCACTACCACACCTGGTTGTAACAGGATTTTCACAGTCTCATAGACCCATCGGTCTTCCGAAGACTTTAATAAACTTTTTTTCTTTCTTTCTTTCTTTCTCCCTTGGTTTTCAGAATAGCCCCACAGAGCCCACTCTTTATGTCCGTGGGAGTGGATCTGATTTTTTAGTGCTGATTTTATATGTGGATGATATGCTAATCACGGGCCCAGATACTCAACATATTGCAGCTTTCAAGGCTGATTTGCAGCAGGCTTTTGAAATGTCAAACATGGGACAGCTACACTATTATTTGGGCATTCAGTTTGCTCACGTTGAGGGGGGTATCATGATGTCATAGTCCAAGTATATTGGACAACTCCTTGATCGTTTTCAGTTTGAGGATTGCAAGCCAATCTCTACACAAGTGGACCCTGGCTTCAAATTTTCAGCTCATGATGGGAGCTCACCATGTGATATCACTCTTTACTAGCAGGCTGTTGGCTGTCTCATTTACTTATGTTACACGAAACCTGACTTACAGTATGCAGTATCTCAGCTCAGCAGGTTCATGCACATGCCCAGTTTACAGCATTGGCAGGCAGTGAAGAGAGTCTTCAAATATGTTAGAGGCACTCAGGATTTAGCCCTCTTCTATGGTGATCAGGGTTCACTTACCATGCATGCTTACACAGATAGTGACTGGGTAGGTTGTTCCGACACCAGAGTGTCACACACCGGCAATTGTTTTTTGCTTGGCAATTCATGTATCTCTTGGCTTAGCAAGAAACAACCAACAGTTGCCACATCTAGCTGTGAGGCTGAGTACAGGGCAGCCTTCACTGGTACAGTAGAGTGTGTCTGGCTTCGACAGTTACTTATAGATCTTGGTATTCGCTAGACATTCTCCACTATGGTCTACACTGACAGCTAGAGTGCTTTGGCCATTGCGCGTAACGCAGTGTTCATGCGCGTACCAAGCACATTGAAGTTCACTATCATTATGTTTGAGAGCGGTTGTCAGCAGGAAACATAGAGTTGTCCTACCTTCCCACAGAGGACAACATAGCAGATATGTTTACAAAGGCACTTCCTCATCCCAAGTTCGAAGTCTTCCGATAGGCTTTACACTTGGTTCCCTTTGTTATATGATCTGACATACCTTGTACATTCATAGGTGGCTATATCCTTTTGGATGAACATGTGCCACCATGACCAGAAAATACCAAGTATTCTGAGACGTTTCCATAATACTTCAGCCCATACCATGGAGGGGGGTTTGTAGGCCATCTTCCCCCAGTTCTAGTGGTGCCCTATGGGCCCTGGTATGTGCCTTGTAGGCATAGTTATAGGCACTCTAGTGTTTTAGTGCCTTTTATGCCACATAGGACATTTAGTCCTATGTGACACCTAGGACACTTAGTCCTAGGGTCTACCTTCAAGTACCATGTACTTCTCTTTTCATTTTTTATCTAGTTAACGTGATGGCTGATATCCATCAACTCTTGAATCTTGTGCTTGCTCTCTCGTTTATCGACCCTACATCAACCTCTTTCTTCTCCAAGATGCCCAACATTGGATGCAAGGGGATTTGGTCTGGCAATTCCTATCAGTATGAAATCTGCCAGATCATATGATTGTAACACCAACTCCATCATTACCCGCCAGACGCTGTAATTGAGCCCATCCAACTGCAGGTCAACTGAGAACGTGGGCAACACTAGAATTCTAGTCTTGTCCTCTGCCATCTCGGACAAAGTCGCCATGTCGGAGTGAAGAGAGAGCTGAACTGAAAGAGAAGGTAGATGGGGTAGAAGGGGACAGAAGGTTGAAGAAAGAAGAGGGATGGAGAAGAGGATGAAGGGGTGAAAGCCCAATGTCCCTTCACTCCTTGTTATCCGTCCCTCCGGAAAACGTCCTCTCTGATCTGAAAACACCCTTCAAAGTCACCCCTTGCTGGGCACCCGAACAGTCCGCTCCTTGCACAGGCTCCTCGAAGACACCTCCGAACAGCACCCTAAACCTCCTCTTTGTGTGCTGGCTGAACACTCCCTCCGCTCCTCGGGTCTCAAGCCAACTGTGGCTCTGATACCATGTGAGAAGTGCAGCGGAAAAAAACAGAAATGGAGAGAGAGAGCATGCACAATGGGCTGCTCAAGAGCCGGGAACACTGCTCAACAATCTCCACAACTGAGCTGAACAACATGGAAGAACTGCTCCACCCCAAGGCTGGAAGGACTGCTCCAGAAGATGGAAAACAAGGGGAGGAGGGGGGCCTATATATAGCCCCTGCCCCCCCCCCCCCCCAGTCGGTCTGCTAGCAGGGCTGACCAGCCCGCTCTGTGGGGCGACCTGCATGGAGGGTGGGCTGACCCACCTCTAGGCCCTGCCTATAAGGGACTGCCCATGGCCTCTCAAGGGGCTGTACCCACCTGCCTACAGGGCCGACCTGATCTGTCCTCTGAGAGGCTGTGCACACAGCCCTAGAGGGGCTCACCTCCTGCCTCAAGCAGCCTGCCAAGGGTGGGACAGCAACACCAAAGGGTGGTCATACAAGCCCCCTACACAGGCCTGACCATGGCGCCTCAAGAGGACATGCCAGAGTGGCCTATCCTACACTACCCTCACAAGGGGCGGGCACACCCACAACACAAGGCCCTCTCTATCCTAGCCTCACACTAGGCGGGCACACCCACAAGCAAGGCCCTCTCTCGGTGACATCAGGAGATGTTGGCCTCCAACAGCGGGATGTGCTGAGTTTACAGAAGTGGGCTGGGTTGAGAGGAGAGGTGCAGAGCGGGCTGTGCTGAGCTTGGAGCAACGCTTAGAGACACACAGAGAGAGAGAGAGAGAGAGAGAGAGAGAGAGAGTCATTATGTCTTAACTTTTGTTTGGTATGCAGGTCTTGGATAGTCATGGCTATCTATTGACAGCGTTGGGACATGGCTTATGGCCTTCGATGGTGCTTTTATCGGAAGTTGTCCAGACATTTATCTTGGCAGACTTCTGCTACTATTATGTGAAGAGGTTTGGTTTCATCTTTTCTAGCCAGCAAACATTATGCAAATATTGGAATCGACCCTGCTTTTGTCTTTTATGCCTATGCCTGCCTGCTTACTGCACCTTTACCACACACACACACACCCCTTCACGTGGCTCAACCCTCCCCCTTTCCTCTCCTCTGGCCAATGCATGAATACATATACGAGTTAAAGAGGGAGAGCACCATAGTAAAATGAAACAAGCTGAACTTTTGAATGAGACTAACTTCCGTACTGTTTTCGTAAATTTGCCAGTGTGATGGATGGTAAAATGCTGGTGTCCTTGCCATCCTAACTCCACAAATTTGTGTGTTGCTCAAACATGGTTAACAGTGTGGTGGAAGGTCAAACGGTTATGCGATTGCCATCTGGAGTCGTGTGACATTCATGGAGGTGGAAGCTCCAGCTAAGGCGTGAAACGGACGTACGTTTGCAAGGAAATGTGGCTTGCCACACATAAACTATCAAAAGTATGTACAAGTATGTCAAATGACATCGGAGCTAGAATGGTTAGACGAAGGTTCTCTTGCTGTTAGGTGAATGTTCTCTCATTAGAAGTTAATTTATTGTAGCTCAGGCATGCATGTCTCAAGGTCTTATCATGACAAGACAAGGAATCAGATATTACCAGCTGCCGTTTTCCACTGCCTCTAACTGGCAGGGTTTAATTTGCCTCTGATCTTGTCTGCTAGGCTGTTCATCGTTGATTTTGGGATATGAAAAGTTTTTTGTGCTGTTTTAAGACTTAATCACGTTTAGGCTCCTAGAATACATGGAGTTCCTCAACTCTGCATGATATGACAAGCATACTGCCCTGATTCTGCCAATCAGGCTGTTGAACTAACAGGTCATTACTCCGAGGTCATGCTCGTTGCACTCTTGGATAAAAATGTTCTGATGAATGCGAGCGACAAAACATTGACATAAGTTAAAGATGGTTTAGAATATGGTCGAGAAGTACACACTTTGGAAGCCCACTTTTTTAAACGTCTGCAGTTGTTTTGGGGATATTTGAAGCTTAGTGACACTATTATCAGATAGGATTTTAAAGATTGAAGGTAGTGAGTAGCTTTTGTATTAGTGTTTGCATTACAATTATAATATGTTTATTTGCATGCCTCCTTAGAGGAAGTGTTATAGTGGCAACCTGAAGCAATGGAAATATAGGGTATTTGTAGGATCGATAAACGAGAGAGCAAGCACAAGATTCAAGAGTCGATGGATATAAGCCGTCACGTCAACTAAATTAGATAAAAGAAAGTACAATGTACTTGAAGGTAGACCCTAGGACTAAGTGTCCTAGGTGTCACATAGGACTAAATGGAGAAGATGGACTACAAACCCCCCTCCATGGTATGGGATGAAGTATTATGGAAACGTCTCAGAATACCTGGGATTTTCTAGTCATGGCGGCACATGTTCATCCAAAAGGATATAGCCACCTATGAATGTACAAGGTATGTCAGATCATGTAACAAAGGGAACCAAGGGCAAAGACTATCAGAAGACTTTGAACTTAGGACGAGGAAGAGCTTGCTATGTTGTCCTCTGTGGGAAGGTAGGACAACTCTCTATCTTTTGTTGACAACCGCTCTTGAACATAATGATAGTGAACTTCAATGTGCTTGGTACGCGCATGAAACACTGGGTTACGCGCAATGGCTAAAGCACTTTGGCCGTCAGTGTAGACCATAGTGAAGGATGTTTGGGGAATACAAAGATCTGCAAGTAATTATCGAAGCCAGATACTCTACTGTAGCAGTGAAGGTTGCCCTGTACTCAGCCTCACAGCTAGATGTGGCAACTGTTGGTTGCTTCTTGCTGAGCCAAGAGATACATGAACTGACAAGCAAAAAACAATTGCCGGTATGTGACACTCTGGTGTCAGAACAACCTGCCCATTCACTATCCATGTAAGCATGCATGGTAAGTGAACCCTGATCACCATAGAAGAGGGCTAAATCTTGAGTGCTTCTGAGATATTTGAAGACTCTCTTTATTGCCTGCCAATGCTGTGAACTGGGCATGTGCATGAACTTGGTGAGGTGAGATACTGCATACTGTAAGTCAGGTTTGGTGTGACATAAGTAAATAAGACATCCAACATGGTGAGCTCCCATCATGAGTTGAGAATTTGAAGCCAGGATCCACTGCAGTAGAGATTGGCTTGCAATCCTCGATTTGAAAACAATCAAGGAGTTGTCCAATATACTTGGACTGTGACATCATGATACCCCCTTAACATGAGCAAACTGAATGCCCAAATAATAGTGTAGCTGTCCCATGTCTAAAATTTCAAAAGCCTGTTGCAAATCAGCCTTGAAAGTTGCAATATGCTGAGTATCTGGGCTCGTGATTAGCATATCATTTACATATAAAATCAGTGCTAAAAAATCAGATCCACTCCCATGGACATAAAGAGTGGGCTCTATGGGACTATTCTAAAAACCAAGGGAGAGTAAGTGTGCATGAATTTTGGCATAACATGCCCTGGGTGCTTGCTTCAAACCATAAAGGGCTTTTTTAAGTCGGCATACCTTGTTTTCAGAATTAACAACCTCAAATCCAGGAGGTTGTGTCACATAAACTTCTTCCTACAGATCCCCATGAAGAAAAGCAATCTTGATGTCAAGCTGGTGCACTTGCCAATGGTGATGGACTGCAATCCGAGATGTGGGAGCAAAGGTCTCCTCAAAGTCAATGTCTAGTTGTTGGGCATACCCTTTTGCAACAAGATGGGTTTGTGTTGATCTATATTGCCATCAGATTTCCTTTTTAATTTGTAGACCCACCGGGTACCAATGGCATGCTTGTCGGGAGGGGGATTTACTAATTCCCATGTGTCATTTTTGGCAATGGATTGTAACTCAGCTCTCATTGCATCTATCCACTCTTTGCTGTCAAAAGCATCTTTATGGCACAAAGGCTCTCCATTGCAAGCTGTAGCAAGGAGTGCCAACTCAAGAAAGTGACCATGCATTTGTCTATTCCTTGATCATGTCTGGGCAGCAAAAGGTTGATCTTGTTTGCTGTCTCTTAATGTATCAAGTAGCCATTTGGGAACTTGCCTTTGCTGTCTATTGACAGCTCTTTCTTCAATCACTGCATCATGAATAGTGGGATCATTTTGTGCTAGAAGAGAAACTTACAAATCAGCATGTTGTACAGGTTGATCATTGCTTGTTGGATGGCTTGCAGCAGGCTCATGTTGTTGAACAAAGTCTCCCTCTGAGGAAGGAAGAGGTAACCAAGAGTCAAAGGCATCAAACATGTCAACTTTTGGCTTAGTTTTGCAGTCCACAAGAGGAGAAGCCGAATGTTCAGCAAAGATTACATCTCTATTGACAATAATCTTCCCAGTATTTGGTTGGTATAACCTATACCCTTTGCTCTCCTGGCTGTAACCAATAAATATGCATTTGATTGCCTTGTCATCAAGCTTATGTCTCAGCTCAGATGGTACATGAACATATGCAAGAGACCCAAAAACTCTCATGTGTGAAAGTGAAGGCTTCTTGCCTTTCCATGCTTCATAAGGTGTAACAGTCTTCAATGCCCTTGTAGGTGATCTATTTAGCACATAGTTGGCACACATTACTGCATCAAGCCAAAATTTATTGGGCAAGGACATAGCCTTAAGCATGCATCTGGCCATCTCCATAGTGGACTTGTTCTTCCTTTCAGGAACATGATTATGCTGTGGGGAGTGTAAGGAGTAGTGCATGAGTGAACAATGCCCTGTGAAGACAAAAATGCATCAAACTCCTTTGACATATACTCTCCCTCCCTATCTGTGTTGAGGGTGACAAGCTTGCATCCTGATTCATTCTCAACCACATTCAGCCACCTCTGAAAGCATGAGAACACTTCAGATTTGGCTTTTAAAGCATATACCCAGCAATATCTTGTGAAGTCATCAATGAGAGTCATGAAATATTTGTACCCCCCAATGGCATTTGTCCTCATTGGGCCACAGACATCACTGTGCACTAGCTGCAATTTCCTTTGTGAGAGTTTTGGACAATTCTTTTGAAAAGGAAACCGATACATCTTACCCAAAAGACAACCCTCACACCCATGTTTGGAAACTGTGTGAGTTTGAGGTACATCATTTGCGGCAAGAGCTGTATAATTGAGATGACCCATTCTCTCATGCCAAAGATGAGTTTCAGCAAGCTGTGAATCTGAAATAGCAAATGCTTCAATAGGGAGTGCAGCAGCTGAGTGATCATCAAGGTGATAAAGCCCCTTTTACAAAGTGCCAGTGAGAACTATGGCATTGTCATCATGAAGATCATATACTAGGCATCTGTATCCATTGAAAATCACTCTGAAACATGAAGTGGCAATTGTTGAAATTGAAATCAAGTTGACTTCTATTCCAGGCACGAAAAGAACATTAGTCAGAGTGACAGGATGGCTTGTAATGGATGTGAGATGCACATCTCCAATTCCTTTTACAGCATAGGAGGCATTGTTAGCACATGTGACAGTTCCCCCACGAGGTGCATCAGCTAAGGAATGAAACAACTGTCTGCAAGATGTGACCAGCTTGGAAGCACCACTATCAAAATACCAAGACTGAGCATCATTAGTAGTAAAGAATGCATCAACTTGGGAGGGATCAAAGGAGTAATGGATAGCTTGTTGAGAGTTGTGGTGCCATGAGCATATGTAGAGCAAAGGTATGAGTAAAGGGGGCAATCTGCCACATGGCATGGAGGAGATATCCCACATGTGATCTAGTATATGGATGTAAGGACCCTCACCTATAAAAGGGAGGTTCATTTGAAGTAATATCAATCAAGCACTTTGCACTATCTCAAGATTCCTTTATGAGTCCAAGCTAATCTATCTTGGAACCTAATTGACTTGAGGTACATGTCATGAGCACTCTCTACATCATGTTTGCACTTAGGTTGCATCCTCCTTAGATTAGTGTTGTATTAGGATGTTGTCTCATGACTAGGAGAGCTCAATCCCCCGATTTAGCATGGTATCAGAGCTTAGGTCTAGTTCTCCTAGATTAGTTTTAGATTGAGGTTGAGTGTTCTCTTTTAGTGTTCATTCTTTCATTCTGCCGTTGAAAGATTTCCGCTCTTTTCCATTTGTTCATTCCGTTCATGATTAATTGAGTTTGTGAGAGAGAGATATCTTTGGAGGTTCTTAGAAAATTCCGTGAGCAAGAGAGAATTTGCCTATGTGTCCTTGTGAGAGATAGATAGGGAGAGATCTTATTGTTTGAGAGAGAGAGCCCAAAGCTCTACTGGTTTTGAGAGAATAAGAGATTTGTGAGGTTTCCTGTGAGTCCTATACCTATAGCAAGAGCTCCTAAGGCTTCACACCAGACAACAAGGCAGATCAGCTAGCCGACGCTCCAAATGTCTTTCTAAGGCAGGCTATCCAGCATCAACTAAGGCAGCAAAATTGGCTTCAAGAAGCCCTCAAGTGACCTTCTGCATCTCAGCGTTCTCCAAGCGAGCACTTGCATAGCCAACTCCGAGCAGAAATCCACCAAGATGCAACTCCAAGGTGACCAGAGGCTAGGCAACTCAGCCGACGTCTCCAACCTACAGTGACTATGCGGCTCCTAGTGCCTTGCTATGACCAACGCCTGTGACCATCGATTTCCTTCCTCAGAGCCTTCGCTTGCTCGTCGTTTAGAGCGTTGACAGCGCGATCAAATTGCAGCAGCAGCCCACCTGTCACCACGAACGTGAAAGTCAAGCTCCCATCCTCCTGTAACCTTCATAGCAGTGCACTCTACAACTGCCAGCGCCATCTACACCTTGCAGCTGCTCCTCCAACATTGGCATCGTTGGTCGACCAGCTACGGCCGCCACAGACGACTCTCCAACTCCATCATGGTTGTGTCAAGCCCTCTATGACTTCTCCACAAGCCTCAAGCCACAAACCTCCAGCATAGGATGCTCTCCAGCTCGCCTCAACGGCTTCTTCAACAATGCTTGAAGCTCCCTCGACTCCATTCGACCTCCTTCGTCCACAGTGCGCCACCGGTAGAGCAAACGACCTTATACCTCACTTTCTTCCTAAGGTTCTCAACAAAGACACGTGGCAAGATAGAATTTAACCAGGATTAGGTTAGTTAACCTTGGGTTTGGGAGTGGTTAATTGTTTGCCATGTGGCAGATCAAAATAAACCATGGTTAAGTTAACTCACCACACTAAACCATGGTTCAGTTTAGGTTCAGGATTGGTTAACTGCCACATCACCCAGTGCCACCTAAGCACATAGCCCCTGCCAAGCACAGTTTGGAATTCAGCATATGAACCCCTGTGCCACATCATCAGGCCACCTCTTCTTCACAAAAATTTCGAAAGGCGTATTTTGCAATCCAGGAGGAATTTACACACGCTCCAAAAAGGAAAAGTGATTATTTTTTTGAGCTCTATGCGCCTATCGGATCAGAATCATTGTTAGCAATTAGACACTGCCATTGAAGCAAAACAATGCTCATGGTAAGACCTTTGCAACAAATGACAAATCAAAGCATAAATGCACACATCGCAATTAGATCATGATTGTTGCCAGCCATTGCAAATGGGATACCCTCAAAAGAAGAGACCTGTAAACCCAAAAGCCTCAAGGCTATCACTGCAAAGAGCTGGCTATCAAAAAATGACAGCAAATGTCTACAAGTAAATGTTCTGCAAATTTCCAGCCCAAATCAAGGGGCAAGTGCAAATTTGACCTAAATGTGACTGTGTTAGGCACTGTGTTAGGCAATGTTCACTGCAAAAAACAACAAATCTGGCAAAAGCCCCAAATTTAATGAGGGCAAATAGGCCAAAAAGAGGGCACATACAGAAAAGCCCCAAATTTTGCTGAGATTTTGTAAATGTGATCCAATGTATTACAATCTGACCCAATGTCTTGCAAATGACTCAATGTCCTGCAATCGGACCCAATGTACTGCAATCTAAACAAGAAATTGCAGATTAAATCCCAAAACTCCAATGTTCTTGCAAAAGCCCTAACATTGATTCACATCCAATGCCAAAACAAGTATGGAACTTGAAGATAGTTTCGCACGTGCAAAACTGTATGGAACACCTGTATGGAATATCAGTGTACGAAATACTATAGATTATACGAAAGATGATGCAGGCACAAAGTGATCGCACGTGTGGCGCATGGCATCTGTTGTACGGAAGCACATATCATCTCCAACGTTGTACGACAGGTCTTCACGCAACTGTAGGCATGTCTTCACACATGGTTGTACGGCAACGTAGGTACGGATCGTAGTCTACGGAGCAAGTACGTGGAGTAGTTACTTTGTATGTACAAATGGAGGTGCAGGTAGATTTGAGATCTGGTTGAAGTGATCTGCAACACAAAAAATGGCGACAGATGACCACGGGTGTTGTAGGAGACCTCGAAAATGCTGCAGTAGGACCTAGAAGCAATCGCCTGAGCTAGAAAGTAGCAGTGAGGTAAGATAGGGCTACAAAAAAGCTCTGAAAGCCTTGGATAGCAGTTGAAGAGCCTCGAACACAGGCTGGAAATGCGACGACTAGCAGGGTAGCAGACTCCCAATGAGCAATGGAGGACTTGGGGGAGGCTAAGGAGAGCTAGAACACAAGTGTAAGGCTAGCTCTGATACCAGTGTAGGATCGATAAACGAGAGAGCAAGCACAAGATTCAAGAGTTGATGGATATTAGCCGTCACGTCAACTAAATTAGAGAAAAGAAAGTACAATGTACTTGAAGGTAGACCCTAGGACTAAGTGTCCTAGGTGTCACTATCCTCCACACTATACATCCCCATAACATTGATAAATACTATCCCCATAACATTGATAAATGTATAGTGTGGTCAGAGTAGGTTGTTGAGCAAGTAACATTTATTAACAACCTACTCTAACCACACTATACATTTATCAATGTTATGGGGACATACTCACTCAAGAACCTACTCTGACCACACTACACATTTATCAATGTGATGGGGACATATACTTACTCTTACCACACTATACACTATCAATGTTATGGGGACAATATTGTTCCCATAACATTTATCAACAATCTCCACACTATACATCCTGATAACATTAATAAATACTATCATGTCCTCCACACTATACATCCCCATAACATTGATACATACTTGTTGAGAGTTCACGCTCAACATCATGTGATCATGTGTGCATAGCACCATCACGTGATCATATGTGCATAGCACTAACCTTATAGAGTGCTATAAAGGAACCCTAACCCTAAATGGGTTTGTATATATTCTATTTTTTCAACTAAATCTAGTGTACAGTTAGTCATTTGTGGTGTGCTCTCTAGCTGTGCCCTCTCTCCTCATCTCCACTCTTCTCCTCTCCCCTCTTCATATTTTGTCATGGTATCAGAGCTCCCTTGCCTTCCGCTGAGGCATTGTGATTCTTGAGAGAGTGAGAGTGATCAAGAGATTGAGAGATTGAGTGTTCCATTCACTTCCATAGAGTGAGAGAATTTCCGTCTTTGAGAGAAAGATAGAGATAGTTCTTCATTGAGAAAACTTCTTGAGAGATTTCATTCTTTGTGAGGACTTCCATTGTGAGAAGAGAGAGAGAGAACTGTCTTTCCTGTAGAGAATTTGAGGTTGAGGCAACTCCAACGGTGGCTCTTCCACAAACTTCTACAACTTCTAGGTCTTGGTTTCCTAGCCTACATCGACTACCGAGTCTATCTAAGGGACTATATCGACCTCCTACTTCTCACCCGTCACATACAGCTATAGCACTATAGCCAACCACATGCACAGCAAGCAACCAACTGCTCTAGTGCAGTCGACTCACCTGCCAAAGTAGCGCAAGCAAGCTATGGCCCTATCTACTACTACCTTTAGCGTCTCACGACGGATGAGCTTCATCTCCTAAACAATGCCACCCATGACCACAGGCTCGTAACTCTTGCCATCCAAAGCTTCAACGACCATCATGCTTTGCTGCCTTCTCCACAAACGATCGACCGACAGCCTCAAAGCCTCCTCACAACGTCAGTCGGCATCCTCTAATCAAACGAGACCCAATTAGTGCCTTTGCATATCAAAGGAGCTCAGTCGCCAGCCGTGACTCACTCCACGATCTCCGGATCTCCAAGCGTAGCAACAAACTATCAGCTTCGGCTAGCTTCTTCGCTCCAACCCACGGGCAAACAACGATCTCCTATAGAGCAACTACAGAGTAGCTTCTGCGTAGCCGATAATAACCTCGCAGCTCAACTTCAACTCAATTGGCCGACTAGCATCCTTTGCTGACTCCAACGACTGCAATGTCTCCAACAACGAGCATTGAAGGTGTATCCATAGATGGGCATCTCCTTACTGCATCGCCGGCTCACGGGTCTTCTTCATCTCAGTAGCTGCTCCAACGTACTGGCCTTCCACTCCAAGCGGCTAATGACTGGCACTCCAGTGACCCGCCTTTGACTACGAGCTCACGGTAGCTCCTCCTGGCTCTATAGATCAATGCACGTGATGCCACACAGCCAATAGCGCCCTGCAATAGAGGCCTCACAACCCTCAGCAACTCAGAGCCCACAAGCTCCAGCATAGGAGATAGAATCTCTAAGATTCCATCGGAATCATCGAGATTTCGGTGAACTACTAAACGACACGTGGCATAGTCCACCAAACCTATCACAAGGGTTACCACACACCGGTGTGGTCTCAAAGTTGACACGTGTCAACCTTTATCTGCCATGTGGTAGACCTTATTTGCCACATCATCACCCTGCTTAGCTTGCCACATCATCACTGTCTACCACGTCATCTACCACGGTGGCAACCATGTCATCATTGCCATGTCACCTTGCTGACATCATCATCTATGTCACCTCAACAGTGCCACCTCAGCTATCCAGTCAGCATTGACCTCTGCAAGCACACACAAGGCTCCACAGTCACTGCATGTGACCACTTCTGCCACCTCAGCACAGGGCTTCATAGGCACACCTCTTGCTAGGCATAGTGCCACATCATCACTGCATGTGACCCACAGTGACACATCATCATTGAGCACCATTTGCACTCCTTTTGCCCCTCCACCTAGATCAAGTCATATCTTTTGATCCAGCAAGAATTTGAGGGTGCTCCAAAAAGGAAAGTCGCTCGTTTTTTTGTGCTCTACGCGCTTGTCACATCATGTGCACATTTTGGTGCAAGTTACACTCACATTTTAGCCTCATCGACAAAACCACTTCCTTCATGCACATTCGCCTCTACATCGATGCATCTGACCCAACTTTTAAAAAGAACAAAAGAAAAGGAATTATTTGTTGTTCTTTCATCGATCGACGGTTGGTATAGATCTAGATCAGAGTAGACAAGATCGCCATAGAGGGGACACTTTGAATTTTCCCAAGTTGCCAATCTAAGCCATGCCCGAATTTCTCAACTAGTACCTACTCGGAGTTAGTCCATATGCTCACATACAATTTCACATCATTACATTACCTGAAATCTTACATTCATTAGTTCAGTGAGTAGACTTCAGAGAGTACAGAGGCATTGCAGATTGTTTTAGTGGGTAGATAGCACTTGATTTCACACACACATGCCACCATAGTAAAGCCTATTCGGCTATCTCACGGCATTGTGCACATCATTTCAGCCTTGTAAAGCCTCTTGGCTATTCCGGCATCATTGCCACAAGCCTTGTAATACAGATCAGATTTTATATATTACAGTTCTATCTTCACCGACAGTTCATAGATTTCACTTGGCATAGTCAGTGTATTTGCAGTTGATTCATACAGAGATTTTCACGACACTTTTGAGTACATTTCTTGCACCATGTCTACGACTAGCAACCTCAATCTGGAGGCATCTGCTAAGTTAAACAACTCCAATTACGGTACATGGAAATACCGAATGGAGACCATTCTTGTACTTCAGGACAAATGGGAGTATGTCGATGGGTCTACACCTAGACCATTGGCCGATCCTGTCACAAGTAGCTCTACTCCATCTGTTGTCACAACACCAGCAACGGGATCTACATCTACACAAATAGTTTTTGCACCAGTAGCCGATCCTGCCATTGCCCGAGCTCAAGCAGAATGGGATCAGAAAGACAAGTACGCCTATCACTTGATCAAGCAAAATGTGCAAGATGTCATGCTAGGATAGCTCAACACAGTCAAGACATTAAAAGAAGCATGGGATATGTTCGTAGCTCTTTACGAGTCCAAGAACACATCCAGGATTCTCACCCTGAGAAACTAGACACCAGAGTTTCTGCAACAGCAGTGAAACCGGTCATGCTTATGTACTCTGCATAAAATACTACAACAATCAACTTGTAGTAGCAGGAGAGACTATGGACCCCGCAGAAATGGTTCAAGTCATTCTGAATGGACTAGGAGAGGGATACGAGAATCTAGTCCAGAGTATTGCCATCCAACGGCAAATTCCGACACTGGAAGGACTTCAGTCAATCCTACTTGGTGAAGAACTCAAGACTCAGGCCATTCAAGCACGTAAAGGTCATTCTAATGATCAGGCATTCACAACTTTAGACAGAAGCAGAGGCAAAGGCAAAGGAAGAGGTAGATCATATCAGAAAAGTGGTCATCATCAGCAACAAAATCAAAGTCAACATTAACATCAGCATCAGCATCATCCTCAGCAACATCAAAATCAGCAAAGAGGAAATCATTCCAATCAAGGAAGATTCCAAGGACGAGGGAATGCATCCACCAATTGTCAAACATTCAGTGCAACTACTATCACAAGTTTGGACACTATGAAAGAGATTGCCGCAAGAAGCAGTACGACCAAGGCGGTCAATCGAGTAGTAATCGAGGGAATTCACGAGGCAGAGGAAATCATCATGGTGGACATTCTAGTCAATTTTTTTGCAAATGAACATGGAAATATGTTTCTTGCAAGCGAGGAATTGCATCAGACTGATATAGTGTACCTAGACACTGATTTCAATCCCAAAGAGGATTACAGCTATCAAGTCGACCAAGTGGAATAGGATCCTTGGTACATCCCCAGCGGTGCATCATCTCACATGACAAATCTTCAGGAATGGTTCACAGAGATGAAACCATTAGAAGGTCAGAAAAATGTCATCTACACAGCAGACAATACACCAAATCCAGTTCAAGGAACAGGCATTATCCCTATGAGCAATTTACTGGTACAAAAGGATTAGTGAAAGATGTGCTCTATGTTCTGAAGCTTAACAAGAACCTTTTGTCAGTAGGTCAAATGATGAAACACAATTACAAAGTGATCTTCGACGATGATGAATGCACTATTAGAGATAAATCCAAAAGATGTTAGCAAGTAGCAAAAGGTGTCAAGGAAGGACGCTTATACAGAATGCTAGCTATAGTACCAGATAAGCATGCCATGTCAGCTCAACCTCAATAGATGCCACTATCTGCAAAATGGCACAAGAGATATGGTCATGTCAACTTCAAGTACTTGTTAGATCTCAGGAATCAGAATATGGCAATTGGGATTCCGAAGCTACAATTTCTTGGAAAAGTTTGCGAAGCATGCTGCTTCGGCAAACAAAAGCGAACCAACTTTGTCAGAAGTACCTCTCGTGCACGAGGTATTCTTGATTTGATACATACAGATGTATGGGGTTATGCCCAGACCCGCAGCATCAATGGTTCACTTTACTACTTGACTTTCATCGACGACTATAGCAGATATTGTTGGGTCTACTTTCTAAAAGAGAAATCTGAAGTGTTTTCCAAATTTCAAGAATTCAAAGCCATGGTAGAAAACCAGACAGGCAGAAAGATCAAAGTCATGAGATGAGATAGAGGAGGTGAATACATGTCTTCAGCATTCATGAACTTTTGCAAAAATCACGGCATTCGAAGACAATTCACATGTGCAGATACTCCTCAGCAGAATGCAAGAGCTCAAAGAAAGAATGGGACTTTAGCAGACAGTGCTAGAGCAATGCTTAGTGAAAAGCATCTTCCGAATCAGTATTGGGCAGAAACAATAGCTGCAGCAAACTACTTGCTTAATCGGCTTCCTATCGAACCGATACAGGGTATGACTCCTTATGAAGCATTCACTGGACACAAGCCACACATTGGGCATCTCCGCATATTTGGTTGCATAGCATATGCCCACATACATGATGATCATCGTAGGAAATTGGATGCAAAGTTACGCAAATGCATCATGGTTGGCTATAGTGAAGAAAGCAAAGCATACAAATTGTATGATCCCATCAACCGCAAAGTCATTATCTCCAGAGATGTAATCTTTAATGAGGAATCAAAATGGAAAACCTCATCTACACAGGAGATAGAAGCATCGACTTCATAGTCATCTATAGAACATGTTGATGAAGAAGAGCAAGAATTGCCAGCAACACCCCAAGCAGAGCCACAGCAACTTAGACGGTCTACTAGGGAAAGTAGACCTCCAACTAGATTGACATATGCTCAGAAAGGCAAAGCAATTCAGGTTGAAACCACCAATTATGCTCTTATGACTACCATCACGGCTACAGAAGAGCCAGTGTACTTTGAAGACGCAGTAGATAAGCCAGAATGGCAAACTGCTATGAATGAAGAATTGGATGCTTTGTATAAGAATAATACTTGGGAATTATGTGACCTTCTACCAGGAAAGAAGGCCATAGCAAACAAATGGGTATACAAAGTGAAGTACAATCCAGATGGCAGTATTCAGAGATACAAAGCCAGACTAGTTGCAAAAGGATTTGCACAACAATATGGTCAGGACTATGATGAGACTTATGCTCCAGTAGAAAAGATGGATTCCATACAGTTCTTGATATCACTAGCGACACTCAGTAGATGCAATGTGTATCAGCTCGATGTCAAGAATGCATTTCTCAATCGTTCTCTAGACAAGGAAGTCTACATGCAACAACCAGTAGGTTATGTTGAACCAGGAAAGGAGAATAAGGTTTGCCATCTCAAGAAAAGTCTCATCTTAAAACAAGCACCCAGAAGTTGGTACAGCAGAATTGACAAGTATTTTACTGATCTGGGATACATGAAGTCCAATGCAGATCATACTCTCTACTACAAAGTTCAAGGGGAAGACATTACTATTGCACTTTTGTACGTAGATGATCTGATTGTGACAGAAAGCAAGGATATCTTCATAAAAAAACTGAAACAAGACTTATCTACAGAGTTCGACATGAAAGATCTTGGACTTATGCACTATTGTCTTGGAATTGAGTTCTGGAGAGATTAAGATAGCACAGTCATGAGTCAGCTCAAGTATGTTGACAATCTCCTGAAGAAGTTTCATATGGCAGATTGCAAGATTGCAGCCACTCCCATGGAACAAAGTTTGAAACTTATTAAAGATTCAGAAAAGCCTACAGTCAATGACAAATAGTACAGGCAGCTCATCGGATCTCTTATATATCTGACAATCAACGACCAGATATTTGTTATGCAGTAAGCTCACTAGCACAGTTTATGGCAAATCGAAAATAGTCTCACTAGAATGCAGCCAAAAGAGTCTTGAGATACATCAGAGGTACAAAGACAGTTTGGGATAGAATACAGAGGAAGTCATCCACGGTTGCATGGATACTGTGATAGTGACTATGCCAGAGATCATGAGACCAGGAGATCGACACAGGGATATGCATTTTTCCTTGGTCAAGGTGCTATATCATGGTTGTCAAACAAACAACCAACTGTTTCTTTGTCTTCAACTGAAGCAGAATATAGAGCACTCACTATAGGTGCATGTGAGGCTATATGGCTCAGAAGACTATTGTCAGAAACAAATTACTTTGATGAGTCAAAGCCAACAACAATATACTATGATAATCAATCGGCTCAAGCATTGGCAGTATATCACTCTAGGACAAAGCACATGGATGTCAGAGATCACTTCATCAGAGAAAGAGTGTTACTTGGTGACATCACACTACAGCATTGTGATAGCAAAGAGAATGTTGCAGACATCTTTACCAAACCACTCGGTAAAGAGCTATTCGAGAAACACCGACTAGCTCTTGGTTTGACGCAGAGGAAGGACATTCCCATTAAAGGGGTGTGATGGAATGTAATGCTCAGTCCTTCTTTGATTCCCCAGAATCATCATCTTGAGGGAAGGCCTACTTCATGATGTTGATCTTGAGGGAAGGTGTTGAGAGTTCATGCTCAATATCATGTGATCATGTGTGCATAGCACCATCACGTGATCATATGTGCATAGCACTAACCTTATAGAGTGCTATAAAGGAAAGGGTTAGATCCTCTAACCCTATTCCTAAATGGGTTTGTATATATTCTATTTTTTCAACTAAATCTAGTGTACAGTTAGTCATTTGTGGTGTGCTCTCTAGCTGTGCCCTCTCTCCTCATGTCCACTCTTCTCCTCTCCCCTCTTCATATTTTGTCAATACTGTCCCCATAACATTGATAAGACAATATCTATCAATGTTATGGGGACATAATATTCCCATAAAGAGTAGGTTGTTGATAAATATTATGCAAACATATTCGCTCAACAACCTACTCTGACCACACTATACATTTATCAATGTTATGGGAGTTAGAGTACGTCTATGTCCCCATAACATTGATAAATGTATAGTGTGGTCAGAGTAGGTTGTTTAGCTAGTATGTCCCCATAAAATTATCAACAACTTACTTTGACCACACTATACATTTATCAATGTTATATGGACAGTTTGTCCCCATAACATTGATAAATGTATAGTGTGGTCAGAGTGGGTTGTTGATAAATGTTATGGGAACATACTCGCTCAACAACCCACTTTGATCACACTATACTATATATATGAGCTTATATATAGCTCATATATATACCCGATTCATGGGATTTTCTCTAAAATTTAGTCATTAGAAATAGGTCAAGATGGTGGCAAAGATTGTACAAAAATGTGCTCATAGGCAACATGAGGTATAGATCTATGTACTTCTACTGCAAGCTTGAAGGCTTCATTTTGTTAGGTCCAACCCAATCACCATTGATTAATCATCCTTTGTGTGTAGTATAATGGGCATCTATGTCGCTCAGCCATGAGGAAATCATAAGATTTGGTAATGGTCGACCACAACCCTTTCCAAAGGTGCTCCTTTTCTCTTGTCTTTTTAAAGGTGCCCCTTTTGTCTTTTGAAAGGTGTCCGTTTTCTTTTCTTTTTTAAAGGTGCCCCTTTTCTTTTTTTAAAGATGCCCCTTTTCTTTTCTTTGTATGGATTGCTTCTAGGTAACACTCCAATGTCCTCACAATTCACGCAAGGAATGAACTTGAGAAAATGCAAGGATACACATCTTTTTCTTATTCACCAAAACTTTAATAATCTAGTTATTATTCCTATCTTAATATATCATCATCCTTGAAAATATTGACAATATTTCAATTGCCATCTATATAGAATTTCCAATTTTAGAAGCAAGTAACTGCAATTAGAATCATGGTAATTACAAGCTTTCTTGTTATTCAAGGGATGATATTATTATCATTTATGCGAGTAGAACTGGAAATGACAACTTAATGTAAAGTCATGACAACCCTTTGAAATAGAGGTTTTCAAGCCTTGTTTGTAGCATAAGAGAAATTGAAATTGAATGGATAGTTGGTACCTGTAATTTGAACATCCCTGGCTCCCCAAATATCTGAAAAGTATGAATTTAGAACTCACATTTCACAAAAAAATTGTTCTTTTCTTCAAACTCTTATGTATCGCAAAACACAGACAAAAATATGTGCAAGCTCTCTTGCTTATGTAGGGGTGCTAGTTTATATTGTCTATCATTTATGCTAGTAGCAATGGAAAAGACAAGTCGATGCCAAGGTCAGAACCCATTCTAACCCTTTTATGCAGAGATTTGCAAGCTCCATGTATATTGCAAGAAAATCTAAATGGACCATTGTTAACTTTAATTGGAACATCCCTTGCCCTACAAGATACTAAAAAGAGAAATTTTTGGAATATACACATGGCAAAAAAGTGATCTTACATTTGATCAAGCTTTTCTATAGACAATCTATAAGAAAGCATGCGAAAAATATTCAAACACCCTTGCATAAAAAGGAAAAGTGTACATTTTGTGAAAGGAGTGCTTACCACACATCTAACTCTACTTTTTCTCTACTTGCAGCAAAATGGATCTTTGACATTGAGCTTTCTCATAACTCTGATTGATACCCAATTCATGATATTTAACACCTGTTTCATTAATGTTTGATTGGTTGCTCTCCAAAACAATTTGTATAATTAAGTTTGAATAAAATTTTAAAAAATAGAACCCTCTGCATGACGAAACAAATCTCTTAAAAGTCAAGTATAAATTGAAAGGCTTTCAAGCAAATACACGTAAATTATAACAAAAAAAGGTATCTTAAATAAGTAAAAATTAAGTAGATTAAGAAATAGAAAATAAGGGGTCTAGAGAAAAATTTCTAGAAAGCCTTAAATCACCCAACTTTTGAAAGTCTATGTGCCGCTCCCAAACCAATGGCAACGTTCTGTTAATTCTTGGTGGTGGGTGTTGAAGGGGGAACACTTGAGCTTGATGAAAGAAAGTGAGGGTGAATCAAGCCCAAGAGATGTGACAAAAGGAACTACATTGCCCTTGATTGGAAAGAGTGGCACCTTGAATAGCTAATTGGCCTTGATTGGATGGATTTGGGGGTGTGGGCAATGTAAGGGGTGGTCTCAATTGATACATCAACTAGGGCATGAACTTTAGATAATGACACTGCAAGATCTCATGATTTTCCCATCATGCACAATGAGCACAATAGAGTGCATGCCTCGCCCTAAGGCAAGGGCACTCGTTGGTGGGATGATTCCCCATGCAAATGCCACACCACATGTTATCACACCTTGGTAATAGGTGAGGATTATTAGGGGCTTCTTTTACCATTCCTCCCTTTAATTGTTGGCTCAATTGATTTGGCAGGTTGGTAGCCAACAACTCTTCCATATCCATGCCCTTGGTGGGTGGAGTTGTATCCTTGGCTTCACCCAAGTTAGTGGTCTTCAAGGTTTGGTATATCTCTGATTAAAATTAAGGGGGCTTCGCTCCTTGGGCTTTCTCATTTATGTTGTCACACCTAGGCATACAACAGTCTTATTGTAGAGCTCAAATGATATGGGAGCAATGATCAAACTACCTTATTCTAAGTTTGGGCAACTAGAGACCTCAAAAAGCATCTACAAGACAACTCAAAATGACTTTCCCTCTCTTTCGCACTCACTTTTCCACTTTCATCAACTTATACCTTTCCAAAACACCAAAAGCAAGTATTTTTCACCAAGCTACTAAGTGTTGGAAAATGGGAAGTAATGAGAGAAGCGCATGCAAGTAGAAGCATACCTCTAGCTCCCTAGCAATGGTTCCAAAAATGTGTATTCTCCAATCATGACTCACGTGTCATGGGGATCTTGGAAGTGTGGAGCCTCCTACTCACAGCTACTCCTTGTGGGAGTTGTGCAAGCATGAACAATCCAAATAGCTCTTGGAGTTGTTGCAAGAATGAATCCACAAGGCAATACGGGGAGAAGGTATGGGAGAGGGGAAGGAAGTCAAGAGATATGAGAGAGAGGGAACGGGGATGAGTGGCAATCACTAAAGTCAAGATGCAAGAAGAACATAAGACACAATTCTTAAAAAGAAGAGAAACTTGTATTCCTCAAACTTGTATACAACAACTGAAGACCAAATTAAGAATTTTGGTCTTTTATATAGAGCACCTTTTGAAGGGAGGGCTAACCCTATGGTTTCTTTCTCTTCCTATCTTCTCTACTCTACTGCTCTTAGTTTTACAATCCTCTTGGCACGATTCGACTTCAAGGCATTCCTAACAAAATCCCTAGGCAAATAGTGCATATTTACAAGATTACATGGGAAGGCACAAAATGTTCAAATGTTGGCCCTCATTTTGTTATAAGCTCCTTCACTCACTCTAAGCATCGATGTTGATCAACACATCCATGAACCAAGCTCAAACCCTTAACAAGACCTACTATTCTTGAGACAAAGCTCAATGGATAGAGCGAAAGTTGCTCGATGGATAGAGCGAAAGCAAGAGATTGCTCTAATACATTGTACCTGAACCCATCCTTATAGCAGAAGAGTATGCTGTTGATGGGAATACGTTGAGGGGGCAGTGGACTATTTGATTTATGGCGGAGCATTTGAAACAAAACAAAACGATGACGAAGATGAATTGAAGGATTCAAAACTATACAATTAAACGATTGATCATTGCTTGATCCTTGATATGAAGCATCCATCCATCTCCCTCCATTAGTGGGTTGTTGCATTTTCAAAATCAAAAATTTGATAAAGCAAACACAACTCCAATATAGTAGTAGTAGGTGCCGAGGTTCGAGTGTACCACGGAGTATGTGCGAGTGTTAATCATGAACACCTTTGGTCGCTCAAAGTCAATCCAAACCACTTTTGTCCTTAACCACATGCCTAGCCTGTACCTATTGATTGCCCCTTTCAACACATCAGCCATCGCTGCCCGTGTCAATTAGACGTTTACATTTTCTCTACCCCTCCACATGCCTCGAAATGCATGGAGTCTCTCAAGTTTCACCCTTGCCAATCTTCCTTCTATCCAATACTACCTAATGTATTGTGCATTAGAGGAAGATGGTATTCACGTTGGAAGGATTTGGGGGAGAGAGAGAGAGAGAGGGGGGGGGGGTTCTTATTTGTGTGTGACATTGGGAAGGCAGTTGGCCAAGATCATGGGAATGTGGTTACTCAAAACTACCATGTGGCACACATTGGAGAAGAACTATATGAAGGACACGTGGCTAGCCCCTTGATCAACACCTCAATCTCTAAAATAAGGACGAACCTGGGAGGGGTTTAGGGTTAGTCTTCCTAGCAACAGCGCAAAAATGTTGGCTTTGTCCCACGGCTTTTGTAGGATGAGTAGGGTGTGCAAATTTTGTAGGGTTTGTAGGCTTCAAGGATTTTTTATCACCTACAAATGTATCGGTGTCTTTGTCGTTGTAGTATACATGTAGCTTAGGACCTTGGGTCGTATTTTGTGTGAGGCATAAGCTCAAGTGCGGGAAGCAGACATTGTGCATGCTTCTATGAAAGGAACACTCATCAACATGATTCAGGGAATGAAGGCTTTTGCTTCCATTGGGGGTTTAAGGTTGAGAGGGTTCAGAAGGAGGTTCAAGGTTAGAAGGAGTTCAGGGTCAGGAGGGAGAGCAAAGGTTCAAAGTAGAGTACATGGTGTAGAGCTCATCTCCCTCAGTGGTCTTGGAGGTCAAGGGTTGAGGAACTACTCTAAGGGAGGCATAGGAATGGGAGAGAATTAATATGTAAGAGCATAAGGGTGGGGGGAGAGAGAGGAGAAGGGAAGAGGAGAGGGAGAGGAGGAGTTGCAAGGTTGGAGGAGAGGGGAGAAGGAGACAAGGTTAGGACATGATTTTGGATGTGAAGTGCAAGGGAGCATGGACACTTGGAGACAATCACATAGAACACCAAAATAGAACTCAACACAATGCCCCAAAGAGTATGGTCTTCATTCCATCATGGGGTATGTAGAAATTGCATGTAGAACACGCATGTAGGAAACGTATGTAGAACTTGCATGTAGAACATGCATGTAGGAGTTGCATGTAGGACGTGCATGTAGAACATGCATGTTGGATTCCTAAGAGAGATTATTCCTAGCCTTATGCAAGTACAAGAGGAGCTTTGCCATAGAAGAACTATATGAAGGACACGTGGGTAGCCCCTTGATCAACACCTCAATCTCTAAAATAAGGATGAACTTGGGAGGGGTTTAGGGTTAGTCTTCCTAGCAATAGCACAAAAATGTTGGCTTTGTCCCACGGCTTTTGTAGGATGAGTAGGGTGTGCAAATTTTGTAGGGTTTGTAGGCTTTGAGGATTTTTTATCACCTACAAATATATCGATGTCTTTGTCGTTGTAGTATACATGTAGCTTAGGACCTTGGGTCGTATTTTGTGTGAGGCATAGGCTCAAGTGCGGGAAGCAGACATTGTGTATGCTTGTGTGAAAGGAACACTCATCAACATGGTTGGGGGAATGAAGGCTTTTGCTTCCAATGGGGGTTTAAGGTTGAGAGGGTTCAGAAGGAGGTTCAAGGTTAGGAGGGAGAGCAAAGGTTCAGAGTAGAGTACATGGTGTAGAGCTCATCTCCCTCAGTGGTCTTGGAGGTCAAGGGTTAAGGAACTACTCTAAGGAAGGCATAGGAATGGGAGAGAATTAATATGTAAGAGCATGGGGGTGGGGGGAGAGAGAGGAGAAGGGAAGAGGAGAGGGAAAGGAGGAGTTGCAAGGTTGGAGGAGAGGGGAGAAGGAGACAAGGTTAGGACATGCTTTTGGATGTGAAGTGCAAGGGAGCATGGACACTTGGAGACAATCGCATAGAACACCAAAATAGAACTCAACACAATGCCCCAAAGAGTATGGTCTTCATTCCATCATGGGGTATGTAGAAATTGCATGTAGAACACGCATGTAGGAAACGTATGTAGAACTTGCATGTAGAACATGCATGTAGGAGTTGCATGTAGGACGTGCATGTAGAACATGCATGTTGGATTCCTAAGAGAGATTATTCCTAGCCTTATGCAAGTACAAGAGGAGCTTTGCCACTATTACACACACACATTCTGTCTACTCGAGTCCATGTTGACATAGATTTAACACCACTTGAACAACCCCATAAGCTATGGTAATTACTTTCCAGGGCTTATACTTACAAGTTTACTGGCCCATATGAGGATCACTCATGGGGGAGCAATATAATTTAAAGGCCTACATAAAAAGGAAAAATGCCATGATTTATTTTTGCTAGATGTGGGTGACGCCATTAAAACAGGGGACCTTAATGCTTTATAACAATGAAGCCACAAATAATAAGGTGATAAGGAAATTAGGTGTACAAAGGACCCCCATTACGATATGTATAGCCTAATCCGCCAAGAAGAGGTAAAGAGAAAACATGGGGTGGTTTCAAACCCTCGAACCTCGAGCCCTCCACATAAGCTTTCAGACTCCCATGCATTGAATGCACCATTATCTTGGAGCCTTCCTACTGTGCCAACAAGCAATGGCCAAAGGGAATGCAAAGCATCCAAAGCTTCATGCATTCCCAAGGTCTTCTAATGGCCAAGTTGACATGCCAAATGAGCCATGTGCCAGGGTTTCCAGACACATAAAAAGGAGCGAGCTCTACACGTATTAGGGAAGTGAATAGAGCTGCGAAGGGGGATGGATAATACTCAAGCACTTACTTCCTATAATCCCATGTAGTTTCATCATGTTACTAGCCCTTCATACTGCACAACCTCCCTCGCCTTGGCCCCAAATAGAGCTCATAGCTTGAGTGCTCACACAAGAGCACACGGAGGACTTGGAAGTGGGGAACATAGCCTCCTGCTTAGCTCATGTCTTCATATTTTTTCATTGGAAATGAGCTGAGAAGAGCTTTATTTTTTTGTGTAGAAAAGAAGTTTATATATTATTTACATAATCCGATACAATCGCTTGAATAAAGAAGAGATTCACTGTAACAATTGAAGTGACTTGCAGAAAAAAATAGACATTTGGCACTCAAGCCTCTTCTTCCTTCACCCTCTAGTTCAGTCTCTCAGTAGGACTCCCAGTAGAAGAACCCAAGATTGGTAGCAAGTCATGAGATGCTCAAGATAGATCCCCTCACAAGTTTAGTTTCTGTATAGTAATTGTTTCATTGCTCACCCCTTTACTCTCTATTTGTGTCGTGGCCTCTACTCCTATTAGTAGCTCAACTCTTGTTAGCGAACCTCATGGTTCACTCTTCGGCGTCTTTTCACATGCATTGTTTATGAAAATTTCTAGCTCGGTTCCCTTGTTATTCTCCGATCATTACTTGGGAAAGCCTCTATTCATAGCAAGACATTTACATCTTTTGCTTCTCTAGCTCCTTCTACATGTAACCCGACCCCTTGAGTTACTCTATGTTATCAAGCTAGCATCTAGCTTTCTACACGGTCCACAAACGATAGCTATAGTATTAGTGAGAATAGAGATATAGAGAATTGTAATACAAGACCTCCTTGTACACAAGATGCCTCACCTAACTCCTCTACTAGTTTCAAGTACCTGTTACTTAGCTACCTAAGAGCTAGAGGTGTATCTATGAAAATAACCTAGCCACATGATAAACGACAATTTCAAGACTTCTTGTACATAAATAAGGACCCGTAGCATACTCCATATACTGCTTAGGGGGTAACGTCATGCTTCTCGACTACATGAGATGTAGACCTCGGTCATATGACCCCTTTTGGGTATGCAAGCCAGGTTGGACATTCTTGACACATTCTCTAGGCATGAACACACTCATTGATAGTTCCTGGCACCTTCTCTACTAGTTTTAACTATCTACTATGTGGTTGCTCGGGAGCGAGAGTCTTATCTAGAAATTTGCACCAGCCACAGTAATGCATGATAGTTGCAAGACTCTATTTATGTGACTTTGAACTCATATCATGCTCCATGTAATGCCCAAGTTCTAACAACATGCATCATCACTACATGAGACATGGAGCCTATGCATGCAACCCCCTCTTGGGTATACAGACCTTGATTGAGAGTTCTTGGCATAGTCTTTTGATAGTTCTTGACTGCACTAGGTCAAATCTCTTATAATATACTTGGGAGTTCTACCATGTAACAAGGCAAAATTTTTTATCGATTAGTCTTCTCCAAAAGGATAGAAGATTTTCAAAGAATTAAATTGATGAGTTGGAGCAGAAGCTCCCTTCCCCTGAAATATGATAGTCTAAGAGTTTCAATAACCTAGTAGGGATACTTTTTGACATTTCTAGCCTTGCACTAACATTATGAGTATAGACATAATTGAGTGAGGATGTTTTGTGTCAGTTTACTACATTTTATAAGGAATGGGAAGGAGAGTAGCACTTAATTATGGAATTCCTCTAGCAAAAATCACTAAAAATGATGACAGAAAATTGAAAAAAATCTTAGATTTCCTTTTGGACTCCTCTTCTATTTGTTGATTTCTATTTGTTGATTGTTGGGATGGAAAGGGATAAGAACCGTGGTTGGGCATTGAAGCATGTGGTTACAAGTGTAAAACAAAGGTTCTAACTTTTGTCTTATCTTGATTGACGCAGGTGTGTCCAACTGCCTTTCTCAACATTTGGATAGATAGGAAAGGAGATGGAAGTCTCGTCACTTTATACACCAATAACCAATGGACATGATCTTGGTTTCAAAAGTACTTGCTATGCTGAGGCTTTTGATAGGAATGCTGTAATTTTTGCAAGGATTCCTCATGGAGACTATTTTGTAATAAATAGAATGGCTATTAATCTCCATACATACTATTGGAGTAGACATTTAGAATATGAATTAATTTGGTGTTTTGGTGAGAAATACTCATACACTAACTTGGAAAGAACTTAATTACATTTACTAGAAGTTATGCAATAAAGTCTACTAGCTATTGGGAATCTCTGCATACTATGTAATATGAGTACATCTGATAATGCAGATTTTGAATATGAAATATAAGATGTCTTGGGGGTTTAAGATAGGAAATCTCACTTAACACCTAATAATTGATATGGGGAATGGTTGTCAGATAAAAGGCCCCCCCAAAAAACAAAAAACCAAAAATGGGTAAGAGACCATTGAGATGAACTACTTTGCTACACCTCTAATTAGTTAACTAATTGGAAGCATTGTTGTAATGAAGAAATGGTAGCTAGGGACAATTATTCAAGCTAGAAATAAGCATGTGGGGTAAAGGAGAAGTAGTTACCTTGTAATTGTAAGTAACGTGCATGTGCACACATGTGCACATGGACACACACACTTTTTTTTGGGTGAACACACACACACACACATGCACGCACGCACGCATGCATGCACGTACGCACGCACGCCTTGCTCTGATCTTCGATAGCAATTGTGTACGAGAGACAAAGTCATTTTGGTGACAAAATGTTCTACTTTTCTCTTTGAACTAAAACATTTTAAAGCTATGAGTTACTTATTGAGACAGGGAGTAAGGCAAAATCATATAAAAAGAGTTGTTATTGTCCAAATGAAGGCGATGACTTATGAATATGAAGGTGGCTTAGCTCTATTAAATGTGAAGATATGTTAAAGACACAATGGCTATGCATGAGGCTTAATATTAATAACCTGGGTATGACCCCTTTATGAGGACGGATATAAATAATTTTATAAAAGAATTGTAGAGAGAGGGTATAGATTTACCCCCTATCTTTTCACTGGAAGTGGAGAGTGGCTTATAGGGGAGAATCCTATGCTTTGGGAGTTCATTGGTTATCTCAAAGAAAAGGGGATTTGTTATGATAAGTTTTTCCTTGTACTGAAATCTCGGTGGTTGGGATGATATTTCGTCATGAGATTCAAATGAGGGTAATAAGAGGAGAACATAGCTATGGAAGCGTAGGTGATTGGGAATTTTTTTGAGGAACATAGCTATGCAATCGTATGGCAAAACTTTCCCCAACATAAAGTTACAAATGCTAGCTTAAAAGTTTTTTATACGCTAATACTTTACATACAATTTTGTTTAAAGCTAAAATTTGAAACTTTTAACCTTATAGATGGCTTGTGCAGATCAATTTGAGTACTTGGAGGGATGAATTCATAAGTTACATATGAAATTTATGTTAATTTTTGGGAAATTCTATCAAATTTAAAGCTATAAATATTAGCCTAGGCAACTTGGAAAAGGCTTTAAATTCGCCATTGGGCTAATATCCTCCCCTCATTTTTTCCATGATTGGAATGAGATTAATATTGTGAGATGTTTGGCTTTATGGATATCAGAGAATACCCTTTGGACCACTTTATTTTACCATACATGAGTCATGGAAAATGGAGACATACATGGATGAACATGGCATGGTGCACATTGCACTCTAAGAAATAGCTAGACAAGATCTTGTTTATGGGCAAACAAAACGAGGTGAAACAATTCATGAAGGTGTCCCATGAACACCCTAAATGGAATAATGGCACCTTCATAGCCAATTAATGTACTGAAACTTATTGCACACTACTCAATGGAGTGGCTTGGTGAATGAAAGAATCCAAATATTGTCTTTTGAAACCTACCATACTATTTGTAACTCTAGATAACCAACTTTCACACCTTTATGTGTGTCACGTAGCTCAAGAAGCCAAAAGCTTCTCTAGCATAACGGCAAGACAACAGCCACTTGTGAACCACTATTCGAGTTGCAACTGCCACTGCAGATTCACTTGCAATGACAGGAGGCTACTCTACTTGAGTCTTAATCACCTTGGTTAACATTGTCCACATTCACTTGCGATGACATGAGGCTACTTGAGTCTTAATCACCTTGGTTAACATTGTCCACACTCTCCACTCCCTTTGTGAGCTCACCCTCCAGCCCAGGCCCAAGCAGCAACCTGTGTTTAGTCTCTCCACTTCACACTGTAGAGTTTGTGCAAACTCGGATACCTTCATTCGGGAAGGGAGCTTGATGGAGCTAGTGCAAAACGTTCATTTGGTCTGCTTGCAAAGCAGCCAGAAGGTAGAATTGAGTGTGTTATCAAACGAATTCTTTTGATAAATGTGTGTAACCCAAGATCGTTCCTCGACCCTTCCTCACCAAGGGAACCCTCTAATCCTCATTGGATTTACCCCTCCTTAGAAATAAAGGACACAATGAAGAGGGATAATAATGAGGAGCCTCTTGGAACAAAGGTCTTCTTCCTTAATATGACCATTACAGTGGTGCATCCCCAAAATGGCATTGCCGTAACAAGTGAATTCAACAAGTTGGAGCATCTGGTCATCCTCTCCCAAATTATGCCTATACTCTATATGGAGACTGGGAAATTCAATGCCTTTATACAGATCAAAAAGTTAAAAGGCAACTTTGAAAACAATAGATTGAATTTTAAGAAGAGTCGAGGGATCATCCTGAAGTTTCTGGAGAGAGATTTCTCGGGCAGCTCCTTGGACACCTGACAAATTGCACAATGGATAGGAGTGTTTCAGATTAAAAGGATACCTACTTACAATTATCTTAACCTTCAGTGGGGTAGCAGTCCGACCCACTCTATGATGATGGGCGCATAGCTGCCCATGCATAGATTATGGTGTACGAACCTGCTGTGGGAATGTGGTTGGTGGGCTACACACAGACACACTTACTATCCCTTCCTCCATTAGTTTGGCCACTTGATCATTAAATCTCCCCCCGACAACCCCCCCTTCCAAACCCCTCTTTCAATTTCTCTCCCTAGTATTTCCCTCTTTTTACCCACTCTCCATTCATTTCCCTCGCATTTCCCTTCTTAAATGTTCCCTTTTCCCTTTATTTCCCCTTTATTGTCTTACTCTATTTATTACTTTTTAATTTCCCCTTTTCCTACTTTTCCTACTTCCCCCCTTTTTCCTAGTTGTCTTTATTTTCCTAATCTCTCAAATTTCCCTAATTATTTTCTATTTTTCCTGATTATTTCCTAGTTTCTTCCTATTTTACCACCTATTCTCTATTTTGTTCTAAGTTGCTAGTTTCCTCTTTAATTTTCTCCCATGAACTTCCATGAGCTTTCCACTCCCTACTACTTCTCCCATGAACTTCAATGAGCTTGCTAGTCTCTTAATTTTTTCTTATTAATCTTTACTTTTTCTTTCTTTTCCCCTATTTACTTAATTTATTCTCTTTTTCTATAACCTATCCTTAATTAACTGTACTGTTTTTGCTTATTTTTAATTATCTTTAATTCAATTTTCCTATTTCCTTACTTTCTCATTTTTTCATTGTTCTTATTTTTCTTCATCTGTTCTAACTTGTCTCTCCCTAATTTTCCCCAAAACCCCCCCTCTTCTCTCCCTAATTTTCCTATTTCTTAGCTATTTTCTTTCTATTTTTCTATTTTTACTACACACCTCAAACTAAACTACACGGAACTAATCCTCCTTAACTAACCCCCCATTAACCCAAAACCCCCCCGACTAACCTCCCTGACCAACCCTAACTATCCTTTAAAAACCTTGCCTTCTCCTACTCGTTTACTCATACTCCCTTGCTGTCCCGCTGTTGTGCCAGCTATACTACTCCATTAGAGGCCCACTGCCCTTCCCTTGACTCTCGCCTCCCTTATTGGCTCGCAGCTCGTGAGTTGTGCCCTTTAAGACGGTACCACGCTACTCCCTTTGCGCCTCACTTCTGGCACCTCCTAGCACGTGCTGCCTTAGTACCTCCATGGCTCCACCTTTGTTCTATGGCCCTTTTTGGCTTTACTGACTCCGAAGTACTCTGTTGCCCGCGTAATCTTCATAAACTCTTTGCTGCCCGTGCAACCTTCAGCTCCTATACCCATGCTACCCTTTGACTTGGACTAGGATGACACCTTCTCTGCATGGCTTCATCGATCGCGACTACCCCAAGCTCTTAGGACTCTAAGGTCCTTTTTTCACTTAGGTTATATATTTTTTTCATTACCCCCCCTTCCTCTTTCTTTAAAAATCACTTAGGAAAACCACCCCTCCCCCATTAATTTCATTTAGCTCATTTATGTTTTATCTTTCAATTTCCATTTTTCATCCTTTCCATTAATTTGCTTAGAATTTAGCTTAATTCTCTTACTAGTCAACATACATTTTTCCTTGTTTTTTATTATAGAATTTTTCTCTCACTAAAAGTCATTTTCCACAATACCCTTTCCTTTAAATTGTTTAAGGATAAGCCCTCACACACTATCTCTCTTATTTATTTTTCCCTTTATTCTAATCCTACTTTCTTGATATAATTGCCTCTACCTCCCCATACATTTAGTCACTCTAACTCCTTCTAAACCTCCTACAACCCTTCAAGCCCTTCTCCACCCCCTTTTTCCCCCAAACTTTTTTAATCTCCCCCCCCCCCCCCCTCCCTCTCTATCTAATTTATTTCCATCTTCCTCGTCTCTTACTATTTCCCTCCCCCTTCTCTCTACATATGTACTTTTTTTTCCCTCCCCCTCTCCACTTTTGTAATTGCCCTGCATTTTCTCCCTTTATGTTTTCCCTCTAGGTCTCCCCTTTATAAATCCCTTTAAAATTTCCCTCGATATATTTTTACTTTGATTAATTATTTCCATTGCACCTCCCTTTCCCCCCTATATTTACCTCAAGTTGGTTTACCCCACCCTATTCGCCGCAATTTGGTTCACCCTACTCCACAAACCCATCTATTTTACACCTATAATGCTACATTGAGCTATTTAAATTTGTGGTTAAGCTTCTATTTTATTGTGAAGCCGATAACAAGGGAGGGGCTATATGACACCTGTCTTCCCAATCAAAGTTAAGTTGGTTCATACCATGTTTTCTTGTTGGATGGTGGTAGGTAGGCAGATTCCCCTCTTCAATAAAAGTGATGCTTTCTAGGACTTATCCAAGCTAAACCTCAATAGAGTTTCCACAAAGTCATTTCTACAAAAGGGCCCACTGCTAGTTTCCTTTATAAACAGGGATTCACCGACTTGTACAAACTTTTCCGTTAATGCAATTAGTCCTATTTCATTGTCTAGCTTTGCTCTTTTGTCTTTTCACTATGCAAAGGGGTGTTGTAAAATCTTACACGCACACACACACACAAAGTCCTCCCATTGTGTGGCACATGACCAAGGAGGCAGGATTGGATGGTAACCCTATATGGGTAAGAAACGATACCTCTGAAGGAACACCCTCGACCACTAGCACATATTGACGGAAGTAGGAGATACTACAAAAGGGAATGTCATCTCCAAGTGTATAATAACCAACGGTGAGGTTGTAATTGGAATAAACCCCATAAGGCTTGTTTGATTACACCTCATATTTTGTGACCCCCAATAGTAGGCTTAGAACCACAATGGGATCGACTAATTGAGCAAAGGCATAGCGCTATGTTGCATATCACTTACTCTTAGCATGATAATAATGACTAAAATTAGAACTAGGAAATTATGCCACCTAGCACAAGCACGTCATTGCACCCTTGACCCCTATCATAGGATTTAAGAAAGTATCCATGCTAGGCTATTGAAACTCTTGTCCTGCCGTTTTTCATGGGAAGGAAGATTCTGCTTCAACTCATCAGTTTAATTCTTTGAAAACCTTCTATCCTTTTGCAAATGACTAATTGATGAAAAACCTTGCCTAGTTACATGGTAGACCATAAGAGACTCGACCTACTGTAGTCAATAAATATCAAAAGACTATGCCAAGAACTCTCAATCGAGGTCTGTATGCTTCAGGAGGGGGTCCCATGCATAGGCTCCATGTCTCATGTAGCCACGATGCGTGTTGTCAGGCACCTGAACATTACATGGAGCATGCTAGGAGTTCAAAGCCATGTAAATACAATCTCAAAACCATTGTGCATTATTATGGCTAGTGTATGTTCGTGGATAAGACTCTGGCTCTCGGGCAACCAAGCAGTAGATAGTCAAAATTGGTACGAAAAATGCCAAGAATTATCAATGAGGGTGTTCATACATAGAGGATGTGTCAGAAACGTCCAATGTGGCTTGAAGACCCAAAATGGGGTCACATGACTAGGATCTATGTCTCATGCAGTAAAGAGGCATGCTGCTAGCCCATGAGTAGTATATGGAGTATGGTACGAGTCCTTATTTATGTATAAGCAGTCTTGAAAACACCGTTTATCGTTGTGGCTAGTTTATGTTCATAGATACACTTCTAGCTCCCAAGTAGCCAAGTAGTAGAGTTTGTCGTCTATTATAGTGTTGTCAGTGTCTCGCACATACGGGCAAGGTATCTTTGACGAAGCCTAGCATCCCCATCGTAGGAGGCTATGTGCCTCGCTCCCAAGTCCTCCCTATGCCTGTGAGCACTCAAAGTGTGAGCTCCATGTGAGCCTAGGCAAGGGAGCTTGCGAATTATGAACGGCTAACAACGTGACAAAATTGTGAGGTGTTATAGGGGGTAAGCACCTAAGTATTATCCATCCTCCTTCATGGCTTTGTTCGCTTCCCCAAGACGTGTAGAGCTCGCTCCTTTTGATGTGTCAAGAAACTCTAGCACAAGGCTCATTTGGCATGTCAACTTGGCTATCAGAGGACTTTGTAAATGTGTGAAGCTTTGGATGCTTTGCATTATCTTTGGTCTTTTCTTAGCACAAGAAGGCTCGAAGGCTCGAAGATAATGGTGCATTCAATGCATGGCCAGTCTGAAAGCTTAGTTGGGGGGCTCAATGTCCCTGTCTTTGAAACCACCCCATGTCATGTCTTTACCTCTTCATGGTGCATTAGGCTATACATATCATCGTGGGGCTCCTTTATACACCTAATTTCCTTATCACCTGATTATTTGTGGCTTCATTGTTACAATGTATTAAGGTCCCCTATTTTTAATTTGCTGCTAGCCCATGAGTAGTATATGGAGTATGGTACGAGTCCTTATTTATGTATAAGCAGTCTTGAAAACACCGTTTATCGTTGTGGCTAGTTTATGTTCATAGATACACTTCTAGCTCCCAGGTAGCCAAGTAGTAGAGTTTGTCGTCTATTATAGTGTTGTCAGTGTCTCGCACATAGGGGCAAGGTATCTTTGACGAAGCCTAGCATCCCCATCATAGGAGGCTATGTGCCTCGCTCCCAAGTCCTCCCTATGCCTGTGAGCACTCAAAGTGTGAGCTCCATATGAGCCTAGGCAAGGGAGCTTGCGAATTATGAACGGCTAACAACGTGACAAAATTGTGAGGTGTTATAGGGGGTAAGCACCTAAGTATTATCCATCTTCCTTCATGGCTTTGTTCGCTTCCCCAAGACGTGTAGAGCTCGCTCCTTTTGATGTGTCAAGAAACTCTAGCACAAGGCTCATTTGGCATGTCAACTTGGCTATCAGAGGACTTTGGAAATGTGTGAAGCTTTGGATGCTTTGCATTATCTTTGGTCTTTTCTTAGCACAAGAAGGCTCGAAGGCTCGAAGATAATGGTGCATTCAATGCATGGCCAGTCTGAAAGCTTAGTTGGGGGGCTCAATGTCCCTGTCTTTGAAACCACCCCATGTCATGTCTTTACCTCTTCATGGTGCATTAGGCTATACATATCATCATGGGGCTCCTTTATACACCTAATTTCCTTATCACCTGATTATTTGTGGCTTCATTGTTATAATGTATTAAGGTCCCCTATTTTTAATGGCATCACCCACACCCAGCAAATAGATCGTGGCATTTTTCCTTTTTATGTAGGCCTTTAAATTATATTGCTCCCCCATGAGTGATCCTCATATGGGCCACTAAACTTGTAAGTATAAGCCCTAGAAAGTAATTGCCATAGCTTATGGGGTTGTTCGAGTGGCTTCTTTCTTAGTTACAAAAGTTTTTTGCACATAGCTTTGGGTGCAATGAACATAATTCATAAGTTTATAAAAATCTTTGCTAAATGTTAACCTGTATGGTAAGGGATAAGGATGCTACAATGTGCAAATCCTCAGAAAACTCTTCCAATGTTCTAGATTTTGCTCCCATCACTAAGTCATATGTGTATAATATCTTAACTATAATTGTAGGTGGGCCCTGTATATCTCCATGTCGGAGCTCGACCTTAAATTCAACCTTCGACATGTTTAAGTTTCGTATTAACCTTTAGATGTACCTGGTATAGCCCATAGGATTATGGCATACCTCAATCAGCAGATCCTATGGAAGGGATTAATAATGTGAATATATACACATTTTTGGGGTCACTAAGTTTGGAGTGCAATCGCCCTTCCTCTCTTAACTCCTATGATAGGGGTCAAGGGTGCAATGACATGCTTGAGCTAGGAGGTATCAATTCCCGATTCCAATTTTAGTCATTATTATCATGCTGAGAGTAAGTGATATGCTACATAGGGCTATGCCTTTGCTCAATTAATTGATCCTATCATATGGTGGGTTCAGGGGCTTGGTTCCAAGCCCACTATTGGGGGTCACCGAATATGGGGCATAATCAAACAAGTCTTATGGGGTCTATTTCGATTAGAACCTTGCCGTTGGTTGTTATGTACGTGGAGAGGACATTCCCTTACATAGTCTCTCCTAGTCCCAGTCAATATATGCTAGTGGTTGGGGGTGTTCCTTTAGAGGTATCCTTTCTTACCCATATAGGGCTACCATCTCCCTAGTTATGTGCCACACAAGGGGCGAACTTTGCACGTGCATGCGAGTGTGTGTGTGTGTGTGTGTGTACGTGCATGTGCATGTGTGCGTGCACGTGTGCATGTGTGCATGTGTGTGTGTATGTGTCGCTACTATTGGTGGGGAAGATGCTTTCATGAGCAAGTCCAAGTTGTTCCAAGATGTAACACATGTGAGAGAAGGTGGCCTTAGATCTGGTAGATGAGTTTTAACAGGCTGAGTGAAAATTGGACATTTGTTGCATGGTAGTTATGCAAAAATTGAATGGGTCCTCTTTTTGTTTTCAGACTTCTACAATCTCATCTTGTTTGAAGTGAAAAGACGATGAATCTACACACAACCAAGACAAAGTTTCAAAACCAAATCAATTCAATTTTCCTTCCTCTTCATTGCAACTTGATATGTAGTGCACCCTATGCACAGATTCTATATAGAGGTTTTCATCATCTTTGATGTTGCAGTGTGATATTCTTCGAGATCCTGTTCTTCATTCTTCTCATGAATCTCAACAAGTGGGCTCGTGTATATACTTTTGTTTGAGATATGGTGCCATGAGCACATATTAGAGGCTAAGGTATGGTATAGGAATGCATTAAAGTAGCCACCCTAGGATGTGGACTACATGATGTGGAGATGTGGATCAAGGATATCCACAAGGAGAAATGTGGATGAGAGGATACCACATGTGTTGACTATTCTAAAGGCTCTCTCTATATAAGAAGCCTACTTTGTATTGTTCAAGTACACATTGCAATAGATTGAGTGTTTGCTACCCTATGTCTCTGTTGTGGTGCTTTGATCCTCCTTGATCCCTCACTTTGACATGGTATCAGAGCTCCCTTGTCTTGTGCTGAGGCATTGCGATTCTTGAGAGAGTGAGAGTGATCGAGAGTTTGAAAGTTCTCTTGAGTGTTCTTTGTGAGAGCTCATTTCCGTTGAGAGATTTCCGTCCATTTGATTGAAAGATATTTCCATTCATTCCTTTATAAATATTTCCGTTCATTGAGTGATAGCGAATTCCGTTCATTCTATCTCTTTCGGTCGGTGTGACGATTCTTCCTTGCTTATAAGAGTTACCTTCCTTATAAGAGTCCCATTGAGGGAGAGAGTATCGTTGGAGGGCTTTGTGAAGCAGCTCCTACAACCGATTGGAAGCGGCCTATCGACCCAGTGCTCCATGCAATTGAAGCTCTAACTCCACCTGGACTCAGGCAGCAACATAAGCACCATCAAGCCCCAATAGAGCAAAGAGTGGCTACACAACAGCAAAGGCCCCTGCTAGAACAAGCTCCCACTCGGCTTTTACTCTTGACTCGATGGTCTCCCCAACCTTAAGCATAGCTTTGATAAAAACATCCGTGGAGCCTTCATTGCGACCTGTGAGGAGGGACCCCAAACGACCCAGCAATGCCTCGCCATGGTCAAACGACTCCAGTCGGTGCATCAATGTAGCTCCACCAGCTTGCATGCATAGTGACTACCCACAGTCGGCATTACAAACGACTCCTCAGCCGATTTCACCTCTACGTCGACCCGGACGACCACAAAAGCGCATGTAACTCCAGCTACGAGAAGTTACAAACATAACAGCTCCTATCAAAGCTCATGGCAGCAGCACCTCCACTTCTCGTGAGCTGCTGGTGAAGTACTGATGCTATCCCCTCTTCGGCTCCTGTTCTAGCATTAGCGACGGTAGTTTAACTCACTCTCAAATCCCTTTAGTTCAGAAGCCACTCTTTATTGGTGTTGAGCCTCAACCCAGCCTCTTGGGTCATTGTGGGTATGTCTACTACGGATATAATTGATGATGCAAGTGAGAAGAAAAATGTGGAATTGAGAGGGCCAGATACACTGGAAGGTTCTCATGATTATCATAAGGTCCCCCCCCTCTGACAGTGAGCCCTACTGCTGTGAGCATGCTGCGCGAAATCTACCTCAGCCCAAGCCCTGCCCCGTGACTTTGTAACCGTTTCAAATATAATTCAAACATTCTCTGAAAGTTAATTGCTTTTGTAACTTCGAACTGTTTACAGAACAGAAACGATACTCGGGATTGCCCCAAGCTTTTGTCCTGGGCACCTTGTGATGTGCAAAGTCCAATCATTGAGTGCACCATTTTAAGCAGTTTTATTTACATGTTACCATTCTTGAATTTTAAATGCTGATGTTTCTTATGATTTCCTGCAGTACGTTTCACTAAAAAAATCAGAGATGTCTTATAGAATGGACGTGTTGCGGTAGATTGATAAGAGAATCTGGTGCTTCATGCGAAGCTTATAAATAGATATCATCCTTCCAAGCATATTCTGAATGTTATAGTCTATCCAAAGTAAGCAAAATGCTTATACGTTGGAAGAGGCAATTGGCAATTAAGAGTGACGAGCTTGAAGATCACGCATCTACCGATCTCTGGTGGTCATCAGTATCTAAAAGAATAGTTCAAAGAGTCTACGAAGAGTTGTAACCATTTCATTCATTCAATTTCATTATTCTGTGAGTGAGCTTCCAAAAAGATTGTTCGATTTCTTATCTTGCTGCTTCATTCATTCAATTTCATTATTCTATGATTTCACTCATTCGTGTCGTTTGGGGTTGCGAACATGCTCTTCCAATATCATACTTGCATCAATATTGTTTCCACTGTCGGGTTTCTCACCAAGTATCCTTGGTTTTGCTAATCCAGCCCAGAAGGTCGAGCTGTATGAAAAAGGAAAGGGTGGCAAGATTAAAACAACTATGAGGGTCTATGTAAAATGCGGAATTGTGAATGTCAGGCACTGCGATGTGGTTACACGTTCAGATTGAGATGTTTTCGCAGAAGGAATGGCGCAATAATTTGTTGAATCGTATTTTGTGTACCTTTTTCATATTGATTTGTATTCGATATCTGCCTACACGATCTCTACAGCATTGCGTATCCTACACCGTTGAATTGCAAAGGGACTTATGAATAAGGAGCTGAACTATTGTGGGGCTCTCGGTTGCAACTATAGCACCTTATTTCAGGCGAAGGTGCTTTTGCTTGCTGCCTGGCTTACTGTTGGGTGTGACGAATTCATCGAGAGGCTTGAAACCGGTCAGACCATTCATTGATATACATTGCACTCCCCACATGACAACAAAAATTCAATTCCGCAAAAACGATTCCCAACTCAAGTCAGGGCAGGCCTGTTGAATATAATTCAACTTGTTCAGATCGTCAATGCATTCAAAAAATTATACTCACTACCATTGCAAGATGGCATGGCACAATGAAATATTAGATCTACTCTACATCATGACGTCTCACTTTTCTTGCATCTTGGGAAAAGTGAACATATACTTTTGCCGGAATTCTATGCATTTAGGACTTGAGACTACAGTTTGCATATGTACAAGCATATTATCTTCTTGGTGTGGAGGTTGGACCTACCATGAGGGCGATGATCAAGAGGAATTGTTTGAAAGAGATGAATTATGTAAAGTGTGCAGTATGCTTTCCTTGTGGAGGAAGGTTACCAGTGATAAAGCACTACACTTCATCACCTTTTCATATTGACCTTGGAAAGTACCAGATCTCCTGGATTTGTGAAATCAAAAGATCAGGCCAGGGAGATCTTGCCTTAAGATAAAAAGAAAACAAAAGCAAGGAGAACCAGATTTAGCTTTTTCCCAGCCATTGTCATAGAAATGAAAAGCTTTGATGCTCAGATCTATACAAGGAGACAGAGGCTTTTGACTTGAATGCATCAGATTAGCCTCAGAAAATGGCATGTTGAAGGCTAAAAGGAATTCATCTCCAGAAGGTAAGTTCGTCTTCTAACCAAAGAACTGGCTGCGGTTTTGAAGGGCTCCTCGAATGCAGACGAGAGTAGATGATGAGTCTCTGCTCCTTTGCCTGAAACTTCATGGCTGGGTCGAATGTCCACAAGAGTAGCTCCCCTCATTCCACCTCCACCAGGCAAGTCCAAGAGAGGAGCATACCATAGCTTCATGTTGAGAGCAGGCACTTGAGTCCGGTTGGAAGAAGCAGAAGCTGCTGCAATGGGCTTGTCTCTGAAATTTTGAAGCTGTTGTTTGCCCATGCACAGAGTTCCTTGACCATGAGCATCCGCCAGAACGAGGCTCTCCAGTGTGGGATGCTCGCAGATGATCTGCTGTAGCAGATGATGTCTCGCAGCAGCAGCTATGAGGGAGCTTATAGTCCACACCACTCTCAGCTTCAGACCTCCGTTGGTGAAGAAGGACTCTGGTATGCTCACACTGTCGTCTTGGGAGCCGCTCCAGATCTCTGCTTGCTCGACGTCCACTCCTTCCGTCGATCCATCCTGCATCGTGCCCAGACATCGCTCCCTCGATCTCTGCTTTTCGCAATTCACCATGGATGACGCAGATAGAATCACGCACCTCTCCAGAGTGCTTCCGAATTCCGCCCTCCACTTCAGTACAACCCCCTCCTCTACCCCTAGCTCTCCTTCCGGAAGCTCGATCCTCAGGTTCCGAACCTGTTTGAAACTCCTCAGAACCTCCCCCGGAGAGTGGTGCGAGACCTCCGGGAGCACGCCGCCGCTGCTGCTGCTCTTCTTCTTGGGCGCGAGGTGTTGCTGCAGCGCATGCAGGGGCTTCAAGAGGAAGCTACCCACGAGGAATCGGAGCAGCTGGGCGAGGACGAAGGCCTTCCCCTTGGGGACGACGCTACTGCTGCTGCCGCCGTAGTGGTGGCTACTGCTGCATTCTTCTTCGATAACGCAGTCGATCTTGACGACTACGTCTTCCACCTGCGGAATGAGGGTGCGGAAGCGGGTGGAGACGGCAGAGCAACGGCCGAGGGACTTGATGTCGCAGAGCTTGTTGAAGATGAGGAGGAGGATGGGGTCAGGGAGGAGATCGAAGGAGTCGATAGAGAGCATGGCAACGTCGCGAATCATTGTGAGGAGCAAGCTCTGGCCTTTGCTCTGCTCTCGCTCGCTCGCTCTGAGGAAGGCTACCGGTCAAGCTGCTAAACACCTGAGCGTAATCCCTGAGTACACTACGCAATCATAATCTACCTTGCAAGCTGCTCTATCCAAAAGGTGCACGAAGGCGAGGAGGATGAGAACGAATGTGCTATCTCGCAATGCATTTCTGTGAGCTCACCGCCTAAAATAGCAACGTTCTGCACGCAAACAACGCAGCTCTACTCTCCCACATCAAAGCTCATCTGGTGGGGAGCAATTGGACAAAAAATATCTGATGGGGGTGCAAGAAAAGGGATGGGACGTGGAAAGTGAGCTGTGGGAGACGGAAAAGTGCAGGGATCGTGAGGATAAGCATCGATGGAGCAGCTGCCGACGTCATGCGAGAGGGCTGGAGCTCGCCCCCACCAAGCTGTGACGCCATAGCCCGCGAGCTCAAGGCGCAACCATAGAGCAACTCACATTCCTCTCAAAGGCACTGCCATAGACGAGCTCAAGGCTTCTCCATAGCCAAGCTCAAGGACGAAGCTCCTCCATAGCCTGAGGTTCCGCCATAGCCAAGCTCAGCATCAAGCTTTACAAAACGTTCAGGTTACCCAAACCCAAAATTTGCATCAACTAACTTTATCATCAGGTAACCCAACCATTGAGTCTGGCTTTCCATGGGTGTTCCCAAAATCATTCGAAAGGGAAGGTTGTCCGGCAACACTCCCGAGCACTAATTAGAGCTTTGGTGGGCCACACGATTCTGAGAGGCTTCTGTAACAACGAATAACCAGCCTGGGTCTACATTTTTTTCCATGCTTTGTGTAGACCCCTCGAACCCTCGACTTGCAACACGGGTGTCACCTGATGCAGCCCGAAATCATTTGATTTCGAGTTGTCTGGCCATAGCGGATGGAAGGTTGTTAGGCAACATAGCTCAAGAGCAGCAGCACCAGTTGAAGGCTTTGGTAGGGATTAACCAGGCTACCAAGGAGTTGTTGTCTGTGCTATGTGAACACCACACAGTGACGACACTCGTCCATCAAAGCTCATTTGCCGTCCATTGGTGTGGAGCCCGCCTAACTATTTCACCCTTTCACAAGCTTACCTACATGGCCTTTAGGGAATATTCGGTGGTAGTGGGTTCCCCAGAGGACCCCTTTCATGGTCACATGTCGGGTGACCAAATGTCGTCTCCTACGAATTCAAAGCACCGTAGCTGAGATTAAGTTCAACTCACGTCCTAGCTGAGTGCATGTTTTAGCAAGGTGGCACTTAGTTTTGCTGTTTATTTGTCTAACCAAAGGCCCTCTCTACATCATACATAAGATGTCCTTTGAGGTATCTATCAATAACCAACTCAATGCTTTGGCAAAGTATGAGTGACTTTATTATCTCTTAACGACATGTTAAACATGCTATATGTTTTAACCCCTGGGAAATAGATACTTTAAAGACTTTTTGTGAAGGAATACAAGTTGAAATATAGAAAATGAGAGTGTGGATAGTGGGAATGCTACTTTATTTAAGATTTATGTTTAGTATGTGTAGTCGTTTGAAAGCTCTTGAAAAGAAGAAGCCATTGTCATTGTAAAATCAGAGAATGGACTTCAGAGTAGCTATACCATTTTGTGCAGAAAAAGAGATTTGAAATTTCTTGTTAGGACCATTTTATGCATTATGGAATTGTGTTGTTTAGGTTAACTTTAATGTAATTCAAGGAGTTATTTTAACAATAGGTGGGAGAAGGCCCTTGCTATTTTTGTTGTACTAGGTTAAACTTTTCTCCAATTTATAGTTTTTCATTTTTTTATTTTTTAATAAATGCCGGATATATTAACGGGGTGGTGAGCCCATCAAAAAGAAAAAAAGACCATTTACAAAAGTTGGCTCAAGGTGGACGCAAGTCAGGGGCCTACGCTGCAAGCAGCCCTGTGACCACCGAAGTTTGGTGTTGCCTTGAACGAGCCATAAAGGAATCGGGACTGATGTCTAAACTAAACTTCAAAGGAAGATGGAGGATTCCCTGGTAGGAGACTCCTTGGAAATGCCTTTGACATTAGCAGCTAGATGGTCATATGTTAGAGCCGTGATCCTTCTGGCCGTATGGGAGTTTAGGATCTTCAAGACAAAGGTGGACTTTGGAGGACAAGCGAAAGCAATTAAGTGCCTAGCCGGATCCAATTCATAGTTTACCATGGTCCTTTTTGTAATTTTCCAATGTTGTTCATTTTTCATGTATGTATCATCTTGCATTTGCGTGCTCTTCATTGGACCCCTATTTGGGAATTTTCTTCTCTTTAAAAGCTTTTATGGATCCCACAATTAACTTTACCTATTGTCCGTGCATTGCTTCATGAGTGCATTTTTAATATTGGGCACACGTTTCTCTTATGTAATGTTGAACCCCACACCATGAGTACACTTTTCAATGTCGAATGCACTTTTACAAGATCCATCACACTTAAGAGCCTTGCCCACTAACATGTGCCTCTCCTCAAAAAGTGTGTATGGTTACATATGTGTCTATGTGCCTAGAAGCAATGTATGCAAGGATGCATCTTTGGATAGCAAGGACCAATCTAAAAAAGCTGACTCATCTTTAGGTGATGTGTTTCTGAGGTAAGGCACTAACCTCCTCATGTTTAGATGATGTGTAACTTGTGTGTGTTTGTGCTATGATCACAACAAGCATAGAAAAGTGATAGTGCATGTGATGTACAAGAAGCAAGCTTTTGTTCAATAGAATGAGGAGTTGTCAATAAACAATTTGTTTAGTACCAATTCTAAAGACTTCTTGGGGAAGTTTCTTGAGCAACAAGCCCCATCTTCTCTCATAGACAACAAATCGCACATTATATGATGCCCCTAACCTGCTATCACTCGATCTCTTGCAATTACCAGGTCCTACTTCCTACACACTTTTCATACCCAATGGTGTCAAACATGTAATGCTAAAGCTTCACAACGGATGATCGAAAGATCCTGAGGGCCTACATACTGAGTTCATTGCATGTGGAATAAATACTTTGGCCCTCATCAATCCACACCCAAGAATGGCAATTAAAGGATGAAACGACTTGAAAAACTAAATGATTGAACCAAAAATATATGATAAAAGTTTTCCTTAAATTTGATCTCAAGTAAAATAATTATTAATTAAAAGTTATAAAGATGAAAACCTAGAAAAAAATAAGTTAATGTAAAACTAGATAAAAATAAAACGTAGAACTCCCAAGTCCAACAAAAAAGGACATATATTTTCTTCTAACAACACACTTATAATCAACAAGTATATCAAAATCTCACTAAAAATAATGATTAGAATTTTCAAGAAAAACATTAAATATAATTTAACGGAAATAAAGAACAAAGAAGGAAATAAGATGTGAAAATAGAAAGCATAAAAAATTAAATAGCAAAATTTGGGGATATAGTAAATAGTGCTCTATAGGGATAAACATATATAAGGTTACTTAACTATAAGTTTTGATGGGAATAAGGGTTGCACAGATGACGTGTGTGTGTGTGTGTGTGTAGCCCTATAGACAAGAAACAAATCTCACAATAAGTAAGCCCTATATATCATGCTATAGAAAAAAAAACAAAACTTGATAAATATATACATAACTAAAAGTGAAGAAAGCAATGAGGCAAATCCACCATAAGCCATGACTAGCCAGAGGGCTCGAACATTGAATGAGTTGAGGAAGAGCTAACAAAATCGAGTTCTCTTTTAAATGGACATTTGCCCAGGCCTTCTGGGAACTATCAACGCAAATGAAGCACCTAGCAAGAGCTAAGAACACCCTTCCCTACCAAAAGTACTAAATGCAACAAGCTTAGGAATGGCGGAAGAGAAGTATGGAAGACCACAACGCTGAGTTCCTCGATAGCTAGAGAGGCAAAATGTAAAGTCGGGAATATACATGAAAAGCTGATAGTACCCAAACCTCAATTGAGACACAATAAATGAGACAAAGCTTGCTGTTGTGATGTACCACATGTTGCAATTGCTTTTGAGAACATGGAGCAGAGAAGCGAGAAAAGAAACACTGGAAAGTGGTGGAAGAAAGCAAGTTTGTTTCCCATCATCCTAGTAAGGTAGCAGAATTTTTCAAGAGGGTCTTTGCAAGAGAAGAAGCCACTAAGACAAAGCTTGAGCAACAAACATAACATCTGAGCTGTGAGGCCCTGCAATATGTAGACGAGAAAAGCCAGCATCCAAAAAGCTAAGAAGGGATGAACATAATGCAATGACACCCTGTGACACAAGAGAGCCAACAAAGTGAGTTGAGAAGAGAAGAGCTGAAACTCGCAGCCAAAGAGGAAGCGTTCAATCCTTACGAGCAGAGCTGTGATGACCCGCCATGCAACGAGCAAAGCAAGAACCTTGTCAAGGCCATGAAGGAGGCGATCAGAAGAAATAACCACGATGACCAATAACAAGTTTGGTGAGCAACCCACCTTCTGAGGAAAATCAAAGGACCTGTGAGGACTCCATGTAGTATTGTAAGCCTGATGGCACTCTGCAAAAGGCAAAGGAAAAGGATGGCACAGTGGTGCGAGGCGAAAGGAAAGGGAACAGTAAGGTTGCGAATGCACAAGTAGGAGACAGAGAAAGGTCGAATGTAATTAGCATTATCAAGTAAAGGGACGAAAAGAGAAGAGAAATTGAAGTACCTGTGGGGAGGTGGAAGCCAAAAAAAACCCATGTGCAACAAGGAAAGTGAAGGTAACAGGCAACACAATGCGTCGTGAGCTAGCGAGAGAAGAAGCGAATAAGTAGCCAGTTGCTAGCAACAATGCGTTAACCAAGAGACAACGTTAAGGTGGTGGTAAAAGGTCTCAATGGAGAGGCAAGCGGCGACTACGAAGACAGAGAGCTTAATAACAAGTTGAGCATAGGTGGTGACTAAGCATCGACCGTTTGAGTCTATGAGTGCATGTGTGAAATGGTAGTTGTTTGTGCGTGTGTGTCTACAGACAAAACGCCGTTTACAAAGAAAACTGCCCTGCAAGAAAGTATGCAGTCACACGAGTGGGAGGTTTAGGGAAGGTTTTAGTAGTTATAGTGCACTTAGGGGTATTTGAATGAGTCTAGGAAGGCTTTTATTGCCCACTTAAAAAGTAAACACAATAATTAGGGTTAAGACGGTTATATGAAGTTTAAAAACATAACACTTAAATGAGAGCAATTAAATTCCCATGAAGCTCATGGTAAAATCAATAAGTGATCCAAAAAAAAATTTGTTCACCCAAGAGGCTCAAGCAAAAATGAATAAGCGATCGATAATTTTAATTAATAATTCATTAATAATTAAAGCCCATAAAATTATTTTAAGAACAATTTTATGAGTTAAAGAAGAGAAACAATTTATAAGTTAGAAAGAGAGGATTTTAAAAGAAAAAAAATTGAAAGTGAAAAAATGAGGAAATTAATGAAATAAGGAGAAGAAAAAATAATCAATAGAGATTAAATAAAGAGAAAACAAGAGGGAACGAGAAGTAAATAAGTATATGTAAACATGTAAATATAAGGGTTTTGGTGTTTTTAAAAGAAGGCAATTTAATACTAACAATTAAAGGCCTAGGACAAAAGGGGAATTAGAGGTTTTTTTAAATTTAAAAAAAAGGGGGAATTTCATTAAAAAACAAAATATTAAAGAGGGTTGGGGGGCCTTATAAACTAAGGGTTAAATCATTATTAAAATAGAAATTTTAAGGAGAGGGATTTTTTTTTGGCTAAGGATTGGTTGGGGTAGAAATTAAATGCAGGAGGAACAAGGTTAGAAGGGTTTGAAAAGGCAAGAAATTGTGTGTGTATGTGTAAGTGTGGGAAGCAAGTGCTATTTATTTAGGCATTAAAAAAGAACTTAAATGCCAACCATTAAGAGAAAAAAGCCTAGTAAATTTAAACAAGATAAGAAATAAATTATAAAAAATTTTCACAATTTATTTAAAAATCCTAAAAGGAGGGTAAGAAATTAATTAGGGGGAATAATAAAGAAACAAGGAGTGGGGGGGGGAAAGCAAGTAAATGGGACAATGAAAGTGTGTGTGTGTGTGTGTGTGTGTGTGTGTGTGTGAGAGAGAGAGAGAGAGAGTGAGTGAGCTACAATATTTAAGCAAAATTAATTGTTAGATATGCTCAATGCCCCACCCTCCTGGTAACCACCACTCAAGCACGTCATTGCACCCTTGACCCCTATCATAGGAGTTAAGAGAGGAAGGGCGATTGCACTTCAAACTTAGTGACCCCAAAAATGTGTATATATTCACATTATTAATCCCTTCCATAGGATCTACTGATTGAGGTATGCCATAATCCTATGGGCTATACTAGGTACATCCAAAGGTTAATACGAAACTTAAACATGTCGAAGGTTGAAATTGAAGTGGAGCTCCGACATGGAGATATACAAGGCCCACCTACAATTATAGTTAAGATATTATATACATATGACTTAATGATGGGAGCAAAATCTAGAACATTGGAAGAGTTTTCCAAGGATTTCCACATTGTAGCATCCTTATCCCTTACCATACAGGTTAACATTTAGCAAAGATTTCTATAGACTTATGAATTATGTTCATTGCACCCAAAGCTATGTGCAGAAAACTTTTGTAACTAAGAAAGAACCCACTCGAACAACCCCATAAGCTATGGCAATTACTTTCTAGGGCTTATATAAGTTTAGTGGCCCATATGAGGATCACTCATGGGGGAGCAATATAATTTAAAGGCCTACATAAAAAGGAAAAATGCCACGATTTATTTGCTAGGTGTGGGTGATGCCATTAAAAATAGGGGACCTTAATACATTATAACAATGAAGCCATAAATAATCAGGTGATAAGGAAATTAGGTGTATAAAGGAGCCCCACGATGATATGTATAGCCTAATGCACCATGAAGAGGTAAAGACATGACATGGGGTGGTTTCGAAGACATGGACATTGAGCCCCCCAACTAAGCTTTGAGACTGGCCATGCATTGAATGCACCATTATCTTCGAGCCTTCGAGCCTTCTTGTGCTAAGAAAAGGCCAAAGATAATGCAAAGCATCCAAAGGTTCACACATTTCCAAAGTCCTCTGAAGCCAAGTCGACATGCCAAATGAGCCTTGTGCTAGAGTTTCTTGACACATCAAAAGGAGCGAGCTCTACACGTCTTGGGGAAGCGAACAAAGCCATGAAGGAGGATGGATAATACTCAGGTGCTTACCCCCTATAACACCTCACAATTTTGTCATGTTGTTAGCCGTTCATAATTCACAAGCTCCCTTGCCTAGGCTCACATGGAGCTCACACTTTGAGTGCTCACAATAGCATAGGGAGGACTTGGGAGCGAGGCACATAGCCTCCTATGATGGGGATACTAGGCTTCGTCAAAGATATTTTGCCCCTATGTGTGAGACACTAACAACACTGTGATAGAAGACAAACTCTACTACTTGGCTACCCGGGAGCTAGAAGTGTATCTATGAACATAAACTAGCCACAACGATAAAAAGTGTTTTCAAGACTTCTTATACATAAATAAGGACTCATAACATACTCCATATACTACTCATGGGTTAGCAACATGCCTCTTGACTGCATGAGACATAGATCCTAGTCATGTGACCCCATTTTGGGTCTTTAAGCCACATTGGACGTTTCTGACACATCCTCTATGTATGAACACCCTCATTGATAGTTCTTGGCATTTTTTGTACCAATTTTGACTATCTATTGCTTGGTTGCCCGAGAGCTAGAGTCTTATCCATGAACATACACTAGCCATAATAATGCACAACGGCTTTGAGATTGTAATTACATGGCTTTGAACTCCTAGCATGCTCCATGTAATGTCCAGGTGCCTGACAACATGCATCGTGGTTGCATGAGACATGGAGCCTGTGCATGAGACCCCCTCCTAAAGCATACAGACCTCGATTGAGAGTTCTTGGCATAGTCTTTTGATATTTCTTGACTACAGGAGGTCGAGTCTCTTATAGTCTACCATGTAACTAGGCAAGATTTTTCATCAATTAGTCATTTGCAAAAGGATAGAAGGTTTTCAAAGAATTAAACTGACGAGTTGAAGTAAGATCTCCCTTCCCATGAAAAACGGCAGGTCAAGAGTTTCAATAGCCTAGCATGGATACTTTCTTAAATCCTATGATACGGTTCAAGGGTGCAATGACGTGCTTGTGCCAAGTGGCATAATTTCCTGGTTCTAATTTTAGTCATTACATTATTATCATGCTGAGAGTAAGTGATATGTAACATAGCGCTATGCCTTTGCTCAATTAGTCAATCCCATTGTCGTTCTAAGCCTACTATTGGGGGTCACAAAATATGAGGTGTAATCAAACAAACCTTATGGGGTTTATTCCAGTTACAACCTCATCGTTGGTTATTATACACCTGGAGAGGACATTCCCTTTTGTAGTATCTCCTACTCTTGTCAATATGTGCTAGTGGTCAAGGGTGTTCCTTCAAAGGTATCATTTCTTACCCATATAGGGTTACCATCCAATCCTGCCTCCTTGGTCATGTGCCACACAATGGGAGGACTTTGTGTGTGTGTGTGTGTAAGATTTTACAACACCCCTTTGCATAGTGAAAAGCCAAAAGAGCGAAGCTAGACAATGAAATAGGACTACTTGCATTAACGGAAAAGTTTGTACAAGTCGGTGAATCCCTGTTTATAAAGGAAACTAGCAGTGGGCCCTTTTGTAGAAATGACTTTATGGAAACTCTATAGAGGTTGAGCTTGGATAAGTCCTAGAAAGCATCACTTTTATTGAAGAGGGGAGTCTGCCTACCTGCCACCATCCAACAAGAAAACATGGTACGAACCGGCTTAACTTTGATTGGGAAGACAGGTGTCATAAACACCCCTCCCTTGTTATTGGCTTCACAATAAAATAGAAGCTTAACCACAAACTTAAACAGCTCAATGTAGCATTATAGGTGTAAAATAGATGGGTTTGTGGAGTAGGGTGAACCAAATTGTGGGGAATAGGGTGGGGTAAACCAACTTGAGGTAAATATAGGGGGGAAAGGGAGGTGCAATGGAAATAATTAATCAAACTAAAAATATGTTGAGGGAAATTTTAAAGGGATTTATAAAGGGGAGACCTAGAGGGAAAACATAAAGGGAGATAATGTAGGGCAATTACAAAAGTGGAGAGGGGGAGGGAAAAAAAAGTACATATGTAGAGAGAAGGGGGAGGGAAATAGTAAGAGACGAGGAAGATGGAAATAAATTAGATAGAGAGGGGGGGGGGAGATTAAAAAGGTTTGGGGGAAAAAGGGGGTAGAGAAGGGCTTGAAGGTTTGTAGGAGGTTTAGGAGTTTAAGTGACTAAGTGTATGGGGAGGTAGAGGCAATTATATCAAGAAAGTAGGATTAGAATAAAGGGAAAAATAAATAAGAGAGATAGTGTGTGAGGGCTTATCCTTAAAAAATTTAAAGGAAAGGGTATTGTGGAAAATGACTTTTAGTGAGAGAAAAATTCTATAATAAAAAACAAGGAAAAATATAAGTTGACTATTAAGAGAATTAAGCTAAATTCTAAGCAAATTAATGGAAAGGATGAAAAATGGAAATTGAAAGATAAAACATAAATGAGGTAAATGAAATTAATGGGGGAGGGGTGGTTTTCCTAAGTGATTTTTAAAGAAAGAGGAAGGGGGGGGGGGGTTAATGAAAGATATATATAACCTAAGTGAAAAAAGGACCTTAGAGTCCTAAGAGCTTGGGGTAGTCGCGATCGATGAAGCCATGCAGAGAAGGCGTCATCCCAATCCAAGTCAAAGGGTAGCATGGGTACAGGAGCTGAAGGTTGCACGGGCAACAAAGAGTTTATGAAGATTGCACGGGCAACAGAGTACTTTGGAGTCAGTAAAGCCAAAAAGGGCCATAGAACAAAGGTGGAGCCATGGAGGTACTAAGGTAGCACGTGCTAGGAGGTGCTAGAAGCGAGGCACAAAGGGAGTAGCATGGTACCATCTTAAAGGGCACAATTCATGAGCTGTGAGCCAATAAGGGAGGCGAGAGTCAAGGGAAGGGTAGTGGGCCTCTAAAGGAGTAGTATAGCTGGCACAGCAGCGGGATAGCAAGGGAGTCTGAGTAAATGAGCAAGAGAAGGCAAGGTTTTTAAAGGATAGTTATGGTTTTGGTCAGGGAGGTTAGTCGGGGGGTTTTGGGTTAATGGGGGGTTAGTTAAGGAGGATTAGTTTCATGTAGTTTAGTTTGAGGTGTGTAGTAAAAATAGAAAAATAGGAAGAAAATAGCTAAGAAATAGGAAAATTAGGGAGAGAAGAGGGGGGTTTTGGGGAAAATTAGGGAGAGATAGTTAGAAGAGATGAAGAAAAATAAGAACAATGAAAAAATGAGAAAGTAAGGAAATAGGAAAAATGAATGAAAGATAATTAAAAATAAGCAAAATAAAGGCATTGAATTTCCGAGTCTCCATATAGAGTATAGGCATAATTTGGGAGAGGATGACCAGATGCTCCAGCTTGCTGAATTCACTTGTTATGGCAATGCCATTTTGGGGATGCACCACTGTAATGGTCATATTAAGGAAGAAGACCTTTGTTCCAAGAGGCTCCTCATTATTATCCCTCTTCATTGTGTCCTTTATTTCTAAGGAGGGGTAAATTCAATGAGGATTAGAGGGTTCCCTTGGTGAGGAAGGGTCAAGGAATGATCTTGGGTTACACACATTTATCAAAAGAATTCGTTTGATAACACATTCAATTGTACCTTCTAGCTGCTTTGCAAGCAGACCAAATGAACGTTTTGCACTAGCTCCATCAAGCTCCCTTCCCGAATGAAGGTATCCAAGTTTGCACAAACTCTGCAATGTAAAGTGGAGAGACTAAACACAGGTTGTTGCTTGGGCCTAAGCTAGAGGGTGAGCTCACAAAGGGAGTGGAGGTTGTGGACAATGTTAACCAAGGCAATTAAGACTCAAGTAGCCTCATGTCGTCGCAAGTGAATGTGGACAATGTTAACCAAGGTGATTAGGACTCAAGTAGAGTAGCCTCCTGTCATTGCAAGTGAATCTGCAGTGGCAGTTGCAACTCGAATAGTGGTTCACAAGTGGCTATTGTCTTGCCATTATGCTAGAGAAGCTTTTGGCTTCTTGAGCTATGTGACACACGTAAAGGTGTGAAAGTTGGTCATCCAGAGTTACAAATAGTATGGTAGGTTTCAAAAGACAATCTTTGGATTCTTTCATTCACCAAGCCACTCCATTGAGTAGTGTGCAATAAGTTTTAGTACATTAACTGGCTATGAAGGTGCCATTATTCCATTTAGGGTGTTCATGGGAGACCTTCATGAATTGTTTCACCTCGTTTTGTTTGCCCATAAACAACATCTTGTCTAGCTATTTCTTAGAGTGCAATGTGCACCATGCCATGTTCATCCATGTATGTCTCCATTTTCCATGACTCATGTATGGTAAAATATAGTGGTCCAAAGGGTATTCTCTGATATCCATAAAACCAAACATCTCACAATATTAATCTCATTCCAATCACGAAAAAAATGAGGGGAGGATATTAGCCCAACGGTGAATTTGAAGCCTTTTCCAAGTTGCCTAGGCTAATATTTATAGCTTTAAATTTGATATAATTTCCCAAAAATTAACATAAATTTCATATATAACTTATGAATTCATCCCTTCAAGTACTCAAATTGATCTGCATAGCCATCTATAAGGTTAAAAGTTTCAAATTTTAGCTTTAAACAAAATTGTATGTGAAGTATTAGCGTATAAAAAACTTATAAGCTAGCATTTGTAACTTTATGTTGGGGAAAGTTTTACCCAATGGCATACGATTGCATAGCGATGTTCCTTAAAAAAATTCCCAATCACCTACGCTTCCATAACTATGTTCTCCTCTTATTACACTCATTTAAATCTCATGATAAAATATCATCCTAACCACCGAGATTTTAGCACAAGGAAAAACTTATCATAGCAAATCCCCTTTTCTTTGAGATAACCAATGAACTCCCAAAGCATAGGATTCTCCCCTTTAAGCCACTCTCCACTTCCAGTGAAAAGATAGGGGGTAAATCTATACCCTCTCTCTACAATTCTTTAATAAAATTATTTATATTCGTCCTCATAAAGGGGTCATACCCAGGTTATTAATATTAAGCCTCATGCATAGCCATTGTGTCTTTAACATATCTTCAAATTTAATAGAGCTAAGCCACCTTCATATTCATAAGACATCACCTTCATTTGGACAATAACAACTCCTTTTATATGATTTTGCCTTACTCCCTGTCTCAATAAGTAACTCATAGCTTTAAAATGTTTTAGTTCAAAGAGAAAAGTAGAACATTTTGTCACCAAAATGACTTTGTCTCTCATACACAATTGCTATCAAAGATCAGAGCAAGGCATGTGTGCATGCATGTGTGTGTGTGTGTGTGTGTGTGTTCACCTAAAAAAAGGTGTGTGTGTGTGTGTGTCCATGTGCACACGTGTGCACATGCACGTTACTTACGTCTCCTTTACCCCACATGCTTATTTCTAGCTTGAATAATTGTCCCTAGCTACCATTTCTTCATTACAATAATGCTTCCAATTAGTTAACTAATTAGAGGTGCAGCAAAGTAGTTCATCTCAATGGTCTCTTACCCATTTTTGGTCTTTTGTTTTTTGGGGGGGCCTTTTATCTCACACCCATTCCCCATATCAATTATTAGGTGTTAAGTGAGATTCCCTATCTTAAACCCCCAAGACATCTTATATTTCATATTCAAAATCTGCATTATCAGATGTACTCATATTACACAGTATAGATTCCCAATAGCTAGTAGAATTTACTGCATAACTTCTAGAAAATGTAATCAAGTTCTTTCTTAGTTAGTGTATGCGTATTTCTCACCAAAACACCAAATTATTTCATATTCTAAATTTCTACTCCAATAGTACGTATGGAGATTAATAGCCATTCTATTGATTACAAAATAGTCTCCATGAGGAATCCTTGCAAAAATTACAGCATTCTTATCAAAAGCCTGAGCATAGCAAGTTCTTTGGAAACCAAGATCATGTCCATTGGTTATTGGTGTATAAAGTGACGAGACTTCCATCTCCTTTCCTATCTGTCCAAATGTTGAGAAAGGTAGTTGGACACACCTGCGTCAATCAAGATAAGACAAAAGTTACGACCTTTGTTTTACACTTGTAACCACAAGCTTCAATGCCGAACCACAGTTCTTACCCCTTTCCATCCCAACAATCAACAAATAGAAGAGGAGTCCAAAAGGAAATCTAAGAATTTTTTTGATTTTGTGTCATCATTTTTAGTGATTTTTGCTAGAGGAATTCCATAATTAAGTGCTACTCTCCTTCCCATTCCTTATAAATTGTAGTAAACTGACACAAAACATCCTCACTCAATTATGTCTATACTCATAATGTTAGTGCAAGGCTAGAAATGTCAAAAAGTATCCCTACTAGGTTATTGAAACTCTTAGACTATCATATTTCAAGGGAAGGGAGCTTTTGCTCCAACTCATCAATTTAATTCTTTGAAAATCTTCTATCCTTTTGGAGAAGACTAATCGATAAAAAATTTTGCCTTGTTACATGGTAGAACTCCCAAGTATATTATAAGAGATTTGACCTAGTGCAGTCAAGAACTATCGAAAGACTATGCCAAGAACTCTCAATCAAGGTCTGTATACCCAAGAGGGGGTTGCATGCACAGGCTCCATGTCTCATGCAGTGATGATGAATGTTGTTAGAACTTGGGCATTACATGGAGCATGATTATGTGTGCCACATGGTAGTTTTGAGTAACCACATTCCTATGATCTTGGCCAATTGCCTTCCCAACGTCACACACAAATAATAACCCCCCCTTCTCTCTCTCTCTCTCTCTCTCTCTCTCTCTCTCTCTCTCTCTCTCTCTCTCTCTCTCTCTCTCTCTCTCCCCCCAAATCCTTCCAACATGAATACCATCTTCCTCCAATGCACAATACATTAGGTAGTATTGGATAGAAGGAAGATTTGCAAGGGTGAAACTTGAGACACTGCATGCATTTCGAGGCATGTGGAGGGGTAGAGAAAATGTAAACATCTAATTGACACGGGCAGCGATGGCCGATGTGTTGAAAGGGGCAATCAATAGGTACAGGCTAGGCATGTGGCTAAGGACAAAAGTGGTTTGGATTGACTTTGAGCGACCAAAGGTGTTCATGATTAACACTCGCCCATACTCCGTGGTACACTCGAACCTTGGCACCTACTACTACTGTATTGGAGTTGTGTTTGCTTTATCAATTTTTCATTTTGAAGATGCAACAACCCACTAATGGAGGGAGATGATTGGATGATTCATATCAAGGATCAAGCAATGATCGATCGTTCAATTGTATAGTTTTGTATCCTTCAATTCATCTTCATCATCGTTTTGTTTTGTTTCAAATGCTCCGCCATAAATCAAACAGTCCACTGCCCCCTCAACGTATTCCCATCTACAACATACTCTTCTACTATAAGGATGGGTTCAAGTACAATGTTTTAGAGCAATCTCTTGCTTTTGCTCTATCCATCGAGCAGCTTTCGCTCTATCTGTCGAGCTTTGTCTCAAGAATAGTAGGTCTTGTTAACGGTTTGAGCTTGGTTCATGGATGTGTTGATTGACATCGATGCTTAGAGTGAGTGAAGGAGCTTATAGCAAAATGAGGGCCAACATTTGAACATTTTGTGCCTTCCCATGTAATCTTGTAAATATGCACTGTGTGCCTAGGGATTTTGTTAGGAATGCCTTGAAGTCGAATCGTGCCAAGAGGATTGTAAAACTAGGAGCAGTAGAGTAGAGAAGATAGGAAGAGAAAGAAACCATAGGGTTAGCCCTCCCTTTAAAAGGTGCTTTGTATAAAAGACCAAAATTCTTACTTTGGTCTTTAGTGGTTTGTATACTAGTTGAGGAATACAAGTTTCTCTTCTTTTCAAGAATTGTGTCTTATGTTCTTCTTGCATCTTGACTTTAGTGATTGCCACTCATCCCCCTTCCCTCTCTGTCGTATCTCTTGACTACCTTCCCCTCTCCCAAACCTTCTCCCCCTTCTTGTCTTGTGGATTCATTCTTGCAACAACTCTGAGAGCTATTTGGATTGTTCATGCTTGCACAACTCCCACAAGGAGTAGCTGTGAGTAGGAGGCTCCACACTTCCAAGATCCCCATGAAACATGAGTCATGGTCGAAGAATACACATTTTTGGAACCATTGCTAGGGAGTTAGAGGTATGCTTCTACTTGCATGTGCTTCTCTCATTACTTCCCATTTTCCAACACTTAGTAGCTTGGTGAAAAGTACTTGGTTTTGGTGTTTTGGAAAGGTAGAAGTTGAGGAAAGTGGAAAAGTGAGTGCGAAAGAGAGGGAAAGTCATTTTGAGTTGTCTTGGAGATGCTTTTTGAGGTCTCTAGTTGCCCAAACTTAGAATAAGGTAGTTTGATCATTGCTCCCACATCATTTGAGCTCTATAATGAGACTGTTGTATGCCTAGGTGTGACAATATAAATGAGAAAGCCCAAGGAGCGAAGCCCCCTTCATTTTAATCAGAGGTATACCAAACCTTGAAGACCACTAACTTGGGTGAAGCCAAGGAAACATCTCCACAGAAAGGCTTTTTATCAAATCTCTTTTTCTTATGGAAGGGTACATGCTGTTTTGAATCTATCCCTTCTTTTGGGATCCCATTCTTCCTTTCACAATTCATTGCAAGAGAGATTGCTGAGCTCAGTGAGCGAGGATGAAACATGTTAATCTCGGCTCTCAACTTAGACTTTAGACCTGCCACATACTTTCTGCGTTGATCTCGCTCATTAACTTTCTCTAAGGATTGTAATTGGATCAACGTTTGCCAAAATCTATCAATATATGTGGAGATCGTTTCCTTATCGAACTGCCTGAAAGTATCCCACTGTTGTCTAGCTTTTGCTTTGAAATGTGAGGGAAGAAAATCTCTCTTGATGAGCTTTTGAAAAGACTTCCAAGATTTTGGTTGCCTTTTATTGTGCTTAGTGATGTTCCACCAAAGTGCAGCATATAACAGCTTCAAAATATTGTACTCTTCATCATTTGCATAGCAAAGGAAGTTGAAAGCATTGAGAATCACCACTCCATTGTTATAGTCAAAAACTACCCAAAGACTCAACTCTTCTTCACACCAAGCTGCCAGTGCATGAAACAATCCCCAATCTATCATTGTGCCTGTTGATGGCATTGTTGATTCACCAACATATTCAAGAGTGCAAACATAAAGGATATGATCATGGTGACTGTGTGAATAGCTTGAGCATCACCTTCACAATCTTCAAGTTCTCTTAAATGGGCTGCAATCTCTTCTAACGGAGTTCTTCCATGCATCTTCTTTATCTCATCAGAAACACATGCCTATACTGGGCATAACATGCAATCAAGTACACCCGAGACCGTTTAGTAAGGTGGGATGAATCCAATACCAAACGTACCCAGTGTCTCCACCAAAAGATGTGACATGAAGTTGGGGGTAATAAACTTCACACAACTCTTCACTTTCTGCTGCTTTCGGACTGACTGACAAAGATATTTATCATTGATAATGGGACATGAAAAAGAAGCTTTTATGCCAAGATACCACACCATACTTTCCTCCCTTAGATGAGAATGAAGATGGTAACATCCCAAGTGATGTTGTAATAAAGCATAGGGAGAAGGAAAGGATCAGTAGAGGCCATAATCTCAACGAGCCACAGTCTCTAGCGGTCTGTGCCAAAGAGAAGAGCAATACATTGTTGAAAGAAGATCTTGCAGCTCAACATGACATGAACTGATATATATCGAGGAGTTTGAAGGGGCTGATTGGGTCGGATGGGTAGATTCCAAGGAAACATTGCACCTCCTTCATAGACACCTTTACACTTAGCTCAAAACACTCTACAAACTGTCATTAGACATAGAGGCCTATAACTTTCAGTGGACATAGGATATCAAAGATTCAAACACACAAAGAGATGTGCCTTGAGATGGGCTTCACGCTGATATAAGTTTCATTGAAAACAGATAGACGGTTGAAGAGATATGGACAGTTTACTGGAAGGCAGTAAAAACTGTCATGAAAACAGACTGTCAAACACAGAGACTCATAACATTTTGCAGTAATATATGATTCAAGATCTAAGCACATAGAGACATGCACCTTAAAGAGAGCTTCATGCTGATATATGTTTTGTAAGAAACAGAGAAGCGGCCAAAAGTTATGGACAGTTTACTAGACGGGGGTAAAAACTATCATGAAAATAGACTATTAGACACAAAGACTCATAACTTTTTGCAGCAGTATCTGATTCAATATTTGATCACATAGGAACATGTGCCTTAAAGAGAGCTTTGCGCTGATATACATTTCATTAAAATCGGACTCCGATTAGAAAGTTATGAGCAAAACACTAACAAGGGGTCAAACTATCATGAAAACTGCCCTCCATCTTGCATTTTGATGGATCATACAGGAACAGTTTACATCAAGCTAAAGGAGGCTATGTGATTACAAATTCAGAGAGCAAGCTGATTCAGAAGAAGGGAGTACATTTGGAAGGAGGGAGTACATCTGGAAGCTGGAAGCAATAATAAGGCAGATATGCAGCATTATATGAGGGGTTACTGGCTGCACTAAAGGTGAAAATTTAGAAGATAATGATTAAGGGAGATTCTCTACTAGTAGTGAAGCAAGTCCTGGAAAGTTGGCAAGTAAGAAACCTGAGGTTGAGAGGGTATCTAGCCAAAGCTCAGCCAAAGTAGGAAGGTTGCTTCAGCAATTTACAGCATGGAATATCCAACATGTGCGAAGGGGGGATAATAAAATGGCACATGTATTGGCTCAGGAGATGAGTGATCAAGATCCAGTTATAGCAAAGCTTAAAGATCCACTGTATAGAGGGAGTGAATTCTTGGCTCAAGTAGTGGATTTCTTACTTACTGGACATCTACCTCAGGAGCTTAAGAAGAGTTAGAAGTATCACTTCATACGAAAGAGTAGACCATATATGATGATTAATGATGAGCTTTACATGAGAGGGGCTAATTAGATTTTGAGGAGAGTGCCCTGGAGAGAAGAGATACATTATATATTGTTATCCAGTCATGAAGGAGCTTGTGGAGGACACTATGCTTTCAAGATTACACTGCAAAAAATACTTTTGGAGAGTTATGTGTGGCCTTCAATACAGAATGATGTGTAGCACTGGTGTAGATACTACCATGAATGTCAGAGGATGGGAAAAAGAATTCTTAAAATGGAGCCAAGAAATATTATGCTAGTTTATGATATTTTTGAGAGATGGGGGATACATGCAATTGGTCCTCTACCCAGAACTGCCAGACGGAGATGTTATATGTTGACTTCAGTGGAGTACTTGAAATGGGCAGGGGTGAAGGCAATAAAAAGAGTGGACAACAAAGGGGTTGCTGATTTTATATATGAACACATATGCGGTAGATTTGGGATTCCCCTGGAATTACTTTCAAATAATGGTCTTGGATTCAGAGGAGAAGTGATGGATTACTTGTGCAGTTAGCTGAATATAAATGATAAGTACATCACCCCATATTACCCTCAATGCAATGGGTTAAATGAAAATTTGAATGGATGATGACTAAGATGCCGGGAAGCCACACCAAAAGCTCGGATTTGGAGATGAATCGAGTTTTGTGGGCATACGTAGCGGTGTGAGCCAACAATTAAAGGGAGGAATGGTAAAAGAAGCCCCTAATAATCGTCACCTATTCCCAAGGTGTGATAACATGTGATGTGGCATTTGCATGGGGAATCATCCCACCAATGAGTGCCCTTGCCTTAGGGTGAGGCATGCACTCTATTGTGCTCATTGTGCATGATGGGAAAATCATGAGATCTCGTAATGTCATTATCTAAAGTTCATGCCCTAGTTGATGTATCAATTGAGACCACCCCTTATATTGCCCACACCCACAAATCCATCCAATCAAGGCCAATTAGCTATTCAAGGTGCCACTCTTTCCAATCAAGGGTAACGTAGTTCCTTTTGTCATGTCTCTTGGGCTTGATTCACCCTCACTTTCTTTCATCAAGCTCAAGTGTTCCTCCTTCAACACCCACCACCAAGAATTAGAAGAACATTGCCATTGGTTTGGGAGCGGCACATAGACTTTCAAAAGTTGGGTGATTCAAGGCTTTCTAGAAATTTTTCTCTAGACCCCTTATTTTCTATTTAATCTACTTAATTTTTACTTATTTAAGATAGCTTTTTTTGTTATAATTTACATGTATTTGCTTGAAAGCCTTTCAATTTATACTTGACTTTTAAGAGATTTGTTTCGTCATGCAGAGGGTTCTATTTTTTAAAATTTTATTCAAACTTAATTATACAAATTGTTTTGGAGAGCAACCAATCAAAAATTAATGAAACGGGTGTTAAATATCATGAATTGGGTATAAATATGAGTTATGAGAAAGCTCAATGTTAAAGATCCATTTTGCTGCAAGTAGAGAAAAAGTAGAGCTAGACATGTGGTAAGCACTCCTTTCACAAAATGTACACTTTTCCTTGTTATGAAACTGTCTTTGAATTATTTTCGCATGCTTTCTTATAGATTGTCTATAGAAAAGCTTGATCAAATGCAAGATCACTTTTTTGCCATGTGTATATTCCAAAAATTGCTCTTTTTAGTATCTTGCGGGGCAAGGGATGTTCCAATTAAAGTTAACAATGGTCCATTTAGATTTTCTTACAATATACATGGAGCTTGCAAATCTCTACATAAAAGGGTTAGAATGGGTTCTGACCTTGGCATTGACTTGTCTTTTCCATTGCTACTAGCATAAATGATATACAATATAAACTAGCACTCCTACATAAGCAAGAGAGCTTGCACATATTTTTGTCTGTGTTTTGCTATACATAAGAGTTTGAAGAAAAGAACAATTTTTGTGTCAAATGTGAGTTCTAAATTCATACTTTTTAGATATTTGGGGAACTCACGGATCTCATCTAGAGTCATGATTGGTGTATCATCAACTATGTGATGTGGATAACTCCATGATGAAGGCGATCTAGTGCTCTGTGCAAGAGGCTTACCCATGTACCAGCGAGTGTGTCTACCCATGAGAACACTATGTGAGAGCTGCCACTATGGGGCTTAAGCTGAATGGTCAAAACCAAGTCATGTGAGAACTTCTGTGTGCCAAGGATCAAGCCTGTATTAGAATGATGACAACTGCATGTCGGGCATAGCCAAGAGGCTGTACAAGGCTGATGTATGTGTGCAAGAACCAATGCCAAAAATAGTCAACAAATGTGACTGTACATGGATGGCATGTGTGCGTGCAAGAAGAATGCAACACTCCTGAATTTGAGAGGAAGATCACTGCCAAGTGTCACATTGAGTGATGAAGTGCCAAATGCCAAGAGAACTAAACTGGTGTTAGATGTGTGAAAGTGAATATCAATGATAGATCTGATGGGACTGACGTCAGTGGGAACTCATTGGCTAATGTGGCATTGGCTGACTTGGCTTTGTGGAGTTGGATCTCTTCTATGGTGGTGCTAGTCTACAACTGGACTACACGTCAATGCATCAAATGCAGCAAAATGAGTTTTAGTTTGTTCATTTTATGTGCTGGATGCGCTGCAATGGATCATGAGGTGGTTTCGAGGATGAGAAATCAATGATGTTGACCTATGAAAATCTCAAATGGTAGATCTAAGTGCTCAGCTCATAGAGCACAATCTGGCGACCATTTTTGCTTTTTAGATTACCTCCAAATTCTCCCTGGATCAAAAGTTATGGCTCTTGGAAGGATGGCCAAAGTTTGATACAAGGAGGGGGGCCAAAAATGATGATGTGGCCTGTGGAGGTCACATGCAAAATACAAAGAGGGTGCCTATGTGGCATTCAGTGCTTAGGAGGCTACTGATGATGGCTGCTTAGGAGGCAATTGCCTAGTCAATAGCACTGAGTGCCATAGGCTACTGAGTGACTGGGCAGCTTCACTGTGCATGATGACATGGTACCTGTGGATAAGGTTGCCATGTGGCATAAAAGTAACCGACCACTCTAACTCATGGTTCCCCACACTTTGGACAACTAGCCAAATCTTCATGCTCACGATGAAAGAGAATACAATCATTACGACAAGCATGGATGGTATCATAATCCATACCCACCATTGTTAGCATCTTTTTCACTTCATCTCTTGATGTGGGCATGGTATTTGGTGCAGGCAACATCTTTTGGAGCAACCTATCACAATTCAAACATACATAGGCTTCGAATAATGATGATTCGGTACACTAATCCATACATGATGATTCTCAAAACAAACAATATCCAAATAATGAGTCAAATTAATGCAAGAGCTAACCTTACCTAGAAGCAATCCATACAAAGAAAAGAAAAGGGGCATCTTTAAAAAAAGAAAAGGGGCACCTTTAAAAAAGAAAAGAAAATGGACACCTTTCAAAAGAGAAAAGGGGCATCTTTAAAAAGACAAGAGAAAAGGAGCACGTTTAGAAAGGGTTGTGGTCGACCATTACCAAATCTTATGATTTCCTCATGGCCGAGCGACATAAATGCCCATTATACTACACACAAAGGATGATTAATCAATGGTGATTGGGTTGGACCTAACAAAATGAAGCCTTCAAGCTTGGAATAGAAGTACATAGATCTATACCTCATGTTGCCTATGAGCATACTTTTGTACAATCTTTGCTACCATCTTGACCTTTTTCTAATGACTAAATTTTAGAGAAAATCCCATGAATCGGGTATATATATGAGCTATATATAAGCTCATATACATAGTATAGTGTGATCAAAGTGGGTTGTTGAGCGAGTATGTTCCCATAACATTTATCAACAACCCACTCTGACCACACTATACATTTATCAATGTTATGGGGACAAACTATCCATATAACATTGATAAATGTATAGTGTGGTCAGAGTAAGTTGTTGATAATTTTATGGGGACATACTGGCTAAACAACCTACTCTGACCACACTATACATTTATTAATGTTATGGGGACATAGATGTACTCTAACTACGATAACATTGATAAATGTATAGTGTGGTCAAAGTAGGTTGTTGAGCGAATATGTTTGCATAATATATATCAACAACCTACTCTTTATGGGAATAGTATGTCCCCATAACATTGATAGATATTGTCTTATCAATGTTATGGGGATAGTATTGACAAAATATGAAGAGGGGAGAGGAGAAGAGTGGAGATGAGGAGAGATGGCATAGCTAGAGAGCACACCACAAATGACTAACTGTACACTAGATTTAGTTGAAAAAATAGAATATATACAAACCCATTTAGGAATAGGGTTAGAGGATCTAACCCTTTCCTTTATAGCACTCTATAAGGTTAGTGCTATGCACATATGATCACGTGATGGTGCTATGCACACATGATCACATGATATTGAGTGTGAACTCTCAACACCTTCCCTCAAGATCAACATCATGAAGTAGGCCTTTCCTCAAGATGATGATTCTGGGGAATCGAAGAAGGACTGAGCATTACATTCCATCACAACCCTTTAATGGGAATGTCCTTCCTCTGTGTCAAACCAAGAGCTAGTCGGTGTTTCTCGAATAGCTCTTTACTGAGTGGTTTGGTAAAGATGTCTGCAACATTCTCTTTGCTATCACAATGCTGGAGTGTGATGTCACCAAGTAACACTCTTTCTCTAATGAAGTGCTCTCTGACATCGATGTGCTTTGTCCTGGAGTGATATACTGCCAATGCTTGAGCCAATTGATTATCATAGTATATTGTTGTTGGCTTTGACTCATCAAAGTAATCTATTTCTGACAATAGTTTTCTGAGCCATATAGCCTCACATGCACCTGTAGTGAGTGCTCTATATTTTGCTTCAATTGAAGACAAAGAAACAGTTGGTTGTTTGTTTGACAACCATGATATAGCACCTTGACCAAGGAAAAATGCATATCCCTGTGTCGATCTCCTAGTCTCATGATCTCTGGCATAGTCACTATCACAATATCCCATGCAACCGTGGATGACTTCCTCTGTATTCTATCCCAAACTGTCTTGTACCTCTGATGTATCTCAAGACTCTTTTGGCTGCATTCTAGTGAGACCATTTTGGATTTGCCATAAACTGTGCTAGTGAGCTTACTGCATAACAAATATCTGGCCGTGTGATTGTCAGATATATATAAGAGATCCGATGAGCTGCCTGTAGTATCTGTCATTGACTGTAGGCTTTTCTTAATCTTCAGTAAGTTTCAAACTTTGTTCCATGGGAGTGGCTGCAATCTTGCAATCTGCCATATGAAACTTCTTCAGGAGACTATCAACATACTTGAGCTAACTCATGACTGTGCTATATTAATCTCTCCAGAACTCAATTCCAAGACAATAGTACATAAGTCCAAGATCTTTCATGTCGAACTCTGCAGATAAGTCTTGTTTCAGTTTTCTGATGAAGCTATCCTTGCTTCCTGTCACAATCAGATCATCTATGTACAAAAGTGCAATAGTAATGTCTTCCCCTTGAACTTTGTAGTAGAGACTATGATCTGCATTGGACTTCATGTATCCCAAATCAGCAAATTACTTGTCAATTTTGTTGTACCAACTTCTGGGTGTTTGTTTTAAGATGAGACTTTTCTTGAGATGGCAAACCTTATTCTCCTTTCCTGGTTTAACATAACCTGTTGGTTGTTGCATGTAGACTTCCTCGTCTAGATAACGATTGAGAAATGCATGCTTGACATCGAGCTAATACACATTCCATCTACTGAGTGCCACTAGTGATATCAAGAACTGTATGGAATCCATCTTTACTACTGGAGCATAAGTCTCATCATAGTCCTGACCATATTGTTGTGCAAATCCTTTTGCAACTAGTCTGGATTTGTATCTCTGAATACTGCCATCTAGATTGTACTTCACTTTGTATACCCATTTGTTTGCTATGGCCTTCTTTCCTAGTGGAAGGTCACATAATTCCCAAGTATTATTCTTATACAAAGCATCCAGTTCTTCATTCATCACAGTTTGCCATTCTGGCTTGTCTACTGCATCTTTGAAGTACACTGGCTCTTTTGTAGCCATGATGGTAGTCATAAGAGCATAATTGGTGGTTTCAACCTGAATTGCTTTGCCTTTCTGAGCATATGTCAATCTAGTTGGAGGTCTGCTTTCCCTAGTAGACCGTCTAAGCTGTTGTGGCTCTGCTTGGGGTATTGCTGGCAATTCTTGCTCTTCTTCATCAACCTGTTCTATAGATGACTATGAAGTCGATGCTTCTATCTCCTGTGTAGGTGAGGTTTTCCATTCTGATTCCTCATCAAAGATTACATCTCTAGAGATAATGACTTTGCGATTGATGGGATCATACAATTTGTATGCTTTGCTTTCTTCACTATAGCCAGCCATGATGCATTTGCATAACTTTGCATCCAATTTCCTATGATGATCATCATGTATGTGGGCATATGCTATGCAACCAAATATGTGGAGATGCCCAATGTGTGGCTTGTGTCTAGTGAATGCTTCATAAGGAGTCATACCCTGTATCGGTTCGATAGGAAGCCGATTAAGCAAGTAGTTTGCTATAGCTATTGCTTTCGCCCAATACTGATCCGGAAGATGCTTTTCACTAAGCGTTGCTCTAGCACTGTTTGCTAAAGTCCCATACTTCCTTTGAGCTCTTGCATTCTACTGAGGAGTACCTGCACATGTGAATTGTCTTCGAATGCCATGATTTTTGCAAAAGTTCATGAATGCTGAAGACATGTATTCACCTCCTCTATCTCATCTCATGACTTTGATCTTTCTGCCTGTCTGGTTTTCTACCATGGCTTTGAATTCTTGAAATCTAGAAAACACTTCAGATTTCTCTTTTAGAAAGTAGACCCAACAATATCTGCTGTAGTCATCGATGAAAGTCAAGTAGTAAAGTGAACCATTGATGCTGCGGGTCTGGGTGTAACCCCATACATCTGTATGTATCAAATCAAGAATACCTCATGCACGAGAGGTACTTCTGACAAAGTTGGTTCGCTTTTGTTTGCCAAAGCAGCATGCTTCGCAAACTTTTCCAAGAAACTTTAGCTTCGGAATCCCAATTGCCATATTCTGATTCCTGAGATCTAATAAGTACTTGAAGTTGACATGACCATATCTCTTGTGCCATTTTGCAGATAGTGGCTTCTATTGTGGTTGAGCTGACATGGCATGCTTATCTGGTACTGTAGCTAGCATTCTGTATAAGCGTCGTTCCTTGACACCTTTTGTTACTTGCTGACATCTTTTGGATTTATCTCTGGTAGTGCATTCATCATCGTCGAAGATGACTTTGTAATTGTGTTCCATCATTTGACCTACTGACAAAAGGTTCTTGCTGAGCTTCGGAACATAGAGCACATCTTTCACTAATCCTTTTGTACTAGTGAAATTATTCATAGGGATAATGCATGTCCCTTGAACTGGATTCGATGTATTGTCTGCTGTGTAGATGACATTTTTCTGACCTTCTAATGGTTTCATCTCTGTGAACCATTCTTGATGATTTGTCATGTGAGATGATGCACCGCTATCGATGTACCAAGGATCCTATTCCACTTGGTCGACTTGAAAGCTGTAATCATCTTTGGGATTGAAATCAGTGTCTACGTACACTATATCAATCTGATGCAATTCCTCGCTTGCAAGAAACATATTTCCATGTTTATTTGCAAAAAAACTGACTAGAATGTCCACCATGATGATTTCCTTTGCCTCGCAAATTCCCTCGATTACTGCTCGATTGATCGCCCTGGTCATATTGCTTCTTGCGGCAATCTCTTTCATAGTGTCCAAACTTGTGATAGTAGTTGCACTGAATGTTTGACAATTGGTGGATGCATTCCCTCGTCCTTGGAATCTTCCTCGATTGGAATGATTTTCTCTTTGTTGATTCTGATGTTGCTGAGGATGATGCTGATGCTGATGTTGATGCTGACTTTGATTTTGTTGCTGATGATGACCACTTTTCTGATATGATCTACCTCTTCCTTTGCCTCTACCTCTGCTTTTGTCTAAAGTTGTGAATGCTTGATCATTAGAATGACCTTTACATGCTTGAATGGCCTGAGTACTGAGTTCTTCACTAAGTAGGATTGACTGAAGTTCTTCCAGTGTCGAAATTTGCTGTTGGATGGTAATACTCTAGACTAGATTCTCGTATCCCTCTCTTAGTCCATTCAGAATGACTTGAACCATTTCTGCAGGTTCATAGTCTCTCCTACTACTACAAGTTGATTGTTGTAGTATTTTATGCAGAGTACATAAGCATGACCGGTTTCATTGCTGTTATGGAAACTCTAGTTGATCTGGTTTCTTAGGGTGAGAATCCTGGATGTGTTCTTAGACTTGTAAAGAGCTACGAACATATCCCATGCTTCTTTTGATGTCTTGACTGTGTTGAGCTATCCTAACATGACATCTTGCACATTTTGCTTGATCAGGTGATAGGTGTAGTTGTCTTTCTGATCCCATTTTGCCTGAGCTCGGGCAATGGCAGGATCGGCTACTAGTGTGAAAACTGTTCGTATAGATGTAGATCCCGTTGCTGGTGCTGTGACACCAGATGGAGTAGAGCTACTTGTGGCGGGATCGACCAATGGTCTAGGTGTAGACCCATCGACATACTCCCATTTATCATGAAGAACAAGAATGGTCTCCATTCGGTATTTCCATGTACCATAATTGGAGTTGTCTAACTTAGCAGATGCCTCCAGATTGAGGTTGCTAGTCATAGACATGGTGCAAGAAATGTACTCAAAAGTGTCGTAAAAATCTCTATATGAATCAATTGCAAATACACTGACTATGCCAAGTGAAATCTCTGAACTGTCGGTGAAGATAGAACTGCAATATATAAAATCTGATCTGTATTACAAGGCTTGTGGCAATGATGCCGGAATAGCCAAGAGGCTTTACAAGGCTAAAATGATGTGCATGATGCCGTGAGATAGCCGAATAGGCTTTACAATGGTGGCATGTGTGTGTGAAATCAAGTGCTATCTAGCCACTAAAACGATTTGCAATGCCTTTGTACTCTCTGAAGTCTGCTTATTGAACTAATGAACGTAAGGTTTCAGGTAATGTAATGATGTGAAACCGTATGTGAGCATATGGACTAACTCCGAGTAGGTACTAGTCGGGAATTTCGGGCATGGCTTAGATTGGCGACTTGGGAAAATTCAAAGTGTCCCCTCTATGGCAATCTTGTCTACTCTGATCTAGATCTATACCAAGTGTGATCGATGAAAGAACAACAAATAATTCCTTTTCTTTTGTTCTTTTTAAGTGTTGGGTCAGATGCATCGATGTAGAGGTGAATGTGCATGGAGGAAGTGGTTTGTCGGCGAGGCTAAAATGTGAGTGTAACTTGTGCCAAAATGTGCACATGATGTGACAAGCGCGTAGAGCACAAAAGACGAGCGACTTTCCTTTTTGGAGCACCCTCAAATTCTTACTGGACCAAGAGATACGACTTGATCTAGGTGGAGGGGCAAAAGGAGTGCAAATGGTGCTCAATGATGATGTGTCACTATGGGTCACATGCAGTGATGATGTGGCACTATGCCTAGCAAGAGGTGTGCCTGTGAAGCCCTGTGTTGAGGTGGTAGAAGTGGTCACATGCAATGATTGTGGAGCACTGTGTGTGCCTACAGAGGTTAGTGTTGACTGGATAGCTGAGGTGGCATTGCTGAGGTGGCATAGATGATGATGTCAGTAAGGTGACATGGCAATGATGATGTGGCTGCCACCATGGTAGATGATGTGGTAGACGGTGATGATGTGGCAAGCTAAGCGAGGTGATGATGTGGTAGATAAGGTCTACCACATGGCAGATAAAGGTTGACACGTGTCAACTTTGAGACCACACTGGTGTGTGGTAACCCTTGTGATAGGGTTGGTGGACTATGCCACGTGTCATTCAGTAGTTCACCGGAATCTCGATGATTTCGACAGAATCTTAGAGAATCTATCTCCTACATTGGAGCTTATGGGTTCTGAGTCATTGAGGGTCGTGAGGCCTCTATTGCAGGGTGCTATTGGCTGTGTGGCATCACGTGCATTGATCTGTAGAGCCAAGAGGAGCACCGTGAGCTCGTAGTCAAAGGCGGGTCATTGGAGTACCGGTCATTAGCCGCTTGGAGCAGAAGGCTAGTACACTAGACCAACTACTGAGATGAAGAAGACCAGTGAGCCCGCGATGCAGTAAGGAGATACCCGTCTATGGATACACCTTCAATGCTCGTTGTTGGAGGCGTTGCAGTCGTTGGAGTCAGCAAAGGATGTTAGTCGGCTGATTGAGTTGAAGTTGAGTTGTGAGGTTGTTATCAGCTACATAGAATCTGCTCTATAGTTGCATACCTACTATTGCTAACAATCAAGACACTCCTACAAAAGAAATGACATAGTCCCTCTAAAAGAAACCAAAAAGTAAAAGTAATATAAAATAAGGAAGCTTCACTTATCTCCCATCAAAACTCCTTCCAAAAGGATCCATGCCCCTCAAATGTATGCAGTCATGAACATGCAAACCATGTCTCTCGATCTATAGCTTTGCCTCCTATCTCTATGAGTGTAGAGGAAACCAATAGTAGCCATTCCAAGTCATCCAACATGGCCACCGAGCACTGCCTCAAGCATATCAATGGACCACTTATTCCAATCAGGCAAGCCATCAAAACCCTCAACCGCCATGCCAATTGGCATGTCCAATAGAATTATAGGCCAGTGGACACTATAGGAGGTTTGGGCTCCCTTCCTTGATCTCTTCCATCATGCCCCACATGCAACATCGAGAAATCTTTAGTAGCATCAATCTCTTTTGATCTCTAGTTTTCTTGCAACCCATCAAAAAATTCCATAAGATCAACACAAATTATAATAGATCCAACAATTATACTTTTTGTGATTACCTTCCTTTTCTTGTAATCTAAATCCTCCCTTCTCCTCTTAGGTTGAAAATCACCCACCTCCACAACCTCTCTATTCACACTTGAGTTTGGCATATTTTTCCATGCAATTGGTTGCACCTCTTCCTCCCTAGGACTCACTGTGAAACGAGCAGTGGCCATCTTTATTGCTTCTATACCATCTTCCAAGTTATGTGAAAGCAAGACCTTCTCATGATGCTCATAGAGCAACCTGTCAGAAGTAGGGAATTTACCCATAGGAAAATTCAACCACCACTCTTTTCAATGTTGATTTCCTGTGAGTAGATGCTTACTCCTTTCACAATCCTAGGTTGATTCCACATATTCATAGTACTTGGTATATAGTGAATCTTTCCACTTGCAAATAGATGAAATGGCATCCCACACTCAGAGCACCAATGATATAACCATCACTCGCATGACAAGTAAATTCATATCCTCCACCTAAGGGCAAGGTAAGGAAGTATTTATCTCCACACCACTCATTTTCCAGCCAACATAATCTCTTGCTACAATTTTATGGCCAAAGAAGGCTACGTCTAACATAGAACCAATGTGTTCATGAAATGCCAAATATAAGTGTTATCTGACAATGTAAATCCCAATACATATGTGACATTTCAGGTACATCTCATAACATTTTAAAATAACTTTTCTTGTAAATTATTATATCCAGAGCAATGACTTCACAAGAGAAGCATGCACCCATGTGAATTATCACTTCCTAGTGGCCTTCTATTTTTTAGCCATGAGATCCTTTTCTATCTCTCACTGCAACAAAAGTTAAGATTGACCTAGTTTCTGATGTGTTTCATATCCCAATTTTCCATTAAAATCAATGAAATCCCCTTATTTGTGCTCAAAATAAAAAGAATATGCTGCAAGAAATAGGAATAGAATCCGCACCAACATGCAACGAGTGGGTGGATACCAATGCAACTCACCATGCCTTTTTTTAGAACTGCATCTTTGGCAATTCTTGCCTACATAGTGAAATGCAAAACAAACATCCAAGCTAAGGGACTACTCCAAACAACATGTAGAAAAGTGAAGCTTCAATTACATACTTTAAACCAAACATCACACCATAGCACAATATAGAACTTTAAATTTACCTGCTCCGTTTCCTCAAGAGTAACTTTGGATGTGAAAAGAGTCATTCACTTAACCCAACTTCCTAACTAAGTACAAAACATCTTTCAACACTCTTTTGACAAATGCCTCCTCATTTAACCTTGAAAAAGAAGTAATATTAAAGGATTAAAGGAAATGACCTTCTCTAATTGAAAGTGCAGTAGTTAAACCTACAAGCCTACGACCAATTGCTACCGCCACACTTTCCTCCTAACAATCGGCTTCTGGAGCCAATTCTCGGCCATAAATGGATGCGGCAGCGGCTAGAATCACGTGTTGCCACAGCTTCCTCTCAAGAATCGCCTGCCAGTCTCCAATTTAAAAATGAGCTTCTCTAATTAAAACTACATTAGTGAAACCTACAAGCCTATGGGCACTCGTCGCCCCCACAATTTCCTCCCGGGAATCGACTCCTGGATCCAATTTCCTACCGTCGATGGATGCAAAACGCGACTAGAAACACGTGTCAAAGAGCCATTTATTCATTTGGCGATGGCGCTTGTGGTGCGGTCTTGAGGATTTATGTCTATCGTTGGATGAAGGGCCTTCACTCTATAGTCCAGAAGGGGCACTTCACGTGAATCGTCAAAAAGCACTGTGCATTGCGGACCCTTGGATCTACTTTGAGATCCTACGGTTGTGATTGAGAGCTGCTCGTGAGCTGTCGATGAAAGGCTAATCTAACCATTGCGGTTGATGACTTGAATTAGCCGGTCAACTTTGTAATTTAGCCCATCACAGTCTCCAACACTCTTTACCATTATGAAGGTTTCCAGATCCTACGGTCTAGATTGGCCCTCCACCGACCATAGCCATTGAAGGGGAACACTTGAACTTGTACGAACGGGAATGAGGGTGAAGCATGCACAAGAGCAATGACAAAGTGAACAAGTAATATGTGCTTGGATGATGGCAAAGAGAAGGGAAGCTCCAAGGGGGAACACATACATAGGCGAGTGTTTCTTCAGGTATCCAAAACGCAAAAGGCAACACACCTAAAGGTTGCTGGCTTTCACTAAAGGCCTTTGTATGGATTGCTTGTAGATGACACTCCAATGTACCTAATATAGTTCATGCATGCCATAAACTTTAACAACCACAATTTCTATGGATTGCTTACACCCAGAATTTCTATGGACGACTTCTTGTAGATAACACTCCAATGTCCCCTATACACTTTACGCAAGGCATGAACGTTAATAACCACAAGGACATACATCTTTTCACTACTCGCCAAACCTCTACCAATCTACTTATTGTTCTTATCTCAATATACATCATTGAAAATATGAGCTTCCCATTTAAATAAATTATCCAAGTTTTTAGGAAATGAGCTTCTCTCATTAAAAGTACAATAGTCAAGCCTGCAAGCGTACGGCTGGTTGCCACCGCCACACTCTCCTCCCAAAAATCGGCTCCCGGAGCCAATTTTTGACCATGGATGGATGCGGGAGGTGGCCAAAAACACATGTCAAGGAGCCATTTGTTCATTTGGCTGTGGCGCTTGTGGTGCAATCTTGAGGGTTTATGTGTGCCGTTGGATGAAGGGCCTTTAATCTATGGTCTAAGAGAGGTGCTTCTCGTGAATTATCGATTCCCTTTGAATCCTATATTCATGATTGAAGCATCTCATGTCGTGCCACGTGTACCAAACTGTGCCCCTCTTCAAAGCACTGCGCATTGTAGACCCCTGGATCTACTTTGAGATCCTATGGCTACGATGAAGCGTTGCTCTTGTTAACCATCGATAAAAGGCTAATCTAACAGTTGTGGTTGATGACTTTAATTAGCCGGTCAACATTGTAATTTACCCCATCACAGTCTGCAACACTCTTTACCATTATGATGGTTTAAAGATCCTATGGCCTTGATTGGCCCTCCGTCGACCGCAGCCATTAATGGGGGAACACTTGACCTTGGGCGAATGAAAATGAGGGTGAAGCATGCATGCACAAGAGCAATGACAAAGGGAACAAGTAATATGTGCTTGGAAGATGGCAAAGAGAAGAGGATTTTCGACCGTCGATGGATGCGAGAGGTGGCGAGAAACACGTGTCAAGCAGCCATTTGTTCATTTGGCAGTGGCACTTATGGTGTAATCTTGAGGGTTTATGTCTGCCGTTGGATGAAGGGCCTTCAATCTACGGTCTAGGAGAGGCACTTCTCGTGAATTGTCAATTCCCTTTGAATTGTACGATCGTGATTAGAGCATGTTCGTGTCACACCACATGTAGCAAACTCTGCCCTCTCCAAATAACTGAGCATTGCAGACCCTTGGATCTACTTTGACAACCACAAGGACATACATATTGTCACTGCTCGCCAAACCTCTACCAGTTGAGAGTGCTCTCAACGGAAGCAAGAATGGAAGAGGGAGAGAGAGAAATAGAGAGCCACACAAGTTTTGGTGGGTGCAAAACCACCCTAATCTTCTTTTTCATTCATTTATATATGTTTTTGAGTATTGTACATAACCGGGGTAAAGGCACAGTGACCTTTAACCCCCACAACCTCCCACTTAAAGGACAATGTGCCTTTAAGGGAGAACAACCAGTGAGCATACTATCCAATGCCCAACAATACATGACAATACTCAAACCGCTGACTAGGTAGACTCTTCATCAACATATCTGCAAGGTTATCATCTGTATGAACCTTGACAAGCTCTATGCGCTTGTCCTCAAGTACCTCCCTGATGAAATGGTACCTGACCTCAATGTGTTTGGTCTTTGCATGAAAGACCAGATTCCGTGCTAGCTGAATAGCACTCATGGAATCACTATGCAATGTCGGTACCTATATGAATCCCCAAATCTCCCACTAGCCGATCAAGCCATATAGCCTCCTTGCAACCCTCTGTGGCTACAACATACTCAGCCTCTGTGGTAGACAAAGCAATGCACTTCTATGTGCGAGACATCCACGACACTGCACCACCTGCAAAGGTGAACACATAACTAGAAGTGGATCTCCTATTATCCACATACCTTGCATAGTCTAAATCTGTGTACCCAAGTACACGCATGTCTCCTCTACCAAAGTAGATGCACATCTCCTTGGTACCCTTCATGTACCTCATGATGCACTTAACTGCCTCCCAATGCCTCTTTCCTAGATTAGCCATATACCGGCTAACAACTCCCATTGCAAATGCAATGTCTGGTCTAGTAGCTATCATATCATACATAAGACTCCCAACTGCTGATGCATAAGGAACCTTGGCCATCATGGCCCTTTCCTCATCTGATTTGGGACTTTCTGTATGACTCAGTTTCACATATGGAGGCAATGGAGTACTCACTGCCTCCCCCCTCTCCATATTGAAATGCTACAATACTTTTGTAACATACTCTTTTTGTGAAAGCCAAAGGAGTTTCCTACTTCGATCACGTGTGATGCGCATACCAAGAATATGACCTGCAAATCCCAAATCCTTCATATCAAAGGCCTCATGCAACTTGGCCTTTAATGCATCTAGCTCATAAGTATTCTTGCTAGCCAATAGCATATCATCCACATATAGTGCCAAGATTATCAGTCTATTATCCTTAGCCCTTTTAGTGTAGAGGCAGTGATCAATTTCACTCCTTCTAAAACCCTGGGACCGAATGAAAGCATCAAACTTCTGATACCATTCTCTAGGCGCTTGCTTAAGACCATAGAGACTCTTCTTCAGCTCGCAAACTAAATGCTCTTTGCCCTTTTCTTCAAAGCCTTCCGGCTGCACCATGTAAATTTCCTCATGCAAATCCCCATGCAAGAAAGCTGTCTTGACATCCATCTGCATAAGCTCCATATCCTTGTTGGGATATCTCAAGGTGTATACCTCAGGCACACCTTATGTTTCTATGTGTGAGTGCTAGAGGCACAGTTAGGTGCCCACAAGCACAGTTAGGTGGTGGAAGAGCCACATAGGATGATTGAGAGAATCTAGGAGCAGATTGAGGAGATGATTGTGGAGCTTTGAAGTCATCAGTGATGTCAGTGAGCATGTATGAGGTGCCTACTTAAGGACCTCACTCTTCTTCATTCTAAAACCAAGTAATGCAAGTATTCTGAGTTTGTGTCCACTCTTTCCTTTCCTTTCAGTTTTCCAACATGGTATCAGAGCCCTTTGATCCCCCTTGAGCCCATTTCTGCCACATCATCTTCTTCTTCTTCATCTTCTTCTTCTCCATTTTCCTCTTTCTTCCCAAAATCTTTGAGAGCTTGGTTCTCCACCTACAAACGACCATTGCCCAAACCCTCTGAGCTGGAAACTCCTCTAGTATGGGCGAACTTCCACCTGCAAGCAATTGAAGAAAAAACGTCTGTTGTGGCTGCCATTCTCCAAACATCGAATTTATTCTGTTGCTCCATACTCCCTGCTTGCTCTGCCATTGCCTGAGCCCTCTTAGGAGTAGATGGGCGACGTCAAGACGAAGATTTTGAGCCATTTTTCAGGTCATTTGGTTCAGTAACGAGGGAGAAATCGTCAAAACTCTTAGTTTCAGACTGTAGCAACTCTCCTAGGCAAAAGTGTGCACCATTTCGTCCAACCTCTGTGCTAGACCCTCTCTGGTATATGAGCTTTCTTTTGCTTCAGAAAGCCCTCTTTTCCTTGCTTTGAAGAGTGAGCTACAAGCCCTCCAAGTTTAGCTTTTCAGTTTTGACAGTTTTGGACAAGTTTTTGAAGATGATGCTACATAAAATGCTACTCTAGCATTTTTGGTTTTTTGAAGCTTTCAATAACTTCAGTACAAGTGTGGCTTCAGTTTTGTTTTGAATTACTAGACCTGGTTTTGATTGGAAAGTATTTATTTCACCCACTTCTATGAAGCATGTAAGAAGAAGCATCATTGATTGAATTTTGGTCACAAGACTTTGCTACATTAAATGCTTATATTTTGAAGCATTTCAGTTGTTATTCTAAGCCCTGTAAGAGAGAAGACACTGCCCAATACTTGGGTTAGACCCTCTCATGGCTTGCTTATGCAAAATATGTGAAAAGCCAAAACATAAAGCAATGTCTTGTTATGCTACAAAGGATGAAAATGTCAACCTGACTTCCTTGTTGAAGATTGCAAAAACAATGGTTGCCAAAAAGGAAGCAACTACAAAGCTAGAGATCTACCCTCTCATGGCACTTTTATTTGACTCCAAGTACAAGAAAAAGATGAAGGTCAGATACCTAAGATATGCTTCTCTACACAACTATGGAGATGACAAGATAATTGTTCTCTTGAAGGATATGATTTTCAGATCCACTTGTTCTATCATAGTACCATCTTATAAGGCATTAGACACTGCCCATGTGGTAAGACCTTGCCTTGACATGGATATTTTGCCTCCACAAGATGAGGCATCCCATGAAGATTATGCATTTTAAATCATCTCTATGTATGCTCCAGATCTCTCTTTTTATGTCAAGGTACTCAGCCTAGATAGTCCTCCAAAATGAATGAAATAAACTATTGTGTTTTTGTGTGTTTTGTAAACACCTCTGGTCACCTTATGATGTAGGCCATGTGTATGTTTTGCTCCATGGTACCTCCTGCAGACATTGTGTGCATGTACATGCAGGGGAGATAACCATTGGAAGGCCTTTTTGTATCCCTTTTTGTTTACCTTACACCCAAGGGAACCCTTGCTAGCATGAGAACCTAGCCATAGATTAATCCTTGACCACCATGAGATGGCATGAGAAACTATGAGACTAGATGTATCCTTGACATAGCCTGAGGCATTCCCTTGAGGGGGGGTTTGTTGGGATATCTCAAGGTGTATGCCTCAGGCACACCTTATGTTTCTATGTGTGAGTGCTAGAGGCACAGTTAGGTGCCCACAAGCACAGTTAGGTGGTGGAAGAGCCACATAGGATGATTGAGAGAATCTAGGAGCAGATTGAGGAGATGATTGTGGAGCTCTGAAGTCATCAGTGATGTCAGTGAGCATGTATGAGGTGCCTACTTAAGGACCTCACTCTTCTTCATTCTACAACCAAGTAATGCAAGTATTCTGAGTTTGTGTCCACTCTTTCCTTTCCTTTTAGTTTTCCAACAATCCTCTGATGCCACTAGTCCAAGCATGCATCTAAGTGTGGTCATCTTCACAACCAGAGAGAATATCTCATCAAAGTCCACACCCTTCTCTTGCTTGAACCCTTTAGTAACCAAATGGGCCTTGTACCTGTGACCTTTATTTTGTAGACCCATTTACATGGCAATGCTTTCTTTCCATGTGGCAAAGAAACCAAGTCCCAAGTCTTATTCTTCATAAGTGAACTCATCTCTGATTGCATAGCATACTCCCACTTGCGTTGATCCTCGTGCATCATAGCCTCTCTGTAGCAAGAAGGCTCCCTGCAATCAGTAAGCATCACATAGTCTACCCCTGGAACAAACCTATCATGCAGTCTAGACACTCTAGATGATCTTCTCAAGGGCATTTCAGCTTGCTGTCCCACTTGCATATCAGCCACATTTGGCTCATCATTTCCACCAATAGATGATCCATCATCTACCCTTGATTGTATACCTGTGGGAGTACTTGGTGGTACCATTTCTTGCACATTTGATGCATGGACAGCTTGCTGTCTATCAACATATGCAGGTGGATTCACATCCTGGAAAGTGATTCTCCTCATTTCCACATCCCTCATGGGTGCCTTATGAATCTTCTTCTCATTGAAGACTACATCATGGCTGCATATGACCTTCTTTGCTTCTGGATCCCAGAGACGATAGCCCATCTCTCCACTTTCACCATAACCCAGAAAGATGCATTTCCTAGACTTAAAATCTAGCTTCTTTCAAAGCTCTTTTGGCACATGTGCATATGCCTCATACCCAAATATACACAAATGAGAGTAAGAGGGCTTCTTGCCACTCCATGCCTCTTCAAGAATACCACCATCCAAACTCTTACTAGGTGATCTATTGATCACATGCACTGCAGTCTTCATTGCCTCAACCCAAAAACCACCAGAAAGACTTGCATTGGAAAGCATGCATTGCAACCTTTCTTGAATGGTACGGTTCACCTTTTCTGCAATTGGATTTTGCTCTAGAGTACGAGGGGATGTGAGCTCCCTCTTAATCCCATGTGTATCATAGAAATGCTGAAAGTCATGAGAGAGATACTCTCCACCATTGTCAGTCCGTAGGCATTTAAGCGTTCTACCTGGCATTTAAGCGTTCTACCTGATTCTCAACCAAGGCTAGCCATTTCTGAAATACCTGGAACACATCACTCTTCTGAGCTATAGCATAAGCCCACACTTTCCTAGTTGCATCATCAATGATGTTTCAGCCCCACCTAATGACCGTGTAGGCATGGGACCACATACGTCTGAATGCACCAAATCAAGCTTTTCAAACTCTTTCTTTCCCCTTCTTTTATGGGCTGATTTAGTCTGCTTCCCATAGAGACAGTGCTCATAAAATTCAAAATCAGAGAAACTCAAATGCGGTACATAACCCAAACGGCATAAGAGTTTCATTCCATTCTAACTCATATGCCCCAACCTGCAATGCCACAAAGAAGTGCTCGGCTGCTCGGTTATTGCAACAACATGATCAAATACCCCTGATACATGTAAGGGATACAAAGTTCCACACTTGGCACCCGTGGCCAAAAGCATAGAGCCCTTCTGAATTTTCCAACTCTGAAATCCAAAAGTGGTTTGAAAACTAGCATCATCTAGCTAACCCACTGAAATAAGACTCTTGGTCAACTTAGGCACATGTCTCACATGTTTCAAAACAAATGTAGACCCATTTGCAAAAGAAAACTTTATGTCACCTACTCCCACTATGTCACATGCATAGTCATTTCCAAGATGCACACAACCTGTCTTTCCACTGTCATAAGTGGAGAACCATTCCCTATGGGGAGTAACATGGAATGAAGCACCAGAATCCAAAATCCAATCCTGGGAATATGCATCATCTGAAGTGGTAAGCAACTCTACAGATAAAGTAGACATGAAGAGAGTGTCATTGTCACTATCATGTGTGACTGCATTGATCTCCTTGATCTTCACTTTTCCTTTGTCCTCCCTTGGACTCTCTTCCTTTTTATTTGCACCCTAATTTGCATTCTTTTTCTTATCCTTTTTCTCTCTTTTCAGCTTGTAGCAAACCTTTTTCATATCGCCCTTCTTGCCACAATGGTAACACTCAATGTTCTGTGCCCTGGATTTGCTACGAGACTTCCCTCTTTCTTGGGACTTCCCCCTGAACTGTGATCTACCCCTTTGCACATTTAAGGCGCGACTCTCTCCTTCTCAAATGATGGACTCATTCTCTCTTTCTCTCAGAAGCACCTATCTCTCTATTTCTCAGCTTTCTCTCCTCCACTCAATCTACCTTTCTTTCTCTTCCTATCTCTTTCTTACACACAAAGAAAGAACAAAGGATGGAAAATCCTCTCTCTCGCTTTCAATCAAAGAAATCTCTCTCACATAGAGATGAACAGAATGGACAAAAATTCTTCCAAATGAATGGAATTTTTCTCTCACGAAAGAGAAAACTCAATCTCTCGAACTATCACACTCTCTCATATGGACCGCAATGCCTCAATGGAAGGTGATACTATGACAAAATATGAAGAGTGGAGAGGAGAAGAGTGGAGATGAGGAGAGAGGGAACACCTAGTTAGCACACCACAAATGACTAACTGTACACTAGATTGAGATTTAGTTGAAAATGTAGAATATATACAAATCCATTTAGGGTTAGGGTTAGGGCATCTAACCCTTTCCTTTATAGCACTCTATATTTGTTAGTGCTATGCACATGTAATCACATGATGTTGAGCGTGGTCTCTCAGCACCTATCACTCTCTCACAACAAAGGATAGAGCACTATAGGCTTTGAAATATCATCATAAAACCTTGGGCGGCGGGAAGAGAGAGGGATGCATAACCAAGGTGTCTAATGGTGCACTAAAATTATAATGAAGGGACATGAGTATATATACATCTTAAGGTGTAAAGTTTTTCGCATGTCCCCTTTTAGGTTCATCTTTGGACCTTAGTCTTGATTCACACTATCTATACCAAGTGATCTATTTTCACTCATTTAGGCACACAAAATGAAAAAGGTCCCAAAAGGACATAGTGTTTTGTGATATTGAGATTTGGGAAAGCACAAATGAGTATTAAATTCTACTAGATTGAGTAATTAAACCATAAATTCTCTTTTTCACACTTTACATACCAAGGGAGCCAAGGCTCACAAATTGCAGCTCAATAAGAATTACATTATGTGGAGCACAAGAATACAAGCATTCAAGACTATGTCTTGAAGATTCAAGGCATTGTTGATCAACTTGGTATCATTGGTGTCTAAGTTTATGATGATGACATTGTAGCCACATGCTTACATGGACTACGAAGAGAGTATCAATCTTTTGTCACTAGCATCTCCATCAAGGAGAATATTTCATCTTTCAATGATCTCATCCCACTACTCATTTGTGAGCAAACACAACTGTCAAAAGAAGGTGTGATTGCAAACACTAGTAGCTCGACATCTAGCAAGTTAGAGCATGCCTTAGTGACCTATTATGGTCAAGGTAGAGGAAGAGTAGATGCATGAGGTTGTGGTTAAGGCTAAGGACATGGTGGACAACCACAATATGGCAAGAAAAGCCAACAATTTCAGCAAGGAAATTGACCCCAAAACAACCCAAATAGGGGTGGATATGCTAGAGGCAGGGCGAGCAATAGAGGTCGTGGTGGTACTCAATAAGAAAGGTAGCCAAGCTCATGCAATTATTGTGGAATCGCTAGTCATTATGCTTATGGTGTAAAAAGAAGCAAGCATATATACGTGCTGCAAAGATCCCACAGAGTACCTATGCATCAAGGGATCAATTTCATGCAGGAGATCTATTGGGTATGCAGCATGTATTTGGTGCTATGCAAAAGACAGATGAGGAGTGGTATGTGGATTCAGGAGCATACAACCACATGACTTCTCAAGCTAATTGGTTTGAGAGTATGCAACCCATTATGAAAGTATCCTATGTGCATGCAGGTGATGACAATAAGCATCATATTACACATAGTGCAAATCTACCCATAGAGCCAGAAGTAGAGCTAAGTAGATGCTTGTTGATGTTATGCATGTGCTAATTCTTAAGGTAGATGAGTTATGCATGGTCAAATTATTGCAATTTATATTTTATTTATCGGCTTGAGAAATTATCTTCATTTTATGCTTAGATAGTTTAAGAGTATTGGAAAGCTCAAAACTCAACTATTGGTATCAAATCCATTTAATGTTGAGGCTTGTGGGAATGTGTGAGGGTTTGAGTGAATTCATGTGTCTTTAAGGCTATCTATTAAGGAGTTGCAAGTAGAGAGGAATTGTCATGAGAATTTATAACAGTTCTCATTGGCTCTATCTTGGTGAATTTGAGGCACTAGAAGCCACGAGTCCTTTGAATGATAAGTTGGAGAGCTCCATTTTAAAATTTAATGGGAATAAATTTTTGTTTTGTGGAAGCTTTCCACCTTGTTATATCTCATGCAAAAAGGCTTGTGGGCATTGTGTCAGAAACAAAGAAGCAGCCTAAGAGTAAGGGAAATGAAGTTAACAAGTTATTTGCTTGGGAGCATAAGGATGAGAAGGCTATAGGCATTCCACAAAGAGCATTGGGAAAAGAATATTTTCATCATGTAGATGTCACAAAAGCAGTAATAGATAATTGGCACATACTCAAGTCATTGTTTGGGAAGAAAATGAGAAATCGAAAGGCTTTGTTGAAACAAGAATTGTTTGGCTTTTGTATGGGAGAGACTAAGGGCCTCATCACTTGTTTAAATTAGATGCAGTCAAAATCTTAAAGCAAGTGATACCTCTTGTATCCAAAATCAATAATGAAGACTCGAAGGAAATACTTCTCTCATCACTGTCTCACAGGTATCTGGATTTGGTTCAAATATTATAGGAATTTTGAAGGACTCGATTTTATGGATTTGATTGCACTATTGATGAGTGAGAAGATATATATGGAATTAAATTTTTTTGTCAGTGAACGTGCTTACATGGTCAAAGAAAAGAGAAAGTCCATGAAGGGCACTAGGAAGGACTTACATGTGCTACTATTGTGAAATGGAAGGCCATATCAAGCAGTTTTTCTATAAAGGATAGAAAGATGAATAGCTAGGGAGCTCCAAAGAAAAGGTGTGTACAATCCCAATGATGTTGCAAGTCTCATGGAAACACAAATTGATGATCATGACTAGGCATTTTAGCCTTTTACAAAGTTTTAGAATTACTGAATCTTTTTGTAACCATGTAGTTGTTTATAGATGGTCTTGGCTCTTCTTGGGTAGATCATATTCTATTTTGTTCAAAAGGTTTTGGTGGTACCATTTTTCTTGTTGAATTTTGATATTCCAAGATTGTTCTTGTTTAGCGCTCCCCTACTCAAATTTTGGGGGGATGTAAGAAAATCCTCTTTAGGGGGATTGTCTTGTTGGCTAAAGGATTGGAAGGGTAGAACAAGCCTTAGGCTCCATGGCTAGTTGATGTAATCAACTCGTGGGTATTTGGCTCTCCTACGTGTTCAGTGGCTGGTGAAATGCATGTATCACATGGCATGGCAACTGGGCAGTGCATGACTACCATTGAACCTTGCATGGTAAGTCAACAATTGTTTGAGATGAGTGTGGACAATGGCTCTTGGGAGAGCAGGAGGATGGCACTCAAGCTTTTTCATTTTGACCTACATAAGCTCGGATAATTTATTAATGAATTGCTGGATGAGAGTCTATGAGCTATTATTGATGTGTTGTAAAGCAAGTCTGTCTTACTCTAGGTTCCATAGTAGAGTCAATTGTGTCAACCATTTTATGAGCAACAAACACAGTCATGTTGAGCTCTAGTTTGTCAATCTGTTTCAAGTCTCATTCAGTTTGATACAAAGCTTATATTTAGGTCTTCTCCTATGTCGCAATTCTTTCATCACTTGATTCTTAAGGTGGACGGATAATCGGGTTACTACAATCTATATTCTATGTATCAGCTTCATTTTATGCTTAGATAAATTAAGAGCATGGGAAAGCTCAAAGTTAACCATTGGTATCAAAGTCATTCATTGTTGGGGGCTTAGGGGCATTTGGTTTGAGTAAATTTGTGTGTTTGTGAGGCTATCTATCGAGGAGTTTGTAAGTAGAATGGAGTTGTCATGAGGATTTATAAGAGTCCTCAATTTCATGGTAGTCACATAGGTGCATATGCGGCTCTCCCAAGGTTTGCCCACCCATTCTCAATACAGAGTCAATGTGATGGGACATGGAACTATCCTATCGATATCCTTAATGGACATGGGACCTCATCCCAAGATATCCTTATGGATCAATGAATCCCTCCTTTATGATTCGTAAATAGAGGTCCCTATAGAATTTGAGCTTCACTAGAAACTTGCTGAGTGCCAACCCCGGATTATTATTTTTAGCCTTATGCAAGTACAAGCGGAGCTTTGCCGCTACTCTACACACACATTTTGTTCTACCTAAGTCCATGTTGGCACAGAGACAATAGGAGTGGTGAGCCTATATGAGTCTATCAAAGGGAGAGTTCGTGTCCCAGGAAGCCTATCAGACTTGGTTGAGAGCATGATCGGGGTAAAGTAAGGATGCCCTCTCTCACCAACTCTCTTTGGGCTCTACATTGATGAGATTACATCTCTCATAGACCACCTAGGAGGCGAGGGAGCACCCCTAGCAGCAGTATCTCGAGGATAGAGGAGTCTCACACACGCTAAGGATTGCGATTGGACAAATGCGGGTCTCATTCCATCAGCTGAGGATCAAGGCAGGGAGAGCTGCAGGCATACATAGAGAGCAATAGACTTGCAGGTTGTGCGCGATGGGGGCGGTCGAAACAGAGGAGCACTTTCTATGTGTCTGCCCAACCCACTATGAGATTTGAGGGTGCTACCACTGCCTTTTCTAGGAGGGGCATGGCTTTGGCCCACTCTCATGATGACTGATCCACTTCTAGGACTGGGTCTGTATTGGACTCTACCTCATGGAGATGCGACGACACAAAGAGAGGCTACTACGACATATCAGAGAGAGCAATAGGATGGGACCACTGTACCATAGGGTACTGAGGTAGACTGAGCGCAGAGACAAGTCACAGATTCCTATGCATTTGACTCAGCTCCAGGGCACTATGGGGTAGAGGAGGAGGAGCTAGCCAACATGAGAGATGTATGGATTGGTGGAGAGAGCCGACACAACACTACTAGACGAGGGACATAGAGACCATACATGATGCGATAGGCAACCAAAGCACATACGATCGAGGTTCAACCTATTTCAGCTCTCCTCAGGGGAGATCTCGACCGAGGCGAGGCGTCTTCCTTGACATAACCCATCAGATCCAAAGATTGAGGAGACCACGCCCTCCACCACCATGAGAGGCAGCCCGACAGATGCAGATACGTGAGCTCTTTGCATCTCATCAAAGAGCCACCATGGAGCCTAGGTACGAGGAGCTGGTTCATGCACTTGGGACTCTAGCTCTAAGCACTTGATATTTTCATGCCACCCTCAAGCTATTTCGTTATTTTGTACTAGTATAGTATTTTAGTACTCAGCAAGGGCCTTAGTGAGCCCTTTGCCCGGGCCACAACATTCTGTATGAGTTACTTGATTCCATACTTTGTCCCATAGACCCGCGAGGCCTCCTGCGGATGTTAATATATCTTTCTTTCTTTCTGTGTGTGTGTGTGTGTGTGTGCATGCGCGCATGCCTGTGCACATGCGTGTGCATGTGTGTGCACGTGCGCATGTGCGTGCACGTGCGCGTGTGCGTGTGCGTGTGTGTATGTGTGTCTGTGTGTCCAAACTTAGATGTATTCCAACCTTTATCTGCTATTGGCAATCTACTTCTACAATCCTTCTTTCGTATGCCCTATCTACTCCTCAAATCCTTAAAACTCCTTTTACATTTCTTAGCTCTCATCTCTCTAAATAGGTGAAGGGTACAAGGTATCCACTCTCTAAACCCTACCTAGCTTTTGAATCCTACAACCCTTTTGAACTTGTAACCCTAAGATGCACTTCTCCATCAAAACCTAATGAGCAAATATTAATCCTTACATGAGCTAATGTGAAAATTGCTTTCTATGTAGCAGCTTACAACTTTTGATGGATTTCAATGGAATGTGACTCGAGGCCCTATCCTACACAATGGGATATAGAGAACTACTTGCAATGCTCTACCTTACACCTTTCAGTATGACTTGAAGCCCTTTGCTACATTGTGAACATATCCATTATCTTGAGCTAACACCACCTGATACAAATCTTGGCATATATAAGAGAGAATTTGTGAGACAATGATGTGTGTCCACTCAAGCCGCTTTATCACATGATTGAAGGAGATGTGAAAAATCCCATAAGTGCCACTCACCATGCTCATGCAATGGATCCATCGGCCGACATCATCTTGCAAAGATCATGATTTGTAGCAAGCATAGAGATGTGAAATGTTCAAAAAATTTATTCAATCCATCGCCATGCTAAGTCGAGAGTGTGTATGAGCTAGTAAAACCCTTGCTAAATGAAATAATCCCTTCCTGAATGAAAATTCAATCTATCGCCATGCTAAGTGGAGAGTGTGTTTGAGTTGATAAAGCCCTTGCTAAATGGTTATTGACGAGCATGCACATCTTCCTTCATTATTTACCCATCATTTATTAAGAGTAAAAGTAGAAGCTTGCAAGAGAATCAGGGTCAACTCCCTACATGTGACCCCCAAAATGTGTTAGAGTAATGGAGGCTTGCTTGCCTATTCAAATCTCCTTAGAGTGATGTCCCTGGAGATTGAAAAGCTCTTAAGATCTCACACATAGGCTTGTGCACATAGCAACCGACATTAATTCAAAAGAATACTCAACAATGTATGTTGCGAACTAATGTATGTATCATGATCCACTATAGTGAATTGAAGCAAGTACAAAAGTGTTGAGGAGAAGAGGTATCGGAGAGGGAGAGACACACAATCCTAAGATGAGGGTGGTTATGTCATTTTTTGTTTTTGTTTTTTCATACGGAAGCAAAACTTGTTTGAAAGAAATGAGAGAAACTATTCCTGAGAGTAAGGTGCCAATATGCTACCAAATTTTTAAACAAAATGAAAAAGGTGAGAAACTTTACTACTTTGCATTCCCCCTTTTAAGTTGCCAGCTAGGGAGAAAATGCCAATGTGGATGAAAGACCTCACATTGAGAGAAAAACAAGGGGTCTTATCCTTACCCTTTTCAAACAACCCGTTGAGATAGATTTGGAGATAAGTTGGCGATTGTTGGCATATGATTGCCACTAATTGGTTATTGCTCAAGCGCCCACCTAGATAAAACAATTTGTTGGCACTGAGATGAAAGATTGGTCCAATATCAAGGCCAACTAATTGGTCAGCAAGAGATTGTCATGCATCTACAAATATGGTAGTATTTGACATAGTCGACTATGGAATATAAACAAAAGTAGAACAATCCTCTTGAAGAGCATGATCTAGGAGTTGAGTGCCATTAGAGATAGTGAGCATTTGTTGTTAGGCAAGAAGCATAAGTTGCAGGATGGTGGGCTCATTTTGACATATAAAATCAACAACATGTTGTAGGATGGTAAGCATATAAATCAAGCCTAAAGAGGACATTGTAGCAATATAGTGACAGTGTGAGAGACATCTTATCGTTATATCTTGATCTTGCGGCTGCCAAAGAAATCCCCATATTAAGATTGAAGTGCATGGTGAATTGTGGACACTTGTAGTATCTATGTCCAAAGTTTGTCATGTGCTTGGCGCAAAGCCAACTATTGAAAAAATGTGCACAATGTTGATTTGCAAATCGAGCCACATAAATGCATCTGACTCCCTTTGCTCTTTGATGGTGAGATTGGACTTTTTGTCATCCTTTATTGGCTTGATTAGACCATGCGTGTTAGAGATTTGTCTAGCTATGTATTTGAATCGAATGTCCATGCACATTTTGAAGATGTCTTAAAGAGGGGTGATGATGTGGGCATCATGTTTGAAAGTTTGCTTATCCAAAGTTACCTTTGACATCTTAATGAATCTCTACATAAGATAAGGGCAACATTATGAACTGTAGAAGTAATATGGTTGTTAACATTTAGAGATCTTACAAAATGTAAAATCACAATCAACAAAAATACACAAAAATGGAATAAGAGGAGGGTGAGACATTCATAGCATTCCAAAAAATATATATAATGATGCCTTGGTCGACAAGCTGTTACCATAGCTCGAATGGAGGATAAACAAGTTGTACAGAGGACACCTTCAGGTATTCTTAATGGTCCCTCCATGTTATAGAACTCACTCTAAGTTTGATACGGTGCCAAGGAGGCAAAACTAGGATACATTTGATCTAGTCAACAACCTTCAACAAGTTATACAAAGGAGTATACTTGTAGGTATTCTCTCCATGCCATAGAACTCACGCAAAGTTTGATGTGGTACCAAGGAGACAACATTGGGATACAAAGATCTTGGCCCACAATGTGTGTGGATCTATATTAAATTTGAATACCAAATGTATTTTTGAGGTTAGGACGAGAAAGACTAGTTCTAGTGAGAAACTAGAGCTAGAGTTTATGACCAATGCAGCTCATAAAACATATAAACCAAACTCCAAATTGAATTATGATCGTTCCCCTTACAATTGACTCTTAGATCAGAGCCATATCAAGGGTGTTGCTAGTGTGAAGTGGTCATAGAAAGCTGTCTTGGTTTGACAATTCCAAAGGTAAAAAAACTATGACAAGGCAGAGCTAGCTTATTGATGTTCAACAAAGTGTTACATGTCCTTGGGCTATAGACACGAGACATCTAGGGCACAGTATGGAAAGTAAGAGCTTAGAGAGAGAAAATAGTTGTCAGAGAGTGTGTTAAGGCTCATGTATAGATGGCCCATGAATATTTTTTTTTCACACTCACTCACACACCCATGGCCAACTACCTACATTTGATGCCATAGAGGTTGGCCCCTCGTAAATTAGCCTAGGTGGGACAAAACTGAATCGCTCGAGCTGCCTGTTGTTTTGTGGTCCATGATTCTTGCAACCCGTACACTCCACTTGCAAACTTCCTCTTCAGCCAGTGCCAGCACTGAAAACTTTTGTCACTCTCCCAGTTAGAGTCTGGTTTTGCAAAACATTCATGTTTGCTAGCATTGAAAACTTTTGTCACTCTCGAAGTCAAAGCCGGGTTTTGCAAAAAACATGTGTTTGCCAAATTTTCCTTTTGGATTAGATTCGGGTGAAATCTTAGAGGGCTTCCCCGTGTGGAAGCCAAGGCTGAGACTGCAGCAGCCCACTACCCAGCTAAGCAGTACAATAGCATAGTCCCATGACAGCCCTGGAGTTGAGGTTGTTGCAGGCTGGACAGAGTTTTGGAGATTCTTGCACACGATCGTGTCAAAGTCAACATGCTTGGCCCAATGCAATGCTTGGGCATTGCAAGGTCGGGCTAGAATCACCACATTTTTGTGATGGAGCTGCAATGCTAACCTAACATCCTCACCCAAGCCGGGTGTAATACTAACTATCCTGCTAGTGGTGTAGGGTCAGGTCGACTGGTTCTGGCGAAGAGCATCACGTGTGGAGGGGCAACACACGTGTGCCGCCCTAGGAACTTCTTCTTCCCATTTTGTATGAAAATTGACTGCCCTGCAGAATCACAGACCCTCGCGATTTGTGCCTGTTTGAGCTGCGGATCATGCCCTTCATCGTCTGCATTGTCGACTCTCCCACCATTTCGATCCGAATACAGAGTTTCTGCACCTAGCTCCGCCCCTTGTTTGCCTCTTTCGCTGCCCAGGACCACCTCCATCCTTAACTTTGCAGACAGCTTTCGTTTCCTTTCGATCTTCTTTCCCTCAGTAACCCTTCAGGAATTGCTCGACGTCCTAACAGGGATGAACTCTGCGGCGTTCTTTTGCCCGGGCAGTAGCGAACCACACTTTCTCTCCAGCATTTTTCTTTGTGTTCGCTTTGTAAGTCGCAAAGAAGAAGCTCACAGATGACATATCTGGACACAGAAAGTAATGGAATGTTTGGACTGCCAAAATGATTTAGGTCGCATCCTTGAGAAAGATTCATAGAACATCAAGATTATCTTTTACACATAGGCTAGTTTTGCTTGGAATGCTTCTTTCACTTGCGTGGAGTCAAAAGCCGAAGCTGGCCATGTCGAAATGCTGTAAAGATCGCGCTGATTGACTTACCGTTCTCCCATTACCGAAATGAGGCGTCGACTGGTTGATCCACGGCGTCAGCAGCGAAAGCGCTTCTCTCGGGAATTTGTTGTGCTCGTTGCGGGTCTTTTCGCTCTAATGCTTTTCGCGATCCTCGGTCACCACCGTCGACCTTCCGCCACTCCTTCACAACAGCAGGTCATCTTTGTACTCTACTTTATATCCCCTGACTTCTTTTGACAATATTATCAGGTTTCTCGCTTTCCAAATCCCAACAAGTACAACACCTCTCAGCATTGGCCACCCCATTGATCTATTCTTTGGGAGGGAGCTGTCCTGAGATGTTCTCCATTCATGAGCTAACTTTTCACAGAATATAGCATCTTCTAACCACTCGAGTTGAATCTGATGGCAGTCCCATGCATTCTTTGAATCTGAAAGGGTAAACTAAATGACCAAACATTTTGACTATGACCTGAGACTGCACTGTTCATCAATGTTGCACCCACAGATGTCGATCTTAACCACCAGGCATCATTCATAGCATAAAAGCTGCAGGTCTAAACTTATCAGCACACAGGCTATTATTTCAACTAGGCAACTTCAGCCCTATATTTTTGTAGACCTCAGCAGCATCGCATAAGCCCAGTATGGCTCTCATGTCTGCCAAGCATCCTCTGTCTCTTCTCTAATGCGAGCTGTCTTCACCACCTTCTGTCATATTCCAATGCCCAGCGAACACTGCATTCTGGCCTTCAAGCAACTCACTGAGTTCCTCCAACTACATTTTTCTGTGAGCAGATTTATTGTCTGCATAGATCGGCAACCTCAACCACAACAAATGTCCCACTTTGATCCTTACCCCTTTCTTTACTCTGCCATTTTGTTCCATCCATCAAAACACCCCTTCCACTCCAGGCTGTGAATAAAATATATATGGGGTGTATTCAGGAAAAGTGGACCTCAACCAGAAGAGTTCATCAACTCCTATCTTAATCTCTTGATGCGCTAGTGTGTCTGGCTTGGCTTTCCAAATTACTCTTCCACAGACTGTTGGCTTTACAACGTCACATATCCCTTGCACATTCCAAGGAAGGAAAGGACACACCAGTGCTCTAAAAGGCTCTGAGGCTTCTTCACTGAAAACTTCCTAGTTAGAAGCTGGAAAACCTTTGTCATTATCAGCAAGAAAAGTAATTGACGTTTCTTTACGTGGGACCATCTTCTTTTTGCATCCTTTGAGTTTTTTGCCAATAGCTTTTGAGCCTTCTGCCTATTAGAATCTTTCAGGCTCTTTCTGATCTGTCCTCTCTCTCCCACTTTCTAGAATCCGGCTCTGGTAAAAATTCAATCATCTATCTCTTTGCTTATTCATGGTCATCTCTCTCTTTGCTTGATTCAGGGTCTTCAAGCTACAACTTCATTATCCCCTGCCTTGCTCTTGCTGTATTTCTAGACTCTTCCCTTCTGTTGTGCGTGCATATCTCCTCCTTTCCCTCCCACATGCAGCTTCACTTCGAGTCTCTAGATATCTGTGAATGTATCAAGTGTTTGGAAGTGGACCAGACTTGATATCTTGAATCCAAACCAACCCACCCGGCAACTTGGTTGTCAGGCTTTGCTGGCATGTGATATGTGTGTGTGTGTGTGTGTGTACACATACATGCATGCATGCATGCTGCATGCATACATACATACATGCATACATACACACGTGTGCATACACACATACATACGTACATTTGTTATGCATGTATGAATAATATATACACACATACACACTTTTTAAAAAAAAAAAGTGAAATCCATGTAACTTTATATTACAAAAAGACTGTCCCCAAAGCAGAGATCAGTCAGTACAAAATCACATACACGTGCACACTCGCATGCATACACACATACATAATACATATGTATGTATGTATAATATATGTATGTGTGTGCGCGCACGTGCACTTATTACTTTGCAGCCCAGTAAAGCTCTAGGCGAGCACGCAGGCTGACAGTGTTTGAAGGTGTCTTGAGGAGGTAGGAGAGCAGTTTTGTGGTGACAGGGTTCACATCCAGGAAGCACCTTGCTGCTGCTTGAAAGCCCCCCAGCAGTTTGATTGGCCAGTTTATGTATCTGCTGACCAGCCTCAGATTGGCCTGACCCAGAACAGCCGATTTTCAGGCCTGTATGGCCGACTTCAAGCGGAGTCTGGACTTTGGCCCACTTCTCACCTGTCCTCGTCTTCTGACTTGCTGTTTCTGCTCCTTTGCCTATGGATAGGACCTAGGGGTTGCCATGTGCTCTCCTTCCAGGGCCTTGTACTGCTTCTATGCCAGGCCTTCCATGTATCCCCATTGGCTGTACCAATTGCCCACATGGCAGCCTGCATGCCGCCCTCGTGGCAGGCTGCAAACCTTTCCTCTCTCTTTTCTCTCAGATGGAAACCATAGGAAACCATATGAATTGTATGGGATGAGAGAAAATTAGTTTTGGTAAGATGACAACCGTAAATATTGGAAAACATACTTGTGATTCTCTTGTAGGTGGGCCCAAACTTATAGATTCATCACTCTTCCATCTGAAAAATAATGCTCTCAACCTTCCTCGAATATTCACCCCACTCACAATGCGCCAATATTCACTACACTTACTACAACTTGGAGCCCAAACTTTTAGATTCATCACTCTTCCATCTGAAAAACAATGCTCTGAGCCTTCCTCGAATCTCCACACTGAAGCAACAAAATTTTGACTTCCCTAGACCCCCTACTTTGAATCAAAAGATGTTGGGTCAAAGAGGTGCAGCTATTGTTTTCATCAATCACAGTAACGACTGGAGTGCCTTCTCATTTTTGCGTTCTTCACACACAAACAAGAGCAGTTTTTTGAAATTTGTGGTTCCTCTTTCTTCTAGCGGCTTTTTTGCTTCTTTTTCCTCCAGACGTTTTGTCTGGTCCAATTGTCTTCTGCTTTCTTCTAGCTGGGATGAATGTTCTTCGAGTAGTTGTAGGTGGACCCGATTCTGCTCTAGAAGGTTCGCCATCACTTCTTGAGCACTTGGCGGAAGTGAATCTTGCTTCTCTTCAAAGTCTTCAAGGTTGAGTCCTTTTCCTGACCCTTCCATGGCGCTTGATTGTGTGTCCTTTTCGGATCTCAACACAACCATACACTCGTGGTAGTCAAGTTGGATACAGACCGAAGCTCTGATACCAATGTAACATGCAATGGTAATCTGATCGTGTAATTCACAGCAAGACCTTTAAACCTTTAGCGAGGAATTAGCGTTGTACACCATAGAGAGAGAAAGGAGATGAGGGTAGAGAGAGAGTAGAGTTGACAACCGATTGGGTCCCTGTATCCACTGAGGGGCCCCCTCCCCCAATCAGGGGAGAATTTGCTTTATACTTGGAGAACTGAGAAATACCAAGAACACTCTTTGAGAGAGCATGGAACGTGCTTCTAAAGAGCTCACTGTGCACACGTATAGCAGACCCACCCAAAGACTTGAGAGGCAACGACGATCAATATCGAGATCTTGATGCTGTTCACACTGACGATGTAGGACGCTTTTGCAAGGCAAGGGAGAGGCTTGTGCTGTCCACCGGAATATAGGGCTACTGCGTGGGTGAGAGAGTGAAAGCTAGGAGTGATAGATCCTATAAGAGAGCTGAGAGATGACTGAAATAAAGAGCTGAGAATGAGCTGTGTAAAACTGTAAAAGATAACTGAAAAGAGCTGCTGAAACAGACCCCAAACCTTACTCCGTTTGCTGTCCAAACTCCCTGTCTGATGCGCTGTGTGAACACCTTCCTAGAGGGCTGAATTGATGCCAAAGGCTGAGGCTGGCTAGAGGGCCACTGGGGGTGAGTGTCAGGCTGTTCAGAGGGGGCTGAGGAGGAGCTATAGGAGGCTGAAGGAGGGGGGGGAACTGAATGAGGAAAAAGGGCTTGGAGGCCCCCTATTTATAGGGCTTTTGGGGCTGGTTGGCTGGCCCCATAAATGCAGCCCTAGGTCCCTTAAAGGCAGCACTAGGTCCCATAAAGGCAGCCCTAGGGAGGGGTGCAGGGTAGCCTATAAAGGCAGCCCTTCCCCTGCCATTCTCTATAGAGAAACGATAGGGTTTGTAGTGGAGCGATCAAAAATAGACAATACTCAGACACAGCTGAAGAACGGAACTCAGAAAACATAGTGCCTGTCGGTAATATGAAAAACTGAATACAAGAACCTCAAGCCGGTGTGTCTCAAGGATCGTGGCTGAGGTGAATCAGAAAGATGATTCTATGTAGAGAAACAGTAGAAAAGATAGCAGCAGAGGGAGCGAAGCGCAGTCCTCCGTGTAGCTCGATGATGACGAAGAAGATGAAGGGCTAGAGCTGCCCTAGGAAATGGCTGAAAACCAGCATGCTCTGAGGAAGGAACCTTCAGGCTCTCTGGAATAGCAACATGATGAAAAAAAAGGAGCAGATCTGGAGCAGGAGGGGCAGATCTGGAGCAGAAGGAGCAAAGGAGCAGATCTGGAGCAGGATGGGGCAGATCTAGAGCAGAAGGAGCAAAGGAGCAGATCTGGAGCAGGATGGGGACAGATCTGGAGGAGAAGATGGAGCAGCCAGGAGGCAGGAAGGAGAGGCAGAGAGAAGGCAGAGAGGAGGCAGCCAGGAGAGGCAGAGAGAAGGCAGATCTGAAGAGGAGAGGTAGATGGAGCAGGCGGGGCTGCAGCAAAGGATGGCGGAGATGAGGAGCAGCTGCAGGTCCTGTCCTTATCTAGAGGAGTGTGGGGGCTTGTGCCTTAATAGGCCAGACCTAGCTGGTCGGCCAGCTGGTCGGTGGGCCTGCCAGCTGGGCTTTCTGGCCACTTATTTGGCTGAGGTGGCTGGCCTTTTGGCTGGCCTGTAAGCTGTATAGATTGCCCTAGAAATTGGGGATTGTTAGTTGCTTAATATTCTCTTCACTTGTTCTAGGCTTGAGGGGGCCCAGAAGGGCTGCTATCCTAGGCTGGACGTAAACCTATCCCTAAACCTAAGATGGAAACCTATCCCTATCCTACGGTTCTCCAGTGGGTACTAGTGAACAAGGACTAATCTTCTGACTTGATGTAAGGCTAAGAGACTGACTTACGTAGCTTGTGCCTGACCGTCCATGGACAAGGGCTCACAAAGGGGTCACAACATATGACAAAAACTCCTATTAGGAAACTATCACACACTTGTCAATATAGCCAATGTGTCACTTTGCACCCAAGTGCAAGGGTGCATGTGACAAGGCTCATCCAATGAGTTGATCTTGAAACACTTCGCCCTGTCATGAGCTTTTGCTCATTATCGTATCGAGCTTTGCATTGTAACTTGTCTTAGCAACTTGGGTATGTCATTTCATTTACTGAGTACATGTCTCAATGCTAAATTCATACCTTTTGAACGATCTAGGCCTTAGTGCCGCTATGATTACATGACTATTGTTGCTGTGTAGCAGGTGTGTGCTTCTATGTTGCTTGAGGCAGTTGTGTACATCAACTTTAGGAAAGCTGGAAGAATTATAAATAAAAAATATCCAACCATTTGGGCATCGTCGTGCTCTTGCCATTGCCTCGCCATTGCCTTGACCTTATGCTTCATGCTTTGTATTTGATGGACATGCCAGGACATGGAGTGTGGTGAGCAAAGCACGTGCATCTTTCAGCATTTTACAACATGAATGGATCTCACTAGTTATAATCCATGGAGACATGGAAACTTTGCCTTGTGGCAGATCCTACTTGATATAATGAGGCTTGTATATCTATATAGTCAACTTTTTTTGTTACCTCATTTTTCTTCTCTTTCATTTTCTCTTTTGTTTTCTTTGTAGAATTTTGGTCTTTAGAACAACAAAATCTGAAATTGTACGATTGAATATATACTAGTCTTACAAAGGTGTATTGTATATCTATATAAGCAAAAAAGGTATGGGCACATCATTCTTACTAGCCTTGTTGGAATTCATTATGGGCACATCATTCTTACTAGCCTTCTCCTTTAGTGCTAGCCTTCATCATGGCTGAGTTTGCCCTTCACCTCTGGAGTGCCGACAGAAACTCAGTACGAAGACTTTGTATAAATGGATGCTCAATATGTGTGGGTGTGTGGATTTGTATGTGTGAGAGCATACTTTTATACTATGGTCTACACCCACTGTTGGGCGTTGATGACGTCAGTGGGGATGTCATAGTAGCTAGTCCTTGCTATGCGTGATGGAGTTTATGGTTTTCAATCTTATGAATGACTCTCGTGAGATTGAAACTGCACTATGTTGTGTTTTTAGAGGATGAGTCTGGGAATGTTCTTGGATTCAGCTAGGTATATGCTTCTGCCGTATTAGCGGACATGCAAATTTCACCTTGTGAAGTTTTCATCCAAGTTGCGGCCTGCTGGTATTGCGATAATTCATTCTATCTTAAATGGTGCGTTGCCCTACCAGCTAGATTTATATTTAGATGCTCGTTTGGGAGAGACTAAAATGAAATCATTTAGACTTCACAAGCAGTTGTAGCTTGAATGATGGCTAAGTTTTCCCTTCACCTCCGGAGTGCCAACAGAAACTCAGTACGAAGACTTTGTATAAATGGATGCTCAAGTATGTGGATTTGTATGTGTGAGAGCATACTTTTATACTATGGTCTACACCCACTGTTGGGCGCTGATGACGTCAGTGGGGATGTCATAGTAGCTAGTCCTTGCTATGCGTGATGGAGTTTATGGTTTTCAATCTTATGAGTGACTCTCGTGAGATTGAAACTGCACTATGTTGTGTTTTTAGAGGATGAGTTCGGGAATGTTCTTGGATTTATCTAGGTATATGTGTAATATGCTGGTGCTTTCTTTCATGCGTACATTTGCTTCATGCCATCCTATGTTAAGATGATTTGTCTGAGTTGTATAGTCTTTTTCACTTGGTTGAGCTTGGATGAGAGACAAAGAACTCCTCCATTGCGTAACATGTTGCATTCCAAGTAGATTTGAGCAAGCTTGCCTTGAGATTGGGGTTGAGAGCATGACTTCCCTATGGGTGAGTGTTCTACTTCTTGGGGATTGAGATTGTTGCTCTTGCTTCATGATTATGCCTAGTGGACCGAGTCCCATGAAGATGTGACATTGCTTGTCTCATGAGTGGATATTGAGGTTGAGAGGAACCGTTCTTTCACGCAGCCAACATAGTATCTATCAAAGCACCGTAGAATCTTTTCATATGATTAGTTATAAAGAGACTCCGCGGGTCTTTAGAAACCCAGTATAGCTGCTTATGCTTGGGCACTGATGACGACATAAGTGTTGCTTTGCTTGCTTAGTATGTCTTCCTTTTGCTTTTCATAAAAGTTTTTGTTTACCTCTTTTTTCTTCTCTTTCATTTTCTCTCTCTTTTTTTTTTTTTTCCCTTCCTTTGTAGTTTTTTGATCTTTAGAACAACAAAATTTCTAAATTTGTATGATTGGACTTATTCGAGTCTTACAAAGGTATATGATTAGTTATTCTAATTCTTCAGTTTTTAAAATCATTTTTTATTAAAGGCAAATTTTTAAATGCTTATTTGCCTATCTTCTATGATATGATCTACTTGCAATGAAAGAAACTGTTAAACAATGAAGAGATGACAAACAACCCCAACCACCGCATCCGTGGCCTCTTCCGCAGGGTATATTCACCTTATCGCTTCTGAACTGGTGTCATTCCTTGGGCATGATTCCAAGTGCCCTTATCTGCTGGTGCCCCTGGCTTCTTGGCTGCCTGAGGTTTCAGGAGGCTGCCAATCAAGGATCCTCTTTTTGTTTCTACTTTGGATACCCCAGTTGGGCCCTGGGCTGCATGCCCAATTCCTGGCTATGGCTGCTCTGCTTATGTGATTGCGTGGATGTTGATGTTAAGCTCCTTCCTGCTGGCTGTCTGATGATGGAGGTGATGGAGAATGAGTGCTACAAGGCTCTCTTGTGTAGGCCCTGGGGGTCTTGTAGGCATGACTTGGAGAAGCACCTGAGGTCCTAGGGTCGTGTGCTGCTGATGTGGCTGCCACATGGCAGCCAGTCCTGGCTGCTATTGCCCTGAGGCTTGCATGACAGCCATACATCTGATGTGCAGTGAGTATCTCATGGATCTGGGATGACAAATGGTGACTTGCACTACTGAACCTTAGTTGGCTTGAGGGAACATGCCACATCATCATGGAGGTGAATGACATAATTATGCATGTCTCTAAAGGATCAAGAGTCTGTAAAAGTACTTCTCAGCAGAAATACTTTTGCTCAAAGTGTCTAATGGTTCATAACCTGGTTTTTTAGTTGATGTCACACAATATATGGTAACACTATGCCTGATTAAATCAATATCTTGTCCTGGGCGGGCATGCTTGATTGCAGGTAATAAAATTCTGTTCTTGTTAAACTCTAACGTTTTTTCAATATAGCTTTGGGAACCTTCATGCCCAGAACACAGCTTTTAAAAAAAGGGTGCTGCATCTGGGTCTTCTCATCCTTGTTAGCATATATTGATGAACTTTCGTCTAATTTGCTGTGCAGCTTCTCAGTCTACACTCAAATGGACAAGGAACTGCAGAAGCCATGAATTTAACGGAGGAGATGCTAAGTGCAGGTTCTCTAATTCGGCAGTTGGGGGACCAAATGACTTTGGCGAAGGCTTATGTGGTGATTGCAAAGGAAAACAACAATCTTGAACTTGCATGGGAGCTTAGTGCACAGATTCGGGCCTGTCAGCAACTTCTCTCAAAGTCCGCAACGCGAGGCTATGCAGTGACTCTAGAGGAAGCTGAAGCAATTATACGGGAGCTCTCTCTATTAATTTATCAGGCTAAAGAGCTTCACTATGATAGTGCCACAATGATCATGAAGCTTAAAGCTCAAATCCAGGCTTTAGAGGAAAGGGTCAATGCAGCCACAGTACAGAGCACTACCTTTGGTCAGCTTGCAGCGGAGGCTGTTCCAAAGGGCTTATATTGCTTAGGAATCAGGCTCACAACAGAGTGGGCAAGGGATCCGGATTTTCGGAGCTTTATTTCTAGGCAGAAGCGTTCTGTAAAGCTGACAGACAACATGCTATATCATTTCTGCATTTTTTCTGACAATATATTGGCAACATCTGTGGTGGTCAACTCCACCGTTCACAATGCAGACCACCCGGATCAACTTGTCTTTCATCTTGTCACTGATCAAGTCAACTTTGGTGCAATGCAGGCATGGTTTGGGAAAATTGATTTCAAGGGGGCAACTGTTGAGGTGCAAAGTGTTGACAGCTTTACATGGCTGAATGCTTCATATGTCCCTGTGCTTAGGCAACTTCAGGATGCAGAGACTCAGAGTTACTATTTCAAGGGAGTACAAGATCCTAAAAGTGCAGTGAAGTTCCGTAATCCCAAGTACTTGTCAATGCTGAATCACCTCCGTTTTTATATCCCAGAGGTATATCCTGCTTTGAAGAAGGTAGTCTTTCTTGATGATGATGTGGTAGTCCAGAAAGACTTGACAGGGTTATTTTCTGTAAGTCTTAATGGGAATGTTAATGGAGCTGTGGAGACATGCCTCGAGTCTTTTCACAGATACCACAAATACTTGAATTTTTCTCATCCGAAAATTCGGTCGAACTTCGACCCTGATGCATGTGGATGGGCTTTTGGAATGAATGTTTTTGACCTTGTAGCTTGGAGAAAGGCAAATGTAACCAAACGATATCACTATTGGCAAGAGCAAAATGTTGACCGAACTCTATGGAAGCTTGGAACATTGCCGCCAGGCCTCCTTACATTTTATGGGCTCACAGAACCTTTGGACCGGGGGTGGCATGTCTTAGGATTAGGGTACGATCCTAATGTAGATGCGCAATCGATTGAAGCAGGGGCAGTAGTCCACTATAATGGAAATATGAAGCCATGGCTGAAACTGGCCATGAATAGATACAAGCCCCTTTGGGAAAAGTATGTGAATTTTTCACATCCCTTGGTGCAACAATGCAATGTCCATTGATTGCAGGGCATTCTTGGTTGTTTGTTTTCATTAATTTGATTTGTTCGAGGTTCCTTTATAATTTTGACCGGCTTTTTATTTCCATCAATTCTGGGCCAAGTCTTTTCAAGTGCTGATCTTTGTTGGCCAACCACCTGCAGCATTTGGGGAGAGTTTCTGCTCGTCTCTTTTGTAATTGCTGCAGACATACATCTTAACAGAGCTTAGCAGAGAATTTAGCGACTCTTGTGGAGGCTGGCATTATTTTTTACATTTAGTGTTGGACTATTGTAAACAGTTTTTGCTTCAAATTTTGCGTACCATTTATCATTTATCTGAGGTGTAACATTGTACTCGCATTAAACACTATTGAAAAAACAGTGGACCATGCTTTTTTATTGTATGTAGTCATGTCCAGAATTCTGCAGTTGCATAAACTTTTAAGTCAACATTCAATTAATCCTCAGGGCATTTTTGGGGACAAATGGAAAATAATTATATCCTATGTAAGATTAGAAGATAAATGAGAATCAACAAACACCATATGTCTCTTCCTCGAGTGACTTTTTTAATAGCCACACTCTCTCAGATCTATGAGATCCAGCCATAGTTTACAGATGAGCTGTCTTGTAAACAATGAGACATCCCATTTCCTGTATTATCTCCTTACAGAACCCTTTGACGTAAGCTGCTTGCGTATATCCCAGCCAAACAAGCAGCTTTTGGTACCACTATTGGATAATGTGTATGTGTTCACATAAGACTTCTCTTAGAGGTAATGGTCTTGTTCTGGCTAACAAAACAGGATACATTTTAACCCTTGTATTCTTTGCCTTTCACCATCTTCCAAGCTGTTTGTGGTTTACTTGGATCCTATTGATAGCATGTATAAAGGATAATTAGCATGTATAATGGATTCTGTAGTTAGGATGCAATCCTCAAAGAGCCTTCCATTTGTTCTTTGACTTTATAGTTTAGTCAGTAACGTCAAGAAATTTCAGATTAGAGCTAGAGGATGGAGACCGTCCGGAGTGTTATAGGAGAGCTTTCAGATCCCAAGACTGTCTGTCTGCATCCTGCACTATACTGGTATAGGCTTGCCATTTGGCTACTCGCAAGCCATGGTGCATCTAAGATGATGTTTGTTGGGCTTAATTGGGTGTGACAATGAATGTTCAATTTTGGTATGTGGAGCTTGACATCCGACCTGACTTGTACTACCTACCTGGCTATCTGTCCATAGCATACGTTGGGGGATGCAATTTGGGACAATGTTACTTGTCTTGGATTGGTGGTAATTATGATCATTGTCATGCCTTTGCTTCTCAGTGGCATTGAGAAACCCCCATACTTGCAATTTGCTACTAGCTTGCTGTCAAGAGTGCTATTGGACTTGGAACCCCCTTAGCTTGAGATATCCTAATACTTTTTGGAAGCGGCCGGCCCTTTGGATCCGTGACCTTTGCTCATGAAGATTTTGAGCGAGCTCATAAGTGGCTTAGTATGCTTCGAGCATACCACTAGATATCTTAATAAAGACCATGCAAAAATTTGTAGATCCAATCCATGTTTGCTAATCTATGATTGTGTAGCCACTTGCAAGAATCGATTCATGTAGCGGTTTACCACCTCCATGGTCCCCTATGTCAACTTGTAAATTTGGATGTGAAGACTATCCATGTATTGTGGTGCAAGGATGTAGCTCGGATGTCCATGATGAACTCTCCCAATCATACTTTCTTACATGTTGGTGTGTTGTGTGTGCCACTTGTACCACCAAGTGCTTGAAAGTAGGGATCCACTTTTCATTGTCCTTTGTTTGCACAATGAAAAAATCTCTCTCAAATTGGTTGAGTCAAGACGAGTACTAATGTTTATGTTTTGCCATCATACTTATCGGAGGAGCCTAGAGAGTTGCGTTGAATAGATGATGGTGGCAGCTAAGTGGTTGATGAAACCCCCCTTTGAAATTTGTAGAGAGTGCTCCTTCTAAAAGCTAGGAAGCTTGCTAGGTGTTAACTAGGTCCTACACGTGTAGTTGTATGAGATCCTCCCGAATGACCTAGTTTGTCTCATGACCAGTGAGTGGAACAAAGGTGCCTTGAGACTATATGAAAGAGGCCATAATTGCTCCATGTGAAGTCCATGATCCGCAAACCATCTGCATGTCCGACCATACCAACGTCTTTAATCACACTCGGTCGCTAATGTCATGGATGTGGATAGGGCCAACCATGGTAGCTTGCATCGCCCTAAGTTCATGGAACCATCCTTGCTTGAATGGAGGTATGTGATCACCTGGAATGCCGCGTTCAAATGAAGTGTAGCGACTCCGACCTAAGCTAGGATGATTTGGTGTGAGACTGATGGCTTACTATGGATCATTCCAGTTAAGTAGTAGGACCTTGAGCCCCTCTACTTGAGCCCAATCCACCTTTGATAGGTTGGGGCTCGAGCAAGGACTCCAAACTGAACTAGAATGATCTGGTGTGGAATTGATGGCTTATTGTGGATCATCTGTGCAAGCAGTAGTACTTGGAGCCTATCTACTTGAGCCCAATTCACATTTGATAGGTCAGGGCCCCAACAGGGACACGATCCCAATCCACCCCTGATAGGTCGACGCCCCAACAGGGAATGCCATACATACCTATGGGCGGACCAAAGAGTCGAAGAGAAGAGACTTGATCCTAGGATCCTAGAAATGAGAGTGAAAGCATTGGTGCTCGAGCAAGTGTGGCATACCCCTACTCAATCAGGCTTGCATAGTTGGTTCCTTGTCTCCCATATATTTATAAGATACAACAATCTCTACTGGTAGCCATCCAAAGTGAACCTCTCTGTGCATGACTGGCCTAGATGTGTTGAAGATCATAAACTTGGTCTTACCAAGTTTGACTTTCAAATCACGTGTCTCACAAAAGGTCTGAAGTACATCTAGCTGTCGTTGAAGACCCTCAACTGAAGAAGAAGTAGGACCACATCGTGTACATAGAGGAGAATATGAACTAGCTTGAGATGAGCCCACACCTCATAGTGTCTTGGTGAAAGTCTCAGGCATCATTATAGAGGCAAAAGAATTTTGGTGACAACAAAAAACCCCATTTGACTGCGACTGTGCACTTGACGTCCTTAGTCCATCCAAATGCCGTTCAAACCCTGTGTGAAACTCTCTCGTAAAGTGTCAAAATTGCCAAGGTAATCTCCTGAGCGTATCCGAGATTGTGTAAGTGTCCAATGAGGCAAGCCCATAGCATTGTGTCCAAAACCTTGAAAAAATCCACAAAGCAACAGTAAACCCTTTGTCTCCATTCCTTTGCCTTCTCAATGACACCTCGGAGTGTGAGGATGTGATTCAGGATTGTGTGATCAATGCAAAGGCTTGCTTGTCCAATAGCTCAGAGTCCCTTGTGCTCTGCAAACAAGCTAACCTGCACGTCAAGTATTTGAGGCATGAATCTTGGACATGACGTGTCCAATTATGATGGTTCTATAGTTTTTTGAGTTTATGGGATTCATTGCCTTGCAGATAGGACGATGGTATTAAGGGTCCAAGTGTAGGGAAGACTAGTACAACTTTGCCAAGATTGAGGCTAGGGTACTTAGAGTCTTAGCATATGTGAAGAATTAGGATGATGGGAATGGGAAAAAGTGGTCCCATCCATATTCAAATGTATTTCTATTCTAGTTATGGGAGTTAAAGGCCACGGTGCCTTAGCCCCGGTTATGTACAATACTCAAACACATATATATATGGATGACATAGAAGATTAGGGTGTTCTACACCCACCAAAACTTGTGTGGCTCTCTTCTGGCTCTCCCTCTCTCTCACCCTCTTCCGTTCCGCTTTCGTTGAGAGCACTCTCAATTGGTATTAGAGCCCAGGTGGTCTATCTAATGCTTGTGGATGGTCTAGCTGAGCTCGTGTGTGTGTCTGGAGCCTAGAGTCAAGTACTGCAACTCTATGGGAGGATGGAGCAAGCCTATGGGTGCTTGTTTGAGCTGCCAAAGTGGTATTGGAACCTTGTAGAAGTCTACTAGTGGTTTCTGAAAGTCTCTGAGTGGTTTTTTGCAAGCCTGCAAGAAGTTTTTTGACAATTCCCCTATTCCTTTCGATGACTGAAAGTCCGAAATGACTTCTAAAGGCAACCATTGCTTGCTTTTGGTGTCCATTGCACTTTGGGAGTTACAAAACCCCTTCATTCTTGAATTTGGGATCATTTTGTTGGATTTCTAACTCAATGTCTCTGCTTCAACATTTTCTTGCCAATGTGTTGGAACTTAAGTTTGAAGCAACCATTCGCAGATCTGTCAGTTCTGGGGGACTCAAGAGGTTCTAAAACTTCTGTGTTACTCATCATTCGCACTTCGGTGTTGTTTAAAAATAGATCGGTTTGCTAAAACGTTTTTCAATCCATGTGGTGGACTCGGTGATTGGGACCACGGTTTCCAAAACCATCTACTCCATTGCATTTTCCAGAGAAACTCCTATTTGTCAACTCCTGCGCGATTCCGTGGAGATTTGGAGAAGTTTCGTCTCTTTGAGACATCGAACCATGTGTTTCCATATCAAAAATCCATTCAAAGGTTCAAACCTTTGATTTTTTAACACGTGGCATTTTTTTATTGAGCCTAAGGCTTCTAAGGTTTCATTTACAGGTCAATTGCAAGCTTTGACTTGGGTTTACTTCACATCCAAAGTGATTTTGTAAGTATTCTTTGAGCCACGGAAAGTGCGGGTCATGTCATTGATGCCATGATGCAAAGATTGTAGTGGTTTTGACGCATCTCAGGTTTTACTTTCAATAGCGATCGTTGCCATCAGACCGTGATTTTGAGTGTATCTTATGCAGATCACTCTGGTTGGAGTTTGAGCCATGTGCGCTCATATCTAGTGTGCATTGGGTCGTAGTGTATGCTTTACAGGCCATTTGGATGCATTGTGATCCTTGTTGGATGTGCTGATAGGCCCAGTTTGCCTTATCGGATGCTATTTTGATGGACGCTTTGCACATGGATGCTATCGGACAACTTTGACACATTGCAGTTGGTGCACTGATAGTGCTATGCTCTCTTGTATGAGACATTATTGATGCTTATGCCCATGGAGGTGTTTATGCTTGAGGCATTTGGCTCTTATTGGCATTGGGTTTGCCATTGTTTTGTCATTACAGGTTGGCACTCTCTTTTGGGCCAGATTTATTCATATGGATGCATAGTATATGCACATGAGTCAGATGCATTTTGATGCTTTGAGCTTTGAGTTTTTTGGTGATATTACCCTCCATTGTGGTAGACATATTTGGGTGCACTTGGTATTTGGTGTGATTCTTTCTTGCAGGCACTACCATTTGGGATTTTGCTTTATTTGCATCATGGCATCCTCTTCCATGTTTGAAAAGGAGTTTTTTAGCATTAAAAATTTTGATGGGACAAACTTTTCTCTGTGGAATGAACAAATAAGGGATGTGCTTATTCAAAAGAAGCAAATTAAACCCTTGGAAGGGATTTGCAACTAAGCCTGCAAATATGTCTGAGGATGATTGGAATGAGTTGGATGCATTAGCAAAGTCTATTGTTAGACTTCATCTTGCAGAGTCGGTTTATTTTACAGTAGTAAATGAGCAGACTACGAAAGATTTGTGGAAAAAATTGTGTGCACTTATGACAAGGAAACTACCTCTAATAAAGTTTACCTCATGAAGAGGTTGTTTGAGTTGTAGATGTGAGCTGTAGATAAAGGAAGAGGTCTTCATTGCTTCTCACTTGAATGAATTCAATATTATTTTCAGCCAGCTTCAGGCTCAGAAGCTGAATTTTGAGACTAAGGCAATATTCCTCTTGTGTTCATTGCCATCCTCATGGGATACCTTTCGTACAACTGTCAATAACTCTATACCGGGTGAACTACTGAAGTTTGATGATGTGGGTAGCTTGTTGGCCGAGGAGATTCAAAGGAAGTCTATGGAAGGAAACAAGTAGGATACAACCTTAATGTGCAAAGGGGTAGACCACAGTTCAGGGGAATGTCCCAAGAGAGAGGGAAGTCTCGTAGAGCAAATCCAGGGCAACATTGAGTGTTACCATTGTGGCAAGAAGGGCCACATGAAAAAGGATTGCTACAAGCTTAAAACAGAGCAAAAGGATATGAAAAGAATGCAAATTGGGGCACAAATAAGAAGGAAGAGAGTCCAAGGGAGAACAAAGGAAAAGTGAAGATCGAGGAGATCAATGCAGTCATCACATTGATAATAGTGACAATGACATTTTCTTCATGTCTAGTCTACCTGCTGCTGAGTTGCTTACCACTTCAGATGATGCATATTCCCAGGATTGGATTTTAGATTCTAGTGCTTCATTTCATGTTACTCCCCGTAGGGAATGGTTCTCCACTTATGATAGTGGAAAGACAAATTGTGTGCATCTTGGAAATAACTATGCATGTGACATAGTGGGAGCAGGTGACAAAGTTTTATTTTGCAAATGTGAGACATGTGCCTAAGCTGACCAAGAGTCTCATTTCAGTGGGTCAGCTAGATGATGCTGGTTTTCACAGTTGGAGAATTGAGAAGGGCTCTATGGTTTTGGTAAGAGGTGCCAAGTGTGGGACATTGTATCCCTTACATCTATCAGGTGTGTCTGATCATGTTGTTGTAATAACCAAGCAGCCAAGTACTTCATTGTGGCATTGCCGCTTGGGTTACATAGCCAGAATGGAATGAAACTCTTATGCTATTTATGTTATGTACTGCATTTGAGTTTTTCTTATTTTGAAAGCACTGTTTCTATGGGAAGCAGACTAAATCAGCCCATAAAATAAGGAAAAAGAAAGAGCTTTAAAATCTTGATCTAGTGCATTCAGACGTATCTGTATGAACCTTGACAAGCTCTATGAGCTTGTCCTCAAGTACCTCCCTGATGAAATGGTACCTGACCTCAATGTTTAAGAGGTGGGGACAAGGACATGTTATCATTCCATGCTTTCTAATCCCTAAAAAAGGGGATCCCATTCTGGCTGCTAGGGTCTTGAGGCCAAGGTCTAGGATAGGAGAAAAAGGGGCTATTCCCATCCTAAACCCATCCTAGGCCACTTGGTCGAGGATGGGAGTAATGATGAAGAATAGATTCCCATTGTTAACCCATTCTAGTCCCATACATGCACTAAGGCCCTTAGTCCATATGCAATGTATTCAATACATAGTCCCTTATTATCTTTGGCTCGACCATTTATAGTTTTGAAGCTGTATGTCTGATGTCACTGGTGGTGAAAAATGCACAAGACTTGGGGTGAGATAGTTGTGACAGGCCAGGGGATGGTTGGTGAGGAATGTGGTAAAGCCTGCATGCATAGAAGTGCAATGGGGTCGTGTTGGTGAGAGAAGGAGTTCGTTTCTCACAAAACTTCCACCAAAGTCTTTAGAGTTGCTACTAAACATGATGTTTAGTAACAACAACGTGAAGGGTGTAGGTGATTAGAGTAGCTCAATCCTCTAGATGTGTCCTCCAGACATGGGCTATCCTCAAGATCCATGAGTAGGGAAGAAAGGCAGGCGGCATATTCAATAGTTGAAGTGGATGCCACGCTATGTGGTGTGTACAAGAAGCACGGCATTGTGGTGTGTGGCATGTGGTGGCGGATGGATGGATGGGCTTAAGAAAGATAAGTGTGATTTAGCTCCCGAATGTGGTGGGGAAACGAAGTAGTTTATGATGTGTGAGATGAAGGCAGGGGATCTCATAAGATAGTGAACTACACTAGAGGTGCTTCATGTGGAAAGCAAGTGAATCCACCCAAGGAAGGCCATCAATCCATACCATTATAGATGATGAGGTCATGTATCTAGCCCATGTCGAAGAAAGATTGCTTGTATGAACCTCGACTGTTTGCGGATACTCGAGATATCCCTGCGTCATCCAAATCAACATCATAAAATCATTCCAAAAATCAATGAGCAATGCCTAACACACAAACGTCCTTGTGTCATTAGAGTCCCATACGAGGACTTCCCTACATGAATCAAAAAATTCACGAGGTCTGGATGTAGGGCTACATACGGTGATATTTCATCCTCTCATTAAGATTCCTAGTGAAATGTCACGTCTCATGAGGGAAATAACATACTACAATGAAAAGGTCATGTCAAGAGGTGTGTCAGATCCAAATCCAAAGAAATCTAGCATGTGTGTGAAAGCCCCTCGATCAAGATCATCCTAGTGAGAGATGGCCTATATATATAATTACCTCTCCTCTTTATCCAAGAACAACACCTACCTCTTTAACCTCCTCATTATTCTCTAGTCTCCTCATTGTATGCCAACTCCTATGTGTATCCAAAAACTTAGGGCAAAGGGCACTTTGGACTTTGATGGGTATAAGTGTATAAAACAATATCTCGTCTTGTGTACAACTCTAAGAAATTCCCTAGATCTGACCATAAGGTACCATAAAGCTTGACCCTAAGGTACCATTATAATCCTATGTCTGACTCTGAGAAATTCCCTAGATTTGACCATAAGGTACCATTATGGTTCCAAACCGTGTGAGTCAACATCTTGCTAATTTAAGTCTCATAAGCCTCCCTTTCCCTATGTGAGGATGCCACCGGATGTCCATCAAGTAAGAGATTCCATCTCAAAATACTACCCACTTTCCCTCCTTGCAAGTGGCATCCCACTATTGTAGGCGGGTACATTTCTTCTCTACCTGTAAACGTGTTTGGATCCTTATCCATGTGAATCTTGGGATGGTAAGAGAGCACTATATGTTGCCAGAGAGTCTAGATATATTTGAAAGGTTGACCATGAGTAGGGTTGTAACCTATGTGCCATGCTCCCTCAATGCCATGCTCTTGGATCCTTAGAGTGGAGCTAACAAGATTAGTGGCATCCTCAACGGTATTGGTGGAGGTACATGGGGTCCACTAGCCTTTGGTGTTGAGAGTCTTGCTAGCTCTCCATTGTTGTTCAAGAATGGTGGATGAAATGGGGGCCTTCATACGCTCCCATTTTGCAACATCCATCTATCTACTAGTCTCCTTAATAGCCTATTGCATGGTGGTTATCCGCTCCTCCATTGCTAGTCCACCATGAAATCTTCTAGTTGAGGCTATAAATATATCTTCCTCTCTCACACATAGATTGCCAAGTGACTGCCAATAGCATAGGTATTGATGGGGTTTCAATTGTGTGAGTGTGAGTACTGATGATAGGATCTGAGGGGTCTACCGTTGGGATATTGGGCAATGTCTTGGTGGAGTTGAATCTCCTCTAAGATAAGCTAGTTGTATGTCTAGACTATACATTCATCAAGAAAATGTAGTAAAAATTTTCTTTTCATGGTTTATTTTATGTTGGGTTTGGAGAGGCTACAAGTGACTCAGAAGTGGTTTCGATGATGAATTCTTACCAAAAAATGTAGTGTGGGTATCCTAAAAATCAAATTCGAAGTTCCGAGTGTAGAGCTTGAGCTATTGAGCAATTTTTCTTTTTGTTGTAGATCCTCCAATTCCCTTTAGGATTAAAAGATATGACTGCTTAAAGAATAGCCAGAGGTCACAAGCGTGCATACACTTTAGCAAATGCACTCATTGTGCACATCATCTATGCATCCACATCACTATTTTGGGCACTTCTTTGGTACATCTATTGATGTGTTAATGTGAGGTGGCACATTGAGTTCGCAATTGTGTTGATGTGGTACTGAGCTAGCAGTGATGACATGGAACTACCACATGGCATTGGTAAGATGGGATGATGTGGTAATACCATGTGTCAATGATGACATGGCATTAGCAGGATGGGATGATATGGTAATACCATGTGTCAATGATGACATGGCAAGTAATGAGGTGGCAATGTCCCACGTGGAGGTGGTGATGTGGTAGGCAATACTATGGCACTACCACATGGAGCAAGTGACAATGTAGGCAAGTGATGTGGCACTACCACATAGAACCAAATGACATGGTAGGTAGGTGATGTGGTAGGTAGGTGATATGGCATTGCCACATGGAGGATAGAGGTGGCACACTTGCCACATGTTAAACAATGGGTGGCCTATTGGCCACATGGCTAGTTTTGTGGAGGAGAGAAAGTTAATCTACCACATGGCTGACTACCACATGCCCTATGTGTAGAAAGAGAAGGTGGAGGAGAGACAAGCTTTTGAATCATCATCATTCTTCATGTCGAGTTCACCACCATCTCCATAGCTAACAACTTTGCAAACGGAGGCATGACAAAGCTAAGTCGTTTGTGTCCAATGTCATTCTAGTGTGGCATTTTTTGCATGGTTTTTTTCATTTAAGGTAATGGTGATGGGTCCATCTTGTTCCTGTTGTAGTCATCTCGCATCAGTTGAGTTGTTATTTGCTATTCCCTTTTGCTATAACTAGCTAGTGCTTTGTGTAACCATCATAGCTATAGTATATGCTTGTTGCTACGTGAAGCCGCTATAGTTTGTGCTTTTAGCTGTGTGCTCTATGTCTTTCATGTTTGAGTTAGGTCGAGGCTGCATTAGAGCCGTGTTGCCTTTGGTTAGTTGTGCTTTCTTGTAGGTAGTCATAGCAATAGTGTATGTTCGTTGTTTTCTTGTCATGTTTACTTTCTTTGCTAGTAGTCGAGTTAATGCTATCGTGGACCTTACTCTTCTTTGTGTAGTTGTAGTTGTACGTAGCCGTTGATGTTGTGTCATGATAGAAGTGCTGAGTTTGTTACATTCTCCTTGCTTGTAGACTATGTCATAGGAATTTCTTGTTAAGTAGGTATGTTATTTGCGTTTACTTTTTGCTTGCCATTTTTGTTTGTGCTCGTCTATAGATTGTTATTGACTGTGCCATTTTTGTTGTTGAACTTCTTTCTTGCTGGCTATCAAATGATTTACTCCCTCTTTATTGTAGGTCATTGAAGCCCCATAGTTGCTTCGAAGCTCTAAAGGAGGTTTAAAAAAAATTCCCCCTTACACACTTTCACAAAGAACCTTACAAGATGTAGAGCCTATGACCTTTGAATTAGGAAAAACACTCATAAAATTCATAGATTAGAGATGCAGGATGCCCCAAAAGGAGGGTCTAATGCCTCTACAAGAACAAGGGCTTAACACTCATGAAAGGACTGTGAGCACCATAGGCCTTGATACCATGTTGAGAGAGAGAGAGATTACAAATAGGAAAATTTATTGCCCATACTATCAATACTAGTGGTATATTTGATGGGGTTGACACAGGGGATTGATGTTCCTAGCCAATAAATGCCATATTATTAGCAATATTGTGGCTAATACCAATGGTAAATTAGCTAGTTTATCGATATTATTTTCCAAATATTCACATTCTCTTGTTATTTTCATGCTATTTGGGAGCACAATGATGCACATAATATAACCAAAATATGAATTAAATCCTTGGATTAAGAAGCTACATTATGAGGTTTCTCTCAGACATGAACACATACCTACAGAGACATGTACTTTGCAAGTATAGAGAAACAATATTTATAATCCTGAATGGATTTCTTAGTAGGCTTCAATAGGTTTATTAGTCCTTTAAAGTAGAGGAGAAAACAATTGCAGGATTCGTCAAAATATGCAAGAATCAAAGATGACACGAGCAACCTGTGAGACATTAATTAGAAAATTTGACCTTTGGAGTGTGTGTTCATATGTAGCTAAAGGTGTTTGTATCATCATGTTTCAGACATGATAAATTTGTGTAAATGGATCTCAAGCCCCAAATTTGACCTATGTTTGCATCCTCTCCCCAATAGTATGCTTGATAAGTGGGGCGAACCTTTGGATATATTAGTCAATAGTTATTCCCAAATATGTTAATTATGCAAATCAAGGGTCATCCAAGTCTTTGACACTTGGGGTGAGTATAAACTAATCGTCGAGAACAATGATGTTATGGACCTTCTAAACGCATCAAAACCACTATCTAATTAGTTAACAAGGCTCATTTCCACAGGTTAACAAGCACACAAGTTTGGACCTCTATATTCCTATTGTCTCTTAAATTCTCCTTGTGCTCTATTGCATGGAAATCTTTGCCATTTGCTAAGACCTTTACATGGCTCCTCACACAACTTTGCAAGCTCCATCACTTAGTCACCAAGGTTTTTGTAAAGAGCAATAGAGTTGATGACTCGATAGCTAACTTGGACGTTTTTATTAGAGTGTATAACAATTTCTTATACTATAAATTTCAGCCCTCTCTATTAAAACTCTTGCTTCTTTGTGCCTCATCTATAGCTCTCTCGAAAGACCTAATTGCACGCTCTAATTTCTTTTTTTCCACCTCTTTGGAATCAAAAGTTAGACATAATAGCAATTAAAATCTATTTTTGTTCCAACAACTTTGAAATCCTGTTTTCCAAGTCTATCACTTGCTACTGGCTCATTTTATTATTCTCTAGCAGCTTTGAATTATAGTTTCCCATTTCTATCGCTAGCTCTTGTTTCATGTTTGCTTGCTGGCTCTTGGTTCATGTTTGCCCTCTTTACCTCAAGAGAAGATTCCAAAGAGTTGAGATCTACTTATAAGCTCACTTCTAGCAAGGTTAAGATGTTCTATCTTTAAGTTAGAATATTGATGTCTCCTTGTGTAGTAGCTAGAACAAAACTTTGATCCTCTAAATTGATCATTTGTCGGACTCAATGTACCTCTTCTTCTCAAATGTTGTCTGCTTATCAGTTGATAATACACTTTTCTTTGCCTTTACCATAGGGTGGATTCAAACTTCCCAAACGCCACCAAAGAGGAGTGCCAAGTTCTGTTTACAGAAAGCTGACTAAATCTTTTAGAATGCTAACCTTTGGGGAAGTACATGGCCATGAGTTCTATTGGGCACTCAATAAGTGGAGATAGAATGTTGTACCTTTGCCAAGCTCAATGAAATGAGCTCATGGCACAACCAATTACATGAGATGTGCGCTCTGAACCAGCCAACCATAATCATTTCTATTAACTCTCCCTAATCGCTCTCTCCCTTTTCGATTAATTAATTACTCATGCCTCCCCCTCATACTCAATTAACCTATGCCTGCAAATTATTCACAACACAATTAACCTAAGCCTTTGGCCTACCAAAGCTTCCCTCCACCTCTCCCCATTGCCTCCCTCCACCTACACCTCCCCCCTCACCTCCCTTTGCTTTGCCCTCTGCCCTGCCTCTCCATGCCTCCACTCACTAGTCTCTCCAGTCCATGCTGCATCCCCTCTAGTCCCCTCTCCATCACCACTTTCATCCTTAGCTTCACCGCCCTTGCTTTGCCATAGCTTCTACCCCTTTCTTCACCACCAATCCATCTCCTCTTTGTCACCCCCGTCCCTCCCTCACTCCTCTCATCTCATCTCCCTCTCCCTCTCCCTCTCCCTCTCCCTCTCCCTCCCCCTCCCCCTCTCTGGCCTCCTCCCTCTGGCCCACTCCCCTCATATACTCGCCAGAGGCGATGATAGAAGGATCTGGAAACTATGGATACTTTGTAGTATTAATACATGGCACCTTATAATCGAATTATCAATTCTCACATAGCGCCTTAGGTTAATCGAATTAATAGCACCCTCCCCCGTCGTGAACTAATTAATTAATAGGACACTATATCGACTCGGCGGCCTATTCAAACAGATGGATTCAAAAATGATGTGGACGAGTGGGAGGTCTTAACCCTCTTCTTTTAAACAAGTATTCTCCTTTTCTACCCTTGAATTATTTTTTGGAAGACGTCCTTCCAAGCGCTATTGTAGCAATCATCAACCAATATTCCACACTTTTTTTTTTTTTTTGCATTGTACTGAAATTGAAAGTGCCAATAGCACCCCTATACGGGGTGAGCAAGATAGAATCCTGAGCTGCCTCTAGGCTTGCGACTCAGGACCGGCACATACACACCCACATGTTTTAACTGCTTGGTCTAAATGCTATTGGAAATATTCCACACATTTTGGAATAATGATGATCCACGAGCATATAATCCCATTCTTGCAGCAAATACTAGAAGTTGAGGATGATTCTTTGATGCCTTGGTTCAGTAGGACTTTGTCAATGTTGTTCCTAAAAGAATCCCATTGCCCTTCTGTCCCTTACCTGCCATCTTCAACCTTTCCTTGCTTTTGGGAAAAATCATGATTCTGCTGACAACCGCAAACACAATGCTTCTTTATATTCATCGAACTGCTTGTAGGCTACTGCCTTTAAGATTCTCCAAGACCACTGAGTGGGTTCTTTGCTTGTTGTTCGACAATTGACCTATCAGCCATGTCTTCTTTTGGTCTTATGTCTTTTACCTTAGCTGTTATCTTGCTCTCTCTCGAATTTGACGCCTTCAATTTCTCTTGAAACTCTGTGCCCCCACGGAATTGATATTTAGTAGAGGTCCCTAATGCGTACTTGATCACTTTCTTCCTACAAGTCGTTTGCCAATCCTAGACTTGCTCACAAATGCAAGCCATTCTACCTTTCTACAGGAAGCCTCACACCCACTTTAGTGAGGCTAGATACACTAGTTCTCTACCTGTGCTTTGCACAGGCATTGAATGAGCGAGGGAATTTAGGTTGGTAATTTTGAAATTAGAGAGGGGGCGAGGGCCTCAACTTGCAAGAAAGTTTGGCGCCATTGCTCACCACATGGCACCCTTCTCTATTAGAAATATATATATCTCTATTAGATAAGTGTCTAAAATCTATGTCACGGCCTTGCACTTAGTCAATCTCTTGCTAACTTCCCCCAAGGAGTGTACCAAAGCTCTGGTACCACTGAAATGAAAAACACAAATCAACCATGTCCACAAATTCATGAACAAGGAATCAAGAGAAAATCCCCCCTACATGGTGGCTCTTGCTTCTCATCTCTAGTATTTAATATCCAAAAAACAAAGACCCAATAATAGTACATATAGAAGTATCCCTTGTTACAATTGGAGGGGTTACTCAACCATGAGCTCAAAATATCACAAGGCTTAATATGCCCTCATCCACAATTAATGAGACAAATTAGCTCATGGCTTAGTATTCACTATTTTTACAATATTGGCCCTTGGCCTTTGTCAACCATTCGATACTTTCATCACACCAACTAATTGCAACACAATTATAGTTGATATACAAACATCAAAATACATAGCAATTCAGTTTTACAATAACACCAATAACCTAGCGACACTAGTATTAACATGGAAACACCCACAGTACTAACTATCTAGCCTAGCAAAACACATGTCTAGTTAGGTGTCTAACTAAAAGCACGCAAAGTATTCACTAGAGACCTCGTTCCATCCAGTGCGCTCCTATGGAATACTTTGTTGTAGTCAACATGGCAATAAAATAAAATAATACCCTAAGCAAGTAATATAGGAAATATAATTTTTATGAAAGAAAAATAGCACCATGAGGTCTAGAGCATGGGGTGCTATTTCCCATGGTCCCCTCTATTTTCGTTTTACTTCCCTAGTATTTCATCTCTATTCCCTTGGTGTATTTTCATAGCATGAAGAAAATAGCTATTTCCATGACGTAAGGGATTTTGTTACTTTCTGTTATTACACTATGGTTTCATACTATCTTGTGCTTTTTTTGCTATTGTTCACTTGTGCTACAATTTCCTGTTGCTTTGCTTACCTGTGCTTTTCTTGCCCTTGCTTCTTTTTTTGTAATTTGTTTTTGTGCTTTCTATTACCCCTATGTTGTACTTCACCCTTTGTCTCTTTCCTTCATTGCTTTGCGTTGCTCTTTGACCATTAGCTTTTGCTATGTTACGCTTTGTTTTTCTTCTACCTTTGTTATGCTTCAATGCTTTGCTCTTGTGCTTTTTTTGCTACTACTTCTTTCTTATTTGCTTTGTTGTGTTGCTATCGCTCTATGCTATCATTATGTTTGTACTATCTCAAATTTTACATCATTCTAGTAGTGTGTTGACATTATAGGTGTGAGAAAGAGGCAAAAAGACTCCAACAATCATCATGTGTGTCCACATAAAATCACAAGATGATGCCACCCATACTAGACCTCCATTAAGTGCACACAAGCTCACACATTCCTCCTCAATCATTGTGGTTTACATGCTTTCTTTTGATGATGAAAGGTCCATGTCACAAGCTCTAATGTGACATTCGATCCACTGTCCTATTTGTGCTCTATGAGGAGCTATCCACTCAAATCTCATAATAAACAGAAGAGTTGAACTTGTTCTTAACAAGTCAAGTGAATGAACTTCCTACTTCATCACTTGAGATCTTTAGCACTTGAACTCCGTATGGGAAGAAATCCGTGTTCATATCTCACATTTGGTTTTTAAGGTTATGCACGAGGGCTATGAAGATACATGCTAGCCCCTCGAATATGCCAAGACTGTCATTATTATCTTTTTCCCAATTCAAATGATAGATGTGGGAAATTGGTTGATAGGGACCTTGGGGGGTTCTTTTATGCAAAAGGAGCATTATGCATCCTTTTTTTTTGAAGGGAGATGAACAACATAAGCAAATGCTTCTAGAGCATTCTCCTCTTTATTATGGGCAACAAATGGTAGGACATTGGTCTCCTACATGAGCCTATCCAATGCAAATTAGGCATGTTGCCTAGTATAGGTAAAAGTTAGTTGATTTCCCCCAATGCTTGGAGAAGCTTGCCAAAAATTTAAGCATCATTGTGCAAGGTGGTGTGTTATCTGCCCAATAAAAAGGGAATTCTAATAGATTTTGCATCTTGTGGGCCATGGGTGTCCCCATAAGTAATTTTATTCTAGTATTGTAAATAATGATGTCATGGGTGCTTTTTTATAAGCTTATATAGGTCTCTTTGCTTATGCTTGTTTTGAATGCAAAAAATTTGGGCACATGGACTCACCGTGTCCCTTGGCTTTTTACAATGTGCCTTTGGAGCAATACCTACCTTTGTGCAAAAAAAGGATGCCCTTGGGACCTCTAGAATTAAAATAAAATTAATAAGCTAGCTATGGCTATTCAAGATAAAGAAAAGACCAAGGTTTACTTCTTCTAGTCTAACAATAATGGTCCAATGCCTTCTACAGCTCAAGCAAAAGCTAGCAAAAAAGATCCCAATGAAGGTTGGCCAACCTTAATAAAAAAAGTCTCACCTAGGAGGGCCCTTCTATCGCGTACATGGACTGGTACTTCCTCTAATGAGCACACCCCTATTAGGAATACCAGTATTGGCATTACTTGGGCTGCAATGATAGCAGGTTGTACTCTTTTTTGGGAAGACGAAGTTGCTCTTTTGTTGCGTGGTCAATAGGATGTAATGTCACACACGCATCATGTATAGGATCCTGAGGTTGACATGTAGTCTTGGTTGCTTTTTTGTGTGATAGAGAGTGTACATATCTATTAATATGCTGGCACAAATCAAATGTTTGACTTACAATGTACAAGAGTTACGTGACCCACAAAAATGGAAACTTGTATTGGCATATATCAATGAATTGCAACCGAATAAAGGAGCATTACCAACATGTTTATGAAGGTAGATAGGACATTTTGCAAGATACAATATATTCTATGTGGGTGACAACTCGTTTTCTAGTGTGATTGCTCTTGTTAAACATGTCCTTCAACTTGTTTTGGCCTTCGGTGACTAAGAAGGTCCATGGATGGCCATGCAATGTCTTCTGCAAAGAGAGTTATTTTGATCTATGCCTTGTAATCATCGCATCATAGAGCATTAATTTGGCAAGCCATGCAACAATATCCTTGGAGGAAAAATGTGTTTCTTTGTGGGGATTTCAATAATACTCCACAGCCAAGGGTTAATACCTCTGGTCATACGCACATGCTAGCCTTGGAGAATGTGCAATGGACTTACTCTAGTTGGGTCTTGCTGACCTTTGGAAAGCCACAGAAATTTGCTTCCTAGCTATACTTTTCAGTATAATACAAAGTCATCTTATCAGGCTTGTGTAGATAGTTGGTATATGCTTAAATGCACACCAATAGGATGCTTTTACTTGCTATATGTGGGATGATTATGCATTCCCACATTCGAATCTTGCTCCACTTTGGTTAAAGATGTCTTTTTATGAAGTCCATAATGATAGGCTGCCAAATAAAAGGTTGCTTATTCTAAACAATAGTTTCTTGCAGCATTAGGCATACAAAGACATGGTGCATGATGCCATTGCTCTGGTACACTACCACATTGATGTTGACTATGCATTGTAAACCATATGCAGTACGTAATCCTTGAGTGTGGCAAGAACTACATGCATACTCTGAGGGAGAATGTTGCCAAGATTAAAAGCACCTATCAAGACTTCAAGAAAATCAGTCACCTTAGGATTTATCTCATGCTGAGGCTAATTGCCTATGTCAAGCTAGACAATTTTTACAATGCAATGACCGTAGGAAGGTTGAAAAGTGCCAAACCAAGGCCAGGCAAAGGGCTTTCATTGATAAGGGCTGCTCCTTTGAGGATTTTTTAAAGGTTTGCACTATCAAAGGCAAAGTGAAAATATTGCAGGGTTTAATATGTTACTTAGACTAATTCATGGGCACAACTTGTGTTAGCCATTATGCTAACAGTTTGGGCACATTGTTTCTAAGTCACTTGCTATATCATGCAATAACTTATTCAACATGTTGGTCCATTTCTCTCTCCTAATTAGGTCGTGCAAAAGTTGAAGCTCCTTTTAAGGAAAGAGAATTGAAAGATGCCATCAAATCATGTGTAAAAGGAAAGCTCCGAACGTTTGCAATGTTGGGATGCCATCTCACTTGCACTACTTTATAGAATTAATCGTGCTTGGGAAATTCAACATATGCCTACAAGATGGAAAAAAGGGTTGATTAAATTATGTCCTAAGAAGTATCAAAGGTTCCTTGCATGATGGGTTTACACCCTACCCAATATGTGTTCATTCCCCATAGATGATATTGCTAATGCATATGTCGGGATTGAATACACTAAGTACACTGAGCAAGATGTTCTCTTATTGTAGGTAAAGCATTTGATATTGTGCAATGGAATATCATCTCCCAAACTAATCACCAAGATTTGGGGGGAAATGCAACATATCTTTTATTGTCTCTATCAAGATAGTAAAAAAGCTAGCATTTTGATTGGTGATCTCACTAATGAATAGACTCTTTCCTGTCTAGTATGCCAATGCTATCCTCTTAGTGTGTCGTTATATGCAATTGCTACTCATCCGATGCTTGAATACATGAATCGCTTAGTAATCTACACTCCTCCACTCCCCAAAACATCGAGGGATCTTTCATGCCTCATGCATGTTTTATCTTTATATAATTTGGTAGTTGGCCTGTAGGCGACATATTTTATCTTTATATGGTTTGGTAGTTGGCCTATAGGCGACTTTCCAAAAGTCTAAACTTCTTCCACTACATTAAATTTATAGCATGGGAAAATTATATTGCCTGTACTAAGCTTGGTTACCCTTTGGGTGGATAGCCGCTCGCCACGAGCAATTGGACCGGATGCTCACCATGCCAAAAAAGAAAGCGGAACACTTGAAGTTGGCTACTTGGCAAGCAATTGTTCATTTTGGCATGATCTAATCAATCTTGGTTGTCTATATATAGTTTATGATGTTTGCAAAGCAGGATATCCTTTGTTTCATGTCTTTATCATAGAGTTTAAATGGCGAGCACATCGTGTTTATAAAGCCCTCATATTACTTTCTGTGGATAATCTTTGCTCGCCACAGCTACATGGGGAACTGAATATTCTAAATATTCATATGCACATTTTAGCACATAAGGGGAAAACCGTAGGGTCTTTGGTAATTCGTCCATCGCCAAATATTACTTCTTCCAAGCATCTTTATGGCAATTGTTCTTCAATTGTCTACATGCTCGATCTTGACTATCCTTCTTTCTTGTCCTATAGTGAGATCTGATGATGTTGTTATTGCTTGTCCCCTACTTTGGGGACTGCTTATTGTAATATAAAAACAAAAACAAGGTGGGTGGGTGTGTGTCACGGGGGCATGCATCAATTCCTACTTGGACATGTGGTGGGCAGTTCAGTCTAGAAGGCCTCCACATGTTTTCTTTCACTTAGATGATGGTGAAGCTTGTGGAAATCAATCTAAACCCCCAGTTACATTATTCCTGCCAAAAAGGCACCATACCTCAGTTTTAGAATCAACCAAGCCCACCATATCATTCATTAAGACATAACACTATATAGAAAGTAAATTAACATCTTTTGCGTATAAAAAGACCAGCTGCACGTATGACTTATATCACATTAAAGATCCAAGAATATGTTTGGATACAGTTAATAAACCTAAAACTATGCAAACAGTGTGTTTGAGCATATTAGAAAATAAAAGAACCATGAAATCATGTAATGCAACCATTTGTCCACCTAACTAAAATGTTGCTTTTGCTCAGCCAATGATATCTTTTCAATTAAATTGCAATCCGCAGGCCCCAACTCTAGTCCACACTAAAACTGCTTGGTTTCTGCTAGCAGCAGGTGCTGGGACTGGCTCTCTAGGCAAGTGAGCCATGAGCAGCTGAATATCACTAGTGCTCAAAGAATAAATTTATGGTCTTTAGAAAGAATAAAAATGTGTACTTTACAAAACCTTAAACAGGCCAACTACCTCTGTAGACCATCAAAGCAGCTTTGATATAATCCATGAGGAGGGTGTTGTCCCACACCAAAAAAAGACTAGACTTGGTGGTGGTGTTTCATTCATAGCTTTTGCAAGTGACGAATTGAATGTCAGAGTGTAGTTGCTCCATGTAGGCAAGACACCCCTTGCAAGGATGTACTTTCTGCATAGGAGAGAAACTGACAATATGCTCTGAAAACAAATGCTGCTGGATGAGTGCTGCAGATAGCTGAAGGCAACTCAAGTTAGATCACGGAGACAGTCGTAGAAAGTATGAATGTCAATTTTCCGCTGTCCTGAATAGACAGCCTCAGCACCTTCCCCATCTTTTCCTTGGGCAGCCATCTCCACCACCATAAGCAGTTTCTTGATTGGTAGCTACAAAAAATCATTTATGTCAGAAGCGGTCTCAAATGAAAAGCAACCCTCGTATAACCAAAAACCACCACCAATATCTCAGGAGAAAGATGTCAAGAGTTTAACAAGCATACCTTATGTAATGCCGTCACTGCATTATCCAGATCAGCTGCAGAGAAGACATTCAGCAATTCCAGCACCTGCAAGCCAATAGAGATGCTATGTGTGGGCCCAAAGCGAATGATGAAAGCAGCTAGGTATAAGATGATATATAAGAGAATCATTTAAAGCACATGAGAGTCGAGACAACAGTCAATATTTTAAGACCAGAAAATAAGATGGCACTGACACTACTAGTGGAAAGTACTTCTCAAAACATCTCTTAAGTACATAACACCTAATTTTACCACACGCAAGCCCTCACATACCGAAAATCACATGATGGATCTTTCTTCACTAGACCAGGCCTACTGACAACTATACTATTGATTTCCACAGCTCAGAAATTGAAAGAATCATGCATCCGGTGGAAAAGAGAGAATATTCCACTCTAAGGCAAAAAATTAGAGAAACAAAGAATCACATGAATTAATAACTGGTAACAGCATGGCAGAGAAATGCACTGAAGGAAAAACCTTTTTGATTTCTGCAGATTGCAATTCGGGTACATGAAGATTCACATTGAAGGCATCAACCAAGCCCATTTCACTCAGTACATCAGCCGCACCAGTTGTCCCAATGATTAGAAGCTTCCGCCCCTGGATATGAAGTATGGCAAAAGCGGCATTAATACTCTTTTCAAGCATAATTAACATGCTTGAACGCCTGTTTTACACAAGGAAGCATATCCAGAATGTTACCTTTGGAGGTATCCTCTTCAAAAGCACCAAAAGAGTTTGTAAAACAAGATTTGAAAAGCGGGGGCCAATATTTACATATTCAAGTAACCTGCATCAATAGCAGTCATCACTAGTTGTACAAACACTCCTCAAATCAGGACAGAAAACTTGCAAACAGAGTAAGGCATCTAGAAAAAGAGACACATACCTCTCAATGTCATCCAAAATAATAATGCTCAGTGGAGACTTGTAAGAATCTTCAAAGACCTTCAGAGGAAGAAATGAACCAGATTTGTCAATATTATCTTCGAATCAGTGAGGAGGCAACACTAGGTCCTCTCTGGTCAAGTTGAGCCGTTGAATGTAGCCGCAACATACTCACATGAAAACCCGTTTCGTCCTGTTCGAAACCTCAAAACACGAAACATACGAAACGTTTCGAAATAGGACGTAACGCTCTCAACGAAACCTTTGTTTCGCCCAAATAAAAAAGCACGTTTTCTGCCTTGTTTTTTCAAGAATCCAATGTGTTTGTGTTTTGAATTTCCTTTTTAGTATCTTGACTTGTATTTCTCTTTCTTCACTCTAACTTAAATATAACATGTCTTTTCGTCCCTATAAGGGTATATATTAAGTATCAATTCGAAACCTATCCGTTTCGTCCGAAAAGTCGAAAGAAAACTTTTTGAAATCATGAAACAACGAAACAGACAAAACATTTCTTGTGACTATGAGCCGTAGAAATGATTAGTCGCATTAACCAAGTAATTCTACACAACTGGATTGCGTAGTTACAATACTTGACATGAGCAAAGCAGATTTTGAAGGCATACCTTTGTTATCATTGCACTCTTGCTGCTTTCACTAAGGCCAACCATTGTTTCAGCAGAAACCTAAAAATTTGTACATATATGGACGACTCAAATTCAATGGCATGTTTATGTACAAGCCACACTGAGGTCAAGAAAATTGAAATAAGTCTTACAATCTTGACAAAAGGGAATTCGCTGTTGATAGCTATTGTTGCAGCGATGGCGGTTTTACCACTAAATACAGACCAAACAATGTTTATTAGCTTTAGACTCCAATTTGCCTGCACAAAAGAAAGCCCAAAGATCCACTTCTTATTTCATCTTACCTGCCCCTTGGCCCTTCAAGAAGGCAAGTTAGAAGGGGGGTACGCTCACTTCTTTTTACTTGCTCAACAAGTGTCATTGCAGTTTCTTGGATATGCCTTTGCCTTTCCCCACAATCCAGCATTCCATTTAATCTGCAGGTTATGGAATGCAAAAATCTTAGCGGCTAAAGTATCTTCCTTAAGAAATAGATAAAACTTGCAATAAAAAAATTAAAGCAGTCACCTGCACATTTCAAGACTGTTCATTGCTGCTCCAAAAGCAGGCTTCACCTCTTGGAGTGCGAACAAAAAATCATCCATTGTAACTTTGATGTTGTCCTCATCCAGTGGCTTTGAAAGATCATCTAAACTTACTTGTCTATTCAATGCAAAAGACACAGCACTTTTGACAAGTCCCTCGAGCTCTGCCCCACTGAAGTTTTTTGTCCGTGCAGCTGCACACTCAAAAAATAAATAGTTGCAGCAACTAGATTGGATTTGTTTTCTTTACTTTAAAAGGAAAATCATCCTCTTTGTTATTCTACAGGAATTGGTTATTGGGATGAGCTATAATTAAGACTTTCCTGACACTGCTCCAGACCTTCTGTCAACCTCTTTTTACATTCAAAGACATGAAACATGCATTTTTCTTTATTCATGGAAGTCCATGCTATCTTGACACTTTCTCACAGAGGTCTCTTAAAAAGCAGACAAATACCCGCTAGACAAGACATGTGCTAGGCTATACACATGCCCACAAAGCATTTAAGCTGCGTAATAGAAATAGGGCCTTCAATTTTGGTGAAGAGCATATGTTTATACATGTGCCCCCAGCGTAGATTGTGTCAGACTCAGAATCATGCCTTTCAGTTTTTATTCTATTCACAAGCACAGTCTCCTTCCCAATGAAATCGTAAGAAACCCCATCCCCTCTGCACACTCAGACTCCCGCCCATCAAGTAGCTGTCCACCACATTTCATCTTCTTATTTGTCTTACCATTCATCCCCGTCGTCGCTGTTTTTCAAATCATACTCACATATCCATATAAGACACTATCAAACAAGTATACTGACTACTTATGAGTACAAATTATTGTTTACAACTCATTAATGACCCCGTCTTGCGGTTTAGAACCCATTCCTGTGTTTGACCTCTTTGATTCATCAGCACCTGAAATCACAAGAACATGGTACAAACATAAAGAATTACATGGAGCGGTGATTCCCAATACAGAAGATATACATCTTGAGTCTGTACAGATCACTGAATGGAAATGGTTCTCTTCTCTCTCCCTCTCTGCTTTGCTACCTCCTCTGGAAAACCACCTACTAACCCCATGCGAGCTTGGTCTTTTGATCTGGCAGGCACAAAGGAAGCCTGCCTTTCCCAGATCCATAATAACCTGAACCAACTTTTTCCCCCGTCACTCCCTTGTGGCAGGCAAACCCAGTAACAAGAAACATCAGCATGTGAACTAGAGGAACAACCTCCTCAGACTTATCCATATCCAGGTAATCCATCACTTTATCTTGCAAATCCAAGTCATCATCACTACACTACGAAATAGTGGCCATCTAAGACCTCAAAGATCTGCTTTGTTATGTGTCCTCCATCCAAACAGGCTACAAAACTCAGCTAGTTGCATGCAATGATAAGTGAATTCCTTCCTTAGGCACTCCAGGCTGGAAATGCTGCATTCTTCCTCCGGTTCCTCCCAAGAATATGAGTACGTCATGGCCCAACCAGCTCGCATACTCTTTTCTTCTTACCTGCATGCATCATGGCATCAATTTTTTCACATCCCTTTCTCATCCTGCTTGTCAGTTTATACACAGGCCCCATCTTCACACTGAGACCCCCATATAAAGGACTGTATGGGAGTTTGGCACTCCAAGCCTCCACACTAAGAGGCATTGCAACTAATGAGCTCAAATAAGAAGTGAAAGGCTTGGGTAGAGAGTTATTTGGTGGTAAATGGAAAAGGGAGAAAATAAATTTGTTGAATGTTCTATTGGGCTTTATGGCTGCTGGTTCACACGGGACAAAAGTAAATTACCAGAGGTGTTCCTCTGTCCATGGCTGGATGTTCTTCAGATCAGTAGACACCAACACATGGTACAACATGAGAGAGTTTATCTTTTGGGACATTGAAAGAAGCCATTGAGGAGGGCGGACCTAGGAGCACAAGTTCCCACATTTTGTTCCCAGATGAATTCACCATTGTTACGCTTTCCATTTAATAAACATTGGTAGCTTGAAATTGGGTTGCAGAGATGTTACCCACACACGAAGAGTTCAGTCGCAAATCAAGGGATATACACACAAGTGCTACTATCATACAATATGGGAGATAATTATGGGACATGTGCTGTTAGCACCTATGTGTTGGGAGTGTAGGGTGACACCTTAGGTGTAGGCCCGGGGCACTTTTTAACTCCAACTAGTGGAGGTTTTTTTCCCCCGAGCTTGGCAGGCACACTTCCATGTGACCTGCAGGGTGTGCTTAGCAAGCACAACCTTATCCATGTATATGATGTGACTTTAGTCACATCTTCTGTATCAATTTTTGAGCTTTGTGTGCTTGCTCTCTCCTCGTGTGTCTCGTCTCTGCACCAACAAATGGTATCAGAGCCTCGTTGAGCTCTTGCCTCCGGCCCAAGCTCCTACTGCTACATTCAGTCCGTACATCCAAAGATCGTCCGTACAGTCCGTACAACTGTACGGAATTTGTTACCCTACACATTTCGCTAGCTGCGCTGACGCCGTACCAGTGTATTTGCAATCAGTTCGCCGTACGGGGTATCTGCAAACAGGTCGTCGTCCGTACGTTTGCCGTACCTTTTGCGTCATTTCCGTACTGGACTTGCGCCACTCGTCCGTACCTGCTCGTACTCTGTCGTACTTGCTGTACCTGACGAATCTGCTCAAACCTACGTCGTCGCCGTACGTACTAGTCGTACTTACCTGTGTCATCATCGTACGTACTAGTCGTACATGCTGTCGTACCCGCCGTACTGCTTGTACCTACCGTACCTACCCGTACTGTACCTGCAACAGCACCGTACCAGCTTACCTGCGCTGCCCGTACCAGCATCCGTACATCGTTGAGTGTCTATACATCACCTGGCCGTACAGGTTGTACCTGCGCACAAGTTCTTTCTTGCAGGAGAAATTTGCAGGTGATCTTTGGTAGGCACATTTTGCAGACAGCCATTGTTTGGCTTAGTTTTTGGGAGCACATTTGGGGCATTTTGTTTGTTGCAGACATTGCAATCAAATTGCAGAATCTACTTCAGAAATTTGGGGTTTTTTGGTTCTGCTTGCAATCTTGCAGACAGATCTGCAGATTTAGTCCAAACATTTGGGGCTTTCTGTTGAAATTGCAAATTTTGGGGCTTTATGTGCTATTGCCCCTTTCTGGTTGCAATTTCAAGCTCGAAATTTGGGGCTTTCAGTTTTGCAGTACTCAGGCGATTATTTGCTGATTTGGGTATGAGACAGGAGTCTGCTCCATTTTTACAGACAGTCAGAGTGCTTTGGCAGTTGCGAAGAATCCCGTCTTCCATGCTCGCACAAAGCATATTGAGGTTCATTATCATTATGTCAGAGAGAGATTGTCTGCCTCAGAAATCAGCATGATCTATGTGCCTACACATGACAATGTGGCAGATATATTCACCAAAGCATTGTCTCGTGAGAAGTTCGAAGGCTTTCGCAAGCTTCTGAACTTACTTCCTTTTGGTGATTGATGTCACATTTGCCTTGTACACTGTCACCACTTCACTCCAGGGGGGTTTGTTAGCACCTATGTGTTGGAGTGTAGGGTGACACCTTAGGTGTAGGCCCGAGGCACTTTTTAACTCCAACTAGTGGAGGTTTTTTTCCCCCGAGCTTGGCAGGCACACTTCCATGTGACCTGCAGGGTGTGCTTAGCAAGCACAACCTTATCCATGTATATGATGTGACTTTAGTCACATCTTCTGTATCAATTTTTGAGCTTTGTGTGCTTGCTCTCTCCTCGTGTGTCTCGTCTCTGCACCAACATGTGCCACTCGTGAGATGCTAATCTCCAACACGTTACAAAGATGGCCAAGATCAGAAAGGTACATAAGTATAGTGGGCTACATCACGCAATCCCCGGCCTTCACTTCACAAATTCCTAACCTCCCAGTTCACCCCCTCATGCTAGGAGCAGACCATTCACATCTATCTTTCGATCTAACACTTCCCCAACACATCCAAGATACACAAAGGACCACACCATAAACATACTACCATCATGACTTTGACCACTCCCTAGACCACATATATGGTAGCTATCTTGCCACTCTATTAGAACACAGATGAACAACCTGACATAGAATGCCTAAGCTCTCTTCCTCACTAATTCCATCCACATTGCAACTCAATACTCCTTCCCTTAATAGAAAACACAAGGAATGCTGGCACTTTGAGGCCAGACAAAGACAACTGGACCAAGAACAAATCAAAAAACAGTATTGACATCTGGTGCGACAAATGAAACAATAGTTTCTAGCCCGCCATGAACAAGAGCTCTTATGTGCCTTGTACAGTAATAATTCCAAAGAATTTGGATGAAGCTTCTAAAAAGGTGGTCACCACATCCTATATCTTTGGAAGCTTACGCAGACACACTTTATGATGTCCCTAACCAACCCATACTGATTTCGAGAACATTCCTCATTTGACCACCTCCACAGCACGTATAAAAAGGCCACTAAGAAGCTTCAGAATGACAAAGCCAAGGATCAAGAGGGCCTCCAAGCACAACTATCTAGCCCACGGGTGGGGCATACTTGCTCCAGTACTAACTAAACTGTTTAACGAAGTCTTCTACAATGGCTTTCCAACCTCTTGAACCACAAGGCAAGGATTCCCATGGATGCAAGCTAGCGAGCCATTGTGATTGGCCATCTGATGACCAAGGTTTATGGGTCGGCTTTGGAGATACACATCAATGAGGACAATGAGAACACAAGCATCCCAGTGACAGGATAGGCAGTTTTAGATGAGATCCATCCACACTGGATCACATCTTTACCCTTAGAGCCATCATACAGGTGGCCGGTCACTGAAAACACAGAGTATATTTTTGCTTTGTGGACTTCTAAAAGAACTGCGATGAATTGACTCAGTACCATGGGCTCACCTCATTGCATGACTTCGAACCTTGGGCACTGTAGGCGATGTTATATGGGCAAAATGGCTCTGTATGAGAGAATCGCAGGCATAGTGCACACCACACAGGAGTTATCAGAGGAGGTGAGCAACACCATTGGGATTAAGCAAGAGCGCCCTCTCTCCTCCACCCTCTTTGGCCTCTACATTGACAAGCTAGCCTCTATTGTGAAACCATAGGAGGTCGTGGATCGTCGACTCTAGCCCAGGCTGTCATGACAATCCTATTTTATGTAGACAATTTGATACTGATCTCAAACATAGCAAAGGGGGTACATATGCATTTTGATAGCACAGCAGGCTTTCTGTGAGAGAGGAGACATGAAGATCAACCTGGTTAAAACCAAGAATATGATCTGCAATATTAACAAAGCTCAGCTCCAACGTGAGACACACACCCTTGTAGAGGAGCCGGTTGGGATGGTCGGATCCTATGTATACTTGGGGTGCGATTTCACATGTCCCAAGTTTACCATGAAACTAGCAGCACGCATCGTTACCAAGACTAGAGAGAGAGTGTTTTCAGGTCAACTCCTAGCACGTGAGCATGAAATCACTTCTCTTTTATTCTCTCATTTGACCAGTAGCCTTATATGCAAGAGCATTTTGGGAAGTAGACCCCAGATGTTAGATTATTAATGTGGTTAAAGCTACAATTGGGGTACTCTTTTCCTCTAGGGTTAGTGTGCTTGTGTAGAGGATATATATCCTCATTTTGGCTATTCATTTGTAACACACACTCTTGAATGCAGTACATTTTTTTGTGTTCACCATTCACTATTTTCAACATTTGGTATCAAAGCAGGCTTACCTCTTCAATTCAGACCTGCTCCCCTCAGTTTTCACTGCCAGGTGCACAACCATGGCTGGTTGGTCATAATTGTTTTAGTTGCCACCTATTTTGTGCATTGTCACTTCAGTTTTTGAACTGCCGCCCCTAGTTTTTGCCTAGCCACCTTTAGTACAAGCTCCTGGGCATCATTTCAAGATAGCTTCAGAACATTTCGACTACTTTTTAGATTTCCCTCACCTACTTTTTTGATGTCTCCTCTAACACTCAACATAGCCGATGCCGTTGTGTACCCACCCACCCCGGGCTCATCAAAAGAAGCAAGAGAGAGGTTTGGACAAAATGTAGAAGCAAGGATTTTGTGGCCACGCACTTGCAGGAAGGAGGAACAAGTATGGATAGCTATGGGAAGGATAGGTGAGTTGAAAAAGGGAAGAGAGGAGCAAATTGTAGCTGGAACGGCGAGCCAAAAGAGGCGCAGCCGGCAGTTTATAAGCATGGGATTCCCTAGACATTTCATCATGAGGCATGTCGCACGTTTCAGTGAAATCTTTCTAGCAGAACGTTTCGTTATGTTTTTTAGTCCTCCAAGCAAAGCACTCGGCAGCCCATACATGCGAAAAGAGCTCAACTCATAAGTAACCTAGGGTCGTCCCCCACTTATGCATTCAAACTATAGCAAATGTGGCAAGTTCTAGCCATCTAGGGATTCTAACGAACCTAGTACTGATGATCAACGGTGAACCAATCTCGTCCCACCCACTCTCTCAAAGGGGAATCTTTGAAAAGCAAAGTCGAATCACCAGGTATATTAAACACGTTCATTGGCAAGTGTCTAGCAGCCATGGGCTTTTGTAAGGGTGATTTTTATGAGAGCCAAAATGATTGAAAGCTACAAAAAGGTTTAACTAAAGATTGGGAGTGGCTGGAGGTTCAAATAGAGGCATCACCTCAATAATGGTTGGCAATAATTGTTCAATCATTTAAAGAATCAAAAGATCTTCCTCTGCCTGAGAGCAAACGTTTGTCATCAACAGGATATATACCTCAAAAAGAAAAAGAGGATGGGAAGAATAAACAAACTTGACTGCTGCCTTGATTACCACTATACTACATCCATATTCTAGCCCACAAAAGACAATTAGTCTCAAAATCATAGTTAGAAACCAGAGATAGCAGAGGCATAGCTCTTTAGCACTGGCAAGACCCTCTCTTTCGTCTATTGATCTGTTTTACATTTCTTCTTTGCAAAGCAGGGACAGGTGTCAATTTCCATAGTCTCTTTATATCCATAAATATAACTATTCAACACAGAAGGAATATATATTAAGATACAAAATTTGCAAATTTAGCTCACAGATGCCATAGAAGAACAGGAAAATAGCTTTCACTAAAATAGTCATAATGCTTACCAAGCTCTTCAAGATTAACGTCACTTGCAAGAAAAGAGTTCTCCTTCATTTTACTTGAGTGAATTTGAAGGATTTGTACCCGCCCTCTTTCATCAGGAAGCCCTATCTCAATTTGGACTTCTAAACGTCCTGGCCTGCAGAGGGAACCACCACATTACAAATCCTTTAAAAAGGTTTGTTCCTACATGCTAGCAATTCAAGAATGAGATTTGGCCACCTACACAACACTGATCTAGCCATTCATTAAATCTATCTTGGTGGTATGAATATCTTTGATGCAGCCAAAACAAGATCACATGAGGTAATACTACGACTAGAAACTGCATAAAATCATTATTGCAACTTACCTCAGTAAAGCCTCATCAAGAAGGTCCTTGCGGTTTGTCATCCCTATCAAGAGGATGTTGTTCAATGCTTCAACACCGTCAATCTGATAGACAAAATATTACAAGTAGTTACTCCACCTTCCAGTCTTTCCCCTTGTTCAATTTATTACCTTTTCACAAAGCAATGAGCTAGAAGACAAGCACAAAGAAATAAGACCTTAGTAAGAAGTTGATTCACAATACTATCATGAACTCCCGTTCCATCTCTTGTTGAGCCTCGACTCTGCCATGATAACATAGAAATTGACACTAAATAAATTATGGGAACAATGTGATTACCTATCGCAAACTAAGTACAACAGCCACTCATACAAGGGCACAATATAACTATATTGCTCTTATAAAAGCCCTGTTACTGGCTTTTTACAAATTGATTAAAAACAAATGTGTTAATAAGACACTCTCATGAATTGTAGATTACTACTCTTATGTAAAAGCTAGATCTTTCAAACATATTTAGGTTTGATTACAAGTTCACCAACTCTACATACTCCAACCAAACTACGCAAACTGCATTAGGGCTTCCTTTCAGATTAGGCAAGCTTAAAAGGTAAATCCTTGTAGAATGCTTTCCAAGGTTCTACTATGGTGAGGGGCAAGGGAGAGTGCTTACTCCAATGTATACTCTCCAAATCCATGTTGTTGCCCACATCAGGGGGACATACCGACCAACATATATATATTGCAGAAGCACTTGCAAATCAGTAATCAGCCAGCTAAAGAACGGGCTGCCAATCCATATAACTCCAAAGCATCCACGATAGAGTGCATGTCCAACCAAGTGTTTCTTAGGATGAAAAAAGAGTCATTCATGTATGCTTGAGCCACAAAATGTTTACCATCCAATACTTGCAGCCCATGCAAATCGCCTTCATCCATAAGTGTATCAATACACAATAACAATGGATGGGTGGCAATGGCATAAAGTAAAGCATTGAGGGGGCATCCCTGCAGCACTGATCCACCCAGTGTCCATGAGCGAGAGAGGTCACCTCCAAGAATGTATCAAGCAATACTCTTTTGATATAGCGAAAAGGTAGAATTATACATCTTTGGACCAAAACCAGCTTTTGCATTACCTGAGCAATGTGATCCTAATCCACAATATCAGCTCTTCAACGTTGATGAGATTTTCCCCCAGATTCACAGGTTGTGTCTATGACACTTGATGGGCTCCCTGATGATTTGCTACGACATTGAGGCTAGTGGCCATGGGTAACCCCAACCACTATAGCTCCAATCAGCTTGTTTCCCTACTCTGCAGAGGAGCAGTTGTCAAAACAGGGCTGCCTACTTCTATTCATGTAAATTAGGCCTTTGCCACCAATCACGGGGGCAAAGGAAAAGGAGGAAAATTTTACAGCAAGCCCAAACCTTCATCTAGTACCTCATCATCTTCTTCTCCTACTGATGGGAAGAAGAAGAAGCGCTGTAATTATTGCAAGAAGCCCTGTCATGACATCTGTGAATGTCGCAAGCAGATTGCTTTGGAGAAGCAAAAACAGTAGCAAGGTCTTGCAGTTGCAAATGCTATTGCTGCCCATGATCATCCTCACAGAGGGGGGGGGGGGGGCGATTATTAATGTCTTCGAAAGACCAAAGGGTCTATGCTAAGTGATGCAGCCCGTAAAGGGAGCATCCAAACCCTTGGCTGATGTATGAGACAAGAATATCAATAGAGAGAGACACTGCGTTGCCTGAGGGAGAGTACACAAATGCAAAGAACAGTAGAGGAGGGGTCGGAAGTTCGAATAGCTGACCATCTAAGTGGCGCAATGTATATATGATGTCTGTGGGACCTAGTCTGGGTTAAGCTAGGGTTTTAGGGTTTTGTCGGGTGGACAACCCTTTGAACACTCTTCTTGAAACTTTTGTTTGAGAGAGCTTCACGTTTTGATTGCTCCTCGCATTGTTCTCCACCTCCATCACCCACATTTGGTATCAGAACCACGTTGTCACCTTGCCCTGTGCTCCCCAGTTCATTCCAAGTCCAAGAGAGCAGTTTTGTCTTGAGAAACCTTCACCTGCAGCCCTAGTTGACCTGTGTTCTTACTGCCACCACCTTCAGCCTGCGATTTGCACCTAGGCACCTCCAAAGGAGCACTCTAGGAGCTGCTCTTCAGCTGGGCAACCTGTTCTGGTGCATTTTTTGAGGCAGTTCTGCTATCTTTGGGGCATATATCTCTCCTGTCAAAGCTCTAACTGCTGCAGAAGCTGCTATGTAGCCTCTGTTTTGAATGCGACTCCAGCTCGACTCATTTAGAGGTGGTTTTCTCAGTGCTCCTGCTGTTTTTCAACATCAGCAGCTAGCGTCTTGGGATAGGCTGCCGACAGCCTCTGAAATATAGGCGCCTCTCAGGCACTTCAGTAGATGACTGTTTCGGAAGGTCTCTGCTGTTTCCACGGCCTGTGCTGCTGTTCGGAGCAGACCACAGTAGCTCAAAGCAGCCTGCTCACAGCTTTCTCACATCCTGAGGTTCTGCAGCTGGGTTTCAGACGTGGCTGCGCGGCTGACTCTGTGCAACAGCTGGCTCTGTATGTTGCAATCAATTGGATGCCATATAAGCTATCTTTGTTAAAGGAGTGTACCACAACCATTGCATTTTCGAGACAGTTTTTAATCCTGCACAGGAGCTGTTCTGAAGCTGTCAAAACAGAAGTAAAAAACCCTGTCATTTATTAGGCTTGCTAGCTTCATTAGTGGGGTTTATCTGCCATATTTGGTGCAAAGTTTATGGTATTTTGCTGTCCAAATCGGAGGAGCATAACTGTGAATTTTGGACTATTCAAACAGTACAGCCTTTTCAACTCTAAACTGTTACAATCAGGTTGCATTTGCCTTTCCAAGCATTGGCTTGTGGAACAGTGATTTTTGTTGGTGCAACATCATTCACAGCAACTGAGTTTTTGAGGGCAGCTTGTGCATTCATATTTGAAGATGGATTATCAGATCAAATCCGGGAGATGTGTTTGGAGTTTTTACCCAATAGGATAAATTGGATGGCACCAATTTTTCCCTGTGGAGTTTTACCGTGAAGATACCCATCCAAGAGATTGGTACACCTCAGCAAGGAGGTAATCCCCATGATAGGCAACAAGCTTAGGTGAGGCCAGTTGCACCAGCTGCACATGCTGCTTTTCACGGACATGAGATGCAATAGATGCCCAAGCTATGTGTCTCATTTCCTTGTTTGTCAAGAGGTTCGTTACACCTCATATCCGTAAATACTTTTAAGCAAGCTTCTCAGCATAAGCTGTATATACATCATGATCAATCAAATGAGTCTAAAAGCAATCATATAACGATTGCTGCAGAGATCGTTTGACAAAAGAAAGGATGGAAAAGTAGGATCACCAAAAACTCTATGATTTCTGTCCATCCATAGAGTCCACAGTGCCCAGTAGCAAACCCAAACAAAAAATAAATCAAAACCCTATCTAGCTGGATGAAAACCAAACAACCAGAAGAACCTGCCAAAAGTAACAGTAGGAAATCTCGCTCGAAGCCCCTGTCGGATAAGAGCGAGGAAATCACAAGTGTGTGGACAGTGCCAGAAGATGTGAAGCACAGATTCAGCAGAATGTAGACATCTGTGGCAAGCAGCCGGAGCAATATGTCTATGCGCGAGTAACTGCCCAGATGGAAAAATGCCAAGTAGGACTCGCCAAAGGAAAAGCTGTTGTCGAAGAGGGACTTTATAATGCCAAAGGAGATGCAGCGGCTTTCTCCACCACTTTAGTGGGCGATCCATATGCCAAACAGAATTTCTCTGTTAGAAATCCAAGGCGGAAGTAATAACACTTTATACAGAGAAGGCACTGTGATATGTGAGAGCTTCACAGGACGAGCTGAAGAGGAAGAAGAATGTAGAATCCAATCCTCAAGCCTATTTTGAAGTTTCAAACGAGGTACTGGTAAGAACGGTTGAAGCATTTCTGAAATTTGATGCCATAAAGGACGGTAATGAGCTCCTAAACCATATTTGCTAGCAGCCATAGAAAAAGATAAAAGAGTGCCATCATCCTGAAGTACATCCGCCATAGAAGAAATGCCTTTGAAAGATAGAAAATAAGAACGCCTGGGTTCTTGTATAGCCAAAGGAGGGTGGAATACTTTGGACCAATAAATATTCTCAGCCCTCAAGGAATTTCCCGACAAAGAATCTCTGCCATTTCATTCCAAGTGGGATAAAATATGCTTCCAATCAAGAAGCAAACGAGAAACAAAAGGGCAGTCTCTGATCTTGCCTTGAATAGAGCCAAATAGGAAATCCCACTATGTAGGCTGCCAATGCCCAAAAGCAGAAGTATCAATATGCAACAAAAGAGAGCAGATCATGAAAGCCCAAGGCTGATCCCCTTGCATAAACTGCAACATCATTTTCCCCCTGTGAGCAAGTATATGCATTTGAATATTGAGTATGTTCAGACCCCCATGCATCTTTGAAGAGTAGAGACGATGCATAGAGAGTAATCTGAGACTTTTCTTGCCATTTTTTTAACACCAGAAAATCTCCATAATAGCAGACATAAAGGAAATCAGATCTACCTTAGTGAACATGATGAGAGGCAAATAGAATTGTATGTATGCTATCAAAATGGATTGCGTTATTCGCAAACGAACATGTAATGGCCAAGTTGCAAGCTTCCAATATTCAAGTTTCGCCCTCAACTTTGTGAGCACCCAATCAGTTTGTTGAGAACGAGTGAGCCCCCAACCTAGAGGATAGCCAAGATGTCGAATCAATTGAGAAAAAAACAATTTCCCCAGACCACAAAAGACTATGCCAATCTTTAGCATGCAACGGCAATAATTTTGATTTCTGAAAATTGACACGAAGACCAGCATCCAAACCATATGTAGAAAGAGCCTGCATAATCATGGAGAGATCGCTCCGAGTATTTTTCGGGTTAAAGAAAGAATCATCAGCATATGCTTGAGCGATCATGCTACGGCTGCCAAGAATTTCCAATCCGTGCAACATGCCAGTGTCCAAGAGGTGGTCCATATATTGAAGCATTGGATGAGTGGCTATGGCAAAAAGTAAAGCACTGAGGGGACATCCTTGCCGAACAGAACAACCAAGAGTCCAGGTTGTAGAAATATCCCCTGAAAGTATGCAAACAGCTTTACTATCTTGATATAGCCAATTGATAACTTGCTGCATTTTTGTGCCAAATCCCAAGGCCTGCATAGTGGATGAAATAAAGTCCCACTTAACAGTATTAAAAGCTTTGGCAATATCAACTTGCAATAGCAAAACATCCTGCTGCATATATTTGGCATATTCGATTCCAACATGAGCATTAGCAATGTTATCTGTGATATGCCTACGAGGAACAAAACCATATTGCGCAGGATGCAACCCATCATGTAAATAACCTTTTAGCCAATCAACAATCATTTTGGTAGTAACTTTGTAAATGACTGGCATAAGCTTGATAGGTCTCCAATCAACCAAAGATTCACATTTTTGCTTTTTTGAAAGGAGTTTAACAAGACCTCCCTTCCATGTGTCTGGCATTTTCTGATTTTGCCAAGCAGAGTTCATCATATGCAGCAATGTATGCTTCAAAAGAGGCTAATATTCTAGAAAAAACTCAACTGTAAGACCATCCCATCCTAGAGATTTCCATCTACCACAGGATTTAATTGCATCTCACAATTCCCTCTCAGTAAAGGGTTCCTCCAATTCCAAAGCTTGAGTAGTGAAAATAACAGGAGAAACATGTTGTAAAAGTAAATTTCTTGCAGACAAAACCTGCTGCGAGGGAGGATCTGCAGAACCAAACTACTAAGAGAAATGATGTACACAAATAGAAGCAAGATGTGACCGTAGTGTAGTCCATGAACCATCAGGAAGAAGCACCCTGTAAATGTTTCTTTTTTATCTCTTCTGATGCAAGCTTTTAAAAAATTGTTTGGAAGAGCAGCCTTTATCTGTAAAAGCTCTGTCTTGCTCTAGTCTCCCATTTAGCTAGTTTCCTGTGATCATTGATTTGAAAACAATGTCTAGCTTGGCATAGTGTTGTTTGCTCATGCAAGGACAATGGACAAAGATGACTGAGTTCCGTGAGGTCTTGACAAGTCAATTTGGTCTGAGCAACAATTTCCCTCGGAGTCTTCATGTAAACTTGCCATAACCTCTAATTACAACTTGCATTTTGGAAACAAAAGAATCCCATGCATTATCAATATCAAAGTGGCTCTGAGAAGACAGAGAGTGAGATGCTTCAGTAACCATGGCCTTGAAAACAACATGCTGCAAATAGCTATTGTTCACAATCAGATGTCGCCTTTGAGGCAGTCTATCATCTGGCATATCATAAAAAGATAACCTCAACCATAAAGGTGCATCATCTAAATGCACAAAGGCATAGTCAATCCACATTTTGCATGTAAAATCATCATTTTGTTGTGGAGCTACACTATACCAGCGATCCAAACGTGCCTGATGAAGAAAGGGCATTATGTTGGAAAGTGTATCCTGGTGACAAAGGCTGCAATTCCTTCCAAAGATCAACCAAAGCAAGATGCATCAGTAATTGAGACCATGCATGCCTTTCAGGGGTTAACATATGAGTATTTCCTGATATATTGTCACCCTGTTGTGGAGCATTATTGAAATCCCCACATATAAAGGCATGATATCTCTATGGATATCGTTGCATGGCATCCCAAATTGCAGTTCTATCCCGAGAAGATTGAGATGCATAGACAGATGCAAATTCAAACACCTCGCCTTGAATGATGCATTGAAGATTAATCCATCTGTCTTGATTATCATTCAAAGCAATAACTAGCTGAAGCTCATGCTTGATCAGAAAGACTACACCTGAGAAAGAGTGCTCCCCAGCATAGAAGATATCATATCCACAGTAATGACCTGTCTTTCTTGCATAGACATGTTGATTGTGTTCTTGTAATGCCACTATGTCACACTGAAATCTATTGATATACAACCACACAGATTTCCATTTCCTATTGTCACACATACTCTAGTGTGGGATTATCAGTATCCCAGAGAATGCAAAATCGATTTGAGTTGCCATTAGGCCGTGGTGGGCAAACCACTTTGCCTAAAGTCGCGGCAATTTTAGGCAAGAGTGAAGCCATGCATTGCGGGAAGTCTACAACTTCAACCCAGACCGGACATCGGTGTCGGATCAAAGCCTGAAAATCCCTTGTGGGAGACCATGGCAAAACTTGCACCATTTGCTGCCCGAAAAAAGATGGGCGAATATTCCAAAAGCATTTGCCTGTGAATCTCATCTACCATAATGACCTCAAAAAAACCTCTGGCTGCATAGTGTACCTTCCGAACAAATGAGCCAGCCAGTGTGCGGGTCAACCAGTTGCCTACCTCTGTAGCAGGTGGCATCCGACTTGGGAAAAATAAAATAACTGCATTTTTGGCATATTCTCTAATTGGATCCACAATTTCATCCACTTCAACCAACTGAGGGAACAGAGTCTTTCCACTCTTTCCTTGTGTCTGCAAATCCTTCATGCATGACATCTTAAACCAGTTGTTCAGATGCCCACTAAAGATGCTCCTTCCTCTATTGGGAATAAAAATAGAGGTAATAGACAGTTTTTTGTGAATCAGGATAAAGGCAAAGCTCCAGTGGTTTTAAATGGAACTACTTCTTTCCTTTTGCTTCGTGTTATTCAACCCTCAGCAAAAGGACCGAAACCTCCAATTGATGGATGGCAAAGTTCAAGAAAAGTTATTTCTATTCGACGACCTCTATCCCCTCGCACTTGGAATGGTGCATCTTCTAGTGGAAACCCTCTAGAGGTCAATTCAGGAAATGGGATCACATGGGCTGCAGTGACAGCTAGCAGAACCCTCTTCCCTGAAGAAGAGGTTGCTGCTTTGCTGTCCACTCCTCAGGTAGATGTTTCTTCTCAGGGAAGAGGCCCTGACCCGGCCCTGACCCTGAGGTAGAAATGCAGGGTTGACATCCTAAAGGTTGCTGCTGTACATAGCTGTTTTTCTCCTATAAATATCTATAAATATGATTGCTCATGTCAAATGCTTTACACTTAATGTTCAGGGGCTTATTCAGTCACGGTGAAGAATGTTGACATGGGAAGTGCTTTTTATAAATTGAAATGGGAATTATTTGCAGGGACTTGCTTTGACTGTAAAAAATTTGGGCACATGGCTTCGCAGTGTCCAATGAGTCAATATATGTACACACACACACACACACTTTTTTTTTAGTGAAATCCATGTATGCTTATATTACAAGAAGCAGTCCCCAAAGTGGGGACATGTAATTACAATGTCAGAAGATTCAAAGTGGTGGAGATCCTCTGCAGCAACCAGAGTTGCATTGTGATCATGAAGAACCAAGCATTCCATGCTTGGATGAAGCACATAGAGGTTCACTAACTTCATCAGACAACTGATCATGTTGAGCTAACTTATTGCCCGACAAAAGAAAACGCTACCGATTTATTTACCAAAGCTCTTATTTGTGAGCATATGGGGCATCTTACTCAACGATTGAGGATTGGCCCACATGGAGTTAGTTAGAGGGGGCCCACTTGTGAGCGCCCTTATAAAGACATCAGGGCAGTGCATCCAAAGGCAGGTGCAACTATGCAGCAGACAGCGGAATAGGGTTGCGCACAGCAACCACTGTTAGCAAAGAGATGGGCAGCAAACAGTGCGCCTGAAATGTGCCGGGTTGGACTACTCTGAGGACAGGTTTTGGGAACTGACCAGGTCGGCTGACCTGGCAGTCAAACAGACTTGACAGTCGGGTCAAAGGGGCAGACGTAGTTGGTCATTTCTAGCGGTTTCACGCCCTATATAAGAGAGGTCTCAGCCTCTCTATTCTTCATCCCACTGAAGCCCCTGCAGGAGCAGAAGTTCTTGAGCATCCCTTCCTTCATGCATACCTCAGTTTTGAGCAGCCTCCTCGACTGTATTTTGCCCAGCACACTTCTGGATGTTTCTTACTTCACACCTGAACCGCTTCAGCCACTTTTAAGGTGTGGGGAACAGAAAAGGGCTGGAGAAGTTTAAGAATGTGTGATGACAAAGGGGAAGGTAATAAGTTAGAGTGACCCAAGACAAAAGGGATGCAAAAGAATCGGAGTTGCTAAGGCTGAAGGTGATGGGCAAGAATTGGAGTGGCTAATGCTAACAACAATGCAAAAGAATTGGACTGGCAGCTAGTCCACAAGGAGTGGAGAAGTTTAAGAATGTGTGATGACAAAGGGGAAGGTAATAAGTTAGAGTGACCCAAGACAAAAGGGATGCAAAAGAATCGGAGTTGCTAAGGCTGAAGGTGATGGGCAAGAATTGGAGTGGCTAATGCTAACAACAATGCAAAAGAATTGGACTGGCAGCTAGTCCACAAGGAGTGGATCGATTTGTAATTGGTCATAGACCAAAGACAGGTTTGTAACACTAGTAGGATATCAACTTTTGCTTTGGCTGGTTTCACATGTGGAACCAGCAGTTTTGGTGGGATCTGGGGGAATGCAAGTAGGCTCTTGCTTAGAGAGGAAATGGTAGCAGCCAAAGAGGATCAGTATTAAATATGAGGAGATCTAAGCAGCAAATGATGCTGTGAAAACAACATGAACAATGACAGTCATCACCTCCGCTGTTTCCATTAGTAGATGAAAAAAGTTCCCAAGGGAGGAGATAACATGGAGGATGAGTCCACGTAATGCTTAATTGTTGCAAATACCAGCACGTCAAGGATAAACTCACATACAAGATCTATTACCTGGAGATGTGCACGATATTGTCTAATAGCTAGCAAAACAATAGGGATCCTAAATAAAAGAAATTTTGCAACACAGAAAATAGGCCTTTTACAACGCATATGCACCATATAAACTTAGTTTTAGACACAAATACCTGAAAATAGGCAGTTTGCTAGCTATGATTGAAGTTGCAACTTGTGATCAATCATTTTGATTTATCTCTTCTATCCCTTATGGCTTGTTCAGTCTTTTGTGGACATCAATGACATTACCGCAAATACCTCCTCTCTACTATTTGGCTTGGGGAAACATATCACTAGAGTGAGGGTTGGATCATGCTTTACAAAACACTTTGTTTTGAGAGAAATATCAGAGTACTACCGACGATTGACTGTTCAGCATAAGGCCCACAGCAACAACTAGAGCATAAGCCCTACAGTGGAAACTCACACACAGTGCTCTCATGGGTAGACACTCTCGATGATACACAGGTAAGCCTCTAGCACAGAGTCTCCAGCATGGAGCTATTCACATTATACATATACCTAGATGACTCCAGAAACATGCCCAAACTCATCCTCTAAAAACACAACAGTGCAGTTTCAATCTTATGAAACCATAAACTCCATCACGCATAGCAGGGACTAGCTAGTATGACATCCCCACCAGGGACTAGCTAGTATGACATCCCCACTGACGTCATCAATGCCCAAAAGTATAAACATATGCTCTCACACATACAAATGCACACACCCACACATACTTGAGCATCCATTTATACAAAGTCTTCGTAGTAAGTTTCTATCAGCACTCCGAAGGTGAAGGGCTGACTCAGCCATGACGAAGGCTAGCACTAAAAGAGATGAGATACACCAAGCATGACTCTAGATGAGATTTGTGAGTGCAAAGAGAACCTACTTTGATCTTTCATTGCCAAAGGATATGTACCAGTTTACAACAGTGACTGACTCGGACCTCATTGGTCTTGAGAGATTAGATATAGATTCATCATATGCTAGTATAGAACAGATTCCCGTTTCGAATTATACATATTTGATTTTAAGTCCTTTGCACGAAGCACTTTCAACTACATCAGCGCAGATTGATTCTAGTGATGTACAATTGACGACAAACCACCTCTGAAGACTACAGAAGAGGAGAGAGGGGCACAACGTTTTTTTCAAAGGCAAATGTTAGAAAACTAGACACTTGTTTGGGTTTGGGACAAAAAGCTGAGCTACCATGGTATTCAATTATTTTTTGAATAATCTATGTTGATCGTCAAAAATAGCCAAACTTTGACAACCTATATCTTTTGGTTGAAAAATCTAAACTAGTCATGTAACATATCAGCAAGAGATGATTTAGATAATTATCATGCATTTTGCACCCTTTATTAAAGTTACATGCATCAAAATAAGCATTTTAGGAGGTTATAGCTATATTTTTGGCACCAAGTTTAGAGCACGGGTGCACATTTAAGGCTATCATTTCTCAAGGGTGAGGATAATAGGATAGCCCAATTAGACACTCCTTTTTCAAGGGGGTCTCAAAAAAGAAAAACTAAAGAGGCCCAGACAAATTGATTAGGTTGGCCTCCAATAATCTTGTATTACAAATTTCCTTCCTCAACAACGCCAGCCTTCACTAGATCCAAAGCCACTATTGGCCGACATCATCTCTTCTATCCTTAGCTGACACCCACACACCTAAAGTCAACCACTAACTATGGTTGAGGAAAAAACAAACTGGAAGGAAAAAGTGCTCCTAACCCTTTTTTATATACCTAGATGAATCCAGGAACATTCCCAAACTCATCCTCTAAAAACACAACATAGTGCAGTTTCAATCTCATGAGAGTCACTCACAAGGTTGAAAACCATAAACTCCATCATGCATAGCAGGGACTAGCTACTATGACATCCCCACTGACGTCATCAGCGCCCAACAGTGGATGTAGACCATAGTATAAAAATATGCTCTCACACATGCAAATCCACACACCCACACATACTTGAGCATCCATTTATACAAAGTCTTCGTACTGAGTTTCTGTCGGCACTCCGGAGGTGAAGGGCAGACTCAGCCATGATGAAGGCTAGCACTAAAGGAGAAGGCTAATCAAAAGGTAGTCCAAAATCTCTTCATTCAAGCTACAACTGCTTGTGAAGTCTAAACATTGTCATTTTAGTCTCTCCCCAACGAGCATCTAAATCTAAATCTAGCTGATAGGGCAACGCACCATTTAAGATAGAAAGAATTATCACAATACCAGCAGGCCACAACTTGGACGAAAACTTCACAAGGTGAAATTTGCATGTCCGCTAATACGGCAGAAGCATATACCTAGATGAATCCAGGAACATTCCCAAACTCATCCTCTAAAAACACAACATAGTGCAGTTTCAATCTCATGAGAGTCACTCACAAGGTTGAAAACCATAAACTCCATCATGCATAGCAGGGACTAGCTACTATGACATCCCCACTGACGTCATCAGCGCCCAACAGTGGGTGTAGACCATAGTATAAAAATATGCTCTCACACATACAAATCCACACACCCACACATACTTGAGCATCCATTTATACAAAGTCTTCGTACTGAGTTTCTGTCGGCACTCCGGAGGTGAAGGGCAGACTCAACCATGATGAAGGCTAGCACTAAAGGAGAAGGCTAATCAAAAGGTAGTCCAAAATCTCTTCATTCAAGCTACAACTGCTTGTGAAGTCTAAACATTGTCATTTTAGTCTCTCCCCAACGAGCATATAAATCTAAATCTAGCTGATAGGGCAACACACCATTTAAGATAGAAAGAATTATCACAATACCAGCAGGCCGCAACTTGGACGAAAACTTCACAAGGTGAAATTTGCATGTCCGCTAATACGGCAGAAGCATATACCTAACCCTTCTACATTATCCACTACCTTAAATATTACAACATGTATCACATTGTTTATGTATGTATGTGCATGTGTGCATCCATGCATGCGTGTGTGATGAGAGAGAAAGAAAGAACGAAAAATTTACTGAAGTCTTCGGAAAACCAAAGGGTCTATGAGACTTAAGAAAACCACATACAATAAAAGCTCAGGAATTGATCCTTTAGAGTAATGATTCGTCAACCCACCACAAAACACGTGGTTCACAAAATCCATAAATAACGACAACCATTTCTATTGAGACAAATGCATGATATCCTGCTTTTTAGAGATAGACCTACATACAAATAATATATACAGCATTTTTTCATTTGTATGTGCATGACATTCCTTAACCCTCTAACATGTATTTAAAACCCCTGAATTGCCAACTTGGCCTGCAACTTTCAGCCAAGTATTTGGTACTTGGAAACATTACACCTGGCACCACACATGATACGAATTTCATCTATCACCAAAATACCTTGCAAATGGCATCAATCTCATCGAAAATAATGATGTGCAAATCACTTTGGTCACCTGCAACCAACAATATTTCGAAGATCACTTGTATGCGATTAAATAGGAGTTAAAATTTACCACTCCCTTGACTGTTTTGCAACAAAGCACTCAAAAAGGAAGTTTTAACATTCATCAAAGAACAATGCGTTACTTGATATACATACACTCTAGCCTCACATACTCCAATTAGTTAAAACCCTCAATTGCATAGGCACACTCAGTTGACCTACCTTTCTAGATAGGTGTAACGTTCATTTACATCATTTGAACTGATTAACCTCTACTAGCCTTACTTTCAGGTTCAACGCAAAAATGCACTCAAGAAGCGTTTCACATGTGAAGAAGACTTATTTCCTGTACTCCCCCATAAGACGAAAAGTCTTATGAGTAATAGAGTATGCCCCAAATTTACATTTTACCACAAAAAGACGTGAACAACAAAACCTCTTCACATCTATCCAGGTCATCGATGAATACCACGTGTCACGGCGACATGAATTTCTAAGCTTTAGGAATTAATGGTGACTACCCTAGCCTCCAACTGATTAAAACAGTTCAAAGGACACTTCAGTGCAATTAGTTCCATGGGCCAAGGCAAGGGACTGAAGGTTAGAGAGGGGTAAAAATCCCTGTCGCTAAAAATAGCTCTAGGAGCCACGTTTGGCTAGCTGGCTTGGAAAGCAAGCAGAAAAGTCGAACTTTGCTTTCACGGTTGTTTTCTGGACCACAGAAGAACATGAAGAGGCAAGTCACAGGCTAGAAAAGTGCTCCAGGGTTATTCTATCGCATCGCCTTGCTGATTTTTGACTACAGAGCAGTCTGTGGGCTGATGGTGGGCTGCCAGAAGCTCAAAAACGAAATTCGTTTTTGTGTCAAGAGCCTCCAGATCAGTTCGTTTTGGCTGCATGCCTACTGTTCATGCCTTCCCAGAGGCCCAAATCTGATTCGTACTTCATCCAGGAGCCTGGCCTATCAAAATCGCACTTTTCCAAGTAGTTTGGAGCTTCCAAGCAACTCAATTTGCTTCTAGACTTGGCGACTCTCTTCCAACAGGTTTTCCAGGGTTGCTTTTGCTGATTTTCACCTGCAAGGGTGCCAGAAATCTTGCCACCTGATCTATGATAGCTAATGCAAGGTGAGCTGCTGCTCCTCCGCGACCCTTGCTGCCCCCTCTCCCTCAGCCCCTCCCTCGCCCTCAGCCCCTCCCCGTCCCCCTCCCTCAGCCCCTCCCTCCCTCCTCCTCCTCTCCCTCTCATGGTAATGATATGCCCTTACTATGCACACATTAGGAAAAAGTTCAGCTCTCTTCTTGAGGGACATAACAGACTGGCTGCTTTGCTACATAAGGTGTCACCCTCAGCTTTAGGAACATTTGTATCTAAGCTTTTCAAGCACAGAAACTCACCTAGACATAAAGGTAGTTTCTCTTATTACCCTCCCCTTTGAGGGAGGAGTCTTTATGTATGTAAGGTTTTGTATTGTTTCAGGTCCCATAGGCCGATTTTTGGTCTTCAGAGGACGATAATATATTATTATTCTTCTTCTTCTTCAGCCCACTCCCCCTTCCCCTCCTCTCCCTCTCAGCCCGCCCCCTCCCCTCTCAGCCCACTCACCCTTCCCCGCCCTCTCAGCCCACTCACCCTTCCCCGCCCTCTCAGCCCTCCCCCCCTCCTCCACCCCCTCCTCTCCCCCGCTCCCTACCCCCCGCCTCAGCCTGCTCCTCTCCCCCGCTCCCTACCCTCCACCTCAGCCCTCCCTACCCCCCGCCTCAGCCCTCTCCCCTCCCCCGCTCCCTACCCCGCCTCAGCCCTCTCCTCTACCCCCCTCTCCTCCCCCGCTCCAGCCCTCTCCTCTCCCCCGCTCCCTACCCTCCGCCTCAGCCCTCTCCTCTACCCCCCTCTCCTCTCCCCCGCTCCCTACCCCCCCGCCTCAGCCCTCTCCTCTACCCCTTCTTCCCGCTCCCTACCCCTCCTCCCTCCCCCTCTTCTTCTCCTCATCCTCCCCTTCATTCCTTTCCTCCTCATCCCCTCCACCTCCTCCTCAGCTCACCTTCCTCCTCTCCTGGGCAGCTTAGTGCGGAAGGAACCTTGTTCGTGTTCGAGTCAGCCTCACCCACCTCGATTGGCAATAGCTCTGCCTTCAGCCAAACTCCGTCCACTTCCACCGGCCGCGAAAACAGTTGTGTTTTCAAAAGACGATTTGCAACAACTCAAAAAAGATACTAAGCAAGAGAGCTCGACATCGCTCTTTGCTCGCATCCATGGGTCCCACCCTTCCAAGTTACAGACCAAGGACTGGATGCTCGCCACTCTACTTGGAGACCTCGCAGGGCACCTTACAGATGTTCGTCTTCTTGGGCGAGGTTTCTTCTAGGTTGTTTTTGACTCCTCGGAGGCAGCTCGTACAGTGCTGCAAGCTAGCCCGTTAGCACTGAGCTCCAGGAGGATTTTTTTTACCCCTTTTTCTTTGGGGCTTGATCCTATCGAGAAATACAGCTGGACGCTGTCACTTTTCATCATATTTCTAGGCCTTCCTCGGGTGTACCATCGACTACTACATTCCATTGGAGCCGCCTTTGGAGTGGTTACTAAGATCCCCCCTCTCCCTGAGATGCCTACTTCAGGAGCAGAGGCAGTCAAGTCCGATGGGGTACTGCGTGTTAGGGTCATTGTCTCTGACCCTAACATCTCGGATGACCACATTATGCTTCAGCGTCCAGATGGCTCCTTCAAACAGAGAGTCGAGATTGCAAGGAGATAGGATCAGTGTAGGATTTGCAGGACCCTTGGGCACTTTGCCAAAGATTGCCCAAGGAGAAAGAAAAGACCAAAAAGATCCACGAGTGCGCCTCATAGCTTCGCCCGACCTCGACCTTCTTCACGACCAGTTCCTACCGCCTCACGCGCTACTAGACCTTCAACTTCACAACCAAGACCTTCAGCCTCTCATCCCGGTACCTCTACAGCGCGTACAGGACAGTCAGCATGTCCTGCTCCAATCGTCGCCCGTTGGCTGCTTTTCAGAGTTGGTGAGCCAAGACCTCAGGCTACCACTGACGGGATCACGGACACGTCTCTTCAGGTAGGAGACATCCCTGTCCTGGTTCCATGTGCAGATGAGGCTGCTCCTGACCCTGCTCAGATACAGAAGCGCTCATCTAGGGAGAGCCTTCCTACAGAGGCTCGTGCTTTACTTGAGGAGAGTGACAGAGTTCTTGCTGAGATCAGGCAGATGTGTCTGCCTACACTTGAAAGAGGTAAGGGAGATATCCTTCATGTGAAAATGCTATTGAAGCAGAAGTTTGAGATGAAGGATTTGGAAGAGCTGCATTATTTCTTGGGCCAGTGAGGTGATTAGATCACCAACACGGATACGGTTCTTGCAGAGGCAGTATGGATTGGACATGTTGTCCAAATATGGGATTGTTCCAAGTCGGGTAAGCTTCTTTCACGCCACACTTTTTGGTCACCTGCCTTGGGCACTAGGGGAGGTACTTGCATTTCTGTTTCTTCTTCTATACTCCCCTTGGTGATTGGACACGGGATCATAGTCCCTTCCAAAGCTCAGTGGACTATACTTTTGATTGATGGGCATAAGGTTAGTCTCTTAAACCTTTATGCACCCAATTCTAGAGGGGCCGTGTTCTTTTTTGGAATTTTTGGAAGGAACTACTTTCTTGGTCACATATTGCGAATGCTTGGATTATAGGGGGCGATTTCAACATAATTGAAATGTCCTCAAACAAAAGGCGTGGTAGGGAAGGTGGCCTTCACTCCCTAGAGAGAGCAGCGTGGGATGCCTTCCTTTTGTTGTATAGCGGCAGGGCTTGGCATGATGATGCTTTTCACACTCGGCCACATTCTCTCCTGTTTTCTTGGTCGAACAAGAGATTGCAGATGCCCATACATGCACAGATTGACAGATTTTATGTGGGTGATTGGGCTCTTGACAGAGCATTGCAGCCGGGGTGTCCACTTCGGATCATTTTCCAATGGTTTTGATGGTCTCAGATCCCCATGTGAGGCGCCGCTCTGCCAGTATCAAGATTCTAAATTCTTTCTATGCAGAGGAGGGCCTTACAGAGACAGTGTTGAGGACCTGGGTATCTCATTCGCAAGATGGACAGCTTTCTCCTTTAGATTTAGCCGCAGCCCTCTAATATCAGTGACTCTTATCTTTCAGTTGCTCGTATCAGAAGGGGTCAGATCCTCAGGCGTGAGATAGGTATCCGCCAGCAATTGGCTGCCCTCCAGAGGGAGGAGCGAAAGAGGCCTACAGATGCTTGGATTCAGGAGCGCCTTGCTGCAACAAGGGCTCAACAACAGTCACTTTTAGATCAGAGAGCAGAGTATGCCTTTCACGCCAAAGAGTCATTTTGGACACAGAAGGGAGGTAGGGTCAACAAGCACTTCTTCTCTACTCTTGGCCCCAGACATAGTAGGGAGAGCGTCTCACAGCTTATTGACTCATGCGGAGTTCTTCAGACACATCAAGAGGCCGCCTTGCAGGTTGCCACCGATTTCTCTGCCTCCCTTCTTACAGCAGATCTAGACACTCACGCCACAGATGATGCTAGAGGTTATTTGGCGACACTTACCTGGGTTGGTGACAGGGGATATGACTATTTCACTTGATGCATCCTTCACCAATGTAGAATTCAAGACTGAGATTACCAGATCAGTCCATCAGGGTTGCCCCCTAGCCCCCTTTTTATTCCTCTTTGTGGCTGAGGCTATGAGCTATTACATTAGAGCTCAAGCTGGAATCGTAGGGCTCAGGCTTCCTTTGAGGCGAGAGGATGAGCTCTTAGACAGTGAGTTGGCAGATGACACAGCTGTTTTTTTGGATGTCACTCCACAGACACTAAATTCATTCAGGACAGGATTGGATTTGTTTTGCATTGCGGCAAGTGCGCACATTAATTGGAACAAATCCAATGGCTTTTGGATCAGTGATGAGGACACTCCAGTCTGGGGGATTGACATAGGGTTCACATGGATTCAGAGGGGAATCTCCGTCAAATACCTGGGATGCCAGGTTGGGCTGGGCATCTCTCCGGCACAGCAATTCGCTCTCGTGTTGGAGAGTATCAGGAGGAAACAGCCAACCAAAATAACATTCACTACAATATGTCCTAGACACAAAAAGAGGAGGGAGAGCTGGCTACAAGTGATTTCCAGCTATACTTGAAATGAAAAAAAAACCCACACCAAGACATTCACTATTTCCCTACGCAATGTCTCCCAGACACGAAAAGAGGAGGGAGACAAGTGATTTCCAGCTATACTTGAAAGCGTAAAGCAAGGAAAACAAACCCAGGCCACACCAAACGTACACGTAAATTGCAAACCCCCCTCTCTCTATATATATATATCTCTATCTCTATCTCTAGCTCTATCTGTGTTTACACGGTAGATTGCAAACCTTTGCAAAAATACTGGGATAGTTTTCATATTTCCGCAGCTGTGCGGAAGAACTTTTGGCGTAGGCTCTGGAAATACCTCAGGAATAGAAAGGTCACTCTTTTCTTTTGGCTTTCTATTCATGGAGGGATTGCAGTGAACCTGTGGAGATCTAGGTTCAGGGCTGACCCTACTTGTCCTCGTTGTCACATGGCAGTTGAGTCAGTACAGCATTGCCTTTGGGAGTGCAGACAGGCGAGGACGATCTGGAAAGGTGTTGCTAGGATTTTCAGCATCTTTCAAACGGCACCTTTCTATATGACCTGGGGTTCAGTGGCTTGGTTATCTCTTACTGGCCCACAGGTGTTCTTCGAGGGACATGATCCAGATGCCAGATCCAGCTTTCATTGTACGACGACATTCAGTGCCCACCTCTCCTCTCTGCTCTCCAACTAGTTGACGGAATGACTGGAACATACTGGAGACTCTGCCCTCCCTTTCCCCCGTATATCGCCCCCCGATCCCCCCCACCCATCCCTTTCTTTCTTTCTATGCTCCCACCCAATCAAGTTATGGACTAAAAAATTTTGTCGGGAAGGCAGAAAAACTAGATAGACTTTATCTATGATTACGATATAACCTCTGAAGTCAACGTGAAAGGAAGAGTGTCTTCACACATCGATCCAGGTAAGATAATATGCTGGAAAGTGTAGAGGTTCTTGCATGCATGTGCACAGGTCATGTTATCCTCAGGAGCTGTAATGATGATGATTAACGATGACAACGATGGTGAGGACAATGACCAATGACACCTCACTGTCATTCGATGCTAAAAGCATATAAATGTTACTTCATGGTGAGTTTATGCCATGCATTATCTAAAGCACGTCCGTAGGCCTTTTCTCCCTTTTCAAATGCACTTCCCAAAAAATCATCAATAGAACTAAAGCCTCATATTGGTGCAGTAGAGGCTGCATCCTCACATAGCACACCAGAGATAAACAGAAAGACATAAAGTGGGTACCAATCCAGTCTCAAATCCTTAAAGGACTGCATCGAAACCTTCTACCCTTTTGAACTCAGAGAGACAAGAGCTTTGTGTATATCCGCACTGCAAAGCAGTCAACTTGGGCTAAAGAGCTCATAGTTGTGGAGAACAAAAGCAGCTACTTTTAAGAAAGATGAGGAATCTACTGTTTTCGAGAACTGTCCATGCCCTCAGAAGGAAGACCCATGAAGAATTCCACTAAGCTTTTGAACCCAACAGACAAGAAGCAAATGTTGGTTTACTTGAGAATCCAGACAGAGCAAATTTTCAAAAATTTTAAATTTTGCATATACAGAGAGCCCCTTGTTGGGTTGTTCCAGATCTTTTCAGCCCTTCAGAACCCCTGCAAATCTACTGTGTAACTGACAAAGGTTGTTAACATTTTTATGAAACTGATGAACACATCCATAGTTCTGACAAGCTCCACTTGAAGTTGCAATATTATGCTTTGTTCTTGAAAAAAAAAAAGTTACAATATTATGCTTTGCCTGTGATGAAAAAGCTATCCAGCGCAGGTCACAAGTATTGCTATAGACGCAGCTGGGTGCAAACACAAATACCAAAACAGTGTACCTACCTCGGGTCCTCTGATCGTTTTCTGCATCTGCAAACAGGTCACGAACATTCTTTTCCGTCTCTCCAACAAATTTACTCAGAACCTCAGGTCCATTTACAACCTACAGGGGAACACCACAATTGTCAAGCTTCAAGTCTCAATCAACACCTATCACACCAAGACTGAGATTTTGACCCAAAAAATGGGGTCATGAGCAAAAACTGTTTGTCACATCTAAGGCCTCCTGGGGTTGGTGACCATATATGTGTTTAAGTTTATATGTTTGCATTCGTCGAAGTATTTGCAGAATGGATATCTGCCAAGGTGAGTTGTCTTTACACACCTAAGTATCTAGTGTCTTTCCAAATTTAGCAACGCAAACTTGATGCCCTATAGTCAGGTCTAAACCTCATGAAAGTCGGAGTCACAAAGCTTCATAATATAAAATATTGGATGCAGAATGAAAACATCTCAACTACCATCATCAACACTCATAAGCACATGCAAGTTTCCTCTTTGAGCAATCACAGTCATGTGCCAATGTTGGACAATATCTATATGGATAAATTGTGGACCACACCCAAAGTCATCATGTTAAAGGAAAAAAAAGGTACAGTGGCTGCATAACGTTATATTAAACTATGCTCTCACACACCCATGAGCCAATATCCATAAAAAGGCCTTCATTCTGGGTTTCGCTCTAAAGTCCGCCCGCACTTCAGGAGAAACAATTGTTCAACAATCTCATCATTTGGACTGCTATTAATTGTGAAGACAACATTATTTCATGTTAAATATTGGAATACAGTCGGAAATTGCACCCTGTGTCATTGTCCTTAACCTTTGAAGTGCCAAACAACTATAACAAATGCTACAAGCTTCAAAAAATAAAGCACAATACTTATTGGTATGCTGCATTGGCCTACCCCATCCGGATCTCTCTCCACCTCCCTCTCCTCCGATCCCTCCAGCCCCCCAACCACCCCACACACACAACCCCCCCGGGATCCCCCTCTGCCCTCCTCCCTCGCCTCCCCCTCCTGTCCGCCCTTTGCCCTACGTCTCTCCGCCCCTCCCCACCCGATCCCCCTCCGCCATCCTCTTCTTCCTCGCTCCCCCCTCCCACCCACCCTTTGCCCTGCTTCTCTCCGCACCCCCCCCTATTGAGATATCGAGCTCCACTCGTGATATGCCAAGGTGACCGTTGTGCATTTATGTCACCGACTTGTTAGCTGCAGATGCAGTTGGTACACCGTCCATGAATAATAGCTGGATGACAGCTATCTTTACTCTAGTTAATGGCTCAGTTAGTATGCCACCTTAGTTAGCTGAGTTTGGTTTGAGACCCACATATAGGGTTCACCTATTCTTTTGTACTTCTTTTGGCTTTCACAACTAAGAAGAGAAAAACTGTTTTCAGCCTCCACCTTTGTGTATTCCCCCATTGTGTATGTGAGAAAGCCGCAAGTGAGACTCCTTTCTTCTCTCCCATCAGAGCTCGGTTCGTGGTAAGGAGCTCAAGAAAGCAAACAAAGTTCGCGGTGTCCTAGTAAGAGGATCAGTGTTGCTTTCCTTTTTTTTTTCGAGGGAGAAATCTTTGCGGGTAGCATAACCGGAAAGTGCAAGAGTGCACTGTCTCAGATTGGGACGACGTGCGGTGTGGCGAGAGGATAGAGATATTCGGAGTGACAGAATCATTCTTATTGCCAGTTGATGCATAATCGTCACTAGGAAGTGACTGTGTGGTCAAATACCACTTTCGTCAGTTTTGCAGATTTGCCCTTGTGAGATAAAAGTTGTGTTTTTTTACAGTGACATGTTTTGTAATGGCGTCTGATGCTCTTTCACAGATTGTCACCGAAAAGCTTGACAAGAACAACTTCCAAGCATGCAAGTTTAGAATGACGAATTTCCTTAAGGGAAAAGGCTATTGGGAGTTCATTACTAGAGCTGAACAAGAATCAGTTATTCCTAATGTTCCCAATCAACAGGAGTTGCAGGCATTTAAAGGCCGGCATGAGAGAGCCAGAAAAGTTATGTACTGGCTGTCTATCAGTATTTCAGATTCTATGATTGTGCATATCCAGGATCCAAGCACGCTGAAGGAGGCGTGGGATACTTTGACAAAAATGTATAGCACAAATACGCAAGCCAGAAAAATGCAGCTCAAGCAAAAGTTGCATAATGTGCAGAGAGAAAATATGAGCATCAATGACTACCACATGAAGGTGAAGAAGATTGCCGATGCACTTGCATCTATTGGGTCGCCAGTGGAAGATAATGATTTAGTTTCTGTGACCTTGAATGGTCTAGAAAAGGATTATGCACAATTCCGGACATCCATTGCTGTCTGTGAGAATTTTACTGATTTTGAGGAGTTGATTGCTCTTCTAATTTCTAAAGAGCAGAGAAATGGTGGTGCATCTTCTTCAGGAGCAACTTCAAAAGAAGCTGTCTTCTACTCAAATGCTGGAAGAGGTAGAGGCAGAGGTAGAGCAGGCCGATTTGGAGGCCGTGGCAAAAATCAGAATATACAGCAAATACAAGAAAACCAGTCCTATGGAGGAGGACGTGGTAACTTTAGAGGCAGGGGGAGCCAAAGAGGTCGTGGTGGATGGCAAAGAGGCCAAAATGCAAACAACAATATTGAATGCTACTATTGTGGTAAAATGGGTCATATGGTTAAAGACTGCAATGAAAAGCAAAATGACATCATGCCTGAAAAATTACAGCAAGGCAATTTTGCATCCTCTAGTAGACAGGGTGATGACAAAAATAAGCATCTGTTTATGGTACAGCACATGACCAATTCTGTGACAAGCGCAGAAGAAAGCAATGATGTGTGGTATGTTGACTCAGGTGCATCAAACCACATGACAAGTCATGCAGATTTGTAGGCCATCTTTTGGTGGTTCTAGTGATGCCCTATAGGCCATGGTATGTGCCTTGTAGGCATAAGTGTAGGCACTTATAGTGTTAGTGCCTTCTATGCCACATAGGACACTTAGTCCTATGTGACACCTAGGACACTTAGTCCTAGGCCTAGGTACAAGTACTTTGTACTTGTGTTTTTCAACCTTATCTAAGTTTGACATGACTTCTCTTTCGACTCGTCTTGTACCTGCACTCTCTCTCTCTTTTTGACTCGTACCTTCAGTGGTATCAGAGCGGGTACTGCTCTAGCTTTTCAGCTCTCCTCAGCCCCGAGTCCTCCATTGCTCATTGGAGAGTTTTCTGCCTTGCTGGTCGACACATTCCCAGATCTAGTTCGAGGCCCTTCAGCGCTATCTGCTCTGTCGTACCTTTCGTGTCATACGTACCTTCAATCGTACATACCTTCAATCGTACGTACATTTAGTTCGTACCTGCCTATCGAGGGTCGCCGTACTAAAATCGCCATACGCCTTACTGAAGTCGTGCATCGCAGTATACTTCGCCGTACCTTCAGTGGGTCGCCGTACTGAAATCGTCGTACGCCGTACTCGTACTCTGCGCCATACTCTACACTCTTCCGTACGGTCGTACCTACAGTGGTACCAACCTACAGATCAGCCGTACCAGCTTCCCGTACATACGTACCTTCAGTGAGTACATACGTACAGATCAACCGTACCAGCTTTCCGTACATACGTACCTTCACCACAGGTTCCGTACCTATTTTAGCATTGGCTGGAATCAGGTCCTTGGTCTCACTGCAGTCATCTACAGACATTCGCAGATTTGGGGCTTTTGCAGGACATTTGAAAATTTGGGGTTTTCATTTCCTTTCACCTCCTTTAATTGCAATTTCTTGCAAGAAATTGGAGTTTTGGGATTTGTTCTGCAATTTCTTGTTTAGATTGCAGTACATTGGGTCAGATTGCAGGACATTCAGTTACATTTGCAGGACATTGAGTTAGATTTGCATACACTAGGTCACATTTGCAAAATTTCAGCAAAATCTGGGACTTATCTGAATTTGCCCTCTTTTTGGCCTATTTGCCCTCAATAAATTTGGGGCTTTTGCCAAATTTGCTGTTTTTGCAGTGAACATTGCCTGTCACAGTCACATTTGGGTCAGATCTGCATTTGCCCTTTGATTTGGGTCAGAAATTTGCAGATATTTGTTGTCATTTTTGGGACAGCCAGCTTTTTGCAATGATAGCCTTGAGGCTTTTGGGTTTTCAGGTCTTTTACAGGTTATCACAGTTGCTATGGCTGGGAACAATCAAGATTTATTTGGAGTTCTTCGTGAAGATGATAAGTTGGATGGCACTAACTATCCGATGTGGTCTTATCTCATGAAACATATTCTTGTTGCAAAGCATTTGTGGAATATTGTTTCTGGGGCTGATCTGAGGCCAGCCAATGCTACAGTGGTTGGTTCTACTACTGCACCTTCTGCAGATGGTACTCCTCCTGATGCCTCTTCCTCTAGCACTCCTGCTGCTCCTCTTCCAACTCAAGAACAGTCAAGATGGGATGCAAGAGATGCAAATGCACATTCATGCATTGCTTTATCATGCAAGAGAATCATTATTCCACACGTCCGGTCTTGCAAGACAGCAAAGGATGCTTGGGATAAATTGGCTTCTCTATATCAGATTCGCAATGAAGCTCGTGTTGCATATTTGAGAAGGCAACTACAGGAAGTGAATATGAATGAAGGTGAGTCAATGGATGCATATTTGACAAAGGTCAAGGACCTCATGGAACAGCTTGCCAACATTGATGAGGTGGTGCCAAATTCACAGCTTGTCAGTACTACATTGAATGGACTACCAGATACATATCAAGGGTTTGCTACAACCCTTCGATTAGTGGCCATGGGTAATCCAGACCACTATTCTAGTTACTTTGCTTTTGCAGGAAGAGCAGAGTAGAGCTAATAGACAAGCCATTATTCCTGATCATGCATTTGCTTCACAGCAGACAGGAAGAGGCAAGGCTTCCAAGCCGGATTTTGAGCAGCAACACGAGCCTCCTGCAGGCCCTCCACTAAGCAATAAACAGCCACCACCTCATGCTGATTTGCAGGTTTCTCTTCCGGCACAAAATGATCCCACTACTCATGATGCAGTCATTGAAGAAAGAGCTGTCAATAGACAGCAAAGGCAAGTTCCCAGATGGCTTCTTGACACATTGAGGGACAGCAAACAAGATCAGCCTTTTGCTGCCCGGACAAGATCAGGGAATAGACAGCATGGTCACTTTCTTGAGTTTGCACTCCTTGCTACAGCTTGCAATGAAGAGCCTTTGTGCCATAAAGATGCTTTTGACAGCAAAGAGTGGATGGATGCAATGAAAGCTGAGTTACAATCTATTGCCAAAAATGACACTTGGGAATTAGTAGATCTCCCACCTGGCAATCATGCCATTGGAACGCAGTGGGTCTACAAATTAAAAAGGAAATCTGATGGCAGCATAGATCGATACAAAGTCCATCTTGTTGCAAAAGGGTATGCCCAACAACAAGGCATTGACTTTGAGGAGACATTTGCTCCCACATCCAGGATTACTACCATTCGATGTGTCATTGCCTTTGCAGCCCATCATCATTGGCAAGTGCACCAACTTGACATCAAGACTGCCTTTTTTCATGGGGATCTGCAGGAAGAAGTCTATGTCACACAACCTCCTGGCTTTGAGGTTGTTAATTCTGAAAATATGGTATGCCGGCTTAGAAAAGCCCTTTGTGGTTTGAAGCAGGCACCCAGGGCATGGTATGCCAAAATTCATGCACACTTACTATCCCTTGGTTTTCAGAATAGTCCCACAGAACCCACTCTTTATTTCCATGGGAGTGGATCTGATTTTTTAGTGCTGATTTTATATGTGGATGATATGCTTATCACGGGCCCAGATACTCAGCAAATTGCAGCTTTCAAGGCTGATTTGCAGCAGATTTTTGACATGTCAGACATGGGACAGCTCCATTATTATTTGGGCATTCAGTTTGCTCATGTTGAGGGGGGTATCATGATGTCTCAGTCCAAGTATATTGGACAGCTCCTTGATCGTTTTCAGTTTGAGGATTTCAAGCCAATCTCTACTCCAGTGGACCCTGGCTTCAAATTCTCAGCTCATGATGGGAGCCCACCATGTGATATCACTCTTTATCAGCAGGCTGTTGGATGCCTTATTTATTTATGTCACACCAGACCTGACTTGCAGTATGCAGTCTCTCAGCTCAGCACATTCATGCACATGCCCAGTTCACAGCATTGGCAGGCAGTGAAGAGAGTCTTCAGATATCTCAGAGGCACTCAGGATTTAGCCCTCTTCTATGGTGATCAGGGTTCACTTACCATGCATGCTTACACGGATAGTGACTGGGCAGGATGTTCTGACACCAAAGTGTCACATACTGGCAATTGTTTTTTGCTTGGCAATTCATGTATTTCTTGGCTCAGCAAGAAGCAACCGACAGTTGCCACGTCTAGTTGTGAGGCTGAGTACAGGGCAGCCTTCACCGCTACAGTAGAGTGTGTTTGGCTTCGACAGTTACTTACAGATCTTGGTATTTGCCAGACATCCTTCACTATTGTCTACACTGACAGCCAGAGTGCTTTGGCCATTGCGCGTAACCCAGTGTTTTATGCGCGTACCAAGCATATTGAAGTTCACTATCATTATGTTCGGGAGCGGTTGTCAGCAGGAGACATAGAGTTGTCCTATCTTCCCACAGAGGACAACATCGCAGATATATTTACAAAGGCACTTCCTCGTCCCAAGTTCGAAGTCTTCCGACAGGCTTTACACTTGGTTCCCTTTGTTACATGATCTGACATTCCTTGTACATTCATAGGTGGCTATATCCTTTTGGATGAACAAGTGCCACCATGACCAGAAACTACCAGGTATTCTGAGACGTTTCCAGAGTACTTCAGCCCATCCCATGGAGGGGGGTTTGTAGGCCATCTTTTGGTGGTTCTAGTGATGCCCTATAGGCCATGGTATGTGCCTTGTAGGCATAAGTGTAGGCACTTATAGTGTTAGTGCCTTCTATGCCACATAGGACACTTAGTCCTATGTGACACCTAGGACACTTAGTCCTAGGCCTAGATACAAGTACTTTATACTTGTGTTTTTCAACCTTATCTAATAGACTCGTACCTTCAGAATAGATGCAGGATGCAAGGAAAATAAAAAGACCAGGATTTGTGGAGACTGGTGATGATACTACACATCCTATTGTGCAAATTGATAAAATTCCCTTGTCTATGCAGGATGGAAAAAAGAACTACATGTCAGATGTATTTCATGTCCCGAATATCACCAAGAACCTAATTTCTGTTGGTCAAATGGTTGAGCAGGGCTTGCAGGTCAGATTTAATCCTAATGGATGCTTTATTGAGGATATGAAAAATAAAGGTTACTTGATAGCAAAAGGGAAGAAGGGCAGGATGTTTACGTTGGATGCGGACATGCCTGAATTGAGTACAGCAATGTTTGCACATGAGACCGGTGTAGTTACAGATATTGATATTTGGCATAAACGCATTGGTTATGTTAATGTACAGCGACTTAAATTAATGCATGCCCAAAATATCGTTGCAAGATTGCCATATTGTTGCAAGATTGCCTAAGTTCAAAATTACAGAAATTCATAAGGTATGTGAAGCCTGTCAATTTGAAAAACACGCAAGGAAACCATTTCCTAGACATGTTCAAGAGAGTAAGAGGCCATTGAAATTAATCCACTCTGCTGTGTGGACTACTAAAGCTGCATCTATTAGAGGCTGTCATTATTTTGTCACTTTTATTGATGACTACAGCAAAAAAGTTTGGGTGTATTTTATGAAAAAGAAAAGTGAAGTGTTTCGGCATTTCAAAGCTTTTAAAGCTATGGTTGAAAAAGAAACAGACCCGCAAATAAAATGCCTAAGGTCAGATGGAGGGAGACAGTACCTCTCAAATGAGTTTGCAAGTTTCCTGCAAGAGCATGGCATAAAGAAGCAATATTCATGCAGTCATACCCCATAGCAAAATGGACTTGCAGAAAGGAAAAACAAGCATATTGAAGAGGTATCTCATGCCATACTCAACGAAAAAGACCTACCATATTATTATTGGGCTGAAGCAGTTGCTACAGCAGTCTACATAATGAACAGGACTCCCACTGTAGCAATACATGGCATGACGCCAAAGGAGAGGTATACTGGTAGGAAACCAGATATTTCTTATTTGAAAGTTTTTTGTTGCATTGCCTATGTTTATGTGCCAGATGAGTTGAGATCCAAGTTGGATCCAAAAGCTGAGAAGTGCATCTTTATTGGTTATTCTCTACAGCAAAAATGATATAGATGCTATAATCCTTCTACTCGTAAGTTAACAGTGAGCAGAGATTTTTTTTTTATGAGATGAGCAGCTGGTATAAACCAGTTAATGTCATTGATGATGTAGATGCACAAAATGGTAATGCTGCACAGAATTCACAACAGCAATCTCAAAATATTAGTGGACTTATAGTGTCCTCTAGCAGTCGTTCACATATTTCGCCATGGACAGGCAGATTGAGATCAGAAGGATCTCCTCAAAGCAATGCAGATAGTGGTATGCAAGTATCACGAAAAGGAAAAGAGAAAGTAGATCAGCCCATGGTTAATGTGAATGCAGGTCACTCTTATGTGGATGGTGAATCCAGTGGCTCAGAACAAAGCCTTGATGATGAGTTGGATATTCCTTCTGTTGTTACACCTGGAGTAAGGAAGACAAGGGATGTTTTGAGAGCACCTGGTCGTAAACCTATTTTACGCAGGTCTACCAGAGCTAGATATCCTGTGGATAGGCTGAAATATGATGGATTTATAGCCATTCACTATGCCTATATGGTCAAAGTGATACATAAACCAGAACCCACTTCTTTTGAGTAAGCCATGGAAAAAGAAAAATGGGAGAAAGCCATGGATAAAAAAATAAATGCCTTGGAAGCAAATGATACATGGGAATTGGTGCCTTTGCCCAAGACTGCAATTGGTTGCAAGTGGGTTGAGTTGGGTATTCCTTCTGTTATTACACCTGGAGTAAGGAAGACAAGGGATGTTTTGAGAGCACCTAGTAGTAAGCCTATTTTGCGCAGGTCTACCAGAGCTAGGTACCCTGTGGATAGGCTAAAATATAATGGATTTATAGCCATTCACTATGCCTATATGGTCAAAGTGATACATAAACCAGAACCCACTTCTTTTGAGCAAGCCATGGGAAAAGAAAAATGGAAGAAAGCCATGGATGAAAAAATGAATGCCTTGGAAGCAAATGCTACATGGGAATTGGTGCCTTTGCCTAAAGACGAGGTTGCAATTGGCTGCAAGTGGGTTTATAAGATGAAGCACAATGCAGATGGTTCTGTGAACAGATACAAGGCAAGATTAGTTGTCAAGGGGTATGCACAGACATATGGCATTGATTATGAAGAAACATTCAGTCCGCTTGCAAGAATGGCAATCGTAAGAGCAGTCATTGCTATGGTTGCATCAAAGGGATGGTCTTTACATCAAATGGATGTAAAGAATGCCTTCTTGCATGGTGATTTGCAAGAAGAGGTCTATATGGAGCAACCACCAGGTTATGTTCATGCTGTTCATCCTGAGTTTGTTTGCAGGTTGAAGAAAGTCTTGTATGGCTTGAAGCAAGCACCCAGAGCATGGTCTGACAAGATAGGACAGTATCTTGTCACTATTAGCTTTCACATTTCCAAGGCAGATTTTTCACTTTATGTGAGAAAAACAAAGAAAGACATTATGCTGCTTGTCATTTATGTTGATGATTTCATCATCACAGGTGATAGTGATGAAGATATCCTTCATGTAAAAATGCTATTGAAGCAGAAGTTTGAGATGAAGGATTTGGTAGAGCTGCATTACTTCTTAGGCATTGAGGTAATTAGATCCACAAGTGGGATATGGCTCTTGCAGAGGCAGTATGGATTGGACATGCTGTCCAAATATGGGATGACAGGCTGTAAGCCTATTTCAGTTCCTTTAGAGCAGAATGTGAAGTTGAGCGCAGATGCAAGTGAGCTTCTAGAAGACCCTACTATGTACAAACGCATAGTAGAAATTTTGATTTATATGACTATTAAAAGGCTAGATTTGAGCTATGATGTTGGGTTGGTAAGTCAGTTTGTGCAGGCTCCAAGGAAACCGCATTTGAATGCGGCTAGACGCATACTGAGGTATGTGAAGTCCACATTGCAGTATGAACTATTTTATGAGACTGGGGTTCAGATACAGTTGCATGGATACACTGATGCTGATTGGGCTGGTAGTAAATTTGATAGACGATTTACCAGTGGATATGTGTTCTCTTTTGGGAGTGCTACAGTCGCTTGAAGCAGCAAGAAACAGCCTATAGTTACCTTGTCGAGCACAGAGATTGAGTGCAGGGGTGCAGCAATGGCTGCATGTGAGGCAGCTTGGTTGCATAAGCTACTTTATGATATGCATCAGTCTACAGATGGGCCAATTGTCATTTATTGTGACAACATGAGCAGTATACACTTGGCAAATAACCCAGTCTATCATGCTAGAACAAAGCACATTGAGGTGCATTATCACTATGTATGATATGCATCAGTCTACACATGGACCAGTTGTCATTTATTGTGACAACATGAGCAGTATACACTTGGCAAATAACCCAGTCTATCATGCTAGAACAAAGCACATTGAGATGCATTATCACTATGTGCGGGAGAAGGTTCTAGTAGGTTTTATTGATCTAGTTTAAGTCAACACAGAGGATCAGGTAGCTGACATATTTACGAAGGCTTTGGGTGCAGAGAAGCTGCGCAAGTTCAAAGACCTGCTTGGTGTGCAGGAATTGAGATTGAGCTCGAGGGGAAGTGTTGAGATATCGAGCTCCACTCATGATATGGACTTGTTAGCTGCAGGTGCGGTTGGTATACTGCCCATGAATAATAGCTGGATGACAGCTATCTTTATGTACTCTAGTTAGTGGCTTAGTTAGTATGCCACCTTAGTTAGCTAAGTTTGGTTTGAGACCCACATATAGGGTTCAGCTATTCTTTTGTACTTAGAGTTCTTTTGGCTTTTACAACTAAGAAGAGGAAAACTGTTTTCAGCCTCCATCTTTGTGTGTATTCCCCCATTGTGTATGTGAGAAAGCCGCAAGTGAGACTCCTTCCTTCTCTCTCACTCTCTTCACACCCCCCACTACCCTTCTTCCTCTGTAGCAATCCCCCCCTCTTCCTCGCATTCACCCTTCCCCCCACAAGTTCCACGTCTAAGCCTTTGGGCAAAGGCAAGGCTGGGAATTCCCCATCCCAATCTCAAGCCTCTTTTTCGCAGCCACAGCCTCAACCCTCTCCAAGCGCAAGTCACAGATCCTACGGAGCACAGCCTTCACATCAAGCCTCGTCTAGGAAAGCCCCTTCCGCAAAAGTTCTGGAGGCTAGGACCGTGGAGCTACCTCAACATAGCCGAATGATTATCCACTTACCCATCATAGGGAGCTCCATCAGGATAGTTGGTTCCACCATCCGTCCCTTTTGGGGCTTAACTTCATCGTCACTAATGGACCCCATCTCATGATGAGAGGTCGGATGTTCCATATGATGGAGGAGTGGCTAGGGCCTTAGGGTAGAGAGAAATGGGACGCCCACAGGAACACGGCCGCTTTTTAGTTGGGGTTTTCGCCCATTCATAGACACGGGATGGGCCTACAAGTAGCGGTACCAGATCAAGCTTTGGACACTTCAGCACTTCATGTTGATTGGTCTTAGAAAGTGTGCATTAAGCAGGTCATGCCTATGACGCGCCGCCGCACGGACGAGGACTACTCTCCCTCCAAACCCCCCTTGAAGACATAGAAATCTGAGATTGTAGTTCACGCTCCCCATATTCTCCACCCCCACCTCTGTGTATTTCTACTTCTTAGGCAATTGCTCCATATGTGTTTGATTATGGTGTGCTCATCACTGGGTGATGCCAGGATTGGGATCTTGATGTAGGCCATCTTCTGATGGTTCTAGTGATGCCCTATAGGCCATGGTATGTGCCTTGTAGGCATAGGTATAGGCACTTAGATTATTTTGTGCCTTTTAGGCCACTTAGGACACTTAGTCATATGTGACACCTAGGACACTTAGTCCTAGGGTCTACGTACAAGTACTTTGTACTCTTTCTTTTTATCACATAGTTGACATGATGGCTTATTCTCCTCGACTCTTTGTACCTTGTATTCTCTCTTTTGCTTATCGATCCTACAGTGGTATCAGAGCCACCGTTGACTCGTCTCCTGCATCCCAAATTTGTACCAGCGCTCCTTCATCCGTACGACTGTACGGACAATCGTACTCACAGCCTGCTCTGCACTTGCATCGCCGTACAACTCCGTACCTGAGCAGCTGTACAGATTCGAATCTGCATCACCGTACAGTTTAGTACCTCCATTTCGTACACCGTACAACGTAGTACCTATGTCCGTACCTGTGATTCGTACAACAGGCATCCGTACAGTAGACGTACCTGCTTCGTGCTGTGTCGTGCCTATTTTGTACTTCTTTCGTACATTGCACTACGTACATGCTCAGTACTTTGTACCTGGTCAATACGTTGTACCTGCACCGTACCTGCTCTGTCCGTACAGCTTGTACCTTACAGGATATTCTCAAAAAATTGGGGCTTTTGAGGGCTTTTGCTGTCCTTCACTTCTATTTACTGTTTGAAGTCCTATCAAATTATTTTGACAATTTGAAAAGCCTATTTCTTGAGGTTTATACCTTGGGACAGTTGCACTTTTGCAGTCAATTTGTGGACAGCAAGGCCTAATTTTGCAGTTGCAAGCCTTGAGGCTATTTTTTGGGATTTGGTCTGCAATTTTTAGTTTGATTGCAATACATTGGGTCAGATTGGAGAACATTGAGTCACATTTTCAGGACATTGAGTCAGATTTTCAGGACATTGAGTCAAATTTTCATACATTGGGTCACATTTGCAAAAATCTCAGCAAAATTTGGGGCTTTTCTGTATTTGCCCTCTTTTTGGCCTATTTGCCCTCATTAAATTTGGGGCTTTTTGCCAGATTTGCTGTTTTTGCAGTGAACGTTGCCTGACACAGTCACATTTGGGTCAGATCTGCATTTGCCCTTTGATCTGGGTTGGAAATTTGCAGAATATTTATTTGCATATATTTGCTGTCATTTTTGGACAGCCAGCTCTTTGCAGTGATAGCCTTGAGGCTTTTGGGCTTTTAGGTCCTTTTCAGGGTATCACATTTGCAATGGCTACGAACAATCAAGATCTATTTGGCATTCTTCGTGAAGATGATAAGTTGGATGGCACCAACTATCCGATGTGGTCTTATCTCATGAAACATATTCTTGTTGCAAAGCATTTGTGGAATATTGTTTCTAGGGTTGATCTGAGGCCAGCCAATGCTACAGTGGTTGCCTCTACTACTAGTCCCTCTGTAGGGAGTACTCCTCTTGATGCCTTATCTTCTAGCATTCCTGCTACTGCTCCCCCAACTCAGGAACAGTCAAGATGGGATGCAAGAGATGCAAATGCACATTCATGTATTGCTTTATCATGCAAGAGAATCATTATTCCACACATCCCGTCTTGCAGGACAGCAAAGGATGCTTGGGACAAATTGGCTTCTCTCTATCAGATTCGCAATGAGACATGTGTTGCATATTTGGAAAGGCAATTACACGAAGTCAATATGAATGAAGGTGATTCTATGGATGCATATCTGACAAAGGTCAAGGACCTCATGGAACAACTTGCCAACATTGATGAGGTGGTGCCAAATTCACAGCTTGTCAGTACCACATTGAATGGACTGCCAGATACATATCAAGGGTTTGCTACAACCCTTCAATTAGTGGCCATGGGTAATCCAGACCACTATTCTTTTGATCAGCTAGTTACTTTGCTTTTGCAGGAAGAGCAAAGTCGTGCTAATAGACAAGCCATTATTCCTGATCATGCATTTGCTTCACAGCAGACAGGAAGAGGCAAGGCTTCCAAGCCTATTGGCAAGCCTAAATCTACGCATAGCAGCTGCAATTCCTCCCATGCATCTAAAAATACATCAGATAAGTCAAAGAAGAAAAGATGCAACTATTGTCGCAAGCCTAGACATGACATTTCAGAATGCAAGAAGCGCATTGCTTCGGAGAAAAAGAAAGCAGGATTGACAGTTAATGCCTCACATGCTATTGAATCCCATGAGCCAACAGATGCTTCACATACACATGCTCTCCAGGATGATTGGGCATGGGCTGTCCATTGCTCATTTGATCCCTCCAAAGCTGATGCACTCTTTACTACTAATGATGCTCAATCTTGGTATTTTGATAGTGGTGCTTCCAAGCACGTCACATTTTGCAGACAGTTGTTTCATTCTTTAGCTGATGCACCTTGAGAGGGAACTGTCACATGTGCTAATAATGATTCCTATGCTGTAAAAGGAATTGGAGATGTGCAGCTCACATCCATTTCAAGCCATCCTGTCACTCTGACAAATGTTCTTTTTGTGCCTGGAATTGAAGTCAACTTGATTTCAATTTCAGCAATTGCCATTTCTTTCAAAGTGATTTTTGATGGCTACATATGCCTAGTTTATGATCTTCGTGATGACAATGCCATAGTTCTCACTGGCACTTTGCAAAAGGGGCTTTATCACCTTGATCATCACTCAGCTGCACTTTCTATTGAAGCATTTGCTATTTCAGATTCACAGCTTGCTGAAACTCATCTTTGGCATGAGAGAATGGGTCATCTCAATTATGGAGCTCTTGCAAAGCTACATTCACAGCAGATGGCAAATGATGTACCTCAAACTCACACAGTTTCCAAACATGTGTGTGAGGGTTGTCTTTTGGGTAAGATGCATCGGTTTCCTTTTCAAAAGAATTGTCCAAAACTCTCACAAGGGAAATTGCAGCTAGTGCACAGTGATGTCTGTGGCCCAATGAGGACAAATGCCATTGGGGTGCAAGTATTTCATGACTCTCATTGAGGCCCAGATACTCAGCATATTGCAGCTTTCAAGGCTGATTTGCAGCAGGTTTTTGAAATGTCAGACATGGGACAACTTCACTATATATTTGGGCATTCAGTTTGCTCATGTTGAGGGGGGTATCATGATGTCACAGTCCAAGTATATTGGACAGCTCCATGATCGTTTTTAGTTAAAAGGATTGCAAGCCAATCTCTACTCCAGTGGACCCTGGCTTCAAATTCTCAGCTCATGATGGGAACCCACCATGTGATATCACTCTTTATCAGCAGGCTGTTGGATGCCTTATTTATTTATGTCACACCAGACCTGACTTACAGTATGCAATATCTCAGTTCAGCAGATTCATGCACATGCCTAGTTCACAACATTGGCAGGCAGTGAAGAGAGTTATCAGATATCTCAAAGGCACTCAAAATTTAGCCCTCTTCTATGGTGATCAGGGCTCACTTACCATGCATGCTTACACGGATAGTGACTGGACAGGATGTTTCGACACCAGAGTGTCACATACCGGCAATTGTTTTTTGCTTGGCAATTCATGTATCTCTTGGCTTAGCAAGAATGTTACGCTCAAGTCGAGGTAACATGACCTCGGAAGGGTCAGTCGACATTTTCCTTTAAAGGATCAATGTTTGTATTATATTTGTTTGGGCTTCATGTATATGATCAAAAAGGAATCAAGGTCAAGGTCCTTGGTGAGGGTGACATGGCACTAGACTAGGTGGATCTAAGGCTAAGGGACCTAAATTCATGAAATGTGCCAAGGGGCAAATAGTTTAATGATATTCCAAGAGAAAGGTAAATGATGCATTAAGGAGGGACCCTAAAATGAAGACATGTGGCATACTAGATCCATCTAGGGAAATTTGGGGCTTGGTGGAGATTTAGTAAGCAAGAGCTTCAACGTCAGTGAATTTAGATGAGCAAGCTTACGACCACCGAGAACGGCTGGGAGGTGATTCAATGTGCTTGCGCCCGTGATTCGACGTAACAAGCTAGGAGTAAACAAGTTTTCATGTAATATTTGGTATCAAAGCGTTCAGGTCGATCACGAGAAGTGGGGCGGGACTGGCTGGAAGAGCTATGACCGTATGGTCGTTGTAACCAGACGCTGTCGCAGGTTCGGTGATTGTCGCGAACAATTGACAGACCACGACAGTCCATGGTATTTAGCGGGGAATTGAGAGAGGCCCTGGACTGGTTGGGCGCAAGATTGCACTCTAGTCGACGGGATCATTGCTTGGTTTCTTATTCGTTTGTAGATGGACGGCAAGTATCAACTCTTCGCTAAGCCTTAGCGTGCTACCACCGGGAAGCCAATAAAGGAGCGGGGAGCTTATCTTACGGAATCAGAGAAAAGGCTAAGAGTGGCGCACACGCTGGTTTATGGGTTATTACCTTTAGGACTAGCTGACCGTAATAATTCGGTATCTTTTGTTGTTGAATGAAGATGTGGAAGACGGGATTACAGGAGCCTGTGAGCATGGGCTAGTTTTATAATTACTGTGATTCCGTTCGTCAACCTGCAGCTAGCTTAGGGCCATGGAACTGATCTAGACATCCACGACGAACCACTTAAAGGAACTCTGGCTTTTGATATCTGCGTTACGTGGAGGTCCTTCAACGTTATCGATGCTGGGTGAGAGAAAACAAAAAATGTAGTGCTGTGGATTTTGCAAAGTCATGGAAATTAAGAGAGCTGCGGACGTGATAAACAATCACACTCTTCTTAGTTCGCAATAGCTCGTCAACGTTGGGGCTGCGTGGAACAATTCGATTGACAGAGGACACGTTGGTTAAGGTCGTTGGCCACATCAGCTATGCAGGACAGATTATAAATGCAAAATCGGTCTCCAACGAGGGTGTAGCTGAGCCACAACAGGAACAACTTGATCTCTCTATGCTACATGAATGACCAAGGGGTTCTCTATGCCTTCTAAGTTTTTCTGGAGTATATGCTCGTTTATTTGCCTTGGCATTTGAGTTATTTCAGATTGCAGATATTTCCCTAGTATAGGGAAAAATTTTCAGTTTGGTTCTCAACTAGTTTCAGTTGATGGTTACGCATGTTTAGGCACCTTTTTGTGGTTATGAGATTGAAAAGCAGTTTGTAAATAAAGTTCTCGGCAGTGTTTTTTTTTTTTTTGCAGTTAATAAATAAAGTTCTTGGAAGTGTTTTTTTTTTTTTTAAATCCCTTCGACCTAAATGGAAGTAGAAGAAGAAGCTTCTAGGATGGATCCCGTAGAGTCGGGAGTCCGGCCGACCCCGCAGGTGTCGCGCCCAACAGGTCATACACTATCTGGCAGAATTGCAATGTTAGAGGATGCCTTGCAACAGATTTTAGCGCAGCAGTTACAAGCAAATGTAGGGCAATCTGAGCTCAGGAAAATGATACATGGAGTGCCCTACAGCCTAGTGGTCGAGCCATACAAGCGAAACCAGTTCAGACTCCAAAATCAAGTACCACCATTGGAATGAAAAGAAAAGTAACACCAATGGCAGCCCGGGCTTGGTCGAAGTCTTCTTTGAACCCAGAGCAAATGGAAAAAGCGAGGAGAGAAGGCTTGTGTTTTAGATGCCTTCAGCCTCATCAGCGAAAAGACTGTCCACGAAACAAGGATCGTCGGATGGCTGAGATGGTGGTCTCAGAATGCGACGTGGAAATCGAGGGAAGTCCCAGAGCAGAATAGATGCAGATTCAGCTAGAGGGATCTTCTCAAAGGTCAGTACCTTTTTTGTTATGTGTGTCTGTTGCTAAGTTAGTAACTAGTGCACCTGATAATATCATGTCAAAGCCCGCAGCAACGGGGTATACAGCCTTTAATGATACAGAGTTAATTAAGATGAAAGGGCAAGTAGCTAATCATGATGTCATTGTGTTGTTTGACTCAGCGTCAACGCACAATGTAATTAACTCCAAGCTTGTAAAGAGGCTGAAACTAAAGACTAGCCCATCTGACTATGCATATACAGTCAGAATGGCGAATGGAAGTTCAACTGAAGTATGAGACCAAAGGGTTACCCAGTTGGAGCTTTGAATTCACGACTATACTGAGGAGCTTGATTTTGAAATGACTAAGCTTGCTCATGCAGACATAGCCCTGGGTAAGGCTTGGCATTCTAGGAAGAACCCAGCCATAGATTAGAAAAAGCACACTTATCAATTCAAGATTAATGATGTGATGTATGTCTTACAAGGTAGAAAAGATATACCTCAAGGACCGTTGGTTTCCGTAATGGAAATTCGAAAAGCTCAAGAAGAGTTTTTGTTTCTTTGTACAGCATCAGTAGATCCGATTGATGATTCTTCGGCTAGCACTGATGTTGCTCAAAATGGAGAGATGGCCAAGCTGGCTGATCAAATAGCAAAGGAGTTCTCTGATTGTTTTAGCGATGAGTTACCTTATGGGTTACCTCCAGAGCAGAATGTTGAGCATAAGATTGAACTAATCCCGGGGGCAAAACCTGTAAATAGACCTCCCTATAGGTTAAGTTTTACCGAAGAAGCGGAGGTACAAAGACAACTTGAAGAATACCTCAAGTTGGGGCAGATTCAACCAAGTTTCTCACCTTTTGCTTCGCCAGTGATATTAAAAAAGAAGAAAGATGATACTTTTTGCCTCTGTGTAGATTATAGAGCATTGAATAATATCACTATTAAGCACAAGTATCCGATGGCTCAGATCGATGATTTGCTAGATCCCCAGAAATCGTTTTTCCTTGAAACCAATGCAAGTGGCATTGCACTAGGAGCAGTTCTCCTCCAAGAGGAAAGGCCAGTAGCCTTTGAAAGCAAGAAGCTTTCTCCCTCTCAACGAAATTGGCCAACTCATGAATTAGAGTTGTATGTTGTTGTCCATGCTCTGAAAACATAGAGACATTATTTGTATGAATCAGAGTTTTATGTTGATGTTGATCATGATACTCTAAAGCATTTTTGTAAACAACCTGACTTGAGAGGCCGCCAAGCTAGGTGGGCAGAACTCATGCAAGAGTTTAACTTGACGATTCGGTAACGAAGAGGGAAGCATAATAAAGTTGCTGATACGTTGTCACGCATTATGCATAATATGAGTTTCACGGTATTAGAAAGTGCTCTAATGACCGAGATAAGAGAAACTCAAAAGGTGAACGAGTTCGTCCAAAGCCTTTGGCCTAAGGCTCATGTATTCAAACCCGGGGAAAAGGATGACCTGGCATCCAGAAAAGGCCAAACTTATGCAAGATATGCCATAAGAGATGGTATGCTGAAAAGAAATGGCAAGGTAGTAGTACCTAATCAGAATGATCTCAGGCAGAGAGTCATTCAACAATGTCATGATAGCCCACAATGATAGAAAACATTCCTCTACAAGGTTCAATCCGTTTGAACTGAACTATGGTTATAGACCAGCGAATCCAACAACAATTGGAGTACCTCAGAAAGTGCCTAGTGCCGTGAACTTTGTGGTTCAGATGCTGGAGATGCTAGCACTTACGAGAGCTAACATCTGCCAAGCTATGGATAGAGCTAAGGCGTATGCAGATGAAAACACATCCGTTAGAGAATTTAAGGAAGGAGAAAAAGTTTTTCTCAGAGTTCCGTCGCACTCAAAGTCTTTGACTGCAGTAGAGTGTACTAAGTTATCACCCCAATATTGTGGGCCGTGGTTAATTCTAAAAAGAATAGGCAAGGTGGCCTATAAATTAGAATTACCACAGGGTTGTAAGGTGCACCCAGTGTTTCATGTTTCTCGTTTAAAGAAATTTTTACATACATGCGACTCACTAATCGAGGGTGTTGTTTTGTTTCAGGAGATAGAGGATAATGCAAGATGCAAATCAACAAGAATCCTGGACCGAGGAACAATGCAAGTACGCAATCGGAAGTACCCACGGAGTTGGTTGCATGGCATGGTCTACCTCTATCAGAAGCTACCTGGGAATCCGTATACGAGTTACGGAGAGTGTTCCCAGACTTTATCATCGAGGGGTGTTGTTTTGTTTCAGAAGATAGAGGATAATGCAGGACGCAAACCAACAAGAATCCTAGACCGAGGAACAATGCAAGTACGCAATCGGAAGTACCCACGGTGTTGGTTGCATGGCACAGAAGCTACCTGGGAATCCGTATACCAATTACGAAGAGTGTTACCAGACTTTATCATCGAGAACGCTGATGCCTGAAGAGGGAAGACCTCGAAAGGGTCAGTCGACATTTTTCTTTAAAGGACCAATGTTTGTATTATATTTTTGTTTGGGCTTCATGTAAATTATCAAAAAAGGAATCAAGGTCAAGGTCCTTGGTGAGAATGACATGGCACTAGACTAGGTGGATCTAAGGCTAAGGGACCTAAATGCATGAAATGTGCCAAGGGGCAAATAGTTTAATGATATCCCAAGAGAGGGGTAAATGATGCATTAAGGAGGTATCCTAAAATGAAGACATGTGGCATACTAGATCCATCTAGGGAAATTTGGAGCTTGGTGGAGATTTAGTAAGCAAGAGCTTCAACGTAAGTGAATTTAGATGAGCAAGCTTACGACCACCGAGAACGGCTGGGAGGTGATTCAATGTACCTGCGCCCATGATTTGACGTAACAAGCTAGGAGTAAACAATTTTTCGTGTAATAAAGAAGCAACCAATAGTTGCCACATCTAGCTATGAGGCTGAGTACATGGCAGCTTTCACTGCTACAGTAGAGTGTGTTTGGCTTCGACAATTACTTGCAGATCTTGGTATTCGCCAGACATCCTCCACTATTGTCTACACTGACAGCTAGAGTGCTTTGGCCATTGCGCGTAACCCAGTGTTTCATGCACATACCAAGCATATTGAAGTTCACTATCATTATGTTCAAGAGCGGTTGTCAGTAGGAGACATAGAGTTGTCCTATCTTCCCACAGAGGACAACATAGCAGATCTGTTTACAAAGGCACTTCCTCGTCCCAAGTTCAAAGTCTTCCGCCATAATTTACACTTGGTTCCCTTTGTTACGTGATCTAACATACCTTGTACATTCATAGGTGGCTATATCCTTTTGGATGAACATGTGCCACCATGATCAGAAAATACCAGGTATTCTGAGACATTTCCAGAATACTTCAGCCCATCCCATGGAGGGGGGATTGTAGGCCATCTTCTGGTGGTTCTAGTGATGCCCTATAGACCATGGTATGTGCCTTGTAGGCATAGGTATAGGCACTTAGATTATTTTGTGCCTTTTAGGCCACTTAGGACACTTAGTCCTATGTGACACCTAGGACACTTAGTCCTAGGGTCTAGGTACAAGTACTTTGTACTCTTTCTTTTTATCACTCTAGTTGACGTGACGGCTTATTCTCATCGACTCTTTGTACCTTGTATTCTCTCTTTTGCTTATCGATCCTACACTTGAGTGTGTATGCCTCGGCTTGTAGACAACAGCACCTTCCCTTCTGGAGAGGTTGACTGAGTGCCCAAAAACCTGGAGTTTCGGGAGGTGTGGTCGTGATTTGTGAAGAGAGGGGGAGTTTGCATTTCTCCTTTGGCCAACAAAGGCACGATGCGTTGCTAGAGCATCTTGACATGTTTTATACGGGGATTGGACGATGCACAAAGGAGAGCCACTAGTATTTTGGCAGGCACGACAATGTCATATCACTCCCTGACTGTACTCCACTTGGAGCAGCCCTGTGTGGGCTCCCATAGAAGGGCTTTCGAATTCCGAATGCTTTACTCCAGGAGAAGGAGGTTCAACAGGTAATGCACAACATCTGGCAACAGCCAGAAAGTCCCCCAGGAGGAGGATGGGCTACCTAGGTGACAAGATGTGATTCAGAGGGGCAGCGAGGAGCTTCGGTCCCAAGCTCTTCACAAGAACACTCCTTGCAAGAGCACGAGAGCTCTTAGACGAGACCTGGCCTCTGTAGTGTGACTTAGATAGCAAGATCTAGCCTCGCAGTGGCTAGCAAATCAATAAGAGCACGCGAGGCGAGACCCTCAGGCCAATTGAGATCCAACGAGCTGAGTTTTCCTATCATTTCTCCAGGCTTGGTGGGTATAACAGGGCAACTAGATGACCTAACACTTCTTCCATACTACTAGACCATATGCTCAACAGGGACACAACTTCAGCATTTGAGAGATGAGAGTGGGCAGATGCATTGACGCCCGTAGGAGATTTTGGAGATGACCATGGATTTCTACCAGCAATTGCTTCAATCGGAGGATTCATCCCCCCAGATCCAGTGTGGCCTTTCTTCCGCCAGTGATCTCCCCGAGTATGAGCAAGCAGGTGGAGGCGCCTTTCACTGATGGGGAGCTCTAAGAGGCCCTCAAGGCCATCCCACCCCAAGGGAGGATGGATTGACCTTGTCTTTCTTTAGGTGTTTCTGGGGAGCACATCCACAGCCTCCTTCGGTTAGCTTTTCAAGACATATTCAACTTGGGCTCTCTCTTGCAGGCCCTGAGCCAAGGCTGGATCTGCTTGATCGTAAAGGGGGTAACACGTCTGACATTGAAATCATATTCCTGCACACCGACTACAAGATCTTAGCCAAGGTCTTCCGTCTATGTTTATGGCCTCACCTCGTGTACAGTATCCATGACACACAAAAAGGTTTTGTTCTTTTTTTTTTAAACAAAAAAATGAATTTTCTATTAATGCTTGGAAACACACAGCAATACAAGTTGTCTGTCCAAAAGGGCGCCAACCCGGAAAGCCTAGCAAAGGCCAACCTGCCTCCCGAGAACCCAACTCACTACTTAGGGTGTCTCAAGGACAGGGGCTAACAACCAAGGGGGGGACTATACAACCAGCGAATCCCTCGCGGCGTGATGATGTAGAAAATGATGTGGAAAACACCTGCAGGCCATGCTTTGCAGAACCGCTTCCGCCTTTTGACAGTCGCTCTAGAATCTGATGCCTCATGCTCCCAGGTGGCGCGCAACGTATTGGCTTACGGTGAAACCCGATGTCCCCCCATCACTAGGCTGCAGCGCGCAACCCATATGTTCCATGCCGTGATGCTAGCCACTGTCTCCCACACTCCGAAGTCGAGAGAGGCCGGTGTCACACTGGCAAGGTCGCCTCATGTAACCCAATACGATAAATACAATGCTTGTGTACCCTGTAAGCTGGGGAGACCTCATCAATGTGAAAGGCATGGCCCCCCTTGGTCAACCAGGCCACCATACCCCAGGTAAAGTCCCAGTAAGGTTTTGCATCCGGGCTATGATCCGAAGGAATCCTAGCCATATCCTCTAGGCGCTCGAGCAGCTCCAAAGGCAATGCAGGATCGTCTCCAACACACCCTCCAAGCAGCAGTGACAACGTTCATCCACCCGAATCTGCTCCATCCAAGGGCCTATGGGTAAGCCTCCATGGGCTGTCAACCAGAAAAAGTATGAGATCTTCCACGGACGCAGATTGGACTAGAGCCTCGTCCAAAAACATGAGTAGACCTCAAGAGATACTTGCTGTGCTGCCTTGTGCCTCTCCCTCGAAAGGGGCCAAGCTGATGCCTCAACCTGTACTCGCCATCCTATCAGAGTCATGTAGGAGAAGAAGGGTATCTCCTTCACTCTCTCTGTATGGCCTACTCGGGACAGCCAGAACCACTCTCATGGATCCCACTGCACCTCCCAAAGAGGCCGACCCTCCCAAAGCTAGAATCGCCAGAGGGGACTTTCTAGTCCAGGATACTCGGAGGATCTATAAACCACGCCTTGCACAATCTGATAAGCTGCCAATGGAGTAAATCCAGACTGTCGTCCATCTCTGGGTCCTCCCTCCGTCTTGGGCTGGTCGCCCAACCCCCACCCTAAAGAAGCTGATTTGATCACCACCATGACACATCAAAACCCTAAGGGGGACCCCTGTCCTGGAGAACTGGCCCGACCAACTGCCATCTGCCCATGTCTGCAGGCCTGCCCTCCACCTCTCAGGTATGGCTACATCTATCTCTCTCATCCAAAGTCTAGCTCCTCTGATGTGGGAGAGAGCCCTATGTCTCGCCTGTGGGTCTGACGGGAGTCTGCTCCAGGTCCCGAAAGAATTGGCCGACCCGTTGTCCCACTGAGCCCAACCTATATGTGTCCGATGTCCGAGCATACAGCCGTCCTGGTCTCGAATCTCAAGGTGCCAAATTATTGGTTGGCAGTCAAACTCCTCACTGCAACAACGGGCAAGGTCCTTATGAGCCAGTCTCCACCATACCCTGAAACGGCTCCTCATCAGTAGGGATCCCTTCCACGTGAGGGAGGCCTCCGAAAAAATCAAATGGTGGGACTGTTGCCACTGACCATCTGTGCGTGGGGTGTTCCTTAGAAGCCGCCTCTGTAGGAGGAGCTTCCAAGGCTCTGCACCTGGGATAAGTCCACGAACCACTAAGTTACCCAGAAGAGCCTTGTTCTGCATCTCTGGGTCAATGATACCTAGGCCTCCTCCAACCTGTGGCATGGTGTTTCTCGTGCCATCCAAACCGGCCCAAAAGAAATTGCTAGCCAAGCGCCTAAGCTGCCCCATGCATCCCTATGGAAACACCAGCAAGAGACAATGTACTAGGCTATGGCTAAGAGAACCTGGTTGGCTACCCCAGTCCTGCCTACTAAAGAAAGTTTGGTTGAGCTTCAGTATAGGAGCTTTCGCCGGACACTCCAGAGATGTTGAGATGTCAATCCCTACCTGACAACCCAGATACCTCGTTGTCTTCCCCCTCGAGATCCACTGAATACCAAAGGCGGCGCCCTAGTCTTGAACCTCCTCTGTCTCGATGAAGAAGCCGATCGACTTTATCCACTTGATCCGAGCCCGAGAAACCTCGCAGTAGATGGCTAGGGCTCCTCTAATTGCCTCCAAGCTCGTTGCTAATCCCTCCATGTACAACGTCGTGTCATCTGTAAACTCCGAGTCCAGAATCTCCTCCTCATGTCGGATCCGGAGTCTCATCCATGTCAATCCTATGGCCTGAAAGCGTAGGGAGTAGCCTCGTGCCTCTGCTACGAAGAAAAAGAGGAAGGGGGCAAGGGGAGATCCCTGTCGTACCAATCGAGGAAGAGAGAAGGCCTCACCCGTGTGGCCGCCAATGGGTACCTAACTAGAGTTGCGTAGAGACCTGAGACCCCCCGGATCCACTGCTCTGAGAATCCCATCTTGCACATAGTACCTTCCAAGAAAGACCACTCCATACTATAATATGCCTTCTCAAAATCCAAGAGAAGGATAGCAAGAGGCTATAACTCATGATGCGCTCCTAGACAAGGCCAGTCTGCATGTCGTGGATGATGTCGAAGAGGTGGGGGCTCTACTGGCAAATGTCCGATCTGTCACCACCCTTCGGTATCAAGCAAATCCAGCCTCGGCTCAATGAGTGAGAAAGTGATCTAGAGTCGAAGATCTCCTGGCAAGCGTGTCTCAATGGCGTGGCTATAAACTCCTAGAAGCTCTAAAAGAAAGCTAGAGTCAGCAGGCCATCCTCCCCTAGGAACTTCTAGGGAGGGAGGGCCTCCCAGAACTCCTCATCCGTGAACAGTGCCTCTAGCTGCTTGCTTGGCCTCGGCGGGATTCTCAAGCTAAGAGGACGGTGGGGCTCTTTTCTCCCGCCGGCATCTCTGCGTATGAGGCTCCTCCTTGTTTGTCTTTGCAAACTCTGGATTGTTAAAGTCACCCCCCACAACCACATCAAGGAGACCCTCTGTCAGGCATCGCCAAAAAGCTGACCGGTGCATACAAATTCAGGATACCAATCCTAGACTCATTACATAGTTCTTCCAACCAGATTACACAGATCACATTTCCACGGATAGTCGTCAGAACCAGAGAGAGTGACACAACACACCAAATAGAGGAAGGACGCACAGATCATGCTTGGAGACATCCCTTCCATGTCTAGGCCCAAGGCACAACCTACACGACCCACAGGAGTTACCATGGCCCTTGTCAGACGCAGAGGAGCAGCCAAGAGGACACGCGGACCACACGCATAGATAGCCATCAACGCTCTATCTCTGATCCTACACCACCACCGCCACGCCAACCATGGGTCCTTCATGACCTCCCTTCTAGGGACCTCTAGTATCCAATATATATATAGAACCAGGCTTGAGATTAGATTTGATGTGACGTGATGATGATGATGATGTTGATGTTAGGACTATGTAGTACTAGTGCCTTTTGTGACTACGTGACATTCGGCATCTAGCATGGGTGATGATGCTCATTTTGGTAGCTCCACCCTTTCAGCTTGTTGTATCAGGTTTCTTATAGTCTCATAGACCCATCAGTCTTCCAAAGACTTTAATAAACTTTCTTTCCTTCTTTTTTTCTCGTATAGTCCGACACGGTTACCCTCTTGTTCCTTTCCTTCTCCTCTTTATCGCAAAGGCTCTTGCTATTTATTACGCTCCCATGCCACAAGTATCTCGAGGATGAGGCGCCAGGACGAGGAGCTTCTAGACTCAAAGTTTGCTAACGACACGGCGCGCTTTGTGGAGGGCAGCACTGCAGAGAGCCTGGTGGGGTCCGAGGGGCTTAGAGACTTATTTCTTGGCCTCGAGAGCCAAGATCAGCTAGACCAAGTCAATTGGTTTCCTCACAGAGACTAAGGGGTTCCTGAAGATCCAAGTCTGGGGACAACGATTGGGTTTCGCTCGATTCGGAGAGGCCAAACAATGTGGTATCTAGGCTGTGAGGTGGGTATCAATATTTCAACAGAGTAGTAGATCGCTCATGTGCTAGACAGTATGCAGCGCAAGCTCTTGTATTGGAGCTCAACTAAACACTCTTTGCCAGGTAGGGCCCGAGTGGTCAATTAGGACTTTCTCACGACGTCCTAGTATATAGCCTCTTGCTGGTGTTTTCACAAAGGTCGCACGGGTCAGATCAGGCACCTAGTTCGCAACTTCTTATGGGTAGGTTCTGATGTTACGCGGCACACCAAAGCTGGGGTGGCTTGGCAAACGGTGATCCTGCCAGAGGTACACGGAGATGCAGATCAGAGCCCTATTGAACAAGCTAGTGGTACGATGTCTCACTCCAAGCTCCGAGCCCTAGAAGCACTTGCTTCAGCAAAGGCTTCTTCCAAACACGCCCCCAACAACAGGACAGTGACATCAGTCTTATAGGTGGGTTCTTTAAGATTAGTTGATGTCTTCGGTTGGAGGCAGCACCATGGACCCCCTCAAGGGGGCGGCATTGGGTAGAGCAGCAGGTTCCCCAGAGGTCATCTCTCACTTTCGGTCTTGTCTCTAAACTAGCCTTAGACCACGAAATTTCTTGTTTTTTCTAGATGGTTGCACATAGAGGCTTGCCCATTGGCCCTAGCATGAGCAAATGCCGAAAAATGGTAGCCGCCTTTGCTATGCAAAGTGTGGGAGATGATCCCCTATTGTTTGTGGGGATGCCTAGGAGTGCAAAGGATCTAGTCAGGATTGTGGCCAGTGCACAGCGGATGCAACAGGAACTTTACTTGGGGGATGATTGTGTGGCTTACAGAGGGGGTCATGCATTCTCGATTGATCCAGCCTCCCCAACCTACAGGATTCAGGCTAGTATGTGGTCAGGACTGAGGCATACGATGCAACGCCTCCTTCCCGCGAGCACCCTATGCCTTCGCTAGAGGATGGTGTATGGGAGATGGTGTCCAACATCACCGCCTGGAACATCTGGGTTGCCCGCTGCAGTCTAATGATGGGAGGCCATCAGGTTTCCCCAGCAGCTACTCTTGTTGCCATCTTGCAGGACATTACTTTCACCCTATGCGCAATTGGAGGCGCGAGACTCCGGGTTCTAGAGCAACCGCCGAAAGGCAAGAGCATTTCTGCAAGGCTTGGCCTGCAATAATTTTTTATGTCCTCCCAACGAGAGGTATTTCCTAGTTGTATAGTCCACCACCTTGGTTGTTAGTCCTTGTTCCAAAGATTCCCTAGGAAGTGGGCAGGGTTCTCCAGAAACAAGCTGGTTTCTTTCTAACCACCAAGTTTGTTTTGCTTTTATCTTCTCTGCCACTACTCCCTCTAGGAAGCGATCAAGATTTTCAATGGACAATACTGAGAGGTCATTCCTAGCATCGATTTGGGAACACGGCACAAATTGTTCTTGGAAGACACTAAGCATCATTAGCGTCTCTCTAAGGTATGACCTATAAGTATCTTTTACGTGTTCATGAGTGGAGGAATCCGCTCGCTGTGTAGTCCACCACACTCGCTGTTGCTCCTATTCCCAAAAATTCAGCCCTCATCTTCTGGCTGACTGAAGCGAGGGAAACTATCATGAAGATTGTGACTGCTAGGTAAAATTGTGTACCTTATAACAAACGTGCCTTCTTAAAAGTGGGTATCTAACTACATCTCCCCTCCAACGAGCAAGCTGATGGAGACATTCTTGATGTTGAGAGAGTTGACGAAAGGGGAGGAAGGGTGGGGAGTGAGGGACATGGCCATGTAAAAGTTACACGGAGAGACAATGCGAGAATCGGAGACGGAAAGAGTTGGAGTGATCGAGACAATGCGGAGGCAAATGCTGAAACGTGATTGATGTGATAGCAAGGTACATCCCTCATTTTATAGGCTGAGGACCCTTGTCTTCTACACACAATACCTTGCTGATGAGGTCAGTGATGTCACATCACACAGAATCAAATCAAATCTATTCTATCCCCAAAAGGTCGAGTACCCTTCTTACACACAAAGGCCTTTTTCACACTCATTGACAGGTGGTGAGACCCAAGCTAAAACTTAACCAATCTCAAACCCACGCAATACCACAAAGAGGTGGTCTCTTTATGTGCACCTCCCATGCCACAGCTATCCCGTCAATCAGCTTGTGACCATTACTAATGTGAACCCCCAAATCTAACTCGGGCACAAAAGGATATCTCAGGATCCTTTTATAAAACGAAGGCTCTCACACAATAAATGAAGAAATACAATCGTTTTAGGGTGACTAACCCCCTTTTTGACACACACACACTGTTTCAACAAAGTGGAGAGCTCAGAAAACATAATCTTCATTTTGAAGATTAAGTTCCTGAATGATGCAAACATTGGCTTCGAAAATGTCGATGCTGGAAATCTCTGCTTAATCACCTTTTCCTTCTTTTTGAAACTGAAAGCTTCCTTGTGCCCAAACCTATCTCATTACGGTGAAAACCAGAAGCAAATAGAGTTGATAAGTCAGCAATGTCGGCCATTTTGGCGTGTCTTCCCCGAATGAAGACATCATTTTCTCCTGCTGTATGGCAGTGGCCTGATGCTGCTGTATAATGTGTCAGCTAGTAGCAGAAAATGGCAGGAAGGAACTGATGGAACAGAACAAGCTATGGAAAAATAGGAGCTTGTGATTAGACTTTGAAAAGCTTGGATAAAGTAAACTAGAAACTGATTCGTCTCTGAATACAAGAAGGCCATCCCCCAACTTCCTATCCTAGAGATCTTAGAGAGTTGAGTGAAACCTTGAGTGCCTCTCTCTAGAGCAGTTTGTACCCCAAAGGCAAGCACGTGTGGTCTTGGTCAGTGAGAAAAGCTCGCCCACACACGAGTCCAGAATGTCGAGAGGGTGTGGCGAGGGATTTTCTTGTGAAGGGAATATCTCTCACATGAGAATGTCCTTTCTGAGGAGGCAAGTTACATGCCTGCCAATGTACTCTAAGAAGGGACTGATTATGATTGGGGTGGCTGAGCTGGCCACTGCCACTTCCCTAAAATCCCACTGTAGTCCCGAAGTGTCTTGCTGTCCCAAAGCCAGAGTTGCCACTCGAATGAGTGTTTGATATTGCTAAGATTTGGACTAGATTTGGTTCAGCTCTGTTTGCAATGGAGAGCTTGTTAATGCTCTAATATACAAGAGCTTCTAGTAAACACTTTCCGAAATACAGGCCGCCAAATGCTGTGTTGGAAAGTTTCTTCCAATCTGGCAGCCAACGTATGGGACCATCCATCTGAAGCGTTCTACCTCTCTTATTGCAAAAAAGCAGCCGATGCAGAACAGAAGCTGAAAGATTTCTGCCAGCGACCCTCAATGCAACCCAATGATGGGTAAAAAGAATATTGGACTTGCTCAAGACACTGAACGGTGCCAAACCACGTATAGGGTCGAGAATGTTTTTGCTGGATTGGGAGATGCAATCCTGTCAAACCTGATTCCCTTTTCCCCCCCAAGAGAGCAGGAACTTCTATTAATGCTTGAAAAAACCAACCATAAAAATCAGCAATCCTACAGGCGTTGATCATCTCTATGTAGGCAAGGGAGACCATCTCTATGTAGCATGCCTCCTCTCTGAGAGGCAAGCTGCCATCCCATGTGCCGCATAGCAGCATCATAAGCAGTGGGGATAGTTTCTAGAACACCTGTACTGCAAAATTGACAAGTGCCATCTCTCCTCATCTGATCTAGCAGAGGGCTAGCCGGGAAGTCACCATACGGTACTAGCCACACAAAAAAAAGAAATCGTTCTCATCCAAAGTTAGGACCAAAAACTTGGCAAAACCCACATGCAATACCTATTGCTCAAGCAAGTCTCTTCCATCGCTACCTCAAGTCATCCACCAATGTGGATGATGTATGAGAAGAAAAGCATTTGCACCGTCCTTGGGTTCTGTTCTATTTGAGCCGGGAAAAACCACACTATAGGTTCTACTACACCTGAATGGCCCAACACCTACACAATCTCCCTTTGATCCTTTGCCAAGCGTTCCTAGTGAGCGACAGAAGATTCAAGCTAAGGGGAACCTGCCACAAACATACTGTAAATGGCTCATATCTTTGCACGCTATTGTCTCCCCATCCATAGTGGTAGTCTCTGAGAACACTTTGGGGACTGAACCCAAATCTCCTACCTCAAGAGTGGACTTCTTGGCCCTAGATAACTTGCTATAGGAGGCAATTATCTCCAACATCTTCTAGGGACGGATGAGAGGCACTGAAGCTATGTCTATGTTAGAAACATGGTGAAGGGAGAGAGAGAGAGAGAGAGAGAGAAAGAGAGAGTTAGGGTGTGAGGAAATAATGCTCAAATGAAGACATAATGAAAGGCTCTCATTCATTCATCAAGTGTGACAAGACAAGTAAAGTACAAGCCTTATGTAGGCTACTCACACACACTCTAGCACCTAGTGCATTATGGGATAAGTCCCATGATGACAAATGGCACTCACACAACACTCACAAACATAAACTAGTACTAGATCACCTAGTACCACACACTAACACACTCTTTGACTATGATATCTCCAACAACCCCCTTCAGAGCAAAGAGGTGTGAGACCCAACACGCAAGAGTAGACCGATCCCCCCTCCACTGCAATACTGCAAAGAGCAAGTCCAACTATCCAGCACCTCCCGTGTGATAGTGACTTCTCAGTCCGCTTGCGATCGGCAAGGGCAAACCATCACTCGTCATCCCCCCTTACTCTGAACTAGGTGGTCGAGACATCAACCAAAGTAAAACACAATACAATCATTTTTGGGGGACAACCAAGGGCAGAGGACCTCTTATTGACTCTTCAAACATTCATTTTAGAGGGACTACTCAAGGCAGAGAACCTTTAACTCAAACATAGAAATGTTTTCATTCATTTTATGCATAGCAGGGGCAGAGAACCCATGATCCCAAAGTAGCTACCGCACAAGAGTGTGCACATCCTGATGCGAAGAGGTATGTCGGTGAAGAACTAGGCGAGGATGCCCTCGAATGATGTGTCGATGAAGGCCATAGGAGCAGCTACCAAGGGACATCATGTCATGACTCTCAATGTGCCGATCGGAGAGTCACCGAATACGGCGAAGATCTTCAAATTTGAGCAATTAGGCCTAAAGGAGGCAAAATGCCCAAATGAATGTACAAGATTACATGAATTTTAAGATATCCCCAAATGTCTACATGCAGGAGACTTCAATACAGCTCAGGGGAAACAAAAAACAGAAATGCCCTAAAATTCGAAAATTAGGGTTTAGCAGAAAATTAAGGTTTGGAAAATTTTGGGGATTTTCAAATTTTCTTGCAGGAGAGTGCTCAGCAAGGCACTCCGAATTGCTGCAGCAGATCACCAAGCTCAATGTCGGCTGGTATTTGTATGCTGGAGCGCTGGAAATAGCTTGGAAGTGACTCTGTCGAAGGCGGATATGCAGCAGCAGCTCAGAAACCCTGATTTCGGCAATGGAGAGCTCCAAACCGTCCTTGGGGAACCACACGTACAGGCGCCTCTTGCAGGAAGTGCCGACCAGCTAGCTTACAAGGCATCAAAGCTGCCTAGAGCAACTCGAGGACAGCTCCTAGACAGTCCAGGTAGAGACGGCAGGCTATGGAGGGAAAAACAGAAGCAAATGGCTGAAAAAGGAGGCGGAACAGAGGCAGCTGAGCAGGCAGGAAAAGGTGAGGCAGAGGCAGCTTATGGAGAGGCTCTAAACAGCTGCAAACAGCAGGGAATGGAGGCAAAACAGGGTGAAAAACAGGCAGGAAGATATGGTAACAGAGGCGGCTGCAAGAGGAGAGACACTGGAGAGCTGTGGTGCAGAAACCCTAGGCGGCAGCAGGCTGTAGAAGAGGCTGAAGCAGATTTAGGGTTTCGAATTAGGGTTAGGTCTAGGATGACGTGGCAGCTATGGCTACGGAAGGGCTAACCTGGCTCTGATACCATGTTACAAATGGTGAGGGAGGGAGAGAGAGAGAGAGAGAGAGAGTTAGGGTGTGAGGAAATAATGCTCAAATGGAGACATAATGAAAGGCTCTCATTCATTCATCAAGTGTGACAAGACAAGTGAAGTACAAGCCTTATGTAGGCTACTCACACACTCTCTAGCACCTAGTGCATATGGGATTAGTCCCATAATGACACGTGGCAATCACACAAGACACACACAAACTAGTACTACGACACACTAACACACTCTTTGACTATGATATCTCCAACAGTCTATGCTGATCTAGGCTCGCGGTTTGGAAAACTCATGGGTCATCCAAGAGGGGCGCATCCTAGTATATCCACATAATGCAATGCTAAAGAGATATATATATAAAAACTAGTTAATCTGAAAAAAGAGGATATAAAAAGGACTTTGCTTTGCATAGCTAGCCTACAAGAAACCTAGACAAACACGACTCTAGAGAACGTTTTGCATCTACAAAACTACATCTAGGAATGATCACTAGCCTGAAGTAAGCCTGTAGGGAGTCCAACTTCAGGCAACGAATCGGTTCTATTTGTCATCCGGCTTCAACATGTATCCACTTGCTTGGTACTATTTCTTTTTGTTTTTCAATAGTATGCTTATTAAGAAATGAAATGTTTTCCTACTGTTCAGTTACGAACAATGGGGACTAGGTCTAGCATTTGAGGGTGGACCCCCTTGCTTGGGGTTATGGGCATTAGTGACCCACAAGAGTGATGGCCTCTCTTTGAAAGGGACATCTGGAAACCACACCCCACCTGAGTACCCAAACATGGGACCAATCAAATGCACAGATTGCATACCGACCTAGGAACCATTCAAGAGAATGTTCCCTGAGCTTTGGGTGTGGGCCTGGCAGCATGCCAAGAGTAATGGAGATACAAGATAAGACGACAAACAAATGAGCTCAATATGGCTCAATTATGACCTTAGAGTACGTCAATAGATAGTCTAAGCTGTTAGGAACCCGTGGGTGCGATCAGAATTGAATTCTGACAACTTTGAAATTTTAGGGTTTTGGGAGTGACACGTGGCAGACTGCCACATGGAATTTGAGCTGGCAGGTCAGTCCACCTGTCCCACACATGTGGCAGAATGTATGGCAAGTGGCAGAGCATGCAGGCCAAGTGTTTGGCCCCAAATCTGGTAGATTTGGGGCAGGTTGTGGGCTGTCCTCTTTGGGACTGCAGCCCACCAAAAATCTGGGACAAGTGTCCACCTTCCACTCTAGGCCGGGGGGGGGGGGGGGGGGGGCTGAGCCTATAAAAGAAGGCCTCTCCCCTTCATTCCCTACATGAAAATTTCGTCACTTTTCTTCTCCCTCCTTTTGGATGATGCAGCAGAACCTCTCCAGCTCCTTGGGTGCAGCCAGCTTCTCCCCAGGCCATTCTCTCACCTCAGCAGCACATTCTCTCTCTACAACAGCACATTCTCTCTCTACAGTTCCAGCCCCTTCTCCTTCTCCTAGCCTGGAGCAGCCACAGCCCCTTTCTCCTGCTGCAGTCTTTCTCTCTCTACTGCAGAATTTCTCTCTCTACTGTTCCAGCCCATTTCCCTTGCAGAAATCTGCCTTTCTGTGCACCTCTGGAACAACAGCAGCTCCTCTCTTACATCCCCTCCCTTGGGATCAGCATTAGCACTCTCTCTCTACAGCTATCACTCCATAAAAGCTTTCTCTCTCTAGCCTGCAGGCTGTTTTTCTAAGCTGTTCTCATTCCAGCCCCATTCCCACACTCTCCTCACCCAAGGTAGCTTCAGAGGCATCAAGGAATTCATCTACAAAAGGGTCAAGTCACGAAGGGAGCCTGTATTGTCAAGTTTATCTCATTTACAGCACTATTTCATGTTGTTTCCACTATCTTTCTAGAAACTAGTGCTTGTCTCTAATGTTGGATGTAAGTGGTGATTGTTGCAGGCTTCTTCCTTGTGGATTGGGCAAGCCAAGAGTTGAAACCTGAGTTTGGAGTCCTCCTTTTTGTTGTCTACCTTACACATATGCTCTTGAGTCTTGTATCTAGGTCCTAGGTTTTCACTGAGTTCATCAGTTTGAAAGGTACAAGCCTTATGTAGGCTACTCACACACTCTCTAGCACCTAGTGCATATGGGATTAGTCCCATGATGACACGTGGCACTCACACAAGACACACACATAAACTAGTACTACTACACACTAACACACTCTTTGACTATGATATCTCCAACAGTCTCTGCTGATCCAGGCTCGCGGTTTGGAAAACTCATGGGTCATCCAAGAGGGGCGCATCCTAGTATATCCACATAATGCAATGCTAAAGAGATATATATATAAAAACTAGTTAATCTGAAAAAAGAGGATATAAAAAGGACTTTGCTTTGCATAGCTAGCCTACAAGAAACCTAGACAAACACGACTCGAGAGAACATTTTGCATCTACAAAACTACATCCAGGAATGATCACTAGCCTGAAGTAAGCCTGTAGGGAGTCCAACTTCAGGCAACGAATCGGTTCTATTATACAAAAACAGTAGCTATGAAATATAAACGGTACAAAACCTGTTAGTTTGGAAGACACTCTCTCAAAATCATATACCCCTTTAGACACCCAGTACAAAACCATACTACATCTGATCCCTAGATAGATATTAGTACTAAAGTATCCTCCATTGCCTTCCTTCTTTATCAAGCACTATCGTGGATTGCAAAAAAAGGTCCTTTTTAAATTTCCCCTAACCACATTGGCAACCAAGTTAAGCTACACACTTACTGAACTAATCAACATAGAGTCATGAGACAAAATGACTTTTGACATCGTCTAGTGGAAACCATAATCGGAGCTCAAATGTTATTTGATTAAGCGAAGACATGTAAGGACAAATGGCTTGAACAATGATGTGCTTGTCTTTCCAACTTTTGGGAGAGTATCTGCCGTAAATAGATCTGAGTTAAATTGATCTTCCTCAGCTCACCAAATTGAAAAGAATAACCAAAACAAGCTTGCTAAATTTTGAGCCAAGTCCAAGTCAGCTACAAAGGTTTTACTAGCAAGCCATGTGTAGTGTCTTATTGCACATGAACTAGCTCACAAAAAACTCATAGCACGGATAGTATAGACTACGTGCTAAATTTTGAGCCAAGTCCAAGTCAGCTACAAAGGTTTTACTAGCAAGCCATGTGTAGTGTCTTATTGCACATGAACTAGCTCACAAAAAACTCATAGCACGGATAGTATAGACTACGTGTTATTACCCATCCTTGTGTACATCGAATGAGTTGAAATACATCATCTTTAAAATACAAATTTATACAAGCCATTTGACACAAATGCAAGACAGACATGTAGAGCCTTTAAAGTGTCATCATCACACTTCGACATGTTCCAAAAATCCTAGATGCAATTTATCAAAAGGAGATACCAATTTTGAAAAAAAAGGAATCTATCAAAAACACAAAGTTTTTTTTAATATGGCATAATGTTCTTAGCATATGGGATTGATAGTATGCTCACTTTTGGTTCGCGTCCATTAAGCATTTTTCCTATCTGCCTTGCTATTAAAGTTTTCCCTGTCCCAGGGGGACCCCAAAGAAGTAAACCTTTCACATGATTGATCCCTAATCTGCAAAAAAAAAAATTTAATACAAAGAGAGAAACCACTTCTAAGCAAAAGGCATAAAAAAGTAATATGCAATAAATACACTCACTTTCGTATGACATGAGCTGGGAAGACCCTTGACGCAAATGCTCTTCTGAAAATATCTTGAAATTCAGCATCAAGTCCACCAATGCCCAGCTTTTGGAAATTGAAATCTTTTTGTTTGAATAAGTTGCTGCTAGAACCTCCACGCTGATTTGCAATCTATAAAACATGTCCCTACTACAAATGAGTTCAATCAATAAACCACAAAATGTCAATGCATGAAAATTCTTTAAAACCAGATATATATACCTTTATGCCAGAGCCAGGAGATGTTTCAAAAAAGTAGGATGTCTCGCTGACGAGTATCCCTCTCGAGACAGTATCTGATTCTAGTTGCCCATCGACAATAGTTTGACTTACAGTTAAAGTGTAGTTCGTTCCACGGAACTCCAAAAGAAACTGCTGGCCAACTGTGAACACCTACAAATATGCAATGCTCTCACAAATATCAATTTCCCAATTTATTTAAGAACTCCAACTATGTCACCAAATGGGTTGAAGTAAAGTAATAAAGGCCTTGAGGGACAACATAGCATGAAGCATGACGAGGTCTTGCATGAGAAGAACCTATGTAGGTGTGGATGCCTAATTGAAATCATGTCATATTAAGGTGTTTAATTCATCAATCTGATGATATAAATCATGATGGAGGAGTTTTCGATTTAGTATAAGAAATCTACCACATATTATCCAAGGGAAAATGATGAAGCGGAGGCCACAAATATAGTGCTTAAGGACATCTTTCACAAGAACATGGGAAAAAACCACAATGATTGGGATCATAAGCTACAAGCCATGCTTTGTGCCATTACACGCAGTATACAAGGACACCAAACCGTGGTCCTCCGATCTTACCAAAATGTCCTCCTACTATCTGCCTGGATAGGTGAGCAGCCCTTGCTGAGTTAAGTCTGCAGCTCCTTAGCTTGGTTCACCTGCCCAAATGTTGCTCCTCTTGCTGCTCCTTCCTGCTCTTGGATGGCTGATTCAAGTTATGCCAAAGGAGGCCCAAATGGCCCCCTTTTATAGGGCAAACCCCTTGCCAAAATAGCCGACTAATCTGCCCCCTACCAGCCATCTGGAATTCCCCTAACAGTCGACTAGAGGGGAGGCCTATAAATGGTGATGTAGGCCCCAATTTGAGGCCTTTTCTTGCCTGTCTGGCCATGGCTTCCAGCCACTGGCCCAGGCTGATCCGGCCTAGTTCTTGAGCCGAAACCTGTCCCATATGATTCCATAGCTTGCTGACCTGCTCCGCCTTTCTCTCATGCAAATTCCGCCTCTATTCCGGCCTCTGCCAGACCGGTCCGTACACACGCTGATGTCATCCGCTTCTGTCCACACAGCCTTCTTTGCTGGTACCTGTGCAGTCTAGTCCTCTCCAAGCATGGACAGCATCTGGAACCTTCTCTTCCAAATATGCCCTCCATGGTGAATCTCCTCTGCCAAGTACTTGCCCTCCCTCTCTGCTGCCCACATGGCAGCCCATGTGCTGCCCATGTGGCAGCCCATGTCCCTTCCTATCATTCTATGGTCCACCCTCCTCATTCGGGGGCTCACAAGTGGGGAGGTGACCAACCCTATTCCAACACCCCCTCTCACCGACCCACATCAAATCTTTCGATGAAGATGCTTCAGTCACATAGTTCGGTTCGTACATATTGAAGCCATCCGTACGCGACTGTTTTTTTTTTTTTTTTTTTTTTTTGGGGGGGGGGGGGGGGGGGATCGAGTGCCCAAACCTTAGAAAAGTGTTTTCCGTACTATTCTAATCCGTATGCCTGCAATCCGTACTGTCCCGACTCCTGACTACTCCTTGCCGCTCAGGACCCCGACTGTTGGCCGACTTGGCTATAATTGGATTCAAGGCTGGTCTCAAGGGCCTATATAAGCATCCGTTGCCCCTTTCCTCAATAGGTAGTTCCCCTTAGCCCTTCACCTTGCATCTCCAGCCCTTGTGCAGCCTCTACCTGCTCCAAAAATCACCATACAACTGCTTGCATAAGGCTGCATTGGAGATTACCTCAGCTCTCGATATTTGTACGCTACCCTCGTTGGAAGTTGGAGCAAGCGTCAAGATATGGCTATGGCTGCTCTTTTCCAATTTTCTTGCAGCTATGGCTGCTCTCGTCCGAGTTCTCTAGTTTAGTTGATGGAGATCTTCAATTGGGCACTTTTGGCAAATTGCTCCTTTGCCATATTTGCCGTCTTTTGCAAATTTGCAGCTTGCAGGTCTGCAAATGGGAAGACAAAAAGGACCAAAATAGGAATTTGTAGAGGCGTTGAAGCCTTTGGGGAAGGGCCAGTACACTTGTCAATGCAAGTATTGCCCTCATAAATGGGATGGAGGACCGACCCGCATAAGGGCACATTTTCTTGGGCTTCGGGGCTTAGGGGTTAAAAAGTGTACCGCTCCTCCCGAAAATGTGAAAGATACTTGTCAAAGGTTGCATGCAAAGGCAGCTCTCAAAACAACTGCAGCACAAATTGATGCAGATGTGGCTGATTTGGGGGATGCCTTGGTGAGTGGTACTACAAGTGGAAGTGCATATGCATATGAGACAAAACAAAAGAAACAAAAGAAGTCAAAGGGAGCCTTGGACAAGGCATGGGAGTCGCAAGCACTGAAGGATGCATACATTGCTCTCCCTCGCTTTTTCTCTCCAGAGGACATTCCTCATTGGAAGGTGAGAAGCCCTTATTTTTTGGAGATGGTTCGTGCAATTAGCCAAGTTGGGTCTACCTTCAAGCCCCCATCCTACAAGGTTTTGTGCACGAAGGAGCTAGATAATGAAGCAATTTGCATAGATCAAGAGATGCTACAGCTCCGAGATAAGTGGAAAAAATATGGCTGCAGCATAACTTGTGATGGCTGGTCTAACACTCGTCGTTGGCCATAATCAATATCATGGCTTCATACATTTTTGGCTCAGCCCTCTTCAAGTCAGTGGACACAAGTGAGCAGTATAAGTTAGTTTGAAAGATGCCATTCTTGATGTTGGGGCTGAAAATGTGGTGCAAGTGTGTATGGACAATGCATCTAATTGTGTGCGAGTAGAAGAATTGGTGGAGGAAGAGTGGCCCCATATTTAATACTAAATGCACATATCATTGCCTTGACCTCATGTTTGAGGACATTGGAAAGCTTACATGGGTGAAGCTAGTGTTGGTACATGCTAACATGATTGTGACATGTGTTACCTAGGAAACATACTGTGTTAGCAATATATAGAAATTTCAGCAAGAAGGAATTGGTGAGCAACAAACTTGTCGGTGAGAGGGTATACAATGGATTGAAAGCACAACACGTGCCTTCTATTATATTGAGTGCTTCATTTTGACAGGATGCAAGACTCGTTGTGAAGCTTTGTGCACCTATTTTGAAGATCCTTCACCTGGCTAATAGGGAAGGGGCTACCATGGGACTTGAATATGAGCTCACTCATCGGCTGGTGGAGAAGATAGCAACTATTCATGGGATTGACTCCTCAAAGCTGGCTGATGTCAGAGCCTTGTGTGCTGATAGATGGGATATAATGCACTCTAAACAGCATGCAGCAGGTTTTGTTCTCCATCCTAATTGGAGAGAGAGAAATCCAGATGGTGACAAGGAGGTGCATGACGGGTAAATAGATGCCACAGAGCAGTACACAAAGTATGATGTTGAGAGCCAGGGCACCCTATGTAATGAGTTGAATATTTACAAGTCCATGTGTGGTTGCCAAGAATCTATTAGGTAGTGTAGGTGGGTGGTGTGGTGAGTGGCAGAGCAAGATGGGGAGTGGTGATAGTGAAGAAGAGGTATGTGTGATCAGTCCTAGGTGGTGGTGGTGGTGGTGGTAGTGGTGAAACAGAGAAGTTTTTGATATGTAATGTGAAGGCAAGGGATCCCAAGATATAATCAACTATGCTTAGACCCTCCTCCATGCAGAAAGCACGTGAAGCCGCTGGAGGAGGGCCATCGCTCAAGACCATTATAGATAATGAGATCGTGTGCCGTACCTAGATCCAATAGTGCATGTCTGTAAGAAGTGATACGGACCCGTCTATCAGTAGACACTTGTGATATGTCAGCGTCAGCTAGATCTATGTCCAGAAGTAAAACAACATCTTCTCAAAAATCTAGGAGTGGCAGCTGGCGTGCTCTTGAAGTCCCCCACTAGGAGAACATCTCCGCGGCTCGAGAAATCCATGATATCATGATAGAGGGGTATATATGGTGATACCTCAGCCTCCTCCCATACTGCCCTGGCAAAATGTGAGGTCGCAAAGTAGTAGGTCGCTATGAAGAGATCACGGCTGGTGGTGCACCGCAATCGGATCCAAAGAAACCTAGAATGTGGATCTCTCCTCTCCACTGAGACACCCCAATAAGGGATGATCTATATAACACTGCTACTACTCCTGATCCCCGTACTCCGCCTGTCTCCCTCGTCTCCCCCTTGTAGGCTGACTCCCAAGTGTATCCACTAACCATGATCCAAAGAAACCTAGAATGTGGATCTCTCCTCTCCACTGAGACACCCCAATAAGGGATGATCTATATAACACTGCTACTACTCCTAATCCTCGTACTCCGCCTGTCTACCTCGTCTCCCCCTTGTAGGCTGACTCCCAAGTGTATCCACTAACCATCAGGCTCTTATGTGTCTCGATGTAGAAGACTGTGTCTTTTCCTGTGTATGACTCCGAAAAAATCCTAGGCTCGGACTACAGGATACCATTACAGCTCCAAATGGTGCAAGCAAAGGTCTCAGTATCCTGAATCTCATAGACCCCGCCCCCCCCCTATGTGGAATAGTAGTCGCACTACTGCCCATTTCCCCTCTTTGCGAGCCACATCACGCAGCTGCAGAAGGGCACGTCTCTCCTCTATCTGTAAAGGAGTCAGGTCCTTATCCATAGATATAGTGGGGTGATCCCGTAGAGCCGATCTATGGCGCAAAGCTGCCGGGCGTGCCTAGGTGTCCCTGAAGCATATAACAAGAGGCTGCTCTCTATTGGGATCTCTCCCCACTCGCCATGCTTCCACAATAGCATGGTTCAGAACTCCTAGTGTGGTCGCCACAAAGGTGATCGCATCACCCATTGGTGCAGTCTCTGTCCACATTTGCTCGTGCAATTGCGAAGGATAAAAAGAGAATGCACCAAGGGGTGCAATGGTGGGAGACATTTGGGGCTCACACACCAAATTTGTAGCGGTTGGCTCTTCGAGTGCTCTCACAAGGCACATGGCTGTAGGCGCCTACAAATGTGAGTTGTGTACTCAAAGACAGGGATTGGTTATCACACACATTGCTGAGCCAGCTACTACCACTTCTTATTGCACCTACATGGTGACCTGGCTTCCAAAAGCCAAGTGTGTTGCCCAAGGGGGGTGTTGCATATTGCTCTAGTAGACTCCAGCAATATTTGTCAAGAACAGAGATATACCTTTATAAGACCTAGAATATTGTCAAGGACAGAGATGCCCAAAGGGCAGTGTTGGATATTCCTCTAGAAGACTGCAGCAATAATTGTCAAGAACAGAGATATACCTTTATAAGATATATTGTCAAGAATAGAGATGCCTACTGTTGTGCCAAGAATTGTGAATTGCTCCTAGCCTCTTCGTGCAACTTCTTGATTTGTGATTTGTCCATGTTTGGCATCCTTGACAGTACAGCAACAGGTACAGCAGGTACAGTCAGTACTACTGGATCACAACCCAAAAGCAGCAGAGAAGCCCATGCAAATAGTGAGCAGCAGGGCTCCCTTAAGCATATACTGAAGCCTGAAATGAGGCACGCAGCAGTTTGGAGGAGATCCCCAGCAAAGGGTGCAGCAGATACGTCGGCAGAGTTTGCTGCAGGTGTTGGTACACTTTTGGACCTAGAGAAGTGAAAGGAAAGCATGGAGCTGAACACAAAACAAGAGAATGCTTATAGAATGAAGAAGGGTGAGGTCTATATGTAGGCACCTCTACATGAGCCACCAAGCTCCACAATCATCTCTTCAATCAGCTCCTAGAATCTCTCAATCAGCCTATGTGGCATCTACCACCACCTAACAGTGCTTATGGGCACCTAACTGTGCCTCTAGCACACACACATAAAACCCAAGGTGTGCCTGGGGCATACACCTTGAGATATCCCAACAAATAGGCACCTCTTACTGTAGAAGGCATAAAGGGCGTTTGAGATGCTTCTTACCCATAACATGTGTTTTTTCAATAAAGCTTTTAAATATTTTTTTAAAGTCATTTTTCTATTTGAGTTATACTAATACTTTTATTTCTATTTCTTTTCTTTTTTTTAAAGGGGGGAAAGGGGAGGGAAAAGGAAAAGAAGGGGGGGGGGGAGGGGGATGTGAGTTATTGATTTTGGTAAGTTGCACTTACAAAAGGCAAAGCATTTCATACATTGCCTAGTCGACACTGCCAATCTCTTTAAAAATGCACACCACCCCTACATTGGTATGCTTATATGTTAGCCTCTCTAGCTCTCCCTCCTCTCTCCATGGTATCTCCACCACTCCAAGGCCTCTTCATCACTAAAGGTTGTTCTCTCATGCTTGATGCTCATCCATGCTCAAGTTCTCAATTTATTTGATGAGTTATAAGTACTGAGTCTCAATTGTGTTCAGATTTGTGATATATACTGAATCTTAAAACTTCTCTAGCCTCAGTCCTCATGGCTCAAGGCATTTTAAATTTCTCTAATGCAGACAAATCAATGATGATTATGTTTCCTATGAGTACACATATACATGCCTTATGAACCTATGCCCTTTGAAAAACTAAAAAATAACAACATTACCAAAGCCTCTTACACGTTGGAAATATAGGAGTCTCTAGAGTCATGTACTGTGCATGCCTCTTACCAATATACAGTGAACCAGAGCTTGAACCCCTTGGGTCTGAGTTCTAGACCTCTAAGAAAGCTATTGACAATTAGAATACATGTATCATATTACCTGCTCATTCCACCAAGCTACTACTCCCAAGTTCATGCTGACATGGAACCTACCTTCAAATAAAATTTTGCCAATATTTTTTAGTTCCTTTTAACTTCTTTTATCAAGATTTCGCCAGCTTCAAGTCAAGTCTCATCATTTGACCACACTGGCTAAATTCTCACGACAATCAAAAATTGTCTAGAAACCAAACCAGCTTATTTAACCACACAAGTTCAACTACCTTTTCAAATAATTAGAAACACGAATGGAGAGAGAGTACCGAGCACCTGCCCAATAAATCCTCGTTGAATTTGCTTGGAAAGGGATGTCGCATCGATCTGATCAAGCAAACATAAAGGGTTTCAAAGTGTAACATAAACCAGCCTCAGTGCTATCATCTAGGAGCCAAAACACAACCTTCATGTGTAAAGGCAAGATCATATTTCAGATCAATTAACTATGTAGCTACTTTCACATCAGCACAACGCCACACTCAAGTAAAAAGAATCGATTCCTGTTGTTGGAATAAGCATACAAAGATAGTCAAAGCAAGGCCAACATTATCAAATAGTTTCCATGAAAATACGACAATTTCAAAGCTGAAGGAGAGGTTCAAGTACACATCATACAGACATGGGTTAGCAGAAGGCTACCTCATTAATTCAAGATTGAGGCAAGGCTTGCGATCACTGCCACACGACATGGTAGAGACATGAGACTATACAACAAACTTGGCTCAAAACAGATAATATCTCCAAGTTTTCAATGCGTAATGACTGCATATAATTCCTTCTCGAGTTGGCCACTGAACCTTATTGTTATCTAGCTTTTTACTCTCGAAAGCTACAAGTCGATCCCCATGAAATACATCAGCCTCGAACATCACGGGTGGTTGGCTAGGATCTAGTAAAGCCAATATAGGTACTTCTTTTACGTTAAACTTGAGAGTCTGGAAAGCCTCTTCAAGTTTATCATTCTAGGAGACACGACTGTTGGACCGCAATCCACCCTTTAAGGAGGTTCATCAAAGGAACAGTTAGCTTTGAGTAATCCCTCATTGACTTCCTCGGAAAGACAATGAATCTTAAGAGCGCACGAAATTGTTGTACTGTCTAACAAAAAGGCCAATCTAATACCTTTTGGATCCTCTAATGGTCAATGCTCATGCCCTCTCAGGGAATTCTATGTCCCAAGTACAACGCAAGAACTCACTCTTAAACTTCTTCACACATGCAAAGATCCTTAAAGACGTCTTAAAGTTAAAGATTGTTGATGAGAAGGAATAGATTGAGAGAGTTGTTGAAAAGGCCTAGAATGCATGCTGAAAATGAGGCAGATGTTTACGCTGAAGAAGAGAAGAAGCAGGTGATCTGTCACGATCTGTGACGTATTCCTTTCTCTTTCTAGACTTATGGATGGTTTAATGAATGGACACTTGTGGAAGGGTATGACCTTTCGACAGGACACTTGCCCTTTCGACGGGGCACTTCCTAAAGAGGCAGAACCCTTCACAAGAGACATTCCTATTGTAATGTACCCTCTCATCAAGGGTCACACCCTTCAAAAGGGGTACACACCTCTTCATGCACATACCCTTTGGAGTACACACCTTTTCATGTGTGACTCTTCACTCTCTATATAAGAGAGGCCCAATTGTATGGATGACACAATCACATCCACCCTACAGACATTCAAGCAATACAATTATTCCTTGTTCTCTGCTATCTCAGTCTCTTTTCTGTTCCTTAGCACATTTCTAAATATAGTAAATCTAGGATTTCTTACAGTGGTATCAGAGCAAAATTCGCTCCTGCCTGTAGGAAATGCCCCCCACCTTCTAGCGTTGTTCTGATACATTTTTGCCGCTAGAAGGACATCCGTGCACATTGTGCATGGAAAAGATGGAGAGGATGAGCATAAAATTTTTTAACGCCTACCCGGCCTAAAGTCATCCTGGCCTCTCCATCTCCCTCACATCACAAGTTGATGTGAATGGACACGACCAAAATCGTGTCCTTTCAGGTGCTTGGGCTGTCCCAAAACCAAGGGACGCACCTTTTCCACCATGGGACACACCTTTTGGTGACGAGTATTCCAAGGGTCACACCCCTTCGAATAGGCACACCTCCTAGGCCGCAAGTACCTACAAAAGGGTACCTAGAGGGGTAAAAAGGGACAAAAATTAAACCCATCCCCTACCCCTAGGTTTACCCTAGCTACCCTAGGGTTAAACTAAACCCCCAGATTAATTTTTTGGCCTAACCCATTAGGCAGCCCAACGAATCGTTGCAGCCCTTTTCCCACAAAACTGCAACGTACGAAATTTTGGCCAGCCCTGCGCAACACCTGCGTCAGCCGTACGGCCAGCCACCAGCCTGCGCCATTCCTCGCCATTTTCTGCCTGCGAAATTTCGACCGTACAGTCCGTACCATACTCCCGCCAGTCTGCCGTACAGGCCGCCAGCCTGTACCGTACAGCCGTACGGTCAGCCAGCCTGCACCGTACAAGCCGTACGGTCAGCGCAGCTCTTCAGCAGCCTGCGCTGCCAGTCCCTGTTCCCTGCGCTGCCAGTCCCTGTTTACTGCCAGCCCTTGCCTCGCCATTTTCGCTGACAGTCCCCTCACTATTTGCAGCCCTGGATACCACTTTTCTTGACAGCCTGCTGCCCTCTCCTTGTTTTGCCATTTTCGCCCTGCCATTTCAGCACCAGTTGCAACTATTCTCGCGATGAAGACAGCCCGTTGACAGCCCGGACCAGACAAGCCTCGAGCACTCCTCGCAAAACATTGCAACATGGACCTCCGGACAACGATTTGCAGCCTTCTTCTACGCAATCACTTGGCAGATTAAAGTATTGCCAGGTGGAGTCTTTCCAATCTGCTTTTTACGGATTCTCTTTAACAAATTACAGCAAATGAAAGAATCCACATTAAAGCATGGAAACCCCTGGTAATTCACCCGGCCATTCAAGGACACCTCAGGCACCTGCTACTACACAATATCGGGTTCAAATTGCACAGCCAGCCCATTTTGGAGCCTTTGCATCTTGGGTCTTCTGTGTCACGTGCCCTCCGAGTGACTTGGATCACATCCTCTACCTTCTGCGTGAGGCACCTCAGTTGCATTATTTCCTCAGCACAGTACAGGTTGTGTTCCACGAGACACGAAGATATCCGGAACACGATATTCCTCAGGAGTTTGCTGTTCATTTTTGGAGAGAATTTTACCCTTCACCTTCGGCATCTCCAGGGTACTCTCCACCTCCTTCAGCTCCTAGATATCCTCCTCTACCGGTTGTACCTTCTCCAAGTCAGTATTTACATTCTGAAGGCACTCCCTCTCCTGGATATCCTCCTCTTCCGACAGCAGCTCCTTATCCTTTTTCAGATCCGTGGACTCTGCTACCTACCCCTGTCTTATCACGAGCAGTAACACCTTTTTCAGAATCTCCTGTGTTACCTCAGACAGGACCTCCCTTACCAGATTTCCACGGGTGGTTCCATCCTGCCTCGCCTGCCCCCTCCAATATGAGCAACCTCAGGGAGCAGTCCGAATCCCCTTTCAGGAATGGTACAAACTAGAGCGCAAGTTCGCGCTTTTCTCACAGGAATCTCCGACATGTCGCACCGCTCGCGTGAAGCCTCTCCAGAGATTAAAGAATCAAGTCCCAAAAAGACCCCTGAAGGCAACGTCCAAAGTGAATCTCTATTGCAACTTCAAATATCTCAGCTTCAGGACAGCATCTCCGACCTGGTTCAAAAAGTTCAACAACTCCAAGATTCTCGAAGTCCAGCACATACATCCGACGACGATGCGGACTCTTTCCCACCAGAGGTAGAAAACACTGAACTACGTGCTCTCTACCGATTACTTCAAGCTTCTAAAACTAAACGACTTGACGTCAAACTTCCGGAAGCCTACACTGGTCAATGTAATCGCCGAACAGTTGACCAAGGCTCGCTAAAATGCGCATGTATTTTGACACTGTTGACCTCACGGAAGGCAAAAAGATCGCCTTGGCAGCCTCCCTCCTGAAGGATACAGCATTTCTATGGTGGCAAAGACGCTTGAAGGACGGAAAAAGTGTGTTAACATGGGAACGTTTTGAACACGTGCTCCGTAAGCAGTTTGTACCTGCCAATGCGGACTTCCAAGCACGTTCAAAACTCCGACAGTTGGAGCAAACGGGTTCCCTGTCTTCCTATATCTCTCAGTTCACCACATTGGTGCTGGAGATGATGGTTTAACTGAGGATGATCGTCTCCATGCTTTCATCTCAGGCCTAAATCCCTCGTTACGCATTGATGTTCTTAAAGCAAACATCACCACCACAGATGGCGCTATTGCTTACGCAGAGCGCATTACAGATTTCCTAAATACAGGGAAGCAGAGTGCTAATCGCACACAGAACTCTCCTATGGCCAAAGGTGCTCGCCCTCAAGATAACACCAGGTTTCGAAAAAACTTCGGTAATCCAGGTCAGCGACAGTCTCAAGATCCCCAGAAGCCTCAGAAATCATTTGCTGGATTCCAACAGAAGCACTCTCCCAAGGATCGCGCTTCTTCTTCTTCACAAAGTCATTACCGACATCCCCAACATAAAGGTGCGGCCACTGACAAGAAGAACAACTCCAGCTCAAAAGGGCTTTGTACCATCTGTACAGGCGACCATAGATGGTTCGATTGTCCCAAGCGACCAAAGCAAAATTCTAATATGGAACCTAGCACTTCCCCAAAAGAAGATGCTACCTCAGCACAAGACAAGAAAGGAAAAGCTGTTCGAATGGCGAATACCATCCACCTGAGCCTTGCCAGCAACCCCGAACCTTCCCTGGCCACTCAAGTACTTTGTGTTCAAGGATCGATTCGTGGAACAACGGTCACCATCCTCATCGACAGTGGCTGTTCTCATAATTTCCTAGCCAGTTCTGTGGTCGATAAACTTCGGTTGACCACCAGTCCTAGTCTCATGGGCTATCAGATTGAACTCGCAAATGGAACAACTTTCTTGTGCAACACCAGGATCGATAAATCAAAATGTAGGAAAAATGAAAATTGAAGCTATTTGAAAGTGATCCCTAGGGATGGCAGAACCAGCGCCAACAATGGCTCTACGACTATGATCCATCAATCAGTTTTCGCAACCATACTATCCAATTTGTCCACCAGGGAAAACTTATTGAGCTAACTGGTTCTAGGGATTCTCCTTCAACCCCAGTTGCCTCTGCCCTACAAGTAAAGAAGTGGGTTCGTAAACGCCAAGCAAAGACTTCACTTCTGTTGGTTACGGCAGTAGAGGAGACACCAACAAAGGATCCTCCTGAATACCTCAACCAACCTTTTTTCCAGCCTTACCTGGATCTTTTTCCACAGGAATTGCCAAAGCAGTTACCACCTCGACGACCAGTGGATCACCCAATCGAACTTATTCCCGGCAGTAATCCACCGTCGAAACCTCCTTATCGGGTTTCTCACACTCAAAATGAAGAAATCCAAAGACAGGTCACCGAGCTACTCGACAAAGGTCACATTCGGCCCAGTCGCAGCCCTTTCGGATCTCCTGTACTACTTGTGGAAAAGTCTATGCGCCTCTGCATCGACTATCGAGCCCTCAACAAGCTCACTATCAAAAACAAGTATCCATTGCCTCGCATTGATGACCTTTTCGATCAACTTCTACATGCAACACACTTCTCCAAGATTGATCTTCGTTCAGATATCATCAAATTCGTATACGAGAAGGCGATGAGTACAAGACAGCTTTTCGAACAAAGTATGGACACTATGAATGTTTGGTCATGCCTTTTGGGTTAAACAATGCCCCGGCCACATTCATGACATTAATGAACGACATCTTCAGGCCTTTCCTCGATAAGTTCGTCATCGTTTACCTCGATGACATCCTCGTTTTCAGCAGATCCCTACATGAGCACAAACAACATCTTCACCAAGTTTTTGAAGTTCTCCGCGCAAATTCTCTCTACATCAACATTGAGAAGAGTGAGTTCTTCAAGACCCAACTTGAATATTTGGGACATGTTATTTCAGCTCAAGGTATCTCTGTGGATCCCAAGAAGGTCGAGGTAATCCGAAATTGGCCTACTCCTAAGAATGTTCATGATGTCCGCTCTTTTCTCGGATTGGCAAACTTCTACCATACAAAGGTCTATCAGTTTTCCGAAATCGCAGCTCCTATGTCCAAATTATTGAAAAGCACAGCAATTTTTCAGTGGCTTCCCGAAACAGAGTATAGTTTCCAACAACTCAAGCAAGCACTCACTACCACACCAGTTATGGCTATTGCTGACCCAAATCTCCCACTTGAGGTCATGACCGATGCTTCCGACATCGCTACAGGAGCAGTCTTGATGCAAGAAGGCAGAGTTATTGCTTTTGACAGCCATAAACATTCTGATATCCAACCCCATATCCGGTCTATGATAAGGAGTTTCTTGCTGTTGTACATGCTTATCGCTCTTGGAAACATTATCTCATGGGTGCCGACTCTGTGGTCAAAACAGACCATCACTCTTTAAAGTACATCTTTACTCAGCCAGTCATGAACGCTCGACAAGCACGCTGGGTTGAGTTTCTGGCCAACTTTCACATGACCATTGAGTACATTCCAGGACTACGCAATGTAGTTGCAGATGCTCTCAGCAGGTTACCTCTCGCATCAGCCATGGTAATCTCTACATTATCTGTGGATGTTCCGAATTCATTCAAAGGAAAGTATTTCAATGATAAAGACTTCGGCACCGCAGTACAGGTTCTTTCCAAAGATCAACCTTCGACTTCCGAACAAAAGATTTTCTCATCCTATTCTTATACGGACGACCTTCTGTATTATCAAGATCGCGTCTGTGTACCACATGACAAGGATGTTCGACGTCTTTTGTTAAAAGAGCATCATGTAGTTCCTTATGCTGCCCATCCAGGCATCAATAAGACTTATCGGTTACTCAGTGCAACATACTACTGGCCTCAGATGAAAAGCGATGTCATCAAAATGGTTACATCTTGCTTATCCTGTCAACAAATGAAAGCAAGTCGACGACTTCTAACAGACTTCTTCAGCCTCTTCCAGTTCCAACTGAAAGGTGGGAAAGTATTTCCATGGATTTCATTACAACTCTACCACGATCCTCCAGAGGTAACACTCAGATTATGGTAATTGTTGATCGATTGTCCAAAATGGCACACTTTGTTGCTTGCAAAAGCAGTGCACAGGCTCCGGACATAGCCAAACTCTTTATACAACACATCTTCCGACACCATGGATTGCCCAAGAATATCATATCCGACAGAGATCCTAAGTTTACCAGTCACTTTTGGATTTCCCTGTTCGAATCTTTGGGTACAACTCTACTGTTCAGTTCAGCCTACCACCCAGAATCAGATGGCCAGACTGAAAGAGTCAACCAAGTTCTGGAAGAAATGCTTCGACATTATGTTCAGTCACGCCTCGCCGCCTGGGAAGAGTATCTACCACTCCTTGAGTTTGCTTATAATAACTCTTTCCATAGTGCCATCAGCATGACTCCATTCCAAGCAGCTTATGGACACACTCCGATTGTACCAACGAATTTTGTACTTCAACATCGAGTGGCCCTAGCTGATCAACTGGTTCAAGAAATGCAAGACATTCTACTGCAAGTCAGGGATCATATGCGAAAAGCGCAAGAGCGGTATCAACGGTCTGCCAACAAACATAGACGTCACCTGGAATTTAACACTGGTGACATGGTGCTATTATTTGTAGCCCCACATCGCTATAAGACGGTTAAGTCTGTGTTTCCTAAGTTGCGACCAAGATACTATGGACCTTTCCGGATCGTCAAGAAAAATTCACCTTTAAGTTATAAACTGGAATTACCACCATCATGGGGTAAAATCCATCCAACATTTCATATTTCTTGGCTAAAGACGTACATTCCAGGCGATGAAGCAGTTCCTCCTGCAGGTGATTATGTCCCAGAAATCGAAGACGATTACCATCGACAGCGAGAGACTCGACATCGACTTATCACGGAATTCCTTGTTCTTTGGCGAGATCTGGACGACTCCGACGCTACTTGGCAGTCTGATGAAGACTTACAGCAGTACCCTGATCTTTTACAGCAGTATTTTCAGAATCTACCATGATATTTTCTATATCAGTTCATTATCTCCACCAGGGTCTTCTTTTGAGTGGGAGGGGATGTCACGATCTGTGACGTATTCCTTTCTCTTTCTAGACTTATGGATGGTTTAATGAATGGACACTTGTGGAAGGGTATGACCTTTCGACGGGACACTTGCCCTTTCGACGGGACACTTCCTAAAGAGGCACAACCCTTCACAAGAGACATTCTAATGAAGAGACATTCCTATTGTAATGTACCCTCTCATCAAGGGTCACACCCTTCACAAGGGGTACACACCTCTTCATGCACATACCCTTTGGAGTACACACCTTTTCATGTGTGACTCTTCACTCTCTATATAAGAGAGGCCCAATTGTATGGATGACACAATCACATCCACCCTACAGACATTCAAGCAATACAATTATTCCTTGTTCTCTGCTATCTCAGTCTCTTTTCTGTTCATTAGTCTAAATATAGTAAATCTTAGGATTTCTTACATGATCTACATGTCCAAATCATTTGAATGTGACAGGTGGTCAGCATGATGGAGAGGTGGATGTTTGGGTTGCACTTATGCAGCTAATACATGAGGCAGGCATGGCAAATTTCCAAGAAGAAGTCTGCACACAAGCCAAAGGCAGACAAGGGGGTAGGCATAAGCAGTATCAACCCCCATATTGATGAAGAGGTAGTGCCACTGCATACAAGGCGTGAGGACAATGAGCATGATAATGAAGAGCAAGGGGGCAACGAGGCCTTCTCACTCTATGATGCTGATGTATTTGATAGAGATAACCATTTTGCTTCCCTTTCTATCCATCCTTATCCTTGTTTGGGCCGTAATGCTTTATGTCAATACGACGTAGCAGAGCCTCTTGTAGCAACTCCAATGCAAGAGCACAGGTTCAAAGTTTCTCGTAGGAATATGCCCCTTGATGCTATGGATGTACTGCAAGTACAAGGTGGCGAGTTAATTCCCTTTGACAGGGATGTATCTTTCCAGATCATGTGCAACATAGGAAGCTTGATCTTGATTAAGCAAGTGGGAATGTTGGTAGAGTCTAACTTGCATGATACAGAGTGCTTTAACGAGATCCATGATGTTGAAGTTGATGACCAAGTAGAGGTAGCACGTGATGTTTTGTCACGTGGCTCAATGCATGAAGCAACTTATGGAGAGTTCCCAAATAGAGACATGTATGCACAAACCACCCACCAATAACCAAGAGGATCTTGATCAAGGCTTTGAGGAATCAATCGAAGAATTGGATTTGGAGATGTCATGCATATTGGAGAGACTAAAAAATGGTCTGCTGACTTAGAAGACACAGAGACGAGAGACTTTGAAGACACAAATACAAGAGACTCAGCTATGCATGGATGCAAGTACCCTAGTAATTGGGCGGGCAACATGGAATGTGTATTTTGCTAAGTCTGGGTAAGAATGTTTGAGCTATGTTAATATGCAGGACTCTATGTTGGCATGTCAAGATCCAATCATAGTTTACAAATGTGATGGAATGTTGACTGGATGATATCTATGAAAACTGCTTATGCGCAAAGAACTCTTGATACTATGTTAGGAGTGATGCATTTGCTGACATCGGGATACATAACAAATATATCATGTTGATAGAGGCAAAAGCAAGTGGCTGCTGTTTGCATATGGCTGGTTTGTATTTGATCCAGGTAGCTCGAAGCAATGTGACCAGTATGGAAGTAAGGGTTTACTTCCTTTGAACCAAGAGGATGCTCCGAGCAAAGAAAACATGGACGCTACAATGGGGTGATTCTAAGTCACGTTTAAGAAAACTACTTGTATGTGAGAGATGCACAGCATCGTGGTGAGCAAAATGGAGTTTATGCCGTTGATGCTTGAGGCTAAGGTGGACATAGCAGTTTTCCAAGATGAAGGCCAAGAAAGAAGCTAAGAGAAGTAGTGGACATGGGCCCATTAATTCAAACAATAAAGAAATAATGTTGCCAATGCCAACAAGAGATAATGATGATGAAGGAGATAACAAAGAGCCAGAGTGCAGTGAAGCTTCCTCTCTCCATGTGGATAATGTGCTTGAAAGAAATAACCATCTTACTTCAGGTTTGAATGTTTTATTTCATGATGTTTGTTACACTCAAGTTGAGGCAACATGACCTCGGAAGGGTCAGTAGACCTTTTCCTTTTAAGGATCATTGTTTGTATTATAATTGTTTGGGGCTCAGAGTGCAAAGAAGAAATGCACACAAAGTCATACGGGATCAGAGTCAAAGACGAAAGCTGTGCGTGGGCTTTGTGACGGGAATCTAACGAGTTGTTGACGATTTGAAGGCGAGGAAGCATGAGTTCACGACTGCAAGCAAAGGGCTACTGTGTCGTCACGGGACTTGCATGTGCTACTTGAAGGGCGCCTGGAGTTCGATACCAAGGTCCATTTGTTTGGTGGAAAGGAGCTGCGTTGGATATCAGAGTGGCGCACGCACAGGTTTAGGGGTGGTTACCTTCAGGGCTCCTTGGCATCGCAAGGACTAGCTGTTGTTATACTTTGGTATCAAATGGAACGTACGTTCTATTGAGTGGACGTACTAACTGGCAAGCAGAACTTTGGTTAATACCAAAGATTGGAGCGTGAAACAGCTACGGCTCTGTGTTGAGGATCTTTAAGGAGCGGATGGTCGTTTGAGTACGTAGAACTGGGCGTGATGTTTACTGTTACGACATGGTTACTTTGCAATGATGTAGCATCCAGAACAGATACTCACAAAGATTGAGTGAAGGAGATCCCAAAAGCGAGGCAACTGTTTGAACGGTTGTATTGACAGAGGACACGTCATCTAAGGTCTTTGGACCTTGAAAAAAAAAAAAGCCACATCATCCATTCAGGGTAGATTATAAATGCAGATTGGAAGTGGCTTACAGGGACAAATTAATCTCTTCATACGGCACAAATATGACCATGGAGCTTTCTATACCTGTTAAATTTTGTTGTGGTATATGTTAGTTTATTTGCCCTTGGTATTTGAGGGACAAATTAATCTCTTCATACGTCAGAAATATGACCATGGAGCTTTCTATACCTGTTAAATTTTGTTGTGGTATATGTTAGTTTATTTGCCCTTGGTATTTGAGGTTTTTGAGATTACAAGAGTTTCCCTAGCATAGGGAAAAGTGGTTTTGGTTGCAGTTGATATATGCCTGGTTAGCTGTAAATTTGGGAGTTGGGCTTTCGATTATGAATACAATTTAGGTGTGTTAAATTTTTATTTTATTTTATTTTTAAACACACACACACACCCACCCATTGACCTAAATGAAAGTAGAAGAAGAAGCTTCTAGGGTGGATCCCGTAGAGTCGAGAGTCCGGCCGACCCCGCAGGTGTCGCGCCCAGCAAGCCATACACTGTCTGGTAGAATTGCCTTATTGGAGGATGCCTTGCAACAGATTTTAGCGCAACAGTTACAAGCAAATGTAGGGCAATCCGAGCTCAAGAAAATGGTTCATAGTATGTCTGCTAGACCATCTCGTGAAGAGAAAGGTAAATCTCCAATGGAACTTGAAACTAGTGTTCATGCGGTCGAGCCTAGGAGGGCTAAGGTCCCTAATATTCCCAATTATAGGCCAAAAAAGTATTCTGGTCGGACGTTGACCGTAGTTCCGATATCATAGAGACATGGTTACACAAATGGGAAGAGGCTTTCGCCATTTATGAAATCAGGAATGATATGAAGAAAATACGCAAGGCCACCCATATGTTTAATGAGGCAGCGGATAGGTGGTGGATAAAACAACAGAAAGATAAAGTGGCATCCACTACTTGGAAGGGGTTTAAAAAAGAATTTAGAAAATACTTCTTACCTCCTGATGAAGCATCCCGAGCTTGGGATCAGTATCGAAACCTTCGTCAAAGAAATTTATCAGTGGCGGAATACACTGATAAGTTCAGAGAAAGTGTAATGAAAGTTTATGAACCTCTACCTCAATCAATCCAGGTAAAAGATTTTATCTTTGGACTGAATGATCGAATCAAGATGGAAGTTCGGGCTAAGTATGTGAACACGCTAGATGAAGCAATTGCCATAGCCCTGAACTATGAGGATGCAAAAGGGAACAGACCAAGTGGGTTTGTGTAGGTTGGGACTCAATATGAGTACCCGAAGAAAACTGGGTTTAAGAAGAAGTGGATTAGCAAAGGAGTGCCTCACAGCCTAGTGGTCAAGCCAAGCAGGCGAAGCCAGTTGAGACTCCTAAATCAAGTACCACCATTGGAATGAAAAGAAAAGTAACACCAATGGTAGCCCAGGCTTGGTCGAAGTCTTCTTTGAACCCAAAGCAAAGAGAAAAAGCGAGAAGAGAAGGCTTATGTTTTGGATGCCTTTAGCCTCATCAGTGGAAAGATTGTCCACGAAACAAGGATCGTCGAATGGTTGAGATGGTGATCTCAGAATGCCACGTGGAAATGGAGGGAAGTCCCAGAGCAGAACAGATGCAGATTCAGCTAGCGGGATCTTCTCAAAGGTCAGTACCTGTTTTGTTATGTATGTCTGTTGCTAAGCTAGTAACTAGTGCACCTGATAATGTCCTATCAAAGCCCGCAGCAACGGGGTATACAGCCTTTAACGATATGGAGTTAATTAAGATGAAAGGGCAAGTAGCCAACCATGATGTCATTGTGTTGTTTGACTCAACATCAACACACAATGTAATTAACTCCAAGCTTGTAAAGAGACTGAAACTAAAGACTAGCCCATCTGACTATGCATATACAGTCAGAATGGCGAACGGAAGTTCAACTAAAGTATGGGACCAAAGGGTTACCCAGTTGGAACTTCGAATTCAGGACTATGCAGAGAAGCTTGATTTTGGAATGACAAAGCTTGCTCACGCAGATATAGCCCTAGGTAAGGCTTAGCATTCTAGGAAGAATCCAGCCATAGATTGAAAAAAGCACATTTATCAATTCAAGATGAATGATGTTCTGTGTCTTACGAGGTGAAAAAGATATACCTCAAGGACCGTTGGTTTCCGTAATGAAAGTTCGAAAAGCTCAAGACGAGTTTTTGTTTCTTTGTACAGCATCGGTAGAGCCGATTAATGGTCCTTCGGCTAGCACTGATGTTACCCAAAATGGAGAGATGGTTAAATTGGATGATCAAATAGCAGACGAGTTCTCTCATTGTTTTAGGGATGAGTTACCTTATGGGTTATCTCCAGAGCAAAATGTTCAGCATAACCTGTAAATAGACCTCCCTATAGGTTAAGTTTTACGGAAGAAGCGGAGGTACGAAGACAACTGGAAGAAAACCTCAAGTTGGGATAAATTCAACTCAATTTCTCACCTTTTGCTTCGCCAATGATATTAAAAAAGAAGAAATATGATACTTTTCGCATCTGTATAGATTACAGAGCATTAAATAATATCTCTATTAAGCACAAGTATCTGATGGCTCGGATCGATGATTTGCTAGATGCGTTACATGGGGCCGTAATTTTCAGTGAGATAGATCTTAAATGTGGCTACCATCAGATCCGTATTAGAGCCGAGGATGTACATAAAACCGCTTTTAGAAGCAGATTTTGACATTATGAGTTTTTGGTGATGCCCTTTAGACTTACCAATGCTCCAGCTACATTCGTCATGCTTATGTACGATTTACTACGTCCGTATATCGGGAAGTTTGTAGTACATTTTATTGACGACATTCTTATTTTCAGCAAAAGTATTATTTAGCATCATGAACACTTAAGAATAGTGTTCAATACATTGAGGAAAGCCAGTCTTTATGTAAATAAAAAGAAAACTGTACTGTGTATGGTAAGACTTGAATATTTAGGATTCATTATTACTCCTGAGGGGGTAGAAATGGATCCAAAGAAAGTGGCTGCGATACTGACTTGGCCTATCCCTCAGAGTTTGACCTATCCCTCAGAGCTTTGCAATCATTCTTGAGATTTGTCCAATTTTATCGAAGGCATATCAAAGGATATTCCGAAATAGTATCGCCATTGACTCATCTGACCTCAGATAAAGTACCTTTTATATGGGGACAAAATCAACAAGAGAGTTTTAACACCATAAAACAAGCTGTGGTCTCAGGACCGGTGTTAAAAATAGTTGATCCCCAGAAACCGTTTTTCCTTGAAACCGATGCAAGTGGCATTGCGGTAAGAGCAGTTCTCCTCCAAGAGGGAAGGCCAGTAGCCTTTGAAAACAAGAAGCTTTCTCCCTCTCAACGAAATTGGCCAACTCATGAATTAGAGTTGTATGTTGTTGCCCATGCTCTGAAAACATAGAGACATTATTTGTATGGGTCAGAGTTTTATGTTGATGTTGATCATGATACTCTGAAACATTTTTGTAAACAACCTGACTTGAGAGGCCGCCAAGCTAGGTGGGCAGAACTCATGCAGGAGTTTAACTTGACGATTCGGTACCGAAGAGGAAAGGATAATAAAGTTGATGCGTTGTCACGCATTATGCATAATATGAGTTTCACGGTATTAGAAAGTGCTCTAATGACCAAGATAAGAGAAACTCAAAAGGTGAACGAGTTCGTCCAGAGTCTTTGGCCTAAGGCTCATGTATTCAAACCCGGGGAAAAGGATGACCTGGCATCCAGAAAAGGCCAAACTTATGCAAGATATACCATAAGAGATGGTATGCTGAAAAGAAATGGCAAGGTAGTAGTACCTAATCAGAATGATCTCAAGCAGAGAGTCATTCAACAATGCCATGATAGCCCACACAATGCCATGATAGCCCATGTGCGGGACATCCTGGAATCGAGAAAACATATGATCTCGTGAAGCAAGATTTCTTTTGGCCAAAGATGAGAAAACATATTCATGAATATGTGACACGTTGTTTTTCGTGTCAAGTAAGGCAGAGCGGGTGAAGCCACCCGGACTTTTACAACCTTTGGAAATACCACTAGGTAGGTGGGAGAGCATTTCCATGGACTTTATTGTAGGTCTGCCTACGACACAAGATGGATATGATTCTATCCTTGTGATCGTTGATCATCTTACCAAGATGGCTCATTTCATTCAAACTAGAGAGTCAATTAGTGTCCCGCAAGTGGCAGATTTGTTTATTAAACATATATTTCGTTTGCATGGATTACCCAAATCCATAGTATCAGATAGGCATGTCAAATTTACCAGTCATTTTTAGACTGCAGTGTTTGAGACACTAAGGACTGAGTTGGGAATGAGTAGTGGGGATCATCCAGAAACGGATGGTCAGACGAAAAGAATCAACCAAATTTTAGAGGATATGCTTAGAGCATATGTGTCATTGAGGCAACATACATGGGACAAGTGGTTGCCACTGTTAGAATTTGCCTACAATGATAGAAAACATTCCTCTACAAGATTCAATCCGTTTGCACTGAACTATGGTTATAGACCAGCGAATCCAACAACAATTGGAGTACCTCAGAAAGTGCCTAGTGCCGCGAACTTTGTGGTTCAGATGCGAGAGATGCTAGCACTTGCGAGAGTTAACATCCGCCAAGCTATGGATAGAGCTAAGGCGTATGCGGATGAAAACAGATCCGTTAGAGAATTTAAGGAAGAAGAAAAAGTCTTTCTCAGAGTTCCTTCGCACTCAAAGTCTTTGACTGCAGGAGAGTGTACTAAGTTATCACCCCGATATTGTGGGCCGTGGTTAATTCTAAAAAGAATAGGCAAGGTGGCCTATAAATTAGAATTACCACAGGGTTGTAAGGTGCACCCAGTGTTTCATGTTTCTCGTTTAAAGAAATTTTTACATACAAGTGACTCACTAATCGAGGGTGTTGTTTTGTTTCAGGAGATAGAGGATAATGCAGGACGCAAACCAACAAGAATCCTGGACTGAGGAACAATGCGAGTACGCAATCGGAAGTACCCACGGTGTTGGTTGCATGGCATGGTTTACCTCTATCAGAAGCTACCTGGGAATCCGTATACCAGTTACGGAGAGTGTTCCCAAACTTTATCATCGAGGACGCCGATGCCTGAAGAGGGAAGGAATGTTATGCTCAAGTTGAGGCAACATGACCTCGGAAGGGTCAGTAGACCTTTTCCTTTAAAGGATCAATGTTTGTATTATAATTGTTTGGGCTTCACATAAATGATAAAAAGGAATCAATGTCAAGGTCCTTGGTGAGGGTGACATGGCACTAGACTAGGTGGATCTAAGGCTAAGGGGTAAATGCATTAAATGTGCCAAGGGGCAAATGATTTCAATGATATCCCAAGAGAGGGGTAAATGATGCATTTAGGAGGTAACCCTAAAATGTAGACATGTGGCATACTAGATCCATCTAGGGAATTGTGGGCTTTTGGTATTCAGCATGCAGGTACTTCTTACGTGAGAAAGTGTGACGAGCTTGCTGAACCAGAGAATGGCTGGGTGGTTATTCATTGTGCCATCACCTGTTAATTTGTATCCATCCAATTAGTGGTCTTGATTGAGCTGTAGTTTTTAGTCGTTATAATGTTACAGTAGTTCCTAATGTTGCAGCGGGGTGTTCAGATTCCCCATAGAATATGCTCCTTGATAATATGGAAGCACCACAAGTGTAAAGTAGTTGACGGGAAGCTTGGTGTTGCTTCAAATTGTAGTGTCTTTCTTGAGCATGGAGGAAGCGTTGTATGGGTTTGTAATATTGCCATATCGTGATGGAATACCATGATCATGGGGTATGCTGAGCAAAAAAACAGCTGGCTGGCTTTAGAATTATAGACACAGATGCACCAGGAATGTGCCATAGCAGATCAATGAACCATGATTGGTACATTGAAGGCTTGCAGTAACCCAGCAGCACTGGATGAGCAGAAGCACAAGTGACTTATGCAAATGGGATGCCTAGAGGAAGGGTGGCATTGATGGATTGGTTTCTGTCCTCAACATCCTTTCAAGGATTTCGCCTACTTCACCCATGTTCCAGCCATACAATCAACAAATTTCTACTGTACCTTATGAGGATCACTCGACAACTAATCAAAGCCCCCCCTGACCACAGCAAATCTCCTTGGTACTTTGCATCTCCTACAGGCCTTGCATGGAAATTGGGCAGTGATTTCTGCACACTAACTGTCCTAGTCCGTAACCTTGGCTTGGCCATGACCTCGGTGAATTCTATAGCGGATCGCACAGTCCTTTGATTGTTGTAATCATCCTTCCTGAATCGAAATTGATCTAGGCAGGTTCAGCTTCAACAATCAATTGTTTTTACAGCAAGACACCTTCCCAAAGGCCTGCAAATTGATATTTGAGGAGCTGCAACAGGTTTCTAGCACCATACTTCATCACTCACAATGATTCCTACCTCATAACACTTTAGCAACTTGCATGAACGCATCGACTATCAGAACACATACCTAGCACCATTCAAACTGCATGTCTCGTATCGATTCACTATGTTGAGGGCTGCTCTGATACTAACTGTTGCATCCCCAGTAGGATCTAGCCCTAAAGACAGTCCAAACACTATTAGCAAAACATAATAAAGACCTGCAGGCAACTCACATCCCAGCCATCCCTGAGCACGTGAGCTAGAGATCAGACTCCCACAAGCCTATGCTAATAGCTCTGCCATCCCATACCACCAGAACCGTCCACAAGGAACCTTCAGGATAGTATCTCATGATCCGCCACGTAGAAGGCAGGAGTCTAGGCTCAAGATCCAGACCAGACCATCCAGTGGTGTTACACACGGAATGTGGACACAATAGCCTTGGCCACTCTTACATAAAAGAGCATCCCATTATGTGGAAAGCGTCCTGGCTAAAGATAGCCAACTGCCCTTTGCTAGTGTTCAAGTCCTCTAGTCCCACGTTAGCCTGCTTCCTTTAATCATGAGGCCCCCTAACCTGCTGGATTAAGCCCAATAATTTGACATAACTTCTGCTCAGCTCTCTCTCCTTGCCACCGCTGCTCTCTTTGTCTTTATCATTCCACCTGTGCTAGGATAGGCATGGAAGATTTTCCACTAGTTCCAGTAATTAGCACCGCTGGGATGAAGCAAGGATACCCGATTTCTGCCACCCTCTTCAGACTACATATCGATGAACTAGTGTCTTTTGTAGACACTCTCAAAGACCTCAACACTGGCAAAGACCCTCATTTCCCATTCTACTATATGAATTTCAAATGACGTGGTGTTGATCTCTGATACAGCAAAGCACCTGCAGAATCAGCTCAAGATGCATCTTGTGATAGTCTAGACATGAAGGTCAACCTAGGCACGACCAAGATCATGATCTACAATACCGGTGATGCCCACCTGTGGCACCAATCCTTCTATTTGGCAAGAGAGCTAGTCAAGATTGTCACATCTTATGCATACTTAGACACATATATGCCTTCATAAGGCTAGAATATATCCAATCTTATAAATTAATTTTTTATAAACAAGCGAAAGAACAAAGGAAAGAAGGGAGTTTGTAAGCAACTTTAAACAAAATTAAAAGTAAATGAGAAAATCAATCTACGCTTATGTTCTCATCAATTCCCAAGCATAAGCTGCCATCTGGGTTTTGAAAGATTCCAGAATCTCTTGGCTATACAGGGGACCTTTCTAAGCAGACATTAGACAAGATAATGAGTGGGTCAGATTTGAGTGTGTTGCAAATGATGATGATATCATGCATGATTCCGAGGGAAGAGGTGTACTTCACGGAATATGATATTGGCCGCATTTGCAACAAGGCTCCTACATCTCATTCCAGATCATTGTTTGCCTCGACCAGGTCAGGGAGTATGGCCCCTGGGCCAGACCATGCAGGCTGACAAAAATTGCCATGGAGAGCCCTCTCATCATCCATGCAGCTTACAGCGAGCGGGTATGAGAGAGATGTTGGTATGCACACACCGTCAGATGGTTTTTTGTGAAGGCACGTCCATTGATCACCTCCCCCCACACCAGTATTCTCTAGATGCACCTTCTCTATGTCGGATGCAACATGACAGCCACTTCTAAGAAGATCATTTTCTTCACCTGAGGATGGCTTTGTCCAAATGCCAGGATGCTATTGATCCACGTTGTACAGGTAGCTATGGGCCAGCTCTAGACATCATCCCACCGATTCCAGGTCGAAACAGGCAAGAAGACGACAACACCACAAATTGAGTCTCATCTTGTTCAGTATTCACAAGCTAGCACTATGTGTAAGTGTGTATGCATGCGCGTGCATGCACATACATGCACATGCACACACCCACACATCCTGCATACCCATCCACACACACAGATGTGCACAAGGAAAACAGGCCTTTAAATGGATGCCTAGAAGCCCAAAGGAATCAACTATTGTACTTAAAAGATTATGTACCTTTGTAAGACTAGAATATATCCAATCGTACAAATTTAGATTTTTGGTGGTTCAAAAATTTTTAGCTGTTGGGGCTTCTGCACCCGCATAAGATAATTCAATGTAGTTAAACAACTGATCACCACTTGGACGAAAATTCAAAGAATTTGCATGTCCGCTAAGGTGATAGGAAAATATACCTTTGTAAGACTAATATATATCCAATCATACAAATTTAGATTTTTTGTTGTTCTAAAATTTTTAGCTGTTGGGGCTTCTGCACCCACGTATAATAATTCGATGTAGTTAAACAGCTGATCACCACTTGCACTTAAAAGATTATGACTATCAATTGCTGCCACATTCACTCGCTTCTTTTCCTTGCTTTCCTTGTCTCTATGCATGACTTCCACTACAAGCATTCACATCGTTTACATAAAAGTAGTGGCAACCAGAGTACTTTGAATCAGACTTCTTTTTCTCCAAAGAAGATCAGACTTCAAATTCAATGTCCTCAAATGATGGGTAGCAAGAGACAACAACCAGTCCAAATATTCCAATCTTAGCATTCCTCAGTTGCGTCAACAAAAAAAGTGGAAGAATAGACTATACACGGTCAGAAAGTAAAACTGAATTCACCATTGCAATCAGTCCAAAGAATTTCACAATAAATACCTCCTCATTTTTCCCGCGATTTCTCACAAACTCCACTTCCAGGGTGAGCAGAACCAACTTGAAGCCCCGGTCAGGAGGAACAAACCTGCCCAGACTCAGAAGTTTTAGCAGGATCTGATATGTATGTTTTTGATAATGCCTTCTTTCTCCTACAGCTCAAAAAAGTGATTCTAAAATTCTATATACCAAAGAGGTGCGTGTAAAACTGACAAGCGATGGTAATTCAACAGGAAATATGCAGTTCTAAGGAACCGTGGGATCATCTGATTGCATCATTGTACCGGCAAAGCTCGACCTGATAAAATATAAAACCACGACAAGACCTTTGCCTAATCTTCACAAATCACATAAAACCACAAAACGGATCTGTTGCTACCTGGCCACAGAGATCGGATCCCTAACAGAAGCCTTGGCGCATTTGCGTTGAGCCAAATTCAAACCGATACACCCTTCTTCAAAGCCCTCAAGCGGTGTTTAACAAAGGTTAAGGAATGCTCATGTCCAAACTCTCTCTCTCTCTCTCTCTCTCTCTCTCTCTCTCTCTGCGCTGAAGTGACCGGTCCAGATCCAGGTTCAGCTGAGAACTTCTCCCCCTCACTTGAGGTGGGAAAGTGAGCTCCCAAGAGAAGAAATTGCGCTTGGAGGTAAACACATAGGACGAATACCACATACCACCCAATGTCATCCTACCAACAGTCAAGAACACATATATCTCTCTAGATGAATCCAGGAATTTGCCCAAACTCGCCCTCTAAAAACAAGACAAAACAAAACAAGTACTGCAGTTTTAACCTCATGACAATCAACCACAAGGATAAAGCCATAATCCTTCATCACACACAGCAGGGATTAGCAGCTATGACATCCCACCGACTCGCCCACCAATGGTGGGTATAGACCATGGTATTAGCATTTACTCTCACACATATATGCATACATACACACCCACACACACATGCGCATATCCATTTATACAAAGGTCTTTGTGTCAGCACTCCAGGGGTGAAGCGCAGACTCAGTGGTAAACCATGGCACCTAATGACAATGATAATTAAAAAGTAGTCCATATTCTCTTCCTCCGCGGACCACACTACCGCTGCCAGTGAAATATAATATTTCATTTTATTCTCTCTCCCACACAAGCATTTCTAAGCAAAAATTAGAAAAGTTAGCTCATACGGCAATGCATCGCTACAAATATAAAAAATCATAGCCATATCAATGGACTGCAACTTGGACAAGAACTTTAAAATGTGAAAATTGTAAACTTTACACCATGAAATTTGCATGTCCACTATAAGACTGGAAACATATATCTAGATGAATTCAGGAACTCCCTAAACTCATCAAACAGTGCAATTTAACGTCATGACAATCACCCACGAGGTTGAAAACCATTAACTTGATAACACATTGCAGTAGTAACTATTATGACATCCCCACTGTCGTCCTTAGCACCCGACTGCAAACATAAACCATAGGATAAACACATAGTCACGCAGCCATGCAAAAATAAGCACCAATTCATACAAAGGTCTTGGTACTGAGTTTCTGTTAGCACTCTGGAAGTGAAGGGAAAAATACAACATACAAGGCCTAACACCCAACGCTTTTGCATACCCTCTTTGAACAACCAGCCAAGCTAGTTGGATCATGCATCAAAGAAGTTCTAGAATATAGAAAATTGCTTAGGTAGGGAACCAATGCCAAACTCTACTTCTCTGTCCCATTTATCTCGTTAGTCTCCAACGGATACGAAGCCATCTCATTATATATATTCTTTCATCACATCAGCACACACCCCGACCTACATCTGGCATGTTAAGCATACAAAGTCATATGCAAGTGATCCCTTCCAATTTAGCTGTTACGCAATGCAAAGACAAAATGGAAAAATGTCTCCAGGAGCTGTTCAAGATTGACTTACTTTAGAAGTGGCTATTTATCAAGATCATGCACGTCGATACTACGACTTACCATCTTATTAATGGAAAGATTCCTCTCTTTCAGAGATTTGGTATTATGATGTGTCTCCATGCGAACTCTCTCCGCTCCCTCTATGTATTGGACTCGCCATAATCATTATGATGACATTACAGGCATGCGCGAAAGACATAATTTGCTTTCTTGCATGTTAATGACTTGAAACTTTGATTGTTATGGTATTTATATTTGACAACAGAGTACACGCAACTCTCTCTCTCTCTCTCTCTCACACACACACACACACATAAAAAAAAGAAAAAGCATGTTGAGTAGCCAACTCGGTGGCAAGTGCATTCAACGCAATATGAAGGATATCTGATAGTTAGGACCAAAAAGGATCCGACGAGGGCCAACCCATAATCCCGAATGAATGGAGCGGCATCCTTGGGGGAGCAGTAGGCATAATTTGTGAGCGCAAACTCGGCGCTGGGGGTGTTGACGACCTTCAAGGAGACTTCTGCGGGAAGAGGAGGGCCACCACGATCATCACTGAACCCAGAAGTGAATTTCTTCAAGTAATCACCTCCTGATCGAAAGGCAGACATGGCGAGATCTGGAAGGCTGAGGGAGAGGACGATCTTTTGATGGATCGAAGGAGAGCTGGAGCTATGGACTTATATGTATACGAAGGCACAATGCTGCCAAGGATGAAAGATTTGATGAAATGGACCCTTTTCTTGAGGTGTCAGCCACGTTATTCCTTAAGCACCTATGACGTGGCATTGACGTGGCAACCACTTCGAAATTTTTTGTTGTTCCATCTAGCATTTGGATTTTGTTCCCTTGGACATTGTCTTCCATGCCCCAACTCACGTCTTTGGCACTAGCTCCAGCCTTTGGCAAAGAGACGTCACTTCGTCACCGAGTAAAGGAGTCGAAGCTCTGCAGATCATGATGCACAAAATGCATCAAGGAACTGCTAACACATGGCCATTGCTTGGATGCTAGCCAATCAATGGTTGCCACATGGATCCACCTTCGAAGAGATATCTATGCAATAATGAGGCTGTAAAGGTGGGTGTTGGTGAGAGTGCTCGTATGATTAAGAAGACAAAAGGCAATGGAAAAGGCCAATTCCTTTGATTAGAGATCCTTAATGATTCCATAATCGTTCAATATGGTACCCTAAGCACATTCAAGGAATGTTTTCCCACACACCCATGGTCCACTACGAGGGCACATCCGCCCAAGACCTAAGCCCTCTGAACAAGATTCAAATGTAGGCAGCCAGCTAAGTTGGGCAAACACCCTACCCTCTGACCTGTTGCTACTCCGGGTTGAGTTCACATATGCATCCAGTGTCTTACCACTACGGTGCTATAAATGGCAAAGTTATAGACATGTATGTGCTTAGTGACGATGGGTATTGGAAGCTACAGACTGGGGCTAGAGTTGGCATGAATGCAAATGCTTTAGTATTGAAGCTCCTTGTTGATATTGTTAAGTGTTCCTTGTACAACATCTAAAGTCATCAATTTGCACTACCTAGACTTTGCATACTTGGGCCCTCTTCATATAAAACCCACATTGGTGTGCTTCCAAGTGGCAACTCGAAGATGGAGGTGGAGAAGGGGTGCAATATTGAATAGAGTTTAACTAAAAGGAATCACCCTTTCCCTACACTAAAGTTCCCAAAACTTTCCTTATGTGATACTAAGCTTTGAAATGGTCGTTAATGACCTTTTCAATGGCTACTGGTGGTGGCCTTTTTTTTTTAATTTAAACGATGCCAAATATATTAAGGAGGATGGTCAAACCTCATAAAAAAATGAACCAATACAAAAATTGGCCCAAATAGGTTGATGCCAGGGCCTGTGCTAGGGCAACATTACAACCTACCCTATCCTTAGAGCAGCTTCAATTGAGGCGAGCGCATGGCTCACTACTAGATTTGAGCTGTCCAAAATTCGGGCAAAATCCCTAAGGAAAGCCTTGGATACTGCAATTAGGGCTACGTTTCTGAATCCTACCTGGACTTTGTGCCTGAAGATGTTTCCGTTTCGGGCCTCCCATATCACCAACAGTATGGTCGCCCTAATGTACGACCAACTAGCTGCTAATGTGGATGGCATTTTTGAGGAGTCCCCTAGGAGCAAAATGCGCCACTGGTGACCTATGGTGAACGTAGACATTAAACTTGCGTCGCAAATGGCGAACTGAATCAAATGCCACATTTCCCTAGCAATCTGGCATTTCCAGAATAGACGCCTAATATCCTCCATTGCCCTACCACACAGCCCACAGATCGGGTCCACTGGTACTCTTTTCACTATCTTGGCTTTGACGGGGAGCCAGTGATTAAGGATCTTCCACATCACAAATCTGGCTTTCCCCATCTAGCACCCTTTCTAGAATTTCATGAGCCTACATCTCCACCATGCCTAGCCCCTTCTTAGCCCCCAAACTTTATTCAACCAGGGTGGCCTGCTGCGAGAGGAGGCACCTGTAGATTATTCTCGCCAAAATCTGATTAAGGGGGGTTTTACCCATTGGCCATTGGGAAGTGATCCGGTCTCTTGCTAGGATCGAGTTGCTAGGCCAATCTCCCGGGGTTCTCTCAAGGACTACTTTGGTGAGGTCCACTTCGCTGCCAGTCATGTGGAACTATGTTCTTTGCCTTGAGTGATTTCCAATCTACCTTCGTGGGGTCCCACACATCCGCCCATGTGGCTAGGCCTTTTCTGAATAGGCTGCAAGCCCTCCTGATGTCGAGCCAGGCGAAGGCGTCGCCTGCCTTCCTGATGCCTTACTCCACCACACCGACTCACCCAGGCTACCGTCACCTCTGAGACCCTCTCTGCCCTTCCATTCAAGGTGGTCGACACAAGCCTTCAATGCCGAGATGAGCCCTGTCAAGACGTCGGAGCCTGAGATCGCAACTGACCAGGGTGTTGGCCTGAAGAACAACCCTGCCAGAAGCTTCCCAAACTGAAGGGGGTGGTAGTCCTCCCAGATGTCAATTGGCAGTGGCCACTTGGAAGCATATCAATGCCAACATGAACCTTGCTTTTGGCTTGATGAGTGCACTTTTGAGCAAGCTACCATCGATCACAATCATTGCCAAAATAGTGACCATCTCTACAGGCTATTGAAATACAACAACTAGGAAGCACCAAATTGTATGCCATCATAGATTTGGAAATGGATTAAAGATTTTTGCAAAAAAGGGTCCTCTCTTTTATGTAGTCCAAGCTCTAGCCCTTGGGAGTCCTTGATCATTTCAAACATTAGGTGTAGGGCATGCACGTAGCAATGATGAGGTAACACACACTTTGGGCATGAGTAGCCACATTGGTTGTGGTTACATGCTCAAAGCAAAAACAAAGGCCTTGGATGGTATTGCAAATGAAGGATTGCCACATCCTATCATCAATTATGAAATAAACATGTTGAAACATCACAATGTTGACGTAGTAGTATGCTTGATAATGGCTCCAAAATAAATAATGTCTTTTGTGATCCTCAGTTATCCTAGAGTCTATGGATAGATCGTAATCATAGTGTCTTTGGTGATTCTCAGTTATCCTTTTTCTTGTTTTTCTGCAGATCTTTGCAGCAATCTCTCTTTGATTTGTCTACAAACTCACTACATAGATTCTGATGTATATCTTTCTTACACTTAGATTTTCTCTTGATGTATTGTCCAACTTTCACTTTCTAGAAAGCTCTCTTGTAATATAAAGCAACGAAATTTTCACACAAAAAAGTGTGTTGGAAGGCGGGGGGGTAGCTATGCCTTGAAGTTCCCATACTACAAATGGTTTTCTTGCTTCACGACCTCATCACTTGCTAATTTAGGGTCACATAAGTGCAGGTACAGCAAATCTTTGTCATTTTCCCTCCAAAGGGTAGGTGATCATCCAAAAGGTAGGTGACCTCTAAAGTAGGAAAAAAGAAGTCGAGCAGACCAAGGACATGCAAATAAAGGATCATACACAACAAGGTGGCAAAACCACATGGTCCTTGTGGACACTAAAAGGAAGCTAGAACCTCGAACAAACAATTGAGTAAGTTGTCTATTAGTTCCTAAAATGAGAAGAGACAAGAGATAAATGTAAGAAGATGAGGGGTAACGAAAGGGACTAAAGGTGAAAAGGATGGAGAAGAGGGGTGTGTCGAAGGAGAAAAGAAGAGGCATGATGGGGTAGAGACGAGGCTTAAAAAGAGAGAAGACAAGAGGATAAAAACAAGGGGAGGGGCCCATTAACTAGGGAGGCAAGGCTGAGAAAATAGGGTGTACCCCCTTGCCATACACTTTATAGACCCCACGTAAGGGGGAGGAACCCATGAAGTAGGGAGAGGGAAGGTGGAGCAAATGGGAGGATGCTTTGATAGAGTTAGACTCAAAATTACAAGCATCACTCCCAAGAGCTCTAGTATGTAAATAACGAGCAATCAAGCTCGATCTTAAGGCAACAAAAATGTTTCTTGTCCTTGTACGGTAGTGTTAACAAAGATTAAACTGTAGGCAAGAGTTTCATAAAAGGTACATGAGAGAGAAACATGTTGCTCAAACTCAAGACTCTCATTCCATTGAAATATAAGCTTCCCCATGTTGAGGAGATGGACTATGAAGGAGGGAGCCAACACAAGTGGAGCATGCATAGTGAAAGAGAGAGCCTTTAGACCTCTACTAGGCATGTTTACTACATAGAAAATATGCAAAATAATACTTATAGGATTTTTCTCAAGCTCCTTTCTCAGTTAGGTCCCTCTCAGCCACACAAGGCCTTATATAGACTCCTTACAAAGCAATTATAATGTTGTTAGAAGTATTTTACATTAAATGGTTTGTGTGATTGAGAAATAGTGTAAAAGATTTGTACTAAAAGCTTAGTAAAAGTAGTGAAATATTGAGCAGTTCTATTGGATTAGATAGTATTAGAGGTGGAGTTTAAAATCGGTTCAAAGGAGTGAGCATGGCCTCCTTATGCATACTCCTCATGAACCCTTGCAATTTAGAACAACTCTCTACAACTTTCAGCCGCTCCTATGTAGGAGTGAGAAAGGGTTTGCAAAGAGGCTAAAAGGGTTGCTAAAGGTTGCTTGTAAGAATAAGGTGTGATAAATGGAATAGAATAGTGTTGTGAGAGCTCTTCAGCTGGTGTACTAGATTGGCGCTAGGTCAAGCTAGCATTGGCAGCTTACAGGCTGAACTTCCAATCCGCAACTCAGCTAGGGAGCAACCTCATACTTTGGGCTGCCCATAAACAATACTTGCAATGTAGGCATATGGGCACTGTCGGCCTCACTCCCTCGAGAAAACCGATAAGAGATTGGATCTAGGCCACCTTGGCACTAGATGGAGAGCACATCCAAGAGGTCACCATCTACAGATGTGGCATGTTTCTCCTCTAGCTAAGCTCCTTGGATACCACCTTGGCTCCCATGGAACAGAGCCCCATTCTCTTGGGCCCTCATTTGGTGTACCTTTTCTTGTGGTACCACGGCTTCATAGTGGAGGACATGGACTCAACTCACTATGTTCCTCACTTCCCAATGATGCTCAGTTTCTTGGGGCTCCCTAGGGAATACATGGCCAATATCCCTCCCATTGGTATAGTACTAGAGTGTCCTTTGGAGTCGATAGCATATGAGCATTTGGTATAGTACTAGAGTGTCCTTTGGAGTCGATAGCATATGTTGTGGCAGATGATGGAGTTCCTTGTCTCAAGTTGGTATTAGAGAGTCCGAAATCCCTTCTAGAGGTGATTCTATTGGAGACGCTCGAGGGAGGCACACTTCGTCAGCTCTATTGGAGGTCTCCGGACTACAAGGCCAGTGTAGAAGGTGCAGACAAATGGGGCATTTGGCCTATGATTGCACCGGAGGCTTGAGCCCGTGGCTGCGGGCCCCTCTGTGGGGGTTAAATGCCACTATGCCTTAACCCTGGTTATGTACAATACTCAAACACATATATAAATGAATGACGAAGAAGATTAGGGTATTTTGCACCCACCAAAAACTAGTGTGGCTCACTTCTCTCTCTCTCTCTCTCTCTCTCTCTCTCTCTCTCTCTCTCTCTCTCTCTCTCTCTCTCTCTCTCACGTTCCGCTACTGTTGAGAGCACCCTCAACCGACATCAAAGCTCGGGTGATCTATCTGATACTTGTGGTGGGTAGTCTAGTTGAGCTCGTATGTGTCCCTAGAGCTTGGAGTCTGTTGTAGCTTTGTTGGAGGATGGAGCAAGTCCGTGGGTGCTTGTTTGAGCTACCCAAGTGGTATTAGAACCTTGTAAAAGCTTGGAAGTGGTTTTTGGAAGTCCTTGAGTGGGTTTTTTGTAAGCTTGCTGGTGGTTTTGGAGAAAAATACGTTTTTTGACAACTCCCCTGTTCCTTTTGACGATCGAGAGTCCGGAATGACTTGCAGAGGCAACCATTGCCTGCTTTTGGTGTCCATTGCAGTTTGGGAGTTCAAAAACCCCTTCATTCTTGAATTTGGGATCATTTTGTTGGATTTCTGACTCACTGTCTCTGCTTCAAGGTTTTTCTACCAGTGTGTTGGAACTCAAGTTTGAAGTAACCATTTGCAGATTTGTTAGTTCCGATGGACTCAGGAGGTCCTAAAACTTATGTGTTGCTCATCATTTGCAATCTCGTGGTGTTTACAAACAGATTGGTTTGCTAAAAAAAATTCATCCTATGAGCTAGACCTACTTGCTTAGGCTACCATTTTTGAATCTATCTATTCCGATGGATTGGGAAGGGCCAGAACTGTTGCCTGCAAATTTTGGGGCGATTTGGTAAAGCATTCGGGGAGTTACAGATCTCTATGTACTCAATTTCATCTCTCTATTATGCATTTTTCTTCCTAAGGTTCTTAAACCTTAGATTTATGACACGTGGTAGTGGATAAATTTACCCCTTGATGTTATTTTACCTAAGGTTAAATTCCAAGGTAAAATTTCAAGGGTTGACTCCTCGTTTTGCATCCATCCGTTGGGATTTCAAAGTTCTAGTAGAAGAGAGATATTTGCAGATTGTCTTGTTGAGTCTGATTATGTAGTGATGCCCATGTTTTGAGGCATCTCAAGTTCTAATTTCATAGCAGTCATTGTTGTGAGACTGTGATTTCTTGAACATACCTTATCAAGATCACTCTAGTTGTAATTTGAGCCATGTGCGCTCATTTGTGGTGTGCATTGGGTTGTATTGGATGCTTTATAGGCCATTTAGATGCATTCCGATCCTTGTTGGATTTGTTGATAGGCCCAGATTGCCTTATGGGATGCTTTATTGATCGATGTTTAGCATGCAGATGCTATTTTATGTTGAGGGACATCTTCGACACATTGCAGTTAATGCACTGATAGTGGTATGCTCTCTTGCATGAGACCTTATTGATGCTTATGCCCATGGATGGTGTTTATGCTTGAGGCTTTTTTTGGCTCTTATTGGCATTGGGTTTGCCATTGTTTTGTCATTGCAGGTTGACATTTTCTTTTGGGCCAGATTGCTCATATGGATGCATAGTATATGCATATGAGTCAGTTGCATTTTGATGCTTTGAGCCTTTGAGGTTTGGTGATATTACCTTCCATTGTGACATACATATTTGGGTGCACTTGGTATTTGGGAGATTTTCAGCATTAAAAATCTTGACGGGACAAACTTTTCTTTGTGGAAATAGCAGATAAGGGATGTGCTTATTCAAAAGAAGCAAATGAAACACTTGGAAGGGATTGTAGCTAAGCTTGCATCTATGTCTCTTCAAATGATTGGATGCATTAGCAAAGTCTACTATTAGACTTCATCTTGCAGAGTCCGTTTATTTCACACTAGTAGATGTGAAGTCTACATAATATTTGTGAAAGAAATTATGTGCCACCTATGAGAAGGAAACTGTCTCTAATAAAGTTTACCTCATTTGAGCTGTAGTTGAAGGAAGGAGTCTCCATTGCTTCTCACTTGAATGAATTCAATATTATTTTAAGCCAGCTTTAGGTTGAGAAGCTGAGTTTTGACACGAAGACAAAGGCAATATTCCTCTTACATTCATTTGCCATCCTCATGGGATACCCTTCATATAGCTGTCAGTAACTCTGCAACTGGTGGAGCACTGAAGTTTGATGATGTTGTGGGTAGCCTGTTGGCCAAGGAGATTAGATGGAAGTCTATGGATGGCAACAAGTAGGATTTAGCCTTAAATGTGCAAAGGGGCAGATCACAGTTCAGGGGGAAGTCCCAAGAAAGAGGGAAGTCTCGTAGCAAATCCAAGGCATGGAACATTGAGTGTTACCATTGTCGGGCAAGAAGGGCCACATGAAAAATGATTGCTACAAGCTAAAAAGAGAGCAAAAGGATAAGAAAAATAAAATAAATTGGGGTGCAAATAATAAGAAATAGAGTCCCACATAGGACAAAGGAAAAGTAAAGATCAAGGAGATCAATGGAGTCACTAATGATAGTGACAATGACATTCTCTTCATCTACAGTCTACCTGCAAAGTTGCTTACTACTTCAGATGATGCATATTCCCAAGATTGGATTTTGGATTCTGGTTCTTCATTCCATGTTACACCCCATAGGGAATGGTTCTTCACTTATGATAGTGGAAAGACAGGTTGTGTGCATCTTGGAAATAACTATGCATGTGACATAGTGGGAGCACATGACATAAAGTTTTCTTTTGCAAATGGGTCTGCTTTTGTTTTGAAAAATGTGAGATATGTGCCTAAGCTAACCAAGAGTCTTATTTCAGCGAGTCAACTAGATGATGCTAGTTTTCAGACCACCTTTGGCTTTCAGAGTTGGAAAATTCAAAAGGGCTCTATGGTTTTTGCAAGGGATGGCAAGTGTGGGACAGTGTCCCTTATATGTATCAAGAGTGTCTGATCATGTTGTTGCAATAACCGAGCAACCAAGTACTTCTTTGTGGCATTATCGGTGGGGGCACATGAGCCAGAATGGAATCAAACTCTTATGCCATTTGGGTTATGTGCCGCATTTGAGTTTTTTTTTTTTTTTTGGGAATTTTGTGAGCACTATCTCTAAGGAAAGTATGCTAAATCAGCCCATAAAAAGAAGGGGAAAAAAAGAGCTTAAAAGGCTTGATTTGGTGCATTCAGACGTAGGTGGTCCCATGCCTACACGGTCATTAGGCAGGGTTGAATACTGTGTGACATTCATTGATGATGCAACTAGGAAAGTGTGGGCTTATGCTATAGCTCTGAAGAGCAATGTGTTCCAGGTATTTCAGAAATGGTTGGCTTTGGTTGAAAATCAATCAGGTAGAATGCTTAAATGCCTATAGACTAACAATGGTGGAGAGTATCTCTCTCATGAGACTTTAAGCATTTCTATGATACACATGGGATCAAGAGAGTGCTCACATCCCCTCATACTCTAGAGCAAAATCCAATTGCAAAATAGATGAACCACACCATTTAGGAAAGGTTGTGATGTATGCTTTGCAATGCAAGTCTTTCTTGTGGTTTTTGGGCTGAGGCAATGAAGACTGTAGTGCATGTGATCAATAGATCTCCTAGTAAGATGGTATTCTTGAAGAGGCATGGAGTGGTAAGAAGCCCTCTTACTCTCATTTGCATATATTTTGGTATGAGGCATATGCACATGTGCCAAAAGAGCTTTGGAAGAAGCTAGATCCTAAGTCTAGGAAATGCATTGAAAGTGGAGAGATGGGCTATTGTCTCTGGGATCCAGAAGTAAAGAAGATCATACGAAGCCATGATGTGGTCTTCAATGAGAAGAAGATGCATAAGACACCCATGAGGGATGTGAAAATGAGGAGAACCACATTGCAGATGGATGTCAAGACAGCTTTCTTGCATGGGGATTTGCATGAGGAAATTTACATGGTATAGCCAGAAGGCTTTGAAGAAAATGGCAAAGAGCATTTGGTTTGCAAGCTAAAAAAGAGTCTCTATGGTCTTAAGCAAGCACCTAGAGAATGGTATCATAAGTTTGATGCATTCATTCGGTCTAGACAAGGAGTAGAGAGATGCTCAAGAGGACAAGGCCCACCAGCACAATAGGTAACCATAGTAGTAGCAATAGCAGGAGGGCTAAAAGAACTAGAGACAACACATCAACTATAAGAGGCATGAACAGGCAGCTGCTTGCTCTCAGGGAGATCAAGTTAGTGGCCCCAATCAGGTGGAAACAAAAGCTTTGGAGAGTGGGCCTTTGGCTCCAATAGAGGCGTGAAGAGGCAACTGCTCGCTCTCAAGGAGATCAGGTTAGTGGCCCCAATCAGGTGAAATACAAACTTTGGAGAGTGGGCCTTTGGCTCCAGCCCCTCCAATAAGCCATCCTAAAGGTAAGGTTTCATGTCTGCAGGTTTCCCTCCAATAGTACCAACAGTAGACTCTAGAGGCTTCTGGAGCCTCAACAACCTCGATTTGTTTGATCTCATCGGGCCTAGAGGAGGAGACCCAAAGGCCACAGGCACTTCAGTAGTAGCGACCTTTGACTTCAACATCGATTGAAATTCCTTCACCTCAACCCTACCCCCTCCAAACCCTTCCTCCCTGCCCCTTATGAACCCACCTCTCTTTCTCTCCCGCCCTCCCACCTCTGCCTGCTCCCCATGCTGTGATTACCCTCATCACCTACCCCTCGTCCCCCATCCCATGTCCTCTGTAGCACAATAGGCTCGCCCTGTGCCTCATCCTCATGCACCCCTTTCAGATTTGGCTTAAACCCCCCCACCTTGAGCAAGGGCAACAAGTCAGAGCCCACCCCACCGAACTCTCCATGATAGCATGTTAGCTCCCCTGGCATGTAGGATACTGCTTCCTTGCATACCTCTGCTATTTCCTATGTACCTCAATAAAAAATGCTCAAAGATGGTTCAACCAATTCCCAATTGGTATGCAATGTTTGAAGCATTCCTGCGAACGTTTAGGCAAGAAATCAACAAAGAAGATGTTCGAATGATGCTAAGAGAGCTTAATCAAAACAAAGGGGAGATTTTGTACTTAAGATGTGAGCTCTTATTAATCAGTTGAGTACTATTCCAAATGACAAATCTATGCCATCCTGGTTGATTGCAAGTTGCACTCAAGTAGTTTTGTGCAAGCTAGAGATAGTCAATCTGACTAAGACTTATGAAGAATTGCTAGATCAAGTTGTAGAAGAGTGAAGGCTTGAAGAATAGGGCAAAGAAGAAAGATGCTGACAACAACACTGAGGAGATGCTAGCAAACAATAAAGAAAGACAAGCTCAAAACTAAGTTGAAGAAGCCCTTAACAGAATTGGTCATTTGAGTTCTTCTACTTGGCTTGGGCATCCTACATATTCTTCTTAGCCATTTGCAGAAGGGCATCTATTCTTTCCAAGTTTCAAATTGGGATGGAGTAGTCAATACCTGTCAACTAAAGGTTCTCCAATGGGATAGGTCAACTTGAAGATTTGCAAGAAGGGAATGTATTCCCCAAGTTGTATAATGGAAGTAAGATGAAGCCATACCAAGCAATAGGTTCCTCGATCAAGCAAGACTTGGACATAGATCACTCAATCAACAATGCCTTAATGACTTTTATGCCAGCAAGAGTGCTAGTTAGTTGTTTAATGACAATGGAAGAGATGCCTTGCATGCCAACACGTGGCATTTTAAACGTTGTGGGGACATTAATGCAAGATAATCATGCCCAAGAAAGGAGACTCTACACTATCATGTAGCTGATCATTTGATGGGACGTCCTAATTTAGTTTCTATTTGGATACATTGTGTTGGGGATTTCCATCATTGTCTCCATTTTCTTTTGCAATCTTCTATTGCTCCCATATCTCCATCGTTCACAACATCTTCTTTGTTTCTGTCATGCCCAGTTGTTTACTATGCTTTCCACTTTCCTTCTTCATTGTCCTCATACTCAATCAAATGCTACATTGTCTGTGTGTGTGTAGTGAGAGGTGCGTGAGAGGAGCAAGCTGAGCGCCCCGCCAAGTTCTTCTTGCAGGTACACACACACACAAAATCCACACACACTTTTTTTTGGTAAATCCATGATTATATTATCAGCAAAATTTACATGAGGGTCTCAAAAAAACAGAGAGCCTCAACAGGAAATCAAAAGCAAAGAGAAACTATTTCCAGGCATGACTGAGGAAGATCTCCTTGATGGCAAGCATCATAGATAGATTGCCGTAGGGAGAGTCTGGAATATTCATAAGATTGCAAGAACGGATTCCCAAAATATCTCATGTTGTGATCCTGCCATATGGTCCAAAAAGCCCAATATCTGACCCAATATAAAAATAAAGAGTAATGGACCAGGGTTGTAGGAAGTCTGCCAAAGAGCCAAAAATGTTTCCCAAAAGGAGAGTTGGGGAAACGAAGGCGAAGCGACGTAGAAATTTTGCATATGAAGGTCTTAGTGCTATGGAGGAGCACACAGAAAGCATTTTGATCGCTGGAAGAGGACAAGGGCACCATCTCATGTGTTGTGTCCACACCCCATCAAAATTTTTGAAAAAGACATCCTTCAGAGGGATTTTGAGGAGCGATAAGCTCTTGAAGTTTTGCACACCTTCCATGGAGACAAGTTTGGAATGAAGCATTGGCAAAATAAATTATGGATTCCTACAGTGCAGATGATCACAGTGTTGTGATCAACGACATTCAACTTTTCCTAACCTTAGAGTTGTTCGAGAAGGTATTCAAGTTCAAAGTGCACCCAAGTCCTAGAAAGCTTACCTATGCCATAATGTGTGATGTGTGCTTTAATGAGGGTAGCTACTCGACCTCACAGGGCTACCTCATCAGCAAGGCATTCGATGAAAACTTAAGGACATCATGCGAATTTGTGTTTGAGTTCATCGGCCTCAAGAAGAGCATGGGTTATGTACCACAGTTGTATGTGGTTCAGATGATAGCATTATTGGAGGATGACGTGGCATTGGACTAGTTCACTACTTTCAAAAAGGTGTTTGAGTCCCAATTGACAGTAGTGAGTAGGGGACAGAATCACTGCAAGCTTGGGCCACACCTCTACATGCTACATTACCATCTTATGATGGGATAGGTTCCATGGCCCAACACTCTTTCAGGCATAAGGTGGAGTAGGCTCATCAGGAGCCCAGAATGATGAGTAGCACCAGGAAGAAAATGAAGAGGGACATGACGACATGGAACAAGAATAGGAGCTTAGTAACAAGGGTGCCTAAGAGAAGGAACAAACATGGAGGGGAACAGTGGTGGTGGTGAGGACACCTTAGAACAAAGGGCACAAGAACAAACACCGAAGGGGAATAGTAGTAAGGGCAGCTTCGAGGAGCTAGGGCAAGAATAAAACCAAAGGGGAACAACGGCAAGGACACCTCCAAGGGGAACTTGGTGCAAGAGCCTACCAAAGGGGTAGATGGTAGTGAAATGCCCAAGGAGCAAAGGGAAGAGGAGGCTATACCCAAGGAGCAAAGGGAGGAAGCTATAGAGGGAGTAGACAAAGGTGACACCTAGAAGCCCTCACAAACTCCTGTCGACGAGTAGCAACATAAAGGTGGTGCGGCAACTTGGACCACCACCACTGCCTTACCTTTGCCTCCCTCTCCTCTATGAAGCTTGAGCAGTGTTGAGCCATTTCCCCTTGATCTAGTGTTGACTCAAAATAATCATTAGGATTAGAATGCCACCGAGTCCTAGTGGTAGGTCTTAAGGGAGAATATGGTGCATGTGGCATAGGCCCTCGATTACTTGGCCAATCATTGGCTCCCTCCCTAGGTATCACAACACAATATTTTTCTATAGACGTGGTACTAAGAGGAGATGACTAAGTTCTTCAAGGAGCAAACAACTGGCCAAGGTAGAAACAACAAAATGCAAGAGTCTCTAGAGCAACTCGACAACAGGAGAGAAGTGCATGATGAGCTACTCCAAAGCTACTCCCAATTGAGCCAAACACATAGCGAGCTACAAATGGACTTAAACAATCTCCAATATAAAGTAGACAAGCTTAAGACAATCACTACCAAGTCCCACTGTGAGCTCATGGCTATTGGGAAAACTTTTTTGGTGAGCTTTTTTAGGCGAGGCGAACTCTTTTGGGATTTTTTCTGTTCAGGCGAGCTTTTTCAAAAGTTTCATCAAATTTATTTTATACTTTTAATCCAAAATAGGAAGCAAATACTAAACATTAGGTTACCATTTTAAGACCTAGCATGCACGGCCCAAAATAGTGGCATTAAAATGTACACTTAAACCATTCATGTTCTTTAATTGCACTATGTACACAAAAATAGTAAGCAAAATGGCATAATGTTCAAGTTGAGGTTTAGCCAATGGACACTGAAACCATCTTCTTTTGCTCCATTTTTTTGCACATTTTTGCAATGCAAATTTTGCAAGAAAGAATGAAAAAAGTGTAAGCAAAATGGCATTATGTCCTTTCAATTGAGGTCTAGCACCTAACTTTAGCAAATATCTACTAGGTTTGGAAAAAGAGATGCTCCTGCTGCCCCTCCCTGCCATCTCCTCCTTCTTGCAGCCATCCCCATCTCCACCTTCGCCATTGCCTCCCCTTCTCCCTCGTCTCTTCTGTCGCCTCCTTCCCTCACCTTCTCCTTTACCTTATCTGCCCCCCCTCCCCATCGTCTCCTCCCACCTACCCTCTCCACCTCTCTTGCCTCCCCTCTTTGCCTCCCCTCTTCGCCTCCCCCCCACTACCCCTTGCCTCCCCTCATCGCCTTCTCTACTCTCCCTCCTCTCCTCCCCTCTCCGCTACCCCTCCCGCCTCCCCCACTGCCCCTCTTGCCTCCCACCCCCTCTTGCTGCACCTCTGCCACCTCCTGTCGCCCCTCCCACCTCCCCCCTCTGCCTTCTCCATCTCCTCCTCCCCGCCCCCCCTCTCCGCATCCTCCTCCCTACACTCTCCGCCTCCTCCATGCCATTCCCTGCTTCATCTCCGCCTCCCTCCCTGCCTTCTTCTTGTTGAGATATCGAGCTCCACTCGTGATATGCCAGGGTGACCGTTGTGCATTTATGTCACTGACTTGTTAGTTGTAGATGCGGTTGGTACATCGCCCATAAATAAGAGCTGGATGACAGCTATCTTTATGTATTCTAGTTAGTGGCTCAGTTAGTATGCCACCTTAGTTAGCTGAGTTTGGTTTGAGACCCACATATAGGGTTCACCTATTCTTTTATACTTAGAGTTCTTTTGGCTTTCACAACTAAGAAGAGGAAAACTGTTTTCAGCCTCCACCTTTGTGTATATTCCCCCATTATGTATGTGAGAAAGCCGTAAGTGAGACTCCTTCCTTCTCTCCCACTCTCTTCACATGGTATCAGACCTCGGTTCATGGTAAGGATCTCAAGAAAGCAAACCAAGTTTGCAGTGTCCTAGTAAGAGGATCAGTGTTGCTTTCCTTTTTTTTCGAGTTTGGGAGCAAATCTCTGCAGGTAGCATAGTGGAAAAGTGCAATAGTGCACTGTCTCAGATTAAGATGCCCTTCACAGTGTGGCAAGAGGGCAATATATGCTATGGGAAAAGGCAAAGCCCTTGGTGAAATTATTTTTTGGATTCGAGGCCATCTCGGGGCCCGTTTTGGTGGCGGAAGTTTTCTGCAGGCACTCAGGAAAGTGCCTTGTTTTTGTTGTGCGACCACTATTCTGTAGGTTGGTGAAAAGTTATCATAGAAATTACATTCTTATTGCCTGTTGATGCATAATCGTCACTAGGAAGTGACTGTGTGGTCAAATACCACTCTCGTCAGTTTTGTAGATTTGTCTTTGTGAGATAGAAGTTGTGTTTTTTTGCAGTGACAGAATATTTTGCAGTGTTTTGTAATGGTGTCTGATGCTCTTTCATAGATTGTCATTGAAAAGCTTGACAAGAACAACTTCCAAGCATGGAAGTTTAGAATGACGAATTTCCTTAAGGGAAAAGGCTATTGGGAGTTCATTACTCGAGCTGAGTAAGAACCAGTTATTCCTAATGTTCCCAATCAACAAGAGTTGCAGGCATTTAAAGGCTGGCATGAGAGAGCCAAAAAAGTTATGTATTGGTTGTCTATCAGTATTTCAGATTCTATGATTGTGCATGTTCAGGATGCAAGCACGCCGAAGGAGGCATGGGATACTTTGACAAAAATGTATAGCACAAATACGCAAGCCAGGAAAATGTAGCTCAAGCAAGAGTTGCATAATGTGTAGAGAGAAAATATGAGCATCAATGACTACCACATGAAGGTGAAGAAGATTGTAGATGCACTTGCTTCTATTGGGTCGCCAGTGGAAGATGATGTGATTTAGTTTATGTGACCTTGAATGGTCTAGGAAAGGATTATGCACAATTCCGGACATCCATTGTCGTCCGTGAGAATTTTCTTGATTTTGAGGAGTTGATTGCTCTTCTAATTTCTGAAGAGCAAAGAAATGGTGGCGCATCTTCTTCAGGAGGAACTTCAAAAGAAGCTATCTTCTACTCAAATGCTGGAAGAGGTAGAGGCAGAGGTAGAGCAGGCCGATTTGGAGGCCGTGGCAGAAATCAGAATATGTAGCAAATTCAAGAAAACCAGTCCTATGGAGGAGGACGCGGTAACTTTAGAGGCAAGGGGAGCCAAAGAGGTCATGGTAGATGGCAGAGAGGCCGAAATGCAAACAACAATGTTGAATGTTACTATTCTGGTAAAATGGGTCATATGGTTAAAGACTACTATAAAAAGCATAATGACATCATGACTAGAAAATTGCAGCAAGGCAATTATGCATCCTCTAGTGGATAGGGTGATGACAGAAATGAGCATCTGTTTATGGTGCAACACATGACCAATTCTGTGACAAGTGCAGAAGAAAGCAATGATGTGTGGTATGTCAACTCAGGTGCATCAAACCACATGACAAGTCATGCAGAATGGATGCATGATGCAAGAAAAATGGAAAGACTAGGATTTGTGGAGATTGATGATGATACTGCACATCCTATTGTGCAGATTGGTAAAATTCCTTTGTCTATGCATGATGGAAAAAAAGAAATACCTATCTGATGTATTTCATGTTCCGAATATCACCAAGAACCTAGTCCTGTTTGTCAAATGGTTGAGCAGGGCTTGCAGGTCAGATTTTATCCTCATGGATGCTTTGTTGAGGATATGAAAAATAAAGGTCACTTGATAGCAAAAGGGAAGAAGAAGGGTAGGATGTTTACGTTGGATGCGGACATGCCTAAATTGAGTGCAGCAATGTTTGCACATGGGAACTGGTGTAGTTGCAGATATTGATATCTGGCATAAATGCATTGGTCATCTTAATGTACATCGACTTAAATTAATGCAGGCTCAAAATATTGTTGCAGGATTGCCTAAGTTCAAGGTTGTAGAAATGCATAAGGTATGTGAAGCCTGTCAATTTGGAAAACAGGCAAGGAAACCATTTCCTAGACATGTTCAAGAGAGTAAGAGGCCATTGGAATTAATCCACTTTGATGTGTGGACTACTAAAGCTACATCTATTGGAGGCTGTCATTATTTTGTCACTTTTATTGATGACTACAGCAGAAAAGTTTGGGTGTATTTTATGAAAAAGAAAAGTGAAGTGTTTGGGCATTTCAAAGCTTTTAAAGCTATGGTTGAAAAAGAAACAGGCCTGCAAATAAAATGCCTAAGGTCAGATGGAGGGGGAGAGTACCTCTCAAATGAGTTTGCAAGTTTCTTGCAGGAGCATGGCATAAAGTAGCAATATTCTTGCAGTCATACCCACAACAAAATGGACTTGCAGAAAGGAAAAACATGCATATTGGAGAGGTATCTCGTGCCATGCTTAACGAAAAAGACCTGCTAGAATATTATTGGACTGAAGTAGTTGCTACAGCAGTCTACATAATGAACAGGATTCCCACTATAGTAATACATGTCATGATGCCAGAGGAGAGGTATACTGGTAGGAAACCAGATATTTCTCATTTTGGTTGCATTGCCTATGTTCATGTGCTAGATGAGTTGAGATCCAAGTTGGATCCAAAAGCTGAGAAGTGCATCTTTATTGGTTATTCTCTGCAGCAGAAAAGGTATAGATGCTATAACCCTTCTACTCGTAAGCTTACAATGAGTAGAGATGTTGTTTTTGATGAGATGAGCAGCTAGTATAAACTAGTAAATGTGATTGATGATGTAGATGCACAAAATGGTAATGCTGCACAAAATTCACAGCAACAATCACAAAATATTAGTGGACATGTAGTGTCCTCTAGCAGTGGTCCACATACTTTGCGATGGATAGGCAGATTGAGATCAGGAGGATGTCCTGAAAGCAATGCAAATAGTGGTATGCAAGTATCCAGAAAAGGAAAAGAGAAAGTAGATCAGCCCATGGTTGATGTGAATGCAAGTCACTCTTATGTGGATGGTGAATCTAGTGGCTCAGAACAGAGCCTTGATGATGAGTTGGGTATTCCTTTTGTTTTTACACCTGGAGTAAGGAAGAAAAGGGATGTTTTGAGAGCACCTAGTAGTGAGCCTATTTTGTGCAAGTCTACCAGAGCTAGGTACCCTGTGGATAGGCTGAAATATGATGGATTTACAGCCATTCACTATGCCTATATGGTCAAAGTGATACATGAACCAGAACCCACTTCTTTTGAGCAAGCCATGGGAAAAGAAAAATGGGAGAAAGCCGTGGATGCCTTGCAAGCAAATGCTACATGGGAATTGGTGCCTTTGCCTAAAGACAAGAATGCAATTGGTTGCAAGTGGGTTTATAAGGTGAAGCACAATGCAGATGGTTTTGTGAACAGATACAAGGCAAGATTAGTTGTCAAGGGGTATGCACAGATATATGGCATTGATTATGAAGAAACATTCGTCGGTCCGGTTGCAAGGATGGCAATCGTAAGAGCAGTCATTGCTATGGCTGAATCAAAGGGATGGTCTTCACATTAGATGGATGTAAAGAATGCTTTCTTGCATGGTGATTTGCAAGAAGAGGTCTATATGGAGCAGCCACCAGGTTATGTTCATGTTGTTCATCTTGAGTTTGTTTGCAAGTTGAAGAAAGCCTTGTATGGCTTTAAGCAAGCACCCAGAGCATTGTCTGACAAGATAGGACAGTATCTTGTCACTATTGGCTTTCAGATTTCCAAGGTAGATTTCTCACTTTATGTGAGAAAAACAAAGAAAGGCATTATGCTGCTTATCATTTATGTTGATGATTTGATCATCACAGGTGATAGTGATAAAGATATCCTTCATGTGAAAATGCTATTGAAGCAAAAGTTTGAGATGAAGGATTTGGGAGAGCTGTGTTACTTCTTGGGCATTGAGGTGATTAGATCCACAAGTGGGATATGGCTCTTGCAGAGGCAGTATGGATTGGACATGTTGTCCAAATATAGGATGATAGGTTGTAAGCCCATTTCAGTTCCTTTCGAGTAGAATGTGAAGTTGAGCACAGATGCAGGTGAGCTTCTAGAAGACCCTACTATGTACAGATGCATAGTAGGAAGTTTGATTTATATGACTATTACCAGGCCAGATTTGAGCTATGTTGTTGGGTTGGTAAGTCAGTTTATGTAGGCTCCAAGGAAACTGCATTTGGATGTGGCTAGATGCATATTGAGGTATGTGAAGTCCACATTGTAGTATGGACTATTTTATGAGACGGGGGTTCAGATACAGTTGCATGGATACACGATGCTGATTGGGCTGGTAGTATTTTTGATAGACGATCTACCAGTGGATATGTGTTCTCTTTTGGGAGTGCTGTAGTCACTTGAAGCAGCAAGAAACAACCTACAGTTGCCTTATCGAGCAGCCCATGATATCTCACCTTTGTTTGGACCCTTGTCCAATTCTTTCTCTGGTATTTTGGGCCCTGTCACTGTCCAAGCCAAGGGTGCAACATTGGCTGCATGTGAGGTAGCTTGGTTGCATAGGCCAGTTGTCATTTATTGTGACAACATGAGCAATATACACTTGGCAAATAACCCAGTCTATCATGCTAGAACAAAGCACATTGAGGTGCATTATCACTATGTGTGGGAGAAGGTTCTAGTAGGTTTTATTGATCTAGTTTATATCAGCACAGAGGATCAGGTAGCTGACATATTCACAAAGGCATTGGGCGCAGAGAAGCTGCGCAAGTTCAGAGACCTACTTGGTGTGCATGAATTGGGATTGAGCTCGAGGGGGAGTGTTGAGATATCAAGCTCCCCAGGGTGACCATTGTGCATTTATGTCACCGACTTGTTAGTTGCAGATGCGGTTGGTACACCGCCCATGAATAATAGCTAGATGATAGCTATCTTTATGTACTCTAGTTAGTGGCTCAGTTAGTATGCCACCTTAGTTAGATGAGTTTGGTTTGAGACCCACATACAGGGTTCACCTATTCTTTTGTACTTAGAGTTCTTTTGGCTTTCACAACTAAGAAGAGGAAAATTGTTTTTAGCCTCCAACTTTGTGTATATTCCCCCATTGTGTATGTGAGAAAGTGGTAAGTGAGACTCCTTCCTTCTCTCCCACTCTCTTCACACTTCCACCCTCCCCCCTGACTCATATCCATTTCTTTGCTTCCCCTCTTCGCCTCCTTCCTTGGCCACCTTCCAGGTGGGTTCACCCTTTTTTTTCTCTTCCTTCATAGCAATGGGAGTTTTTTGTGCTTGTTGGAGAAAGAAGTTCTAAGTGGTGAGCCAGAGGGGGTCTATGGCAGCACCCTCAAATCCCACAGCCATCAAGGTCCTCCTTTCTGCAACCAACAAGCAATAGGTACAACAAGTAGTTCAGTCCCTATAGGACAAGGTGATTGTGGGTAGAATTGTGGGCCTCACACCCATAAGGCGAGAGGTGCAAGAATGGATCTAGCTGAGCTTAGCACTAGAGGGTGACCACATTCAGGATGTCACCATCTATAAAAGAGGCATCTTCCTCATCTAGCTGAGCTCCCCCGATCGACACTTGTGGAGTAGAGCCCCATCCTCCTTGGCCCGCATTTGGTGTACATCTTTCCTTGGTACCATAGCTTTACAGTGGAGGACATGGACATGACACACCATGTTCCCTGCTTCCTGGTTACGCTCCACTTCCTAGGGCTCCCAAAGGAGTATAGAGCCATCCTCCCCTCCATTGGTCGAGCATTTGGCACCGTGCTCAATTCTCCTCCAGATTCGGTCGTAGCTATGGTAGTAGATGACCAAGTCCCCAGGATCAGGCTAGTTGAGAGCCCAGAGTCCCTCCTAGAGTTAATTCTCCTAGAGACCCTTGAAGGGGGTACACTTCACCAGTGAGTGGAGATTGATAGGTTACCAAGCCAGTGTCTTCGATGCAGAAAGATGGGTCACCTAGCCAGAGATTGCCCCCATGGCCATGGTCAAGCACCTCCCCCCCCCACCCCCGTAGAGCAGGCAGAGTCAATAGGCTAGAGTCTAGCACCCCCTCAGACAAGAGCAGTAGGAGTCTGAGACCCCGTGGGTGACCCCCTTAGAAGGGGATTGGGGGCCCAATTTCAAAAGAGAAAGAAACCAAGCAAACAAGCCTGCAAGTGCCATAGGTAGAGGGCCAGATGGAGAGAGAGAGAGAGAGAGAGAGAGAGAGAGAGACAGGGTTGTCCGAGAGGCACTTGAGGAGTAGTAGCAGTAGCAGCAGCCCTTACATGGAGACCCACCTCCCCCAGCAAAAGGGGCCACTGACCAGGAAGATGATCCTCCTGTGTTGGAGGTTCAGCGTCACCCTTGCATCAGTAGTGAGCCCCAGGAGTCCAGATGTAGCAATGGTAGAAGCCACAGATGTTAGCCCAACAACGACTGAGGAGGAGTGGGACGATCCTGATCAGCAGGGGGGCCTGTGGTGGTCACTCCTATATCCCCTCCTCCCCCTCCCCCTCTAAGTACACCATCCCCCTCTTCCTCTCCACTCCCCCCCCTTCCTAGGTTTCCCCTGCCACCTTCGCCCCCCCTCGCCCCTCCTACTATGATCACTCTCACCACCTACTCCCTCACTCTGCTTCTTCCCTCCTCCCCCCCCCCGTCGTCCCCCTCTCCACCTCCGTAGCAAGTTCTTTAACCTCCCTCCCCTTCCTTGCCTCAACACCCTTGCCAGCAGGCAAGGGTAAGATGAAGTCCCCTTCTGCTTCCTCATTGCAGCATCCAATCCATTCGGGGAGGGAGCTAGAGGGATGGGGCTCGCCCTGTCGGTCAGCAGCTCCCAACCTCCAACATGGGCGTCCCTTGCTACGGGACTTTTGGAGATTAGGATGCTGGAATTATCTGGATATTTCAAACTCTTATCCTTTACCCCACTGGAGGTAACGCTTATGGTCTTGTAGCCTGGGAAGGGGGTTTGATCAGTGTAGTAGGCTCCCAAACACACCCCATTTGGAGATTCCAGTTCGACTCCACAGGGTTGGAGAAATGGTCCCCATAGGTGTTCGTTGCTATTATGGGAGATTATATTTCATGAATGATGGACGAGTGGATGGGACCATAGGGACTGGACCTTTGGCATGCCCATGGTGCGGAGGTGAATTTTCAGCTGTGCTTCATGCAAGAGGAGCCGATGTGTGGTTTGGTGGGAGGAGTTATCAGATTGCTGCTTGTTTGATCAGGGATACTATTGGCCCCTCCTGAAGTGTGCGGAGCTGTTTGGGGTGGAAGCCTCCTTCATGATGAAGTGGATACAGAAGATTGAGATTGAGCCAATATCCACCCTAGTATGTCGATGCATAGACACTGACTACTCGCCCTCCAAACCCTCGACAAAATCACATAAGTCAGTCTTTTTGGAGGAACATGCACCCACCCACAGGAGAGCCTTCTTTTCTGCATCCCCATCCTCATGAGTTGGAACATGCATGGGCTCCATGACCATGCTTGTAGTCAACCGCAATACCTAATACTCTAGTAGGAATCGCAGAGGGCAATGGTAGGGTAGACAGTGGACATCCTTTTGATTCAAGAGCATATGTTCTTAGCATCAGACATTAGGCAGCAACACCACCTTCTCCCAAGGAGAGGTCTGGAGGAGTGGTCCCCTGCAGTAGGACAGAGTGAAGGAATCTACATCTCGGTCTCACAGACTTTGGCTCTAGATGTCTATGGTCAGGGTGAGCTTATCCTAGGAATGGGCAGTTTGGATGGGAGCTAGGACGGGAGAGTCCATGATTGGGATCCTGAACGTGTATTCCCCAACGCGTGCAGACAGCACTGCTCGACCTTTTGGAGGAGGTTATCAGAGTGTCTTCTGAATGTAGACTCCTATATTATTGGGGGGAACTTCAACAACCTAGAGTTTGGGGAAGACAAGTAGGGTGGTGCCTCCTTCTTTGAGATGCCACAGTAGGAGAGCAAAGCACCTAGGAGTAGTTCATTTTCATGATCAGTGGGCAGAGACCCGTGGCGAGAGCCAGATTTCAATAGGATACATGGCAACCTTCTCTTCTCCTTCAGACAGAGGAGACATGATGGACTACTTGAGAGACTAGATCACTTCTACATTAGGGATTGGGAACTGCACAGAGGTGGCTCTACTGAGATTCTGGCAGGTACCACAATGTCAGACCTCTCTCTAGTAGTACTTCACTTAGATCAGCCTCATCGAGGTCTTCCCCAAAAGGGGGTTTGCATTCTAGAGGACCTCCTACAGGACGAGGAGATTCAGCAGGTCATGGCAGGGATTTGGGAGCAGTCAGAGACGACACCGTGCGAGGGTTGGGTTTCATGAGTGGCCGTTGCAATCCAGAGGAGCAGTGAGGAGTTGCAAGCTCATGCCCTTAGGTAGAGGAGAACTCCTCAAGAGCACGAGCGGGCTTTGAGGAGAGACCTCGCCTCCATAGAGCAACTCAAGGAGCAGGACCCAAGTTCTTAGTGGCTTAGCGATAGGTTCGAGAGCACTCACCTTGAGCTTTAGGACACGGAGATTTGGCGGGCTAAGTTCTGCTATCACACTACCCGGGCCCGATAGGTACAACAAGGGGACATGATGACAAAGCAATTTTTTCAGACCACTGGGCCCCGATAGGTACACAATTGCAGCATCTCTGTGATTCATAGGGCATCATGCACACTGACCCATAAGAGATTTTAGACCTAAACAAAGGTTTTTATAGCTAGCTCTTTTAGACTGAGAGGATGATGCCAGTTGGTCTTGTGGCCTGAGTGGTAGTTTGGGATCATGTTTTGATAGTAGTCTCACAGGATCTATGCAACATACTAGAGGAGCCTTTCATGGATGAGGAGTTCTGGGAATCCCTCAAGGCTCTCTTGACCTAGAGGTGTCTTGGAGAGGATAGCTTGACCTTGGACTTGTTTTGGAACTTCTGGGAGATTATTTCCATCCCTTTCTGACTAGCTTGCCAGGAGATATTTGACACGGTCTCCCTCCCTTAGTCCCTGAGCAAGTGGTGGATTTGTTTGATCCCAAAAGGGCAAGATAGGTCAGACACCTGGTAGTGGAGACCGATCACTTTGCTTGACACTGCATACAAGATCCTCGCCAAGGTCTTGAGCTTGTGATTATGACCCCATCTTACTGACATCATCCATGATACACAAACTGGGTTTGTCCATGAGCACAGCATCTTGGACAAATCTTCATATTCTGGGAGGCAATGGATTGGTCCAAGGAGTAGTCACAGCCGCACTGGCCATCCTTCTCTTGGATTTTGAGAAGGCCTATAATAGGGTGGAGTGGTCCTTCCTGGAGGGTACTATGCAAAGATTGGGTTTCTCAGACAGATGGGAGGAGTCTCTGTGCTTTATGTGGGGAGCTCTAGTCAGGTGCTTATTGGAGGACACACGGGCGAGGCCTTTCCTCTCTCTTGCTCGGCGGTCTACCAGGGCTGCCCACTCGCACCCTTCCTCTTCTTGTTCATGGCGGAGGCTTTGGGTTATTACTTGAGGTCACAGGTGGCGGGCCTCATAGGGTTGAGGCTCCCAATCAGGAAGAAGGAGGAGCTGCTAGACTCTTAGTTTGTATATGACACAAACTTGTATGTAGAGGGCACCACAACTAGATTGGAGAGAGTCAGGGGAGCCCTGGCTATTTACTACAAGGCCTTGGGTGCACGGATCAACTGGACAAAGTCCATAGGTTTCTTCATAGGCTATGAGGAGACACACGAGATTCATGAATGGGGAAGTGACTTTGGCTTTAGATGGATACTGCAGGGCCAGATAGCAAGATACCTTGGATGCTAGGTTGATATTGACATTATAGTAGATTGCCCCGGTCCTTGAGAGTGTTCAGCACAAGATTCTCTACTAGAGCTTGGCCAAACTCTCCCTAGCAGGTCATGCCTTGGTGGCAAACCAAGTCCTTCTTGCCACGGCCTAGTATATCGCCTCCTGCTGGTGTTTTCACAGAGGGTGCATTGGGCAGCTCTGATGGTTTGTTCAGAATTTCCTTTGGGTAGCTTCGGATGGCACGAGGAATACTAGAGCCTTGCTCACTTGGTAGGTTGCAGGCATTGAGAGGCTTGGCTATCATTGATTCGGAGATGCAGAGTAGAGCCCTCTTGGGCAAGTTGGTTGTTCATGGCCTCACCTTAGGTGCAGAGCCCTGGAAGCTCCTCATACAATGAGGGCTGCTCACGAACACCCCACGCTCTGGGGGGAAGTGGTAGCTTTCACACAGATGGATCTTCTCAGAGGCCCCCCTCACAAGGAAGGGTTCCCGCTTGATTGAGGAGCTTCATAGGGTCTAGCAGGGGGCCTCCTCCACCCATATGTAGAGAGGAGTTTGAGTGTCAGCCCCCTCTGTGGCATCTAGAGATCTAAGATCAAGTGGGATGCATGCTCAGACAGCAGCCTCACACAGTGGGATAGTGGACCAGTCAGGTATTTTGGCAGATGGAGTAGATTACCCATAGAGGTAGAGGTGAGGTTTGGCACTGTAGTGCATCTACGAGGAGCAGGGAAGTGGATGAGAGAGATTGACCTAGCCATCCTTTAGTCTTGGTGGGAGGGACTTCACGTATGGAGGGACAACAGATGGTTGGGCCAGTTTTCTCGGATTGGTGTCCCCTTGAGGATGATGACGTAGTGAGGCAACACGCACCCCGGTTTTTTTTGTGTAGGACCTGGAGGCTTACTTTAACCACTTACAAAGAGAGACCCTGAGATGGATGGGAGTCTGGATGGGATTCACTACTGGTAGATGATCAAAGTGGTGGGATGTTTGGCAAAGGAGTGGCACATTGACCCTTCCAATATCTCAGAGTAGGATGCCCCCAAATGGCACCTCTGGCTTTGGGGGGGTAGACCCTTAAGGGAGGTCCAGTGGATCTAGGAGAGTGGTTCTCGCCCTCCAGGGGCAGCCTTGTCGAGTAGGTGGATGAGGTGCCCTTCTTTCCCTACACCATACAGATTGGAAGGAGGCTTCAAATGGACTCTTCAATGTGGATCCCCTCGAGGAAGAGGCATTGGGTGGCCTAGAGAGTGCCTCGGGATGTCTATTTTAGGTTTTGGATGTGGTTATGGTCAAGAATGCAAAAAAGGAAGATTTCATACTTCTTCTAGCTGGTTGCCCATAGAGGCCTACCCATTAGACCATGGTTGGAATAGATGCGGGTGGAGGGGCAATGCCATTGTTGCTCTACTGGTTTCCTAGAGATGCGATCCGCACTACCTTTGGAGCAGTCACAGTGTAGCAAAAATATGGATGGGAGACCTCAGGATCATGACCCGTATGTAGAGTCTTTAGAGGGACTAAACCTAGGGGATGGTGGCCTGGTTGGACTGAGGGAGGACATGCGTTCCAAATTGATGAGATCTCCCTAGCTTATTGGACACAGGGTCAGAGCATTCAGAAGATAGCGCTCCATGAGGCAGTCCCTCCAGATAGCCTAGCTCCTCCTTCTCCTCCAGAGGACAACGTTTGGGAGGTGGTAGCCAGTATCACTGCATGGAACATTTGGGTGGCTGATTGTAGTCTCGTGTGATGAAACAACCTCCGAGCTACCTTGGTCGCCATATGGCAGGATGTCATCTACACCTAGAAGCGTGGTACCCCAGGCTTTAGGATGAGTGTCGAGAGGCGTGCTTGATTCTGCAAGGCTTGGGCTGTAGGGTTTTTTTACATCTTCACTCTGTGAGGGATTCACTGGTTGTATAGTCCCCCCACTTGGCTGTTAGCCAGAGATCCCCTAGGTAGTGAGTTGGGTTTCTCTGGAACAGGACAATCTTTTCTTTCAGCCTTTTTCGGCTTTTTTTCCATACTCAGCACCTTCGGGGCTGCTATTTTGTATGAAGTCTTTCAAGCATTAATAGAAGGTTCCTTTCTTTGAAAAAATAAAGAAATAAAAAAATTTGAGGTCTAGCCAATGTCCATAAATCTTTGCCAAAACCAACATTCAATGCAAGATGCACAAACATATACATATGTAAGTGCATATATGTACATGTTTACACAACGACCTGACATATGACCTTAGGATATACCTTTTCCATAGTCAATGTGAGATGCAAAAAGAAGTGAGATTTTCCCTAAGATACATTTTCCCTACCCAATGCGATATGCAGCTCATGATCCCTTAGGATAGGTTGATGCACAAACATATGCATGTCTGCATCCAAATGAAGCACTCTAAAAAATACAAAGTATACATATGCTTGCAAGCCAAGTATGCCTTCTTCTTGTCCACCCTATCTTGAAATTCTGCGCATGTGCATGTGGGTGTCTCCTTGATGGCAACCACATAAGTTGGAGTTTCAACAAAAGGAGTCTCCAAAATCTACACTAAAAATATATCATGCTCCATGGATTTGACAAGACGTTGCTCAACAACACTTGCATGTAGCCCATATGCTCGCTCAATTCTTTGCTTTGCAACCTATGAAATCTTTGACTGGTAATATGGACGACGTCTTTCTTGGTCATCATTGGGTTATGCATGTGTTGTTCTGACATTTATTTGTCAACATCATGTTGCTTAGATTGTTGTTCTTGTTCACCACATCTATTTTGCCCATCTGCCCCTTGTCCTAATGTAGTTGATGTTGTCTCTAGCTTGAACCAGCATTCGTTAGCATGTCCACCTCCATTTGCGTTAACGAAGTCCCCAATTGTACTGGCTATGTGTGAGGTATAGTTTTGAGAAATAGAGTGATGTTGCTATCCACATTCCAAGTGTGTGTGCAGGTAGTATTGCAAAATCACATTCTTTGTGTTGTTGGCCCATATGGATGTTTTTGTGTAGCCAGAAAACAAGGGGCTAGTGTGGGGGATCCGCTCTTTGAAATAATCTTATTTTACTTCATTTTTTTGGTGTCCAGCTTAAACATATTACAAGGCTTCTTGTGTTTATCCTCCTAATTGCCAAAAAACCATCATTGACCATCCTTTCAACAACGAGCCTACCATCTTGGGATGGTCATGATTGAGTCACACTTCTTGAGAAGCATTAGTAGAAGAAGGTCCTCCTAATTGCCAAAAAACCATCATTGACCATCCTTTCAACAACAAGCCTACCATCTTGGGATGGTCATGATTGAGTCACACTTCTTGAGAAGCATTAGTAGAAGAAGGCATACTTTGTGGAGTATTGACTCGATTTGCATTAAGAATAATGCTTCTTGGATGACCTCTTCCTCCCCTTGGTTGTTTCACATACTCATATTCTGGCCTATGGCTATTCCCTTCAGTTGCCTTTTCTAGCCTATGGCTACTCCCTTGTTGCCTTTCTTCTTCTATGCATAGTCTCATTGTCGCCCTCCACTTGTGCCCTTTGATTGTACAAAGGTGTGCCACCTACAACATCTCTAACAATGCGTTGTATCTCTGAGGGGATACCTCCTTTTGGATCGTTTTCCCTTTCTTGAAGGGCACTCAAATTAGGGAACTTTTTGATGTGTCATCCAGACTCATAGCTAAGGTGACACACACTTCGAAGGATATCGCTAAAAATATCAGTACGTGCTGCATCATATAAGGATATCTTGACCTTACCACCCTCATCGGCTTGCCAGCTATGATGTTTTGTCTCTGACATATTCAAACTATCGGCATAGGAATTGTAGTTGGATCTTTAGAAACCTGAATGAAAATTGTTAGTATTAGTGTGATTGCCACATAGAATTGTGAATTGAAAGAAAGTACCAAAATTCAATGCTATGCATACTGCTCTAGCATAGTTTCCCAATGGTTGAAATGAACACCTCATCAACTAAGCCATCTTTCCAGATACCAAATCTCCTTCTTGGTGACATTGCCCTTTTTCCAAAAGTCTTGAATCTTTGAAAGTGCAAGACTTTCCTCATCTTGTGTTTGTGAGAGCCACCATTTTTCACATAATTCTTTGTGCGTGTAGCATACGAAAGAATTCATCATCTGAGTGCTCACTTGAGTCATCACAAACAATGGCCTTCCCCTTATTAAATGGGTTTTTTTTTTCCTGAAAAAACAGTGCTGATTATATTACTTCGAAAAAACAAGATACATAAAAGTCAGTTTTGCAGCTGACGGGGCTGCATTCACAAATTGGACGTAGCCCTAAGTGGAAACAAAAAGCTCTCTCTCATGAGGGATCAGGCGGGTGTGGATAAATAGCCAGAGAGGCGGTGAGTAACGCCACTGAAGGCCCTGAGAAGTATGCTCGAAGAAGAGGCCCTGCGTATCCCAATCTCGGAGGAAGCGTTTCCGCTTCTCTCGGCCAACCCGGGAATCCCCTTGGATCTGGTCCCATTGGCCTCTGAGCATGTGGTTATATAATCTCGCTCCAGGTGTCGGCCATGACTTGGGCAGTCGAAAGAGACACCGAGAATCTGCGCATAGCACGAAGTCCAAATGTGCCATCCGACGATGCTGCTAATAATCTCCTAGACTGGCTGCCTCACCTGAGATCCTGTGTCCGCCTCTGCAAGGTGCTGCGGGATGCCCTCAAGCGGCCCCCAAGTCCCCTGTGTGATAAGGAACATAGGGTCCTGCGGGCCTGCCTAGAACAACTGATGATAGCCAGGTGTGGTGTGCACCAGCAGAACGTGCCCCAGGTGATCAAACCTAACTCCGGAGCTACGCGAGTAAGGATCCCGAAGGCCCACCTCCACACGTCCTGGGCACGAGTGCAGCTCCACAGGCAGTGCTTCGGTGACTCCTCGTCCTCATGACAAATCTGACAGAGTCCATCCTGACCTATCTGCCGCAACCAGCTCCCCACTGGAAGACCCTTGTGGGCGAGTAGCCAAAGGAAGTAGGAAATCTTCTGCGGCCGCCAGCTCTCCCACAAGGCCTTCTAGAAGGCCTGCAAAAATAGCCTGGAAATACCCTGAGAATACCAACTGGGCCACTGGGTGGGCGGTCGGCTCTGCATCCTCCCGAGAACTCTCCTGCCCAGTTTCGTGCTGTAAGCGAAGAAAGGGGTCGGCCCCTAGCCTGCCACAACCTCTGGCCATCTCCACTCACCTGGGTCCCAATCAAGCTCTAACAGGGCCCAATTGGGATACTTTCTAATTATTCCCATGGAATTTTAAGTGTTGAACTAGATGCATTACACAGATGGATTATGCTCAAGTGCTCTTTACATGGTCAGACTTTTACTGTGATTTCAATGTATGCCCCTAGTAGTATATAAGACAAAAAGGTTAGTTGGGAATCTTTACTTCATGCAGGCAACAAGTGTTTTATGGTGGGTGACTTCAACATGGTGGAGAACTCCACTGACAGATGGCTTGGAAAAGGTATTGTAATCAGAGGTAGTGAACTCATTGTATGGGAGAATATGAAAGAAGCCCTAAGCCTTGTGGACATGGGGATGAAAGGTTCTTTTACTTGGTCCAACAGTCAAGTTGGTGTCAACAAAAGAGAGGCTAGATTGGATAGGCTCTATGCTTCTCAAGAGCTAGTAAGTCATTCTAGTTTTCTTCAGACTCAGGTCTTAGACTTAGGTCTTCTCTTCTCTTTTTGTCTCTGACCACAAGCCTGTGCTCCTCAAATGTGACTTTGGCCTAGGACAAAAGACCACCTCCTAGTTTAAGGATAACCCTAAACTCTTTGACCTTAAAAGTGTCCAGGAAGGGATAAAAACAATCTGGTTGATGGCCTTCTCTGAGACTATCTCAACCATTGAATTCTGGTGTACAATTGTTGAACACACCCAAAGGTTACCCAAAAAAGAAAGAAAAGACAAAGCAAAAATAAGGGCCAAGAGAATGGACACTATTCAAGACAAGATAGTCTCTTTGGAAAGCTTAGCCAGACATGGGGACTTACATGCCCAGGCTGATTTGGTTGGGAAAAGAATTGAACTCAGGGTACAAGAACATATTTTACTTAATGATACCAAAATATACTTTAGAGATTGGTGGACTGGCAAAGCTGAGAGACAACCAAGGAATACTTCAAGCTTATTAGAAGAAAAAGTTCTAAGGAATAGATTCCCCTCCTTAGAAAAGATGACAATTCTCTTGCCTCCTCTCTTGAGGAGAATATTTATCTCATTCATCTCCACTTTCAAAACTTGTTATCCTCCACTATACAAGTTGATGCTGATGTGAGTAATGCCAAGGAACTCTGTAAGCTTGCTAGAAAGAACACTATACTCAGCTTTGGTAACAAATACCTTGAAAAACCTCTTTTTGTTGATGAACTTTATGAGGCTATCAAGGTAATGGCAGATGGCAAAACACTAGGAGAGGATGGGCTGCCTATTGAATTCTATGTTGGTGGTCCTTATCTCCTTTTATGGCAAGAGAGTGTTAGCAGTGGGAATGTGCCTACTCATATCAATGGGGGAGTTATCAAACTAATTCCTAAGGAGGGGGATAAGGAGGAGTTAAGAAATTGGAGGCCACTCACCATGCTTAATTGCAATTACAAGATTTTTGCCAAAGCCCTTGCTTTGAGAGTCAAAAATAGAATGGCTAAGTGGATACTAGTAACTACCAGAATAGAAGGGATTCATAAAGGGCAAACATTTATTGGAAGCCATCATTAATATTTGGGAGGGCCATGAATATGCTAGGGAATCAAGTCAGGATATCTGCTCTGTGAAGGTTGATTTTGATAAAGCATATGATAGATTGGAGTGGGACTTTATCATTCAGAAGCTTTCTGATATGGGTCTTGGCCCCTTGTTCATCTCCTATATTAAACTTCTTCTCACCAATGCCTTAGCCAAGGTCTGTGTCAATGGTGTCATGAGTCAACCCTTTTTCCTTAAAAGATCTATAAGCCACGGTTGTCTTATTGCTCCCTTACTCTTTGCAATTGCTACAGACTCTCTAGGTTGGCTTCTTCAACATCAAAGCCAAGATGGAAATGTAAAAGACATTGAGTTACCTTCTGGCAAACACCTTATATGCCAATAGTTTGCTAATGACACAAATTTAACCCTCAGGAATAAGGCTCAGGATATAAAGCTTCTGGATCCAGAATCAATCATTCCAAAACTGGGATGCAAACTCTCAAAGGTGATGAGCAGATTGTCTTGGAGGAAATGGGTTGCCATAGAATCAAACATGGTATTGTGTTCAGATTATTGGGTATCCCTGTGGGCTTTGACATCTCCCTCAAGTAGAGATGGGACTGGTTTTTGAACAAATTTCAAAACAAGATTGAGAAATGGAGAGGTTTCTAGGCCAGTCTAGTTGGGAGGAGAATGGTTCTCAACCATTGCATCTACCCAATTGTCATTTTCTACCTCACCTCTTGGTCCCCTTCTAGAACAAGACTTGACAGGTTCATTAGAATTTGCAGGTCCTTCCTTTGGTGGGGCAAGATAGCCAAGGTCAGATGGGATTTTTGTATCAAACCCAAGTAGGAAGGAGGCCTAGGGGTGGTTGATATAGAATAGGCTTCTTTGAAGTTAGCCTCAACTTGGATAATTAAAGCAAATCTCCATCCTCAAGAGGACTGGGCTCAACTCCTACCTAGGAATGTAAGCTCTTTAAGACCTTTGAGAGCTCCCAAGTGGAAAAACTATCCCATGCTATCATGGATCTATAATTCTAAACCTTGCAAAGCCAAAGGCAGTCAGCTTTGGTAATCTCTATGGACAGCCTTTGAAGGAATTAAAAGCCTAATTTTCTTCTCTAGCAAAGGGGCTTTTATGTCACTAGACTCAATATGGGTCTCTATTATATTTTAAGGAGCTATCTGATGGAGAGTTTGATATGGCTTCTAAGCTCTTCAAGAAAGGACTGTAGTGTTGGGGTCAGCTATGGAGCAGAGTTGAGTTCAGATGGAAAACTTAGATTTAGATTAGGAGGAAGTTCATATTAAATAATCAGAACTAGACTTTGATCCATGAACAGAATTCACCTCTGGGAGGATAATTAGCAATGAAAAGGTGGAACTTTTTTGGTCTACAGGAGAGAGCTTGGTTGGGTTGAGAGTACTTGCTTCTTCCCTATTCCTACCCCAGCCAAGGATATAGGGGATCTTTTCATTGTCCTTAACACTAGATGGAAATTGCAGGATTCTACGGACAAATGGAAATTCAGATTCTGTTGCATTTGGTCAAGCTCAATCCCTGATAAAATGTTTGCCCTGCTTTGGCTAATAATGCACAAAGCTATTTGGACCAATAGCAAAGGACTGAGAATTGGAAAGGGAAATGGCAAGTGCATGAGATGTCCTTCTTTAGATGAAGATGTCTTCCACCTCTTTGTTGCCTGTCCTACTGCTAGAAAGGTTTGGAAAATAGTAAAATATGAAACAAGAGAGCCCATTAATTATGGAAAGCTATTTTGTTAGGGGACTCTTCAAAGACAAAGCAAGACATATGGGCACCCATCAGAGCACATGCATTGTGGTTTATTTGGATAGCTGGAAACAATTTTCAATTTAACCAACTTGATTTGCATGCTGATATACTTTTTCTCAATTGGATGCACACAACCAAAGGAAAATTGTAGAGCTGATAACTCAGTTCAGATCTGATGCTGCCCTATTTAATGTTGATCTTCAAGACCATGTACAAAGATGCTTTGGGATGGACAACACTACCCCCTTTAAAATCCCTACTGAATTTACTTGTTTTCTTAAGCATATCCGACCTCCAACTGTGAAGAAGGAATCCGACCTCCAACTGTGAAGAAGGAATCAGTTTCAGATCTGATGCTGCCCTATTTAATGTTGATCTTCAAGACCATGTACAAAGATGCTTTGGGATGGACAACACTACCCCCTTTAAAATCCCTACTGAATTTACTTGTTTTCTTAAGCATATCCGACCTCCAACTATGAAGAAGGAATCAGTTTCACCAGTGAAGCTCATGCTGTTGCCTCTGATGACTTTGATAATACTGGTGTCTCATCTGATTCCAGATACTCTGACTACTTTACAGATGATGGTACAGATGATAGAGAAGTAACCCTCTTTTAAATCTACTACTGTGACAAACTTAGAAGTTTCCAAGTTCTTGAGTTTGTATCAGAATTGTTTTGCTGATGTAACTTGTCCCCATGGGGGATGGCTTTTCTACTCTAAAGACTATGTATTGATCATATCTTTGGATATACTATATTACAAACTTTTTCCTACCCAAAAGATAATAATTTCTCCAAGAATGGTGGATTGGGAGAGGAAATGAGGGATGGAATGAGAGGAGAAATGAAATGGGATAGGAGAGGAGAAATTGGATGGAATAAGAAGGAGAAGTGGTGAGCGATTAAATGGGGGAGGAATACGAGAGGTTGATCGTATACAAGAGGAATTGTGTGGGAGGGAGAAAAAGGTTATGGGGGATGGATTAAGGGAGTTGGGGTGTTGTAGAAGAGGGATCACAAGAGTGGAAGGGAGAGACTAAAAAGCTAAAGAAAAGCAATGTGAAATTCAAAAAAAGTCCATTAGCATTCAAATAAGCATTGGTATAAGTGTCAAAAAAAGCATCAAGAATTGAAAGTCTTGATGTTTATGGTGACACTTATTCCAATGTGATTTATTTTTCTTTTAATTTAAAATCATTGATGCTTTCACTACTTTAATTGATGCTTTAATTCCAATGTGATTTATTTTTCTTTTAATTTAAAATCATTGAAGCTTTCTGTACTTTAATTGATGCTTTAATTCCAATGTGATTTATTTTTCTTTTAATTTAAAATCATTGATGCTTTCACTACTCTAATTAGAGGGGCAAGGGAAACTAATGCTCATGATCTTTCCACAATCTCAGTCCTTATAGATTCCATTGATTTGCATACCCATTGCCCAACTCAAGCATCCTTATCCATTCCATATGCCCAAATGAGTGGAAAATGAGGAGACCAAAATTTCTGAAAGAAGGTATGTCCAAGTGTACCTCATCGTTTCAACCTCCTATATAGCATATCCCAGGTTTGATGCAATACCATGTTGACATACGTGGGATGCAACAAAGCACGAACCAAAAAAGAAAGATGCACCTCCTAACTGGCCCAAAATTCATAGATACTCCAAGATGAACTAGACAATCCATGATAGATTCATAATATCCTTGGAGAAACATACATCACAAATGAGAGGCAGCCCCATGATCCAACCCTCAAGGATAGTGCCACATACAGTGAAGCACTAGCAATAATCCTAGAAGTGCCCCTAACAATTGATCAACATCTACCCATGCTCAGTATCAATCGGAATGAAATGATAAATGCTCAAACTACAAGTTGCCTTTTCCAACATGCCATGTCACTTGAAGTGATATAGTATGTTTATTTCAAAAAATGATTGATAATGTCTTTTTAGATTCTGAACAAAATGTCTATGGAGCCAAGGCACTACAAGAAATCAATCCATAGCAAGATTACCAACTAAGATACCAACAACACCATTACCATGACCAATGGATAAAGGAAATAGCAACACAACTCTGACTTCATGATCAATCATAACTCAAGGATGGGTAATCAAATTGGTCCAGGGGAGTTTTTAACCCTATGGCAACAACAAAGATCAACATCTGAGAGCATTCATATTTGTGCATTGAGGAGCAAAAAAGTTTTGCCTATGATACCTTGAGATGGAAAGGAGGTTTGATGGATCTAATAGGGTAAGGATAGTCAAAATGCTCTCTAGAAAAGATCTGATCATACTTCCAGAATTATGATCTAAGGAGAGAAAGAATAAAATCTACACTCTTGAGTAAGAGAGAGAAACCCTTTCAAGAAAAAGAAGTCTTTATAAGAGACAGAAATGTGTTGGTGACTTTAGATTAAAGTGCATGCAAGAATTACGTGAACAAATAGAAAAGAGATGACCAGAGGCTTTTTGAGAAGATGGAAACCTTTATTGCTTCACACAAAATGAAAGAAACTCATCAAAAAAGACCTAATCACCTCCATGCATCCCTACAGGGCTTGTTGTGGAGGTTTACAAGAATTATGACTATCTTCAAAGCCTTAGAGGCTTGATGCACGACCCATAGATTATGTGACTACAGAGACCATGCAAGCTCACAAAGGTCTCTTAAGCTCTCAAATTCTTACTTGCACATAGCAATAGCAACAAGTGAAAATCCACTTTATATATAGACTCCATGAACATGCCTGATGACCAAGACATCCACCACCGTGTTCTTCAAGATGACCTATCAGCTCATGTTGCCAACACCATAGCCAGCCAACTGAGATGCAGGAGACTCACCTTCTAGATGTAGCCAAGAGATGTTGGCCTCGACTCTCATGGACACAATCCTTGACAAAAGGTAAGGAAGAAGAAGCCGCTCCAAATAACTGCCAGAGGAGAAACACGTAGAGATGCCCATGCAATGAAGCCATGTGTTGTTTATTAACCTAAAACCCACAAGGTTTACCACTAACTTGTTTTTCTAATACCCTCCCATAAATTGAGCGGGAAATAAAATTGACTTTGATTGCAAACCAAAATTGTTGCCATCCTAATCAAGAACCCTGCCTATATCAAAAAGCATAGTCCTCACCTAAATCAATTATGCATGGTTCATCTTCTACTACCAGTCTGACAATATTACCATCTCCATTGATTATGCAAGCTTCGGAGCTACTTGCACCAATCCTATCGTCATCAAATTTTTTCTTGTAGCAAATTTTCTCTTCGTGACCTTCACGATCATAGTAGATGCAGACGGGGACGACTAGCTTCCCATTATCTTTGGTCTTGCATTTGCCTTTAACTGCAAAGGCTTTCTTTGGTGTACCTGTAGAACGTAGGTTGACCCTCCTTTCTTCGCTCAAGAGAATAGCAACAACATCATGAAAGTTGAGTTCATCAAAATTCATACATAGTACAATTACAATTTCGTTATACCTTGTTGGAAGACTAGTGAAGAGGATAGCTTTAGCATCGTCATCATCGACTTTTACTCCCAAAGCTTGAAGTTTCTTAGCAACTAATTGCATGCAGTTTAAGTGAGTCGCCAGACTATCTCCTTCACCCATTTGAAGAGCAAAGAGCTCTTGTTTGAGAATTATTTTTGAATTCTTGACCCTTGAACCAAAGAGAGTCTCGAACATGCTCTAGTTCTACATAGCTATCTTCGAGATATCAATATGATGGAAAAACTCCACTCCAAGTGCTTGATCCAGGAGTCCTAGCCCTTTCTCATTCTTCAGATCCCATGCTTGCATCTTCTCTGGCCCTTGATTATTTGCAGGCTTTTTCTCTGCTCCAAAAACTACATCCCAAAGACCTTTTTCCATAATAAGAAGTCGAACAAACAACTGCTAGGAAGGAAAATTCCTTCCATTGAATTTTACAACCGAGACCTCAGCTAAACCTAACTTCATGCCTTTGGAATAAGTATCCATGGCTTGAAATTACTCAACAAGCTGACCACACACAACTGCTAAAATGCCGAGACGTAAAAGTCTCTTCCTGAGATTCTTTTGAATGGTTTAGGAAATGTGACAAGCTCAAACCTAGGAGACCTTCGCACTCTTTCAAGACTCCGATTCCTCAAGAGCATCTAGACAACTCGACCACAAACCCTATAGACTTTGCTTTGATAGCACTTGTTGGTGACTCCAGATTAAAATGCATGCACGAATTACGTGAACAAACTGAAAAGAGATGGCCATAGAACTTTTGAGAAGATAGAAACCTTTATTGTTTCACACAAAATGAAAGAAACTCACCACAAAAGACCTAATGACCTCCATGCATCCCTCTATGGGGCTTGTTGTGGAGGTTTACAAGAGTTATGATTATCTTTAATGCCTCAGAGGCTTGATGCATGACCCACAAATCATGTGACTACAGAGACCATGCAAGCTCACAAAGAGTTGTCTTGCTCTCAGATTCTTACGTGCACACAGCAACAGCAACAAGCAAAAAATTTCTCGATATATAGACTCCATGAATCGCCTTGATGACCAAGACATCCATCACCATGTTCTTCGAGATGACCTATCAGCCCACGTCACCAGCACCATAGCCAGCCAACCGAGATGCAAGAGAGTCACCTTCTAGCTGCAGCCAAGAGACTTTGGCCCTAACTCTCATGGAGACAATCCTTGAGAATAGGGAAGAAGAAGTCGCTCCAAATAACCGCCAGAGGAGAAACACATAGAGATGGCCATGCAATGAAGCCACGTATTGTTTATTACCCTAAAACCCATGAGGTTTACCACTAACTTGATTTTCCGACACAAGGGAGAGAAATCATCACAAGAGAGAGAAGTCCTCAAAAGAGAGAGAGGTCCTTACAAGAGAGAAATCCTTCTGAGAGAGAGAATTCCTTACAAGAGAGGGAAGTGCTTAGGATAGAGAATCTCACAAGAGACAGAAGTCCTTTACAAGAAAGAGGAATCCTTATAAGAGAGAGAATGTCCTTACACTTTTGTGTTAGAAAGAGAAAGTACTTACACTTTGTAAAAGGATGGAAACTTAGGAACATGTATGAATATCTTTTAGTGCAAAGGAGCTCACACTCTTTGGGGTTCAGTGTTTGGTTCACTTTGTGTTCATGTGCTTGATCTCCTGGCATCCATGTTCCCTTACACTATTAATGAAAACAATCTCCTGGCAGCCATCTTCCATTAAACTATCAATATGTTCTAGCATGCTCTCACCCTTGCAATCCATAATCTTCAATCCCTCCTCCTCCTCCCTCCTCCTTGCTCATCCTGTCCTCCTCCTCCCTTCCTCCTCCTTCCTCCCTCCTCCTCCTCCTTCCTCGTCTCTCCTCCTCCCTTCTCCTTACCTTTGGCCACTCCTACTAAACCCTTAACCCTATGAATCCATTAAAGGAGACTAGCTCTCCACTTCTCAACCTAACTCATTCTAAACTCAATAACCCTTTCTCAACCTTGAACACTCTTAGTTAGATTCCTCAAACTTACCTCCTTCTGAAACATGCAACCCTTCTAAAATGCTTCATTCCCAATGGAGGTGAGAACCTCCATCAACCTTTATGATGAACACTCTCATTGAATACAACCCAAGGATGTGTGCTCCATTTTTGAACATCGATGCTACAATGATAAATGACATAACTGTAGGTGACCAACACCCTTGCAATTGGAAATGAGAGAAAAAGTGACAATAGTTGGGGCTAATATTGGGCATGCGAAATGGCCCATAAAGAATTGAGCAAATTGTTTGTATTTTGTGCTATGTAATGATGACCAACACAAATCTCTACTATTTAGCACAATTATCTCTCTTGAACCAAAGCACAATAATCTATACTACCAGGCCACTTGCATTAGCGATGCCATCAACTGAAGGTTGGCTCCCACCACCTAACATAGACCCTTACAATGTACTATATAGCACATCTAGTGTACGCATAGACATGTAATGTGCTAATGCAACATATGGTGTGATATATATCACATTCAGTGTGATATATATCACATTCAGTGTGATACATGCAATATGCTATACATGCACAATGTAGTACAAAGCACGTAGATTAGATATATATAGCACATACAGTGGGAAATAAACATGTATATTGTGCCACAATTATTGTGCTTATATAGTGTGCTATATAGCATATTTTTTGTACTACATAGCATGTTTTGAGTGCTACATAGCACATATAGCTATATAGCACATACCATGTCATACAGTTAATGCATTGTGTGCATAATGTACCACATAGCACATACAATGGTCCAAATAGCATACATTATAACTGATAGCACCTACAATGTGCTATGTAGCATATATGGTGTGCTCATGGCACATACAATGTGCTACATGCAATGTGTTATATGCATAATGTATACATAGCTCAAAGAATGTGTTGTATAGTAGGTATATAGTATGCTCTATAGCATATATAGTGTGCCACATTTATTGCACTGCTATATAGCATATCTCGTGTGCTATATAGCACACACAATGGGCATACATGTGCCACAGATTTTTTGTGCTTATAAAGGGTGCTATATACCATGTTCCATGTGCTATCTAGCACATGTAGTGGGCTACATATACATAGCACATACAATGTCATACAATATCATACAATATATACATAATGTACTACATTCAATGTGTGCATAATTTGATGTGCTACATTCAACGTGCTATATAATGTGTTATATAGCACATACAATGTGGTACATGCAAGGTGCTATATGCATAATGTGCTATATTCAATGTGCTATCTACAACTACATAGCACATACAATGAGCCATAATAATGTTGACCTGAACAAGTAAGATAAAAAGAAAAGACAAAGCTATCTCAGTCAAAGACATGCTAATCAATGGCCTATCATCAATGTTAATGGATTATTCAACCAAGTTCCTTAGACACTTCATATGCAGATGGTAGGGGGATCTTTCCCTCCTATCAAACTCATTGTGTATGTAGTAGATTTTGAAAAGAATGATTCAATTAAAGGAAAAATTAAAATTTAGTCCATGCATTGGCATGCTTATCAATGTACAATTATTGTTCAGAGATCTCCCTATCTTGCTCTTAAACATGCTTGGCCCATGAGTTTTACAAAATAATAAGCTTAGGTGACTAACTCTTGAGACCTTTAGGACTACTCTATTTCAAAGCCTAGTCTAGCCTATAGAAGAGCTATACAAATAATTTTCATAATTGAATCTACCATACATATACATATACTAAGAAGAAAAATTCAAATTCATGATTTGAAAAAATCGAGAAAATAGCTCAAATGATTCGAATCTTAGAAAAAATCAGTTTAAAAAATGGTGACACGTCACGTTTTTTATATAAATTGCCACATCATCCCCACATATTCGTACGATTAACTTTTATTCGTATGAATAGGTATTCATATGAATATACTTGTATTAGGATGAATACGTTCCTAGGTTTTTGCATATAACCTCAATGTTTGCCTATGTCTCTTATCTCATGCTTGGTTCCCCAGCCGAGCATAAGAGATCAAAAAAGGAAAAGAAGAAGAAAGGTCCTCAAGGTTGTGAAAGCAATCTAGAAGGTCTGAAATAAGATGGATTTTTTGTTAGGGAGCTTTAGGATCTCATTTTGAGTTCCTAAGATCCCTTGTGAGGATTTTGGTTTTGGTCTTTTTTCTTTTGTTTGTGGGAGTTCTAGGTTTGCTTTATTGAGTTCCTTTGATCTCTTGTGATAAAAATATTTTAGATATTTATGTGTTAGAAATTCGTTTGTGGGAGTTCTAGGATCTCCTTGTTGAGTTCCTTAGATCTCTTATGAGATAAATTTATTTGTGAGAGTTTGAGGAGCTCCTTGTTGAGTTCCTTAGATCTCTTGTGAGAAATATGCTTGTTTTTGTGTCTATGAAATTTGTTTGTGAGAGTTCTAAGATCTCCTTGTTGAGTTTCTTAGATCCCATGTGAATATTTGTTTGTGGGAGTTCTAAGATCTCCTTGTTGAATTTCTTAGATCTCATGTGAATAGATTTTTGTACGTGGGAGTTCTAGGATCTCCTTGGTGAGTTTCTTAGATCTTTTGTGATAAATGGGCTTGTTTTTGTGTCTATGAAATTTGTTTGTGGGAGTTCTAGGATCTCCTTGTTGAGTTCCTTAGATCTCTTGTGAGAAATGGGCTTGTTTTCGTGTCTATGAAATTATGAAATTTGTTTGTGGGAGTTCTAGGATCTCCTTGTTGAGTTCCTTAGATCTCTTTTGAGAATTTTTGTATGTGGGAGTTCTAGGATCTCCTCATTGAGTTCCCTAGATCTCATGTGAGAAATATGATTTTATTTTGTGTTTGTATTCTCACACTTTCTTTGAATGAATATGTAATATTCTTTCAATAAAATGTGAAAGAATACAAAGAGTTTTAAAGTGTACGAATTGAAAGTTTTAAAAATTATTAGAAGAGTTTTCTCATTCTTACACTTTCTTTTGAATGAATATTTAATATTCTTTCAATAGAATGTGAATTATATTAAAAGAGCGTGATTGAATGACAATAAATATATTGCATGCTTAAACGTGTTTTTCAAAGGATATGTGTCATTTTTTATAAAATGTGTATTGCAATATGTTTCTATTGTATACTCAAATTAGTTTTTTTACATTTTGTTTTTGGCAACTTCAAAAGCATGGTGCGTGGCAAGATTTGGCCTGAGTTTCTTTCTTGCAGTGTAAATATTGTGGACACAAGTTCACATGTGGTTCTACTTGCATCAAGCAACATTTTCTCGAAATAGGCAATGACGTTGGAGCTTGCACATGCACTCCGTCTAATGTTCTTCTGTTATGCAAATCATATTTGGAGAAAGTGATGAAAGTGATTAATCCGACCCTAATAAGAAATTGTGTAAATCAACAAGATATGAGCACTGAGGTTGATGAGATGGTTGAAGGAGAAGCATCAATAAATGCGAGGAGTGTATCCATACATGAAGGTGATGTAGATATGCTAGCAAGCGGGTCACATGTGAGTTTTGATGCGACTAATGTCTGTTAGGTAAAGAAGAGAAAAAAGGGAGAACAATCTTCTATAGAGGATGGATTTCTTCGACAAGTGCATGAAGAGCACTTAAGATGGACAGAAGCATTTGTTAAAAATGGTATACCATTCAATGTCATGAGAGATGACATGTTTTGTAATGCCTTGAAATCATGTGCTAGACGAGGATTTATTTTACCAGATTATAATAAAATGCATACGGATCATCTTGATAGAGTCAAACAAACTGTGGCAGATTGCTTGAAAAAAAAGATATTGGACTTTATTCCCACATATGGGTGCACTCTTGCGTTTGATATATGGACTAGCCAAGCAGGCCAGACCCTTGATAAATGTAATGTGCATTACTCCCAAGGGAACTATGTTTTTGGAGAGTATTGATATGTCTCTAAAAGAAAAAACTTCGGCATATATTGTAAAAATATATGAAAGAGCAATTTGCAAAGTTGGTGGTAGTGAGAATGTTATTGCATTAGTAACAGATAATGCATTGAATTACAAGACTGCAGGTGAGATGGTCATGGCAAAGTATCCCACTCTGACATGGGTGCCATGTGGCACTCATACTCTCAACTTATTGTTGAAGGATATTGGACAATTGCCATTTGTGAAACCAGTATTGCAAGATGCTAACGCCGTAGCGAGTTTTATAAAGAATCATCAATCCTTGCATGCAGTATTCAGAGAGCACTCTGTGAAGCAACTCAGGCAATTTTGTCAAACTAGATTTGCCACTTCCTTTCTAGTTCTTGCTAGATTGTTGGAAGTGCGTCAAGCTTTAGTCAAGACTGTTGTTGATAGATGATGGGCGAATTGGCTAGAGAAAAAGATGCAGTACACAATACCAGGCTCTAAATGTGTACATCTTGTACAATCATCTCTATTTTGGAAAAATGTGGAAAGAATAAAAGAAGGTGTAGAGCCATTTGTAACAGTATTGAGGATGGTTGATGCTCATGCCTTTGTTATTGGTAAAGTATATTGGAAGATGTGAGAAGCAATATGACAAGTTAAAGAATTTGTGCGCTTTGCCCCTAGGGAGAAGCAACAAGTGGTATATTTGGCCAATAAGAGATGGAAGCAAATGCACACCCCTTTGCATGGAGCTGTGTTTACAATACATCCACAATATCAAATGCATGCTCAATCACAGAATCCTGAAGTCATAAGTAACTTTCAGGAGGTTTGTAAAAACTTACTTCCGGGAGATCAAGGAAAACTAGCCTACCAGCAACAATGAGTGAGGTATACGAATCACGAAGGCTCTTTTGGAGATCCTTGGAATCTTGATGCTATAAAGACAAGTATTGCACCTACTTGGTGGAAGGAATATGGTGGAGAGGCATTGGAGTTGCAGCATGTTGCAACTCGTGTGCTCTCTGTTGCTGCATCATTGGGTGCATGTAAGCGAAATTGGAGTGCATATGATTTTATTCATTCTAAGAGACGCAATCGCTTAAAGCCATCAAGAGCTACAGATTTGGTATTTTGCTTTGGAAATCTATGATTGTTGAAAGGATTTAATGTTGCAACTAGGGCAGCAAGTGAAGCCACTGTAATGAGAATTACTGGACAACGATTGACTACAGAATTAGTTACTGAGGGTGCATTTAGCAAAGAGGAAGATGTGAGCTTGAGCTACTCAGTGACAACAGCAAAGTCGAAGAGATAGACGATATTGTACTTATGTTGAATGCAATATAGAGTGATAGAAGAATATGATAGGTGATAGAAGCAGTGGATGAAGCTCTAATTATATCAGATATAATGTTGTATGCGAGGGGATGGATGGGAGAATATGTCAAGTGATGGAAGACCGCATATGCTCGTATCCATCTCATCTCCTTTTGTACTTGAAAGCTAGAATCTTGTGGGCTACAAGTCATGTGTTATAATTATTGAGATTGTGGATGATTTTGGTATACATAATAGTTAGAGACAACATTGTGACTTGCAAATACTTTCAAGGCAACATCAGAAAGTTGGAAAGAATAATTGAATATGCGCAATCGAAGTTTATATTTTCAAGTCTCAAGGGTTGATCTAGCTATTATGTGCACTAATTCACGTCGATATATTTTAATATTTCTGCATTAACTTTACAAGTCCACTTGATTCATAGAAAACCACTTAAATCACTTATACCACTTAGTTCACTTAGATCACTTTAATCACTTAGTCCACTTAAATCACTTAAGTCACTTAAATCACCTAGTCCACTTAGATCACTTATACCACTTAAATCGCTTAGTCCACTTAAATCGCTTATACCACTTAATTCACTTAGATCACTTAAATCACTTAGTCCACTTAAATCACTTAAGTTACTTAAATCACCTAGTCCACTTAAATCACTTATATCACTTAAATCACTTAGTCCACTTAAATCACTTATACCACTTAATTCATTTAGATCACTTAAATCACTTAGTCCACTTAAATCACCTAAATCACTTAAATCACTTAAATCACTTATATCACTTAGTTCACTTAAATCACTTTAATCACTCAGTCCACTTAAATCACTTAAGTCAGTTAAGTTACTTATATTACTTAGTCCACTTAAATCGCCTAGTTTACTTAAGTCACTTAGTCCACTTAAATCACTTAGTCCGCTTAAATCACTTAAGTTACTTATATTACTTAGTCCACTTGAATCACTTAACTCACTTATATCACTTAAACCATCATTGCAAAAGAAGAGTATTATAAAGTTATATATGAAGTTTACAATGTACATAATTATGCAGTAGGATCCACATCTATCATTCCCTGAGTGCTTGGTCCTACACCCTGCGAATCTATATTAGTGAGGTCCTCAAAATCAAAAATATCGGTATCCTTAGCTGCATCCAAATCTCCAAAGGACTGTCTATAGCATGCAAGCTCAGACTCCAACGTCTATACACGTGCTTGTAGGTCCTAGATCTCTTTGGCTTGTGATGCAACGTGATCTTGTAACTCCTCAGCAAAGCAGTAACACCTTGTTGACGGAGAGGTATGGCAGATGTGGCCAAGTCAACAAGATCACTGTGTCCCTGGGGAGTTAGCATATGAGGTCTCTGAGACACGGACTCTCTATTCTCTATCCTTGCTCGCTTGCACTCTATAGGACATCCCTTTCCTGTTCTTGACAAGTGATGCTTGTCATTCCAATCCACGCATCGATGCAAGACATCGTAGACATACACTTGTTGAATGAAATACATGGGTATTTACTGCTGGTTGTTGGGGATGCTTCCTTCCACCTCTATGAATCGTTGGAGAAGGATGTGGGCTAGGGTTTTGTGCCACAAGTTTGACAACTTGGGCTATGCATATTTATTCCTAGCACTTCCTGAACGAAGAAACAAGGTGTTTCTTACGAACTCTGATGGACATAGTCTCTATACTTGTCGAAGAGAGACTGGGTCGCCTTGCATGGTATTGTCATCCACTAGACCAGCAGCGAAAATACCTAGCCCCTCTCTGTCCAGCATCTCTCTTTGCGCTTATAAGATAGCCTGAGCCTCGGCGTGATTTAGCTGGTTTGCTAAATCAACCTCTTGAGGCACAAAAGCACCTTGTGGGCCCTCTTGGATTGGAGGTTGCTCTAGTTGGGGCGGATCCAGTGGGAGAATGTTCTCTAAGTTCTCTCCCTCCATGCTCATACTTAGCCTAAAAAATGAGAAGACAGAATTAATTTGTAACCACAAATAATATCAAATATTTAAACAATATTAAACAATTATACAATATTAAACCTATACAAACAATATTTAAATATTTATTGTCGCATCATTTATCATATTTTAAAATTGGACCATCATCTTTATCGCAACATTCACTTATACAAATAATATTTAAACATTAATTATTGCATCATTTATCATATTTGACAATTGGATCATCATTTTTATTGCATCATTTACTTATACAAGCAATATTTAAACATTACTTATCGCATCATTTATCATGTCACTGTAAATATACAAACTTGAACAATGGAGTGGATCCAAACTTGGATGATATATAAAACTAAAAATGTTACAAGTTCCATGATCGGTCACTCATGTTACATCTCGTCAAGAAAGACTCAGTCATTGGCTGGTCTAAGTCCTTGGTTTGGACTGAGTTGTATACCACATCTTGGAGCAATGTCAAAAACCCTATAAAAATCTGCAGTACTTGGACTTCTATTCGGTTCAGCTGACTTTCCTTGAACCGCAAATTGTCATCGACGCCCGATTATAGCTTCTACGGGTCCCGCACTTGGTGATGGTGCACAAATGTCCAAGATTTTTAGGATGTGATAAGACATGGCATACACATCTTATGCAACATCGAAAGGTGGGGGATTGGTGCAGAGGCACTCTAGAGCAACGTGATGAAACCTCTAGCAATGGAGCTCCGCTTAGTGTTGGGGCTGTCACTAAGTAATGCGGGATAGTGCTTTCCAGTGCTGCATGGGGTCATCATTCCCCAATCACAAATGCCTAGATACACCTCCTCGGATGACTCCGAGAAGTGTAGCATAATGTTTTGTGCATGCAAATCATTATGCAGAACATTGTGTTGGTGCATGTAATGAATAGTGCGAACTAGTGCACTTAAAATATCAAATACATGCTGGCGGACCCATGGAGCTCTAACAGGCATTTTCACATTATCTCTGTGAAACACCAGAGATGGTCGCTTTCCGTCATGTCCGAGGTAGGTTAGCCATCTTTCCAAATGATTTCCATTCCAGAACGGAAATAGTATCATTGGGTTATCGTCATGGACTAGACCTATTGCTCGGATGATCCCCAGATGTACGACATCGCCCAAGCATGTGGCTTCTTCCAATGCTCTAGCCTTCAATGCATCAACGGGCACAGAAACCCTCAGCACCTTACATGCATAAATCTTGTGCAAATCAAAGGGAGCAACAAGAATATTGCACATGTTGACTGTTCCTTTCGTGCATGTGCCCATGGCTGCACTAGGCGTGAATCGGATATCTCGTCTCACTGAAGTAGTATGGGCCGCATGGGTCTTTGCACTGCTACATGATCACGCAAGCCATGTGATATGCGTGGTGCTTGTGCAGGCAAGAATGAAGGGGATGGGAATGTATTTGCTTGTGCAGATAGATTGTGCATTTGTGATGCAGTCGAAAATGCGAGAGATGGAAACTGGTCTACGCGTGCAGTAGGAGGCACAAATGGAGGCACAAAAGATGTGGTGAAATGTGATCGTGCATGTGGTGGGACACGTGAAAAAGGAGGATGAACTTCTTCTGGGTATGAAAGATCTTGGAAAAAAGGGATATGGGGAAAGACTTGTGGTTGATGCATTGGTGCATACGCATGGCGTGGTTACAGTGGTGCTTGCACCTGCGTTGGGTGGAGTGCGACATATGACTGGGGACATGGGTGCATTAGTGCTTGTGGTTGTGGTGGATGTAATGCAGCATCTGATTGGGGGCGTGGGTGCATTGATGCTTATGGTTGCAGCTATGCTTGGGGGCATGGGTACATTGATGGAAGGGAGGTCGAGGTAGCTCCTTTGCCTTTGTAACCTTGCCACGCATTCTTGATGTACGTGACCCTGGCATCTACAGCACGACCCTCCCAATTTGTGTCACATGAGTTTATGTCTCGATCTATTTGACCGAGGCATCGTTGACCCTCCATCGCTAAGTGGTATAAATACTGGTCTATAGACTCTATTGTGACAACATCTGGGAATCGATCACACAAGGTCCTCCCTCCACGCTCTGCCATTGTCCTCACCAAATTTTGTACACCGCTCTCACCATTTTGGAAAGCTGTCTCAATGATATCCTGATCGATATTCATTAAGAAGTGTACATTCTTTTTTTTCAGCACCTTTCTCTGAAACTTAGTGAGATCAGGTGGTTGATGACACTTCCTCTTCTCACCTACATGAGCCATCTCATATGCAATAAGCTGCAACACCGAATTCAAAAAAGAATTCAGTGCCAGGTGCAATAAGAAACTCATTAAGCCATAACAATTAACAATGCAAGCAGTCTAAGAAATTACCTAGGTATAACCTCTCCACTCAAGCTCAAATCATGTAACAGACTATAGAAAATCAAAACACAAAAAATGACCTAGGTATAACCTAATCGTGGACTTCACCATCTAACACTAGGCTTCAACTGCAACACACAACTATCAAGGGACAGTTGAGTGCCAGACTAAGTGTCTAAGAGCACATCGCATGATATCTAACTTAGGCTACAACACACAACTATCCAAGGACAGTTGAGTGCCAGACTAAGTGTTTAAGACAACATCGCATGATATCTAGCTTAGACTGCAACACACAACTATTAAGGGACAGTTGAGTGCCAGACTAAGTGCTTGAAAACATCTCTAAACTTAGACTATAACACACAACTCTCAAGGGAGAGATGAGTGCCAGAATAAGCATCTATGAAAACATCACTAAGCTTGGACTGCAACACACAACTCTCTTAAGAGAGATGAGTGCCAGCCTGCCAACCCAAGAGTTCCTACAAACAAACATTTTTATACAAACTGAGACTGCAACACACAACTCTCTTAAGAGAGATGAGTGCTAGCCTCAAGTGAAAGATAATTATTTAGATTATAATTAAAATTGCAATACACGACAAAAACAGACTGCAACACACAACTCTTGCAAGAGAAATGAGTGCTAGCCTATCTACACACTTAAATACAATACAAAATAAATATTAAACAATTTAAAAAGACTACAACACACAACTCTCCTAAGAGAGATGAGTGCCAGTCCTAAACAAAACAAAACAAAAGAAACATTAATTACTAATGAAAGACTATAACACAAGTAAGGGTGCAGTAAGGTACCTATGACGAGAGCTGGTAGGTATGGAAGTAAGCAGCAGGTAGCAGGTAGGCAAGCAGGAGGTGGCAGGTAGGCAAGCAGGTGGCTCAAGTGGTAAGGAATACAGGTGGATGTATTCGTACAAATACCAAAAATGGCAATGGCTACAAGTTTATACTACGTTTATTCGTACGAATAACATCATCTATTCGTACGAATAGCGGTTTATTTGTACGAATAAATTAGGAAAAATCGTTAGATGCGTTTTAAATCGGAAACGAGTCGGAAACATCGCAATTTTTCCTTTTTTTCGAATCAAAAAAAATCGAGCGAATTTATGCAACTTAGTACATATATATATATATATATATATATATATATGTATGCATGCATGTATGTATGTATGTATGTATGCATGTATGTATGTCTGCATAAGTACTATATAGATTTATGTCAAGCATATACAAAATGAGGCATCGATGACATGAACTGTTTATTGCATGGTTACAACATTTCCAGGAGTCTTTACTGATGGTATAACTTGAACCAAGTCACATTTGTTGATTGTGGATAGGCACATAAGCCATGTGCAATTAAATGTGGTGGAGGTGACCTAAGAAGGAGGAATTCACATAGTGGCACTATCTAGCCATATGTCATATACAAAATGCAACTGTAAAAGATTAAGTTGTCCAAGATAGCATTTAGTGTTTAATAGTAGCATGCTTTGAAAGCAACATTCAAGCAAGGTTCCCCCATTCATGTTGAATTTGGCCTCTTAATCCCTATGCCATTTATCTACAAAGGGATGCCAACACATTGATGTGATAGCAATTCAGGAGGATGGCACCGACCACCATATACAATAAGAGGAAGGTACAACATTGAAAAACAAGTATCTGCTACTATTGATAGTGAGGTTAATGGTGCTACGATGCTCACAGCATTGCAAGACCATATTGACTTGTCCAATAAGACAATGAAAATTTGCAAAATTCTTTGAGACAGTAGTTGAACTCTATTCTAAAAATCAGTTTTATTATAAAAGTCAATGGTACAAGTCATGGCTTACGAAGAATGACTTGAGTGCATATTGCAAGTTGTACTTGAAGGTTAGAAACTATTACTTGCATCAGGTTTGATATGAAAAATTGAATTTATTATCAAAAAAGATATGATACAAGGCATAATTACATGAAGAATGACTTCATTTGCATGGTACTCCAAGGTCATCCTTAGTACTTGCTTCCATAGTATAAACACAACTACTTATATTTACATCTTTATTGAGAATACTAGGACTATAGGTGTTATAAGTAATAATTGATTGTTATCACAATAAGCTAAAGTGTAAAAGAAGAGAGATTTAATTGAAATTATATGTCATTAGTATTAATTAGTATTAATTAAAGCTCAGATGCTGACCTAGGCTATGGTGTATATAATACCATTAATTGGAATTATGATTTTCAAATAAGGGGCACAACCAATTACACCAAGTAATAACCAGGGCAGACCAAATGATAATACAAGCTATTTATACAAAAGTGGTATTTTATCCTCATCATCCAAGCTACGATTGCCTATGAAGATGGCTATCTAATTTTGGTCTCTCAAATGAGCATTCCTAAGCTAAAAAAATTATTGATCATAATATCAACATGCCATAACTTGTATGAAACCCTCACAAGGTGATTATGGAAAAAAAAAAAGCTTATTGGTCATAATATCAACATGCCGTAGCTTGGATGAAAACCTCACAACATGAAATTTGTATGTGTAGTGAACTCATCGTCTAAATCAAAAACCAATGCAACTTCAACCTCATGACAATCATCCACAAGGTTCAAAACCATAAACACACATAGCATAGACTAGCTACTATGACACACTACCTAATCCTTACCTTCGAGTGATATATTTCTAGAATGAATGTAAGCTCCACAAGGTGGATAAGTTGGGGCAATACATCAGACACTATTCGAGTCCAAGTTTTGCTTGGTATTGTGGATGGGATGCTATTGTGAAGGAAGGGAAATTCATGGTGGAAGGGAAGGCAACTTGGCACAATAGTCTTCCCACAGCTTAAGTGCTCCACTTCAACCACTAGCAAGGCATTCACATTATTGGAAGATGGAGAAGAGACAAAGAACAAGGAAAAAGAGTGTGAAATACATGTGAACTTGCAACACCCCTCATTTAGTCTCACTCAACTAGTACAAGCGTTGTTTTTTGGTAGTCTTGTTCTATTGCATTGTACTACACAGGATGTGAATTGCTTTTGTCCTCTCCTGTATTGCCTTAGAAGTAATAAGAAGACCTTACTCATTCACAATTGTGCAACTACTATATACCACACTCCCTCATTTTTTGACACACCAAATGTCTATTTCTGATGTCAGGTAGACACAATAGGTTTGCCTCCTCTTCCCATACGCAAAGATTGAATCCATGTTCTCTTTCCCCTCCAATTATGGGAGTGAAAGTTTCATGTATTGCAGCGATGCATTTCACTATGCCATCCCACAAAGAATATGTGAAATCGTTTCCCCAAAATGGAACATAACCATTTGATTCATCCAAGTGCATCTCACCCAAATCAAGTTTGCATACCTTAGACATCATGGCATGATGGCCCTTTTCTTTTCAAAGACCGCACCTCAAAACATCCCGATGTAAATCTATGCAAATAGCACTCATTGGACATACTCCATGCATTGTTGGTTGTATATTGAACCCCCCACACTCATCACCAGAAATGAAGTGTAGCCAAAATGACAATTTGAAACCCATGATGCAAATTGACCAAACTAGCATGGGGCAACTATAATGAATAGGGGGAAAGGGCTAATTTAGAGGCCCTGTAGAGGCCTCTTAGGTGGGAAATGTGGAGGGACTATATAATCCCCCATCCACCACACATTGTACACTTTTGATGTGACATCTAATCCTATCTACTACCTTGTCCGTCCTCCTACGTGCTACCTACACCACTCTCTCCCAATCTCTTTCTATCTCTCTCTTCCCCTCACCCTCCTCTCTCTCTTCCTCTCCCTCGCTCTCCCCCTCCCTCTCTCTTCCATCTGCTAATTCTATCCCCTTCTCCAATCTGCTCTGCCTCCTTCATTGCATTGGTATCAGAGCACCGACTCGACCTGTTTCCTCCTTCACCCTTCATCCTACATTCCCCTGTGCCAAGCCATTTCTTACGTAGATGAGTGGCGTCAAGCAACATCATCATCAAGGCAACGAATGATTTCTGCCCTCTTTCAAGTGGAGACCCAAGGAAAGAACCCAACACTGCACCCCTAGTACCTCAGTCATGTTGGAAGCCAGGGGGGTATACTCGAGAGCCATCTGCTATGTTTCTGGTCACCAAACCAGGAATCATGAGCAAGCTAGAGGGGGCCGCTCATGAATAAGCTACCTTGCGCCTTGTCATTGCAAACAACCACACTCCCAATGAATTGGGGGAGTGGCTCACAAAGCTAGAAGACTATTTCTACTTCTATCCCAAGACTGATGAGGAGCGCATCATCTTTGCAGGTATGCATATGCATGACTATGCCACACGTGGTAGCGGTATATGAGGGATTCACCTCAAAGGCCAACCACATGGACGGGTTTTAAAGAAATGATGGTTACTACCTTCGTATCCCCACTCATCTTGGATTAGTACTTGGCTGAATTCTATGCATTGTCGCAGATTGGTATAGTCCAAGAGTATTTGCAGTGCTTTTGGAGGCTTTCCTTATTTGTACAAGACATATTTGAGAAACATTTCCCACCTAAAAGGCCTCTAAAGGGACTCTAAATTAGCCCTTTTTTCCCCTTCATTATAGCCATCCCCTCCCATAGAATTATGCCATGAATTCTCATCCTCAAGGAATCCCCACCACTTGATAAGATACTCAAACATGTATAAGCCATCCTTCCCCATCAAGTTTTGTAAAACCCGCATGGGTCTTGGTGGTTGAGGCTCTGGTTCGTGTCGTGTGTGTGTGTGTTCGATCCTTGTGGTCGACTTTGGATACACCTACTGTGTGCGTCTTGGTATTGTTGCTACGAAGTAAAAAACTCTCTCTCTCTCTCTCTCTCTATGTAGACCTTATGAAACCCATGATGCGCTCCGGGACATAGAGGATGTGACTAGGAAGAACTTGGACTTGTTGTCCTACATGCGGCTTCAGCAAGGACACATGGAAAACATTATGAATGTTGGAGGTACTGGGGAGCTCCAACTCATATGCCACGTCTTCAACTTTGCGGATGATCTTGCTGGGACCGTAATATCGTGAGCAAGTTTCGTGTTGGTGTTACCTTTCAACGAGGCATAATGGTTCTTATGGAGGTGTAAATGCACATAATCTCCTTCAAAAGATAGATACCTCTTGCATTCATTCGCATAGTTCTTCTGCTTGGCTTGGGCATCCTAAATATTCTTCTTAGCCAATTGCAAAAGGGCATCCATTCTTTCCAAGTCACTTCTTACTTGCTTTTTCATAGCCATGTCTGAAATAAAAGCAGCATCCCAACCTTGCATTCGTACATTGCTTCAAAAGGGCTCATGCCAGCAGAAAGGTGCTTGGTATTGTTGTAACGAAATTCAGCAAGAGCCAACCACTTATCCCAAGACTTTTGTGTATCATGACAAAAGTGCCTCAAGTATTCCTCTACCCATTTGTTCACTCTTTCTGACTGTCCATCCGTCTCAGTGTGGTAAGTAGTGCTAGGTGTGAGGAGAGTGCTCATTGTTGTGTATAACTCCTACCAAAACTGACCCATAAATTTTGCATCTCCATCACTGACAATTTTCTGAGGGAAGCCATGATGCTTAAAAACATACTCAATGAGTTGCCAAGCAACTTGCGATGCTGAATACTGGGTCTTAGCGGGTATGAATTTTGTCAGTCTATCCACCACCACATAAATCTATCCCATCCCCTCTCTATAGAAGGCGAGCCTATGATGAAATCCATAGCTATGTAAGTCCATATGCCTTCTGGAATAGGTAATGGCTATAAAAGACTTGCGCGGGTAGCTGGGTGTCCACCTTATTCTTTTGGCAAGGCAAGCATTCACTGACATATTTAACCACATCCCGCCACAAGCCATCCCAGATGAAGCTCTATTTGATCTTGTCATATATCTTAGCGATACCCACATGTCCTACAATAGGAGATGAGTGCATTTCGGTGCATAACTAGCAGTTCTATACTTGGAGTTTGGCACAAGATAAACTCTATCCTTATAGCTACCTTTGAATTCTGCATATGTTCTTTTTGGATCCCATGAATGCACTGTTGATAGATGGTGGAAATGGCAGATAAACTACAAGCCTACATTCTAGACAAGGCATCAACAACCACATTTTCTTTCCCCTTCATGTACTCAATGTCGAAATCGTAGGACTGAACTACAGCCAACCTATGATCCGTCTTAACCTTATCTTGCCTCCATACAAGTAATGGTGCCATTTCTCGAAACCATGTAGGATAGCCAACATTTCTTGATCATAAACATGATAGTTCAATTCCTTGGCCTCTAATTTTTTGCTCTTGAAAGCCCAAAGCTATAACTCCATGCTCTTGTCTTAGAACAGTCCCTACGCCTTTGCCACTTGCATCTACCTCTACAATGAAGGGCCGTGAGAAATCCGAGCATACAAGTACAAGTGCATTTTTAGGGTTTAGGGTCCTCAAAATTGAGTTGTGCTTCAATTGACCACTTAAAAACATTCTTTTTCAACATGTCAGTAAGAGGGGCTTTCCTCTTGGCAAAATGCTCAATAAATCTTCTATAAAAAGAAGGAAGATCAAAAAGTCTCTTGTAGTTATGGCCACTCCCTTATGCATTTGACCTTGGCTAGATCCACCCAAATTCCATCCCTGCTCACAATATGACCAAGCTACTTATCCTCTTCTACCATGAAGATACACTTACTAGGCTGACTTAGCATAAAGTTGATGCAACCTCAAAAGTTCCAATACTTGCTCGACATGTCTGATCTGTTCTCTCACTTATCCTTGCTGTAAATGAGGTTGTCATTAAAAAATACCAATACACATTTGTAAAGAAGGGGCTGCAAAATCTTGTTCATGAAAGCCTGGAAGGTAGCTGGTGCATTGGTCAATCCAAAAGGCATCACTTTGAACTCATATAAACCTCTCTATGTACGAAAGGTTGTCTTGTGCTCATCTTCTTTCATTTTGCTTTGATGGTAGCCTAACCTCAAATCAATGTTGGTCAAAAATTGAGCACCCTTAAGTTCATCCAACAGGTCATCTATCTTGGGGATCGAAAACATGTTCATGATAGTGACCTTATTCAAGTCCCTTTAGTCCATGCACATGCGGTATGAACCATCTTTTTTCTTTACCAAGAGTATTGGGGATGCAAAAGGAGAAGTGCTATGAGAGAGAAAATTATTCTTTACCACGAGTATTGGGGATGCAAAAGGATAAGTGCTATGAGAGAGAAAATTCTTCTCAAGCAATTTTTGCACGTGTTGTCACGTCTTTTTGTTCACCTTAGAAAGACAATACATGGAGTAATTAATTGGCTTACTGCCAAGCTCTAAGACTGTGGCATGATTCAACATCTCTCCTTGGGGGCAACTGTGATGGCATATCAACAAACACATCTGCAAATTTTGAGAGCAATTTTTGCATTTCACAATCCTCAACACAAGAAATGCTACCCTCCTTAGACACTAACACATTCAGTGCATAAATGGCACACTCCCTCTTGAGCTCTTTGGCCAGCTGCCTTGCTGAAATGACCTGCAATTTAAGGGTTGCAATACCATGCAATGTTAACGATCTACCCCTATGAACAAAGTTGAGTGACAAAGCATTTAAATCCATGCTGATTTTGCCCAATGATTTCAACCAATCACAACCCATGACGACATCTATTGGGCCCATATCCAATGCCAAGAGATCACCTGCAAATTCATAATCATCAGAAAACTTGATTCTTGCATCCTGGTAAACATATTTGCTGATCGTATGTTGACCATTTGCCTCTACTGTCAACCCATGATCTATTTCAGTAGCAATCAAACCCACCTTCTGTAAGGTTTTACAATTAATAAAACTGTGAGTGCTACTGTTATCCACCAACACGTGAACAGTTGAGCCATTAATTATCCCTTCCAATCTAATAGTTTCAGCACTTTTGGCACCCATCAAAGCATGAAGGGAGATAGCAAAGAGTGTTGGCTCGGCATTCCAATAAATTTCATCTTTGTCCACGAGCATTACCACTAGCATCCTCAGGTGCATGAAAAGGCATAGCAACCTAATGCTCCACAACAAAAGATGTAGGCCTACGACCTCGCATGGCATCAGTGGGCTGAATGTCAATTGATTGCATACCATGATCGGTGGACCACCCAGATCAAAAGGGGGAAATCAATTCCCTCCAATGTCAAGAGCCTCATCCTTGTCATGTGTTCCAACTGTATCATCATGAGAGGCATCCAAACAATCTCTAGCATTAAACAAATCCTCATTATCAGAGAGTTCAATGATTATGCTAAGCTTGGCTGAACCAATGTTCTACATCTTACACAAATCCCGATGCTTAGCGCTCTATTTCTCTCCGCACTTAAAGCACAAGTTTGCTTTCTTCCTACTATCCATTGTGGCCCTGGAATACTACTGAATTGTTGAATTTTCATTTCCAATAGTAGGCTTGGCTCCAAGCTTGGTATCTGACGGCCTCTATGGCTTGGCATAAGGCATCTTACTCCTTAACATGGCAGGAAACTGTGGAAAGGATGCTGCTGTAGATTTCCTATCATTTCAATCACCCAACTCTCAATTTCATAGGAAGCACCATGCATGTTGCATGAAACATTCTTATACTTGCTAGAATATTTGGGCTCAAATACTTCTGTAAGCTGGGCTGCCCTTTTAGTAAGTCTGAGGGTTATGTGCCTTCACATCTACACCCAAGGAAGGACTCAATCCATGGATGAAATGCCAGAGGAAGCACATAAGTACTTAATTAGATGAAGAAACACAAATAAATGTAAAGATACAACCTATTCCTTAGTTGGAGTCTAAACGGATATAGGTAGACTTTTTTCTCACTTGGAGTCTAAATGAAGGTCATTTTTTATGGAAGACTATGATGTATTACCATCATTGTAGCTCCTATCTGTCTTGGTTTGAAAATGGACTATCAAATGGGCAATGCTTCTAGTAGACCATACTATCTCTAGATTGAATTTAGCTAGGAATAACTTATATAAGTACTTGTGATCAACACTAACCCCAAAATTCTTTTGCAATTGAGTGGAGTTACAAAACTACTCCAATAACCAAGAAATGAATTGAGAGCCTTGACATGGTAGTTCCTCCCTATTCATCCAATATACGATCATTCCACATGGTTGCTTATCAATCTCTTCACGAGAGAAATGGAGAATCCTCCGAAGAGTGCTCCTGAAGTTGACCCATGCTTTCCGAATGGCAACCATGAGAGAGGACAAAGGAGACTTGAGGTATACTGCGGTGAAGATCCATCTAATACTACTCATCCAATCTCCTCCCGAAGAAGGTGTACAAGTTTGTATGCTATTAATAAAAAAATCCTTTCACGACTCTTGCCCTAGCATGAGTCCACGCACCACCATTTCACAGAGTAAAGCTCTGCACTGTAAATTTGGATCAATAATATTAAGACCCCCTTCTGTGTAGGCTCTTTGAATAGTCAACACTTGGATTTTGAGCAATAATCGCCCATTTGGCATCCAAAATTTTTCCATCTCTCCTTTTGGATATCCTCAATTCACATCTTCACATCGTGTAGTGTATGCTAACTAAGATCAAACATTTTCTACTTATTCCATTGACCATACTCCATGAACTTCCCTTGCAAAACTATTCATCCATTAAGAATATTATGCTACATACCACTTTCAACCAGACATACATCACATCAGAACAATGCTGAAAGTTATGCACTAATCCTTACATCAATGACAGAAGATCCAAAATATATCATTTCCTCCAATGTGAAGCACCATAAATACCTAAACCATTATCATATTCTAACGCATACGAAATAGTTGAGTTCTTGATGCCTGACTTCTCTTTCCATTGAAAGAGTAGCTAAGCTTTACATCAATGTCTCTTGGATTTTTTGCATTGGGTGAAACGGACATCGTTCCAGTAAGAGCTTCACCTTCACATATTGTGATGACGTCTTCCAAATACATCACTGTTTGCTTCCAATGGGTTGATCGGGCCTTAGGTCCTGTAGAGAGACATTTATGTCATCAAGAAAGTAGACCTCAGCCAAAACAAGGACCCATCTCAATCAACCAACAAAATGAAATTACTGAAATAAAACAAATAGCCAAGAAAACCATTACCTGTGGAGAAACCAGTGGGTTTGTGACATTTGGTAAAAGACACGTCGAAATATGCAACCAAAGCATGGATAAAATCGTTGCGGTTGGCAACTAATTTAAATGAGGCAGAGAATGATACATCTCCAGAAGCCATCTTCTCGATATCCATTGTCTGCACAATCAAATTCATTTCTATTAAAAGAGAACTCATATGGGTGCAACAACAGAAGCCAATTTCCCTAACGGTATCTGTGGAAAACATATACGGAAAGCAAATACATTAAATACATGAAATCAAACCTTCAAAAGGTGAGTATTTGTAACAATCTGATTTTGATCAACTGCGTCTACCAGAGGCTCTAGCATAGCTTGCTTTTTGATGCAGCTCATGTCAAAACCATACACATTATTCCAAACTGCAAGAAATGCAGCAGTTCAGTTAAAATCGTGACTCTTGGCCAGGATAGCAAATAGATCAGAAAAACTATCTATAAGCTAGCTGAAAATTGAAGAAAGTGGTCCAAAAGCATGTGGTGCTGAGCATGTTGTTGAATTAGAGAATTTAAGCCCAATGAAAAGCAAGAGCTTACAATGTATTTTTTCCTGTTTATAATCAGCATCTTCAATGGCTGTCAAGTGCAATGATGTTCTGTCAGGTAGAATAACTCCACCAGACACCTGCTCAAAAAACCAGTTAAAAATGAGCCACAACATGAAATCTTCTTGTGAGAATGCATGGCACTCCTGAAAGAAAATCAAACCACCAAATGGTAGGCAAAAATAAATTCAAATGGTAACCAACAGCTTTGCAGAATTGTTTTTTGTATTGTTGATGCAAATCCACTGTTATGACCCGAGGTAATAGCATGAGCTGGCAATAGGATGGGTTTAGGTCCAAGTAGTAGACGTATTTAAAGGAGTTTAGAATGACTTCAATCTACCCCGAGTACAGGTGCCCTTAAGTTAGGGACACCCTGTTCGGAACATTGAGGAAGCAGATTGGGCACATGCATGGTTGCCCTTGTTCGACGTATGGGGTGTCCTGTACGTTCCATACTGTCCCATCCCGTTTGATCCATACGTTATGTTCCATTTCTTTTATTTATTTATTTCTATTTTGGTGTGCGTGTGTGTGTGGGGGGAAGGAGGGAGGGGGGGTTTGTTTGCGTTCATTTGTTTTGGATGGCTGGTTTTGATATTGGTGGTGGTTCTACCAAACTGATTTTGGTCCTCCCAAATGGCAAGGTTCCATATAAACCCCCTCTCTCCTCAATATGATCTCACACTAAGCATCTACCTCCGACTCTAAGTCTCGACTCTCCCCTCTCCATCTCCAACAAGTGACAAGGCTCAAGCTGCATCAAGAATATCCATCTCTCTCAGTCTTTATCTCCATCAAGCACCTATATAACATGTTTGTACAAGTACCTACTCCACAACTCTAAAATCTGTCTTTTTTTTGGGGTATCAAATGTACCATTGAACATACGCCTAAGATTTTTTAGTTCATTTAGTACCGCACTAATAGTTTTGCAGGTAAGGATGTACGAATTGCACACGTTATCATGCTGATTGTTGCCGCAGCTGTAAGGACAGAGTTTAGGAGCTGGTCGTCAAAGGCTGTATGGGCTTTTTTGAGACGCTTCATCAAAATGGTGGACAAAAAGAGATGCAGATCTGGAAAAACATGCAACTACACACACTCAATTATGAAGCAGAGAAGAGGCAACCTGCAAAAAAAGGGCTATAATATCAAGCCATATCAAATATGTTTGAGTCAATGTGAGGCATTAATATTCAACATAGCATACAATAGCTACATACTTAAGTTCACAAAACTCTCAAAGATAAATTCCTCCACCAAAAGAGTTTGGATCTTTGTACCTAAAATCTTTAAAGTTTGGGACAAACAAGTCATCTATGAATCTCCAGACCTAACTAAGTTTATGAAGAACGATTGAACAAGTCTCACAAGAGATCAATCACTCCGTTAACTCGAATTTAGAAGTAAAAAGCTAGAAGTTTTGCTAAGAAAACATCATAATTAATACCAATGCTTTGTTTGAGGTATTCAACCTATGGCTAGGTGATGAGCTCGCTAGCTCAAAATTAAAGAACCCTATCACTTAATGATTGTTGTTTGTTTGATGGTTTGATTTGCCAAGAATGGATTCTTACTCAAGGATAGTACCACAAGGCAAAGACCTTTACACTTGCATCAAAACCACAGCGCTTGAGCTGTTGATAATCTCACTAGATAAAATATTTCACGTGATCTTTCTTTGTCATGACAAGAGAAATGATTATTTAGTTAATTAATATTCATTAGAACCTTATTATTGTTAGGCGCCAATTTGATGGTGCAGTTATATGTTTGTATTTATGATCGATCAAGCGGTGTATATAGTACCGCCAAAACTATGTAACATTGGCCAATGATTAGTAATAAAGATGTGCACACACGTGTCTAGGTCCTAGGGGCAATAGGAAAGGGAAAGGGTGCATTAGAGTGCATTGAATGGTAGGTGCATGGGTCATAGGATAAGGGTAGGTGTAAATGGGAAGATGAACTTGAGTGATCTTAAGGGACATTAATGAAAGGGTATCACCCTTTCATTGGAAATCTCACATAGCATTCTCTCTACCACATTGCATTCATCCATCATCTCTCTCCCACCTTGCATGTAGGTCGAAAAAGAAACAAGTACTCTCACGAGGGCGCTCTTCCCCATTTGAGGGCCAATCGGCATTCAAATTTTGCATGCATTGCACACATTTGCATTTTCGAAAAGTGTGGTTCTTCACATTTGGTATCAGAGTGGTAACGATCCACGAGCGAGACGAGAAGAGGGCGACAATTGCGGACGACGGAAGTCACAAGAGAAGTTGCGGAAGAGGATCACGACCGACCGATCTTCGAGGGGTTCTGAGACATGGGATTTTTCTGAAATTTCTGGTCTTACTTACGATTAAGAACGATTAAGAACCGGTATCCGATTCCAAGAGTGGATGATTTATTTGATATGCTTAAAGGTGCTAAAGTTTTAGCAAATTGGATTTCAAATCTAGTTATCATCAACTTCGTATGAAAGCTGCGGATGAACATAAGACTGCTTTTCGAACTCTCACTGGACATTATGAGTTTTTGGTCATGCCTTTTGGCCTAACTAATGCTCCAGCCACTTTTAGTAGGCTGATGAGAAGGATTTTGAGACCCTACTTGAGAAACTTTGTCATAGTCTTTTCTGACGACATTTTAGTTTTCAGCCAGAATGAGGAAGAGCATAAGGATCACCTTGCTGAGGTGATGGAGCTCCTAAGGAAGGATCGATTGTTCCTAAATACCAAGAAGAGTGAGTTCTTCAAGACAGAAATAGAGTATTTAGGACACATTGTGTCTGCTGAGGGAATTCGGGTTGACCCTAAAAAGGTCAAGGCCATAATTGAATGGCCAATACCCAAAAACATACATGAGCTGAGATCCTTCCTAGGGATGTGTAGTTATTATCGCAGATTCATTAAGAATTTTGCACGTCTTACTTCCCCACTAACACATTTGTTGAAGAAGCATTCCTTATATGAGTGGGGAGAGGTTCACCAAGTAGCTTTTGAGAACATTGGTGACTGCACCAGTGTTAACACTTCCGGACATGGACAAAGAGTTCTTTGTTGTATGTACGGATGCGAGTGGTACCTCGATTGGGGCAGTGTTAATGCAAGGAGGGCATCCCATTGCTTATGAGAGTAGAAAACTTCAAGGGGCTGAATTGAAATATATCACGTATGAGAAGGAGTTATTGGCAGTCATTCATGCTCTAAAGTTGTGGAAGCATTATTTATATGGTTTCAAGATTAAGACTGACCATCAAAGTATCAAGCACTTGTTTTCTCAACCCATTGTCTCTTCAAGGCAAATCAAATGGGCTGAATATATTCAATCTTTTGGGCAACCAAATATAAAATATCATCCAAGAAAGGAGGATTTAGTAGCTGATGCTTTGAGTAGACGGCCCCAAGTTAATCACGTTTCTGTGATTAAGGAGAAATCATTAGGAGCAATGGTTGAAGCTTATCCTTTAGATGAGGACTTCGCTAACATTTATGGAAAGATTCAACATAATGAGGCCGAGGATTTAGAGGCTTATTCCATCGTGGATGGATACTTATTTTTGGGACGTGCCATATGTGTACCCAAAACATTTCAGTATCTAGTCATGAGTGAGTTAAATGCGAGTCCATATTCTGGACATAGAGGCATTAGAGGGACCACTGACAATATTGAGATAGACTTCCATTGGCCTTAACTTCGCAAAGAAGTTTCGACCTTTGTTCAACAATGTGACGTATGTCAGCGCATTAAATCTGACACAAGTAAGACTACTGGTCTTTTGCAGCCTTTGCCTATTCCCTCGAAAAGGTGGGAACACATTACAATGGATTTTGTGTCCGGTTTCCCCAAGGTTGGTCAGTTTGAGCAGATTTTCACTGTTATAGATAGGCTGAGTAAACAAGCTCATTTTATTCCCTGTAAAAAAGCGTTGTCTGCTCCTGAAACAGCAAGGTTATTCATTAGGGAAATCTTTAGGTTACATGGGTTACCAAAATCCATTGTATCCGATAATGATGGCCGTTTCATTAGCAACTTTTGGACAGCCCTATTAGAGAATCTCGGAACCAAACTGAAATTTACTACAGCCTTCCATCCTCAAGGAGATGGACAAAGTGAGAATGCCAATCAAACCATAATTACTTTACTTCGAGCTTATGTCCATGACCAACCTAGAAGGTGGCCAGAGTTCTTACCCATGTTAGAGTTTGCTTATAATAACACTGTACATACTTCCACCAAGAACGCCCCATTTGAAATCATCTATGGGCAATGTTTACCCACTCCAATAACACACTTGGGGGAGCGAATTTTTGCTGCTCACCAGTTTGCTGAGGATATGTCACAAGTTACTGAGCAGGTAAAAGAACATATTAAGAGGGCCCAGGTTCAACAATCCAAGGCAGCCAATAAAAAAAGAAAAGAAGTTTATTACAAGGAGGAGGATTGGGTTTTATTGAAGATTGATAAAAGAAGAATCAAGTCAGTGAGAGGAAGTACAATACATGTCAAGCTAGCACCGAAGTTTTATGGTCCATTTCAGATTTCAGCAGCTTTATATCCAGAAGAAGGATCCAAAGCGTATGACCTAAAGTTACCAGCCCACTGGCGTATGAAGAACATCTTTCATGTGAGCAATTTGAAGAGATACCATGGCGATACTTCTGCGTTTTTGGATACTCAGCATCAAGAAGAACCTGAACTTGAAGATGGGACTGAAGTTCTTACTCCGGAACAGATCGTGTACCATAAAGAGAAGAGTACTCGTGGAAAGAAGAGATGTATGTATTTACTTAAGTTTAAAAACCAGCCAACTAGTGATGCACAATGGATGGAAGAAAAGTTCTTTACAGATTTTCCACAGATACTCGTAGATTACAAAGAGGCGATGCAATGGCAGAAGTAACAAGAGAAAGTGCACGTAAGAGGAAGAGACAAGCAATAATCCAGAAGAGGACTTCTGCTCATTCAAGCAGGAGGGAGTGTCATGACAAGAGAAATGATTATTTAGTTAATTAATAGTCATTAGAACCTTATCATTGTTAGGTGTCAATTTGATGGTGCGGTTATATGTTTGTATTTATGATCGATCAAGCGGTGTAAATAGTACCGCCAAAACTATGTAACATTGGCCAATGATTAGTAATAAAGATGTGCACACACGTGTCTAGGTCCTAGGGGCAATAGGAAAGGGAAAGGGTGCATTAGAGTACATTAAATGGTAGGTGCATGGGTCATAGGATAAGGGTAGGTGTAAATGGGAAGATGGAACTTGAGTGATCTCAAAGGACATTAATGAAAGGGTATCACCCTTTCATTGGAAATCTCACGTAGCATTCTCTCTACCACATTGCATTCATCCGTCATCTCTCTCCCACCTTGCATGTAGGTCGAAAAAGAAACAAGTACTCTCACGAGGGCGCTCTTCCCCATTCGAGGGCCAATCGGCATTCAAATTCTGCATGCATAGCACACATTTGCATTTTCGAAAAGTGTGGTTCTTCACATTCTTAGCGTGGTCTTAAAAGATGCGTTTGGAAAGGATCTTCAAATCCTAGAGACCATACAACCCAAGCAAAAAGACCTATAAAAGCTATAGATAACCATGATTTGCATAGAGTTCTAAGCTAGGTAGATTGGTCGAAATCAAGAAGTTTTGGTTTCAATAATTATATATCTAGAAGAGTCCAAGAACATGCCCAAACTCATCCTCTACATAGTGCAATATCAATCTCATGATAGTCACTAATAAGGTTGCAAACCTTCAACTCCATCACGCATAACAGGGACTAGCTACTATGACATCCCCACTAACATCATCTGCGCCCAAGAGTGGGTGTAGATGATAGTATAAACATATGCTCTGACACATAGAAATCCACAAACCCACACATACTTGAGCGTCCATTTATACAAAGTCTTTGTACTGAGTTTCTATCAACACTCCGAAGGTGAAGGGAAGACTCAGCCATGACGAATGCTAGCACTAAAGGAGAAATTCTCTATAGCAATTTTAGTATGACAAGTTGTGAGTTCCCCCCCTCCCCAAGAAATGTCCTGTCTATTAGAAGCTTTGAAAACAATACATAAACTCAATAATCTGGGAGGCATTGAAAACTAGCTGTCTTGCAGCCTGCCCCTCGAGATTGCAGCTCATTGCCAATGCCACTAGCCAATGTGGAGGACTACACAACTAATGGATGGAGTAATCCATGAGAATGTATAGAACTTATGTGCCCTACTCCTAACCTGGTGATTAGAAACTTGAAAGTTCAAAGCAATAGCAACCAACCTAGATCTACTAACCTAAAGCAGTAGTAACTAACTAGTCATAGTATGCCTAGCTATTGTACTAGATTGAGGACTCTAGTCTATTGCGTTCTGTGTAGACTAGTCACACCTCTTCATTTTCAAACATGGCCACTACAGCCTCCTCCTCATCGATGTCCTCCTTGTCACTCTCTAAAATGATCATGTACCCAATTCCTCTCATGAGCTGCAACAGTGCAGTCTTGTGAGAGGACCCTCATAGCAACAGTCCTCAATTTAGGGGTTGCCACTCCATACCTCTTCTACCAAGACATAGGAGCAAGCTAATTGTCTCTACTCATAGCAATAGCCCTCGCAAATGTCAAGCTAGAGTTTCTAAAAACCAGCAGGTCATCCTCTAGTTGTCCCATAGGTACATTGTCATTCATTGAAATGAGATCTACATATGTGTTCCATCCATTGTTCAACGCCTCATCAATGTATTGCTCCTAAAACCTCCACAAATGGTGCAATACATTTGCTGCAGCATGTATTAGCTTGTGAAACGATTCTGCCATCTCTCCCATATGTCTTTTTATCTCATCTAGCCTGAGAAAAAAAATAAAACAGCATTTATGTTTCCTTCAACTCCCCTATCTCTAACATAAATGGCAAATGAAGAAGATAATTGCAGCTTGCTAACTTGCTGTTCTACTGCTACATGTTCTGAGTACTCGCAATTTAGCTTACCTCTCTGCACTTAATGTTGTATTGTTGTTGAGGCTTCTACCAATCCAGTCCATGAACTCATACAATAAAACCAAGAATAGAGCCCGCTTGGTCTGTCAACCTCAGCACACAAAAGATGAGCCTCAAAGCAGATGTGCAAGGCTGAAGCATCCTGCCAAATGGCTGTGCTCATCACTGTCACACTGAACCACCACCAGTTATGACCCTCCCATGTCATCCACTCCTGTGAAACCATTCTTCATGCTGGGCCCAACATCATCATTATCATCTCCTTGCATTGCCGAAAATGCAAAGGATTGAGCCGCTTTAGGTGGTACTTGCATATCTCGACACCTTTGGATGATGTCCTTAATTTGCTGCACAACTCTAACTATACCAATTTCCAATCCACCATAGTTTCATCATACCCATGGTGCCATAGGAGCCACAACAGTAACGTGGCTACATGTAGCATCTCATTGGCGGCCCATGGTTGCTTGGGAGAGAAAGAGATTGCAAGTTGTATGGAGAACTAATGCAAACGGTAGATGGGTCGAAGTTGTACAGAAAATTAGACAGACTTGTATGTCAGACTCATTCGGCAGATTAGTGCACCGGAACTACCATGTCTGTTGCAAGGAGCACTCAGTGGACACTGCATTGGATCCTAAAAGAAGAGTAAAGACTGCCATACAAACGAAAGGCAATTGCTGATTCTGCACGGATAAGGAGAAACAATTGTAGATGATACAGCTGGCTGTGGGAAGCTGTACAGATGCTCAAAGTGTACAGACGCTCTCCAATGTCAAAATGACATTGAAGCCCCAAATTACAAGTTGCCCTAATGGGACCTACCAAAAAGTTTGGCATTTAAAAAACACCCAAACATTTGGACGTTTGGTCAAACATTTGGTATTTTACCAAACGTGTTTGATTGCAACAATGCTTCCCTAAGCTATTGAAGCTATAGGTAGGGAAGCATTGTATGTCAGACTCATTCGGCAGATTAGTGCACCGGAACTACCATGTCTGTTGCAAGGAGCACTCAGTGGACACTGCATTGGATCCTAAAAGAAGAGTAAAGACTGCCATACAAACGAAAGGCAATTGCTGATTCTGCACGGATAAGGAGAAACAATTGTAGATGATACAGCTGGCTGTGGGAAGCTGTACAGATGCTCAAAGTGTACAGACGCTCTCCAATGTCAAAATGACATTGAAGCCCCAAATTACAAGTTGCCCTAATGGGACCTACCAAAAAGTTTGGCATTTAAAAAACACCCAAACATTTGGACGTTTGGTCAAACATTTGGTATTTTACCAAACGTGTTTGATTGCAACAACGCTTCCCTAAGCTATTGAAGCTATAGGTAGGGAAGCATTGTATGTCAGACTCATTCGGCAGATTAGTGCACCGGAACTACCATGTCTGTTGCAAGGAGCACTCAGTGGACACTGCATTGGATCCTAAAAGAAGAGTAAAGACTGCCATACAAACGAAAGGCAATTGCTGATTCTGCACGGATAAGGAGAAACAATTGTAGATGATACAGCTGGCTGTGGGAAGCTGTACAGATGCTCAAAGTGTACAGACGCTCTCCAATGTCAAAATGACATTGAAGCCCCAAATTACAAGTTGCCCTAATGGGACCTACCAAAAAGTTTGGCATTTAAAAAACACCCAAACATTTGGACGTTTGGTCAAACATTTGGTATTTTACCAAACGTGTTTGATTGCAACAATGCTTCCCTAAGCTATTGAAGCTATAGGTAGGGAAGTTTTCATGTCATTAGGTGCTCCCACAATATCAGCCACACCCCACTTGACCCCGACGCATCGTCAGGGCACTTTACTTTCCAGCTCCTCTTTTTTAGTGACTATCACCATATGCAAGTTGCTCCTTACTGGATTGCTGTCATCATTGAATAGCATACACCTTCGCTGGTTGTAATTTTGTGGAAGGCTCTTTTGGCTGGTCTCAGCTTTTTTAGAGCTCTTTTGTTCCAGCTGAGGCTATGAGTGTTCAGCTTACAGCAGCATCGCTTTCTATCCAGTGTCTCTTATTTGGGAAAAGTGAGGTTCACAAAGATGCACAATCTCACTTCTGAATAAAGATGGATGGAAAATTTTTGCATATAATAAGTTGAGCCGATCAAACCCCTGCTTAAGGTTAGGTCGTTCAGCCTACCGTGAGGCTAGAATAATTTTGTATCAGATTCATTATTCTCCTAATCGTGTAAACATCTCTACTGTATTAAGCTTTTTCTTTTTTTGGAGTTCATATTATCCATAATTAAAATTTGATTTTGAAGGGATTTGGAATCTATTTGGGCGTAAGAAGTTTAGCTTTTACTTCTTTCACATGTCTCATGTTAACACGTAAGTTAGACAACACGAATGGACAAGAGTTTGCAGCTCACGTCCTGAAAACTCACTAGGAATAAGGCACAATGGAAACAAAGGAAAAGGCCACAATGAGAACACTGTAAAAAAGGACTCACCAGCCATTTGTCCCTTGCATACAACACAGAATTGAGCATGTTCTCAAAGAGAAGAAAGTAGCCCATCCACTCTGACACGATCACATCAACATGAAGCGTTGGAAGGTCGATCTCCTCTATCTTTCCTTTCAAGACCGTGATTACTGCACAATCAAACTTCACATAAACAGCTAGCTTTAAAAAACATACGCTCTCCTTTAGTATTAACCTCCAATTGAGAGTTTCTATCCCTCCTCTGAAAGGCCCGTACCTGCCACTCACCATTGCTGTAACCATTTGCTTTGACAATTTCCACTGCCGTGTCTGCCATTAGAGAACACTCAACCTGCAAAAATTTACAGGTTTAAATAAGTTTCCAGAAGGCATAGCCTTTAAAGCTCTGCAGCAACAGCAACGTGAGGCCAAAAAAAGGGAAAGATGCATCTCAGAGAAGAGTTCTGGCACCTACAGCATAAACATGTTTGGCTCCAGTTCTTGCACAAAATAGTGAAAGGATTCCAGTCCCAGCTCCCACGTCAAGAACAATCTTGTCTTTAAACAAGAATGAATTCTGATAGATCACATTCTGGTAGGTCCTTGTTCTAACGCTGTCTTTTAACATTTCCTGTGGACATTCATCCTTGTTAGCAAGCCAAAAACCAGGAGAAGATATAGAACCCAACGGCTTAGCATATACCGATCTCAGTTGCGCTCATATGGAGCAAAAAAGATCAAATTCAAAGCCGCCTTACGCAAACTTAAAGTACAAGGGTGCCAAAGATAAGCTTACTTCGTGAATGCCTGCAGGATAATAAATAAACGAACGTCAATTTTCCAGGGATTACTATCAAGGATAAAACCCTGAGCCTTCAAAGACCTAAAAGCATGTCGTCAAGCAAGCGATAAAAGAGCAACATTCTTACCAAAATGGCCGTAGGAGTCAAAGTAGTAATCCGCGCTTGTATGATCGGCTACGGCGACGTCCTCCAGGGGGTGAGAGAGCAAACCATTTGAAGGTCCAAGGGACGTAACGTTTGCATCCTCTACATTGATGCTCTCGTTGCTGTCGTCAATATATACAGACATGGCGTTTGGGGAGGCCGGTACTACTTTATTGGTCTTCGGCTTCCGACGCCCCATGTGAATGGGACTTGCAAGGTGAAAGTTTCTTCCGAAGATTGTACTGCACTCTAACTTCCCAGGTAACTTCTTCTGGCACTTCCTTGTACGACCAAACTTTAAAAAAAGTTCAACTGAGAACCCAAAAAACCTCGACCTAAACACGGAGGGTAAGCTCCTGCAATAAGCAAAAACATTTGAATTGTATCAGGCGTCGACCGATAGCTGCTCTCTGAAGCTCTCCTTAAAAGAGAAACCTCCCAGCTGCTGTTCCATTAAAGTGCTTCGGACTGTTACTAAGAACAAGGCTCAACAAAGTCTTTTGCAGCGCTACAAAGTAGAGGGATGGATCGTGAAGACGGAAATCTAGAACGACAAAAGGCGTACATTGTTCAAGCTCCAAACACCCAACTGAATGCGGATTGCAAATACCCTTCGTTTAGGCTCCAGACATTCCAAACGCTTGAGCCGCTCAAGCTCAGGAATTGCAAGCTGAATATGCCTCGCCAAACTCTTCAAGCTCCAAAAATGCAAACGCTCTCTCCTGAACTCTGTGGACGACGTCTCCACAACACTTCACCTTTCAACATGCAAGCATCCAAACTAGCTAGTATCGCGCGCTCTCTCTCTCTCAAAACATTTTCTACTTCCCCCTTGTTTACTCTCGATCTCCGCGCCTCTCAGAAGCAACTCTGACTCTCTCAGAAGCAACTCCGACTCCGACGAGACGATCCAAAAGCAAACGGAGCATACCTCGATGAGCAGAAGGGGACGAACAAGAGCTGCTGAAGGCGGCAGAGCTGCTTCGCTTCTTCTATGCAACTGCGATCGATCTTACCCTAATTCTTCTTCTTAGTTCCCTGTCACAAGGTTGAGTACTTACTACTCCTATTGAAGCTTTTCATTTGAATCACACATTACATTCGTTTTGCTCTTTTGTTGCCTCATTATTTTAGGGCCCTTCCCCTACACATGCCCCCGCCCCCTCGAGGTGCCCCCACTCACCACAGACGCGTGGCAACATTACCATCGCTCATCTAGGCCACACGGTGTGTGCCTGTGTGTTGAGGGGTGGTGTTGCAATCAAAAACTAAAAGTTCATGTGGTATATTTGGACCTGCAGAAACAAAGTGGTTTTTCGGAAAGTTTCTCTAGGCGATTAAGGAGGTGAGAGAGACTCTGCTGTACTTTGGTAGGAAACATGAACAGTATCGAACAATAGCCTTGCTAGCTAAGTAGTCCTTGACCTCTAGTTGAAGAGGCTGAAATTTTCCCCTTATGTATATTTTCTTTCTTATAAATTTTCTCGCAATTTTTTTAAAAAAAATCAAAAACTAAAAGTTACCCATCTGCCCAACACTTGACCACTTACTCGGTTCAACTTCTATTATTTGGTGCCCAGTGATATCACAACATAGCAAAAATGATGGCACATATTGCATACTAAGGGCCCTTTCAAACCCTGTACAGGTGTGTGCACGTTGGTGGTGGTTTGGCCACCTCCCCCGGTTCAATTTGAGGCTGAGAAACAAGTCAAGATCCAATCCATGACTTGGCCCCACAAAGTCTTTATACTGTAATCGAGACTCTGTTCCAACAACAAACTCCACAACATAATGTACTGCCATGTCAACTTGAAGGAGCCGCACTCTCTAACATCTTGAGTTGCCCTGTGTCAATTCCCACCGAAATCCTCCTATGGAATTGTCCCAATCTCTGGGAGTGTTTCAAAGGCTGGATTGAACTCACAAATCCACCTCCATCTATGAACGACATCAAAGATATCCCTGTGCATCTATACGCGCGTCTGTCTATTACATAGATGCGCCTTTAGACCCAGGTTTGTAGACACGCCCATAAGTTTTTTTAAATTAAGAAAAGGTTTTGATTGGAGGGGTAAGGGGTCACAGGTTTTAGATTTCCAGATCAGTTCGTCAGGGATGCTGCGGTTGAAGAAGGATTCGCATCTCTCTCTCTCTCTGCATGTCGTGAGCTCCCTAGTTGCCTTACCATTGCTTGCTTTTGAAAGTCAGCTTGGATGTTGGCTCTTTATACAAAATTTCTAGGTAGTGGAGTAGTGGCTCGTGATACATCCCCTAGCAAAGGAGTCCTCTTTGCATGCACAGCCGACATAGAGGAATGACTACTCTCCGACTCTGTATCTTTGTCCCTCTTTGCTGCCATTGCTTGACTTGAACTAGCTTCCTTGCCATTCAATGGCTCCACAAAATCAAAATCTTTGGGAAGGACCAAACGCTTTCACCTACATTCTTCACAGCTCTCCTTACGTCTTGAGGAATATAGGGGCATGGCCCTACATCTTTCCTGACACGTGGACAAGATGGTCTTTCACATGGGTGACGCTCCCTCCTTTTCCATTTCACAAAATTTACAATTTCACTTTTTAGAGCCACAAAATTCTCTGCATGTTTTCAAAATGCACTCGGAGACACGTAGGCTGAGGATAAGGACTGAGGGAAAGAGCCATGAGGGCAACAATGTCATAGCTTCCCAATTTCTCTGCATGTTTTCAAAATGCACTCGGAGACACGTAGGCTGAGGATAAGGACTGAGGGAAAGAGCCATGAGGGCAACAAGGAGGAAAGAAGAGGGAAGGGTTGAGGAGAAAGAAAGAAAGAAATAAAGAAAGTTTATTAAAGTCTTCGGAAGACTCGATGGATCTATGAGACTCTGGAAAACCTGATACAATGAGTTGTGATAGTGGAGCTACTAAACGAGCATCCACACTAGTGCAGAATGTAAAAAATGCAAAATGACAGTACTAAGTCCTAAGAACAACATAGTCATGTCGATAGTCAACTGTATATCAATCTCAAAATCATCATCATCATCAACATCATCATAATCATCATCATCATCAGCAACAACAGGACATCACAATGGATAAGGCAGTGGAGGCATGAGGTCAATATTAGAGTGTTATCGACCCCTCAAGAGTGCAGTCTTGGTACATCTCTTGGTCGTAGATCTGCGTCTAACCACTGTGACCCCCGTCGATCGAGCTCTTAAACAAGGAGGGGATGTCCCCAAGTATGTTCTATGTATCAACCCTCTGTCTGAGCTGTTGGGTCACAAGCTCCAAGTCACGGTCATGTCTAGGTCTCATCTCGTGGGGTTCTATGTGATCTGGCTGAAAGAACACTCTGTGATAGAGCTCTAAGAGGTATCAGTCGAGGAAGAAGTATGCTCCTGTCTCCGTGCTCGGAGTGTCCTCTCGTAGTGTCTAAGCATCTCATGAATGAAACCAACCAAACACCGCTGGTCTAGGTAGGAGAGGAGACGAGCCAAAACCCCATAACTATCTCTAGAGAGGAGAGCAAGGAGAAGAGGGCAAGAGCTGAGGAGAGCAAGGAGGAGAGGAAAGGAGAGCAAGGAGGAAAGGTTGGAAAGGAGAGTAAGAAGGAGAGGAGAGGGCAAGGGTTGAGAGAGTGAGGAGGAGAGAAGAGGAGAGCAAGGAGAAGAGGTTGGAGACGAAAGCAAGGGGGGGGGGGGCAATGGGCTGCGAGAGAAGCTATAGGATGAGAGGAGAGCAAGGAGGAGAGGCTGGAGAGAGAGAGAGAGAGAGAGAGAGAGAGAGAGAAAGAAGACCCGTGGCTACAATGAGAGGAGTCGCAAGGTTTGGGCAAAAATTACCTACCCAAAACAGTGTTTCTTTTTTCAAAAACACAACCGAAATGGCAAACCATTTCAAGTGCATAAAAACGCCGGTTTTGGGGCCATCATCGTCATACTCAATCTCACGAATCTCTACCTTTGCTCATCCTTTTTCTCTGAGAATGCATCCTTTAGGAACAAGGGTGTCTTCTTAATGTCTACTGCAATCCAAGTCAAGGAGCTACCTCAACCTATATATATCCATTCAATAGATTGAACTGAAACTGCTCCCTACCATGCCTCCTAGCCTTGGGTCTACCTCTGGCTTGTGTAAGTAATAAGCACTAAGTAAACCGTAACAAGTTCTAACTTATAATGTTTTAGTTTCAAATTAAGTGTTATAACTTTTAGATCACTACTATGGATATATTTTTCTAGCTCGTACGTACCCTATGCATCAAGTGGTACAAAGACTAAGGGAGCATCCCTCCATGTCTGTCACACAGCATTGCAAGTAGTGGTCTAAAGCAATCACGATAGCCAACTGTCTATTGCTACGAGGAGGTATTAAGAATAGAGAGCTGCATATGAAGCATCTGTATCCCTAGAATTTTTTCAATGTATTCACTAATCAAAGACCACTACCCGATGCAAGTCATGGTGCACAGCATACAACTGCTCCAAGACAAGAAACATGTAGACAAATCAAGTCTTGGAGAGCTCAGTAAAATTTCAGTTGCCTTTCTAAGCTTCATAATATGTGAATCATTTCCTTAGCTTTACAAAGCTTAAACATTCCTACTTCCCATAAATTAGAGAATGCATTTGTTCTTTTCCTAGTCCCCTTAAGTCATTCCATAATAGAAAAATAAAAAACATTGTTCTTGCAGGGTTTGTTAAATTTTGATTTATAGACACTTAAATAGTGTTATGAAGTCAATTTCTACAAAAGAGCTTCAATAGCACATGATGATGTGGCACAAGATCATTGTTCAAGTACACTATCCCAAGACAAGCACGTGTGCTACCATAATTCAATCTTATTACCTTTCCCTCTCAGTAATTTGCTTTGAAGAAGAACTTTCTTTTGCACTCTAGCAATACCAAATTCATTGGTTGGTTTATATACTCTCAAGAAGAATGTTTCCAACTCAATTCAAGCAGACTTCTACCATATTTTCTATCTCTAGGATTACATAGCTATGAGACTCTTTCATGTGAAACATTTTATTCTCTCGTAATGTTACCATGGTAATTTGAGTTGGCACATATGCAACAACCTTTTGCATGGATTAAAGACGATGATCTTTCAATGAGAAGCAAAGATTTTGCTTTTTACTATTGGCACAAATGCTTGGCAATAGAGTTATGGTGCGTACTGCACAATATTCTGGAAAGGAAGCTATTACGACTTGCTGCAACTGGATCTCCTCAAAATGTATAGCTTGAATTCAGCCCGAGTGTTTTCCATTTTAAAGCTGCGACTTGAACGATTAAAGGCAAGAGGACAAGAGCTTCCAGGTATCACAACTAACAATGCTTTGATTCTTGGTTTGGAGGGTTGTCTTCAAAGTCAAGTTAAAGAATTGGAAGTAAGAGGAGATTCTCAGCTTATTATAAAGCAAATGCAAGGGCATTACAAGACAAGAAGTCCTCATTTGAAGGAGCTTAATCAAAAGGCTATGGCACTATGTAGTCAGTTTGATTTTTGCAAGTTTGTTCATACCTTTATTCCCTTTGAACATATATGCATTACAATTACCTTTTGTAGTGTATTCTTCAAGATCGAGGCACTTGTATTTTGAAGACTAAGGTCATTGAATACATCCCGAGTACATAACCATCCAATGAACTTGGTCTTGCAATGGACTTGGTATTTCTAGAAACTCAAAAGAAAGTATTTCTTCAAAACCAAATTGTTAAGAGAGAGGAAATAAGATAGAAGTTTGCTTTAATTAAGTTGGAAATATTCTTGTCGAGAGTACCAACCCATGAAGTTGGTATTGGTGGAAATGCAAAATAGGGTACTTCTTCAAAAGAAAGTTGCCGAGAGAGGAAGGAAACAAGATAGAAGTCTACTTGAATTACGTTATAAATATTTTCTTGAGGGTACATAAACCAACTAAGGAGTGCATCTTTGCAACCTAGCCACACTTTAGAGTACCCTTAGCTAAATCCTCTATGTTGTGGTAGGGTAGCTCCACAGGTAGTGCAATCAAGGTCCCTATCCATGTATTGGTGGCACCTTTCATACATTCTACTCGACAATAGGCCAACGGACAATTTACCATGGCCCACCATCTAGAAGAAATATGCAATCTTTTGTGTGGCAGACACTAATCTACATGCATGACCAAAATTTAGAAATGACCTCGTAAGGCTCCAACTGCTTTACCCAATGTCACTTTCTCAAAGGTCCAAGTGATTGCATCAACCTAAAGAGGGCGACCAATGCATGCAATATATGAGAAAAGAGCACCTCTATAATCCTCTTTAAGTGGATTGCTCTCGAATGCCAAGCCACTAAAGACCCTTTTGATATCTTCTATCAAATGCAATGATATGGCAAGAGTATATGTTTGGTATGGGTATGTAAGATAGCATTGCAAACGAAGTACTATGGCACTTTGGTTGTTGTAATACAAAGTTACTTGGGAGCTTCATCCCAAAGATCTACAAACAATTATTGCAGCCATATGATTCTCTAGCTACCAATGATGTTGAAATGTAGACAAAAGGGTAACATCCATTTTTTCTTACATATCCAACTAACAACTATTGGGATATTTGTGAGATCAACGGCTTGCTCTAAGCTGCATGTGTGCATCTAGTAGTAGTCACATGTGTGTGTGTGTTTAGATTTAATAATCCCATCAATAAATGAACCATACAATTAATTCAATCATTTGGATAGTTATAAAAAGATGCATATGAGAAATGGATTGAAATTCTTTAAGAAAACTAAATTGAAATAATTTTTGACAAAATTGTAATCCAAAAAAATGGTATGGAAAATAAGAGGAATGGCAATAGAATTTTTCTTTATATTGAATTTGCAAACTTAAGCAAAGAATCAGTACAACAGTGTCGAATCCATCAGGTAGTCTAGGCTCCGAGGTCAGGGTCTACTTACCTGCCACCATCCAAACCAACCAATTGTTAGAACAATGAAGTTCAATCTGGGTAGACAGGTAATGCCTATATCCCTTGGCATGTTATCACTTTACCAAAGAACAAGAACAAACCTTTTGGAATTCTAAGATAAAAAGGAGCCCTAAAGGAATTAAGAACATAGCGGGGGTTTACATTTTAAAGAATAGGGGGGTATTAGACACCCTTTAAATGAATAAAAAACAGCTGACCATCCATATTTACAAGTCATAATGACAAGTAAAATGATAGAATGGGAGGTATTCCACACCCAATAGTGCAAACATTAACCTCTTTGCAAATGCCAAGGGGGGTAGTCCACACCCATACAAAAAAGTGACTTCACTTTTTGAAAAAAATAAAACAAAGGGGGAATTACAACGGGGATATTTCATTCCCCTACGATCAACTCTTTTTGTCAGAATTAAACCATCACTCAAGGGGAAGAATCCACACCATTAATTAAAACCCATCCTAATAAATTTGAATAGAGTGCTTGAAAAAGTTAGGAAATTTTGAAAATTAAACTATTAATTTATGAGTAATTAAATACAAATTATTAGGCCAAAGGTGGCCAAATAATGGCACTTTGAACAAAGAATAAGAGAGAAATAAAAATAATAATGAATTGTACATATATATATATTTATATATCAAATTTGTAAAAAATATAAGTAAACAAGTGTGAAAATAAAATGAAATAAAAATTTATTTAAATAAATAAGTATATAAAATGGTATAATTAAAGAGCTAAGAATAAACTAATAACCATTAAAGAACTAAGTTTATACTAATAAGAAGGCAAATAATTTTTTTAAAGAAGGTATCTATAGGAAAAGAATGGACTTTAAAAAGGCATAGAACTTTTTTGTAAAAATAAAAAAGCAAGGAGGAGTAAAAGTTTTTACTATATATGAATATATCAACATTGTAAGTTATAAATTATAAATAAATAATTAAGGGGTTGGGGGGGTGAGTTAGGCACATTAAATTAAAGGGCAAGAAAGGTTAGGACAAAACAATAAAGATGTTAGAATTAACAAAGGAGGCAAAAACTACAAGCATAAAATATGAGTAAAGAAAAAAAATGAGGATTAACATAGAAGGCACATAAATGAGGAATAACCAGAACCAGCAGGAGTTAAGTAGTGAGAAGCTGAGACCTAGCCAATAAGCCTACCAAAGGTACAACGAGTAGCAACACAAGGCGACTAGCTAGTTAAAGGTTGTCTTCAAGGTGGCAGAAAGAATGACATAAGCTAGTAAACATAAAAGGAGAAGCTCGAAAGAGCTTAACAGCCAAAGCTTACAAACAAGAGTAGTGTCCAGCCACGTGAAGGTAACCTCGTATCACCATGACAACAATAGAGCAGAAAATGAGGCGATGCCCAAAGAAACGGCTTCAAAGGAGAGAGCTGGGCTAATGAGCATAATTACGTGTAGATTCTTGGGAGAGTTGCGCGGCTTATGGGACAGTAGCTAAGCTTTAGCAGGAGCTTGCAGAAGAGCAACCAACTAAGACGAAGGGTGGCATAGCAGTAAGCGAGGTGAAGCAAATAGGTAAGTGTTGGCCAATGACCAAGCGGTGATGAGCACCAAAGAGAAAATGCTAAAGAGTACGTAAAATGAAGCGCTGTCAAGTGTGCAACCTTGCAAGGATGCCCAAATCCATCAAAAGCGTAGAAGTTGACCGAATTGAAACCAAAACAATGAGTTCACCTTGCAAATGCAGAGAGTGTAGACTGCACAAAGATTGAGAAAAGGTGGCGCATAAGGAAAACAAACAAATGAAAAGGTGCAAAAGTAGAGACACCTTTTGTTTGAGTAAAGGGGTTTGCCACCACGAAGAGGAAAGTTGGGCACAAGTAAATCAAATAGAGATGGGAGAAAGGCACCATTATGGAGTGCAAGGGTTAGAAGAAGTGAGTAGGCAAAGCTTAGAAGGTAAGCAACAAGGGGCAGAGTATGACGTAAGTAAAGAAAGAGGTTTTTATAACATTCAAGAAAGGGTGGCTGGAGCAAATAGGTAAGTGTTGGCCAATGACCAAGCGGTGATGAGCACTACGGAGAAAACGCTAAAGAGTACGTAAAATGAAGCGTTGTCAACTGTGCAACCTTGCAAGGATGCCCGAATCCATCAAAAGCGTAGAAGTTAACCGAATTGAAGCCGAAGTGAAGCAAAGCTGGTTGAAGTGAAGCCAAAACAATGAGTTCACCTTGCAAATGCAGAGTGTAGACTGCACAAAGATTGAGAAAAGGTGGCGCATAAGGAAAACAAACAAACGGAAAGGTGCAAAAGTAGAGACACCTTTTGCTTGAGTAAAGGGGCTCGCCACCATGAAGAGGAAAGTTGGGCACAAGTAAATCAAGTACAGATGGGAGAAAGGCGGCATTACGGAGTGCAGGGGTTAGAAGAAGTGAGCAGGCAAAGCTTAGAAGGTAAGCAACAAGGGGCAGTAGTATGACGTAAGTAAAGAAGGAGGTTTTTATAATGTTCAAGAAAGGGTGGCTGGGATGCGTGGCGGTGAGGTGGTGCAGTGGACTAAAGCTACGTAGGTTTGGTATATAAGAGTTGAGGGGGTTTTGGAGTTTGGCGTGATTTAGGGAGGTAAGTTAGGTATAGAGGGTGGACTTAGGGGGAATTTAGAATAGTTTTACAACAAATTAATGCACATACGAATGGACAAGTAATGAACTATAAGAATCAATAGGCCAAATGACCAAGAAGAAATTATTAGGTGTAGCATCAGTCGAGGAAGACTAGAGGGGCGGTTTGGGTTCAAAAACACGTAAATTAAAGAAATAGTAATTAAGTAATACACAATTTAATTAATTAGACTGTGTATAGAAATTGAAGTGCAAACTATATATATATATATACATATATACACACACACACACAATTTAACAAAGGGAAGCTATTAAATAGTTAGACCACATTAATGATCACATTAGAGTTAGTAAAGTAGAAATTCTCGTATGACTTAAAGTAGAAACACATTAATTATACTAACAACCAAGAAAAAAGCTTAATAGATATTTAACACTTTATGAAGTAGTGCCAGTAATTAAATTAAGAAGTCCTAAAAACTTTTTAATTTAAGATTTAAAAAAAAGAAGTGAAGAAGAAATAAAGAGGGGACAATTAAAGAAAATTATATATACCTTTATAAGACTAAATTAACATAAACAAATCCCTTCATTTAGAATTACAAGCATCAAGTTCAAGGACAAATGAAACTACTGTTTAAATTGTAAATTATGGGTGGTATAATAAATGTAAATTAATTATTAGTGAACAATATATGAAAGAATTAAAAAGAGGGATCATTAAATCACTTATTAACATTTAATTGTGGAACTATTCACATAGCATAATATAGAGTGAGTGTACAAATATGTAGGAATAAATAAATAAATAAATGTAAAAACTGTAGGCCTATGTGTGTGTGTTGTTATTATAAGGGGGGGTTGTTTAAAATAGTGTTCTGAGAGAGGAGTGTGTGTGAGAGAGAGAGAGAGAGAGAAATTATTAAGCACAATTAATGTGCTTGTGTGTGTGTGTGTGTGTGTGTGTGTGTGTGTGTGTGTGCGCGTGAAACACACTTAGTACTAAAGTACACTTAGAACTATCTAGGACCATGACACAGGTGATAATGCAATAGAAGGCGCCCTCTCTAAGAGGTGCCAATGATTTGGGAAGTTCCTATGATGTAGGTCTGATTGCCTTTAATGTAGGAGAGGTGCCTATGATCTAGGACACCATTTCTCCCACTCTATAAATGAGAGGCTTCTCTCTCACAATCAATAGAGCACACTTTTGTATTCTTCTTGTGCTCTCAACTCGTCATAATGCATCTCTTCTCTCCCACCACTCCCCAACATGTGGTGTCAGAGCTCTAGGTTCTAGTAAACCCTTTAGCTCCCCTAATTGCCACATCATCATCTTCTTCCCATCTTCCTCCTCCATATTTCTTCCCTCTTCTACCCCAATTTTTGCTTAAGCTTTTTCTCCTTTGTTTCTACACCATTTCCCAATCCCTTTTAGCTATAGTTTCCCATTGATATGGTGCACCTCTGGCTTAGAGGAAATAGAGAAATATCCTCTCTACTGCCCGTGCTGACATGTCCTCTGCCCGATGACCTCACATCAAATTCTCTCTATTGTAGATAAATTTCACCTAGCCCTCCTAGCTTTTGTTGGCCGACCCCTTGAGGAAGATGTTGATGAATTTTGAGTACCAATGCTCTAGTGGAAGAGGAGAAATCGATGAAAAACTAGCCATGATTACTTAAGCTCTCCTGGGTGACATTCTACCATTTTGCACCTGTCCTTGTTAGTGGCCTTGGGCTGGTATACAAGCTTCACTTTGGCTTCATAAGCCCTATCAAATTTGCTTCAAGGTGTTTGAATTGAGGTCTCCACTTTTCTCTATTTTAACACTACAGTTTTGGATAGTTTTGGTGATTGGATGCTTGATCCAAGCTTGAAAGAGTGTTTAGGATGATTTACTATCAGTAAACTTTCAATTAGTATGCTTATTCAAAATTCCTAGCTCTTTTTGCTCTTCTAATGCTTCATATGTGAAAGCAAAGGCCAAAAAGAAGAAAGAAGCACCTAGATATGTCAATAGAGAAGTGATAAAGCTTGTGAAGAAAAGCCATATTATTATTTTGATGCAAAAAGACTAGGATTCTCTGACTTCATTGCTTGCAATATGCACTTGTATGGTTGAGATTTATAGTAATTTCTAAGAGAGTAGACACTACCTAATCATAAAGGTAAGACCCTCTTATGGCTACCTTTAAAATAGACAAATTCAATGGCCAAGGCTTCCATACTTGGCAAATGTGCTATTGAAGGAGAATTTGTGGGACAAGCCAGGGAATCAGTCATCACAAGAGGGTGGATTCACACAACCAAAGGAAAGAGGAAGGCAAGTGACCCTACTTCAACAACACCAGCAGATGCTAAAAGGTTAGAGAAAGCCTATGCAATTATCGCATTAGGTTTGAGAGATGATTATGTGCATCATATTTTAGATTTGGAATCTCCTTTTGAGGCTTGGTATAAGTTAGGTGCTAGCTCGCATAATTCTAAATTGACTTTGAAGATTAACTTCTTTGAACTTAAGATGGATGGAGACTCTGTTGCAACTCATGTCAACACTATGAGGAGTCTTATGACACAATTGGCCTCAGTCAACTCTCTAATCACTCAGATTTTGACTATGTTGTGGCTACTTTGAAGAATCTTCCCCAACCAACACTAGAGAGCATCATTAGTGCTCTACAAGCAGAAGAAAGAAAGAAGAATTCAAGGAAGGTAGAAGATCAAACTCAAGCACTTACAGTGAAGCTCTCATCAAAGGGCAAGTACAAAGCATGCGAGCATTGTGGAAAGACCAATCACCTTGACAAAGATGTCTATAGGATCAATCCTTGCACTTATTGTGGCAAAAGCAATCACTCTGAGAAGTTTTGCAATGAGAAGAAGAAAGTCAAGGCAAATATGGTTGAAGAAAGAGCTTCATCAATTAATGAAGGGAAAATACTTGTGGTAGGATCAACAAATGAAGAAACAAATTTTGTGGTAGAGAAAGATAAATATTGGACCTTCTAAAGTCCAACATCTTTGAACTTTTGTTATCACTTGGTCATGTAGTCAATTTTGAGGTTGTCTACCTAGAGTAGTACTCTAAAAGGAATGTTATGTGTTCTTATAGTCTTTGTAAATCACCTTTAGTCACCATATGATATAGGCCATTTGTTTGTCTCCATGGTACCTCTTGCAGACATGGAACCCCTTGTAGACATGAGAATGTAGGTCCACACAAAGGCCTAAGATTAATCCGGGTACATGCAATGGAGATAACCATTTGGGGGGATTTATCCTTTTTTTGTAAACCTTGACCCTTGGGCACCCTTGCTAGCATGATATCCTAGCCATAGATTTATCCTTGACCACCATGAAATGGCTTGTGAAACTATGTGACTAGATGTATCCTTGACATCGCATGAGGCAACCCTTGAGGGGGGGTATGTTGGGATATTTGTGATCAAGGGCTTGCTCTAAGGTGCATGTGTGCATCTAGTAGCAGTCACATGCATGTGTGTGTGTGCGTGTGCGCGCGCGTGTGTATGTGTATTGAAGCACACTTAGTACTATCTAGTACCATGACAAAAGTAATGATGCAGTAGAAGGCGCCCTCTCTAGGAGGTGCCAATGATTTAGGAAGTCCCTATGATGTAGGGTTGATTGCCTTTGATGTACAAGAGTGCCTATGATCTAGGACACCCTCTCTCCCACTCTATATATGAGAGGCTTCTCTCTCACAATCAATAGAACACACTTTTGGATTCTTCTTATGTTCTAAACTCTTGTCATGATGCATCTCTTCTCTCCCACCACTCCCCAACAACAACAACATTGCAAAACATAAAACATCCTCCTGATGTTGACCTACAATTCTTGTATTTATGTGCCTTTGAAATATTGTAGAACACACTTCACCACTGCTAAAAATTTGCATTAGAACAATGCACACTAAGAGTGATTAGAAGGTAAGTTATATGTAGCCTGTAGTAGTCTTCTTATGAGATTTGGATAAGGCAATGCCACTGTGTCCTGCCTTCTAATAACATCATCTGATGCCTTGCCCTTGCATAGCATCATCTCTTCTTAGAAAGGATACTTTGTTTCCAAGGGAGTAACTGATTCATTACAATTTTGCATTCCATAATGCACCAACATATCCCAACCATATTTCCATTAACAAATATCCCAACTAAACCAACATATCCTGAGTGTATTTTCATTAACAAATTTGAATCATATGTTTGGTACATTGTCTTGTATTTTCCATGGCACGATAGTAACCAACATTTGCCATAATGCACCAACATATCCCAAATGTATTTTCATTAACAAATATTAATCACATGTCTTCTACATTATCTTGAATTTTCCATGGCATGATAGTAACCAATTTCCCCCATGTCCACCACGTCAAACCAAGCATTCAATTTTTCTTTGATGTCTTCCATAGCTTTTATTTCATTTCCAAAAAACATGTCATCCACATAAACTGCTAGGAATAGTACAATAGCTTCATTGAAAATCACATAGAGATTGGTATTCGCATCTAAATTGTAAAATCTGAGACTCTTAAAATACGTATCCATCTTTGTGGACCATGCTCTAGATGCCTTCTTGAGGCCATAAAGAGATTTTTGTAGATGAGAAATAGTGGTTAGATTTGTAGTATATCTACATATCCTTTAGATTGCATGATGTATATCACTTCCTCAAATCACCATTTAAAAACGTTGTTTGCATATTCATGTGATGTATTTCAAGATCATGTTGAGATGCATATATCATGATGGTTTGGACTCTATTGAATTTCAATACAGGTGAAAATTTTTCATTGTAATCTACCCTTGGCACTTTTGAATCTCCTTTAGGTATGAGTCTAGCCTTGTATTTATGCAGATTGCCATTTGCATTATATTTTCTTTTGAACACCCATTTACATTCTATGGCCATTCTTCCTTCTAGTAGCGATTCTAAAATTCAAGCATATTTTGCATCAATGTTCACGGATTTCTTCCATTTAGAAAAATCTGAACAAGTCATTGCATCCTTATAGTTTAAAGTATCTATTGTACTTTTAATGCCATAAAAGGGTTTTCAATTAAGCCAAGCATTGTAAGTTACTTTAAATTTGAGCATTTAGCAGATGATCATCCTCCTACGGTGTACAAAGAGCTTGTGCATTGTCTATTACCTTGATTGATGGAATTCGGCAAGCTTGTGGAGATAATATTCACTGTGCAATTCCCATTCAACATTTACTTCAATCCCCACCCGTTGCTCTTATTTTCTTGTAGCACTTCATGTGCTCTTTCTTGCTCTATCAAATGTCTTTAGTTGGTAGGTGTCCAATGTTCTTATCATCGTACTATATTTATCACTTCAATGTTATTTTCAAAAGTGGAATCTCCATCACACTTTTCCTCTCAATCATGAAACATTCCCTCATTAAAGAAGACCTTTTTCCATAGTAGTTCCCATAGCTTGTAACTCTTTTTTTTGGGAAATACCCTATAAAGCGCAGCAGCAAAGCTGGCACATTTGACCTTTCTCCACTCCAATTTTCCTTAGGTGAAATCCATCTAGATCATATATTAATATATGAATTTTCACTTATGTTTTTGAACTTTTTCTGGCTAAAAATGTTTGGCTAACTTGACAATGATGTATGGTTGCATGCGGAACATGTCAAGGCTGAACATGTCATATGTCATCGTGGACTGTGCAACTGCTCTATAGAAGAGGCATCAAGCTAGTCGTTGTAGCTGTAGAGATGCGATCCAATAGGTTATGACACCCATCAGCTTTATACAGCCTCTTGGTTATTCTTGACACAGTTTTCATCATTATGTTACAGGCTTGATCTTTGGCATACACATGTTCTCACATGACGGGTTTTGACCATGGGTGATATTTTCACGTTAGTTTCGTTAAGAAGTGAAAATTTTATATTGGCATTTAAAGTTTATATGCCCTAATAAAATTAAAGTTTTGAAACATTCGCCAAGATTTGAAACTTTTATGCAAAAATTTTAAATATTTGACCAGGATTTATAAAATTTACTTAGAAATTCAGAAGAAAATAAATAAAATCATACTATGTTTTGTCAATATCGTGAAAGTAAAAAAATATGCTTAATAAACTTTCGCCAAATTTTTAAATTAATATAAAAGTATAGCTTCGATTAAAGCATCCATGGTTTTGACCATTTAGCATAAGCCCATCACTTTCATGCATGGATCCGACTCCATTTATCATCACACCAGATGATGCAGATATACAGCAAGAGTTTAGTTATGATCATGCAATTTCTCAACAGATAAGTCCTCAGTACGAGACATTCACATCTCCAGTGGCATGCGGAGATACATGCCACAGTGCATACAGCTCCTCAAGTGATTTCATTCCAGCATCGATCCCTGATGCTTTCACCTCTAACACAAAGCATACCTTGGACATGGTTTCCATGAGTAGCTCATATTAGAAGATCAGTCTACAAGACATTTTAGCATTAGCTCAGTCATGCCACATTGCACCACCCTTGCATCCATTATCACCACCTCCTTCGATTAACAGATCATTCCTCATATATGCATTAGTGCAACCCTGCCCCAGTGTAGTAGACATCATTAGGTTAAGCCATAACGCAACCTGGGGAACCTCATTGTTTCAGCATGCACTTATGGTTGTAGTATACAATCCTTATTTGATGTAGATTAGTAGTTGGATCTAGGACTCAGATCAGTCCCGACATCAACATTTGGCACTGAACATGCCTTAGGGACATATTATGTTTTCTCAGTTGTATTTCAGGCTTCTAGGCCATTACACTATCAACTCCTTCTTGACGAGCCTATGATAAATGCTACATCCCATGCCGATGGATGTTTAGCCATGCACATATCAGACGACCTCTAGAGCTCATGACAGTTGAGCATACAGGTTTGATAAGTTGCCGTACCTTGTTAGTTTTATGGGCCTATTCATCAGCAGAGCAAAGTATCATACCTTCACCTTCGGTCCCAGATTTTTAGCCTCTAGCTCACTCTGCCCACACTGACTATGCGGTCTTCTTCAATCCCGCATCATTTGACAAAAATTATAGTTCTACTACAGCATACCTCACACATTGTTGTTAGTTCTTTTGCATTGGTGACACCCTCTTATGTCACAACCTACCGGATCACATCTCCATAGCTACACCGACTAGCTTCACATCTGGATGCCTCATCACAGAGCAACTGCATAGTCCACGATGACATATGACATGTTCAGCTTGATGCCATACACACCATTCTTCACATAGTCATCTTTCGATTGACCAATCTCTGATCTAGGTGGGTTTTACTTTCTACATATTTCCTTCCTCTTCCTTTTGGCCTATCTTTTGGGTTTTATTCCCAAAGGTGAAGGATGACCCACAACTTAAGAGGGGGAAATACACATCTTGTACATGACCATGTAAGTTGTACTCATTGTACAGGCTTTCGCTATGTAGTCACTCACTGTGCTCACCCATGCACATACTACTCTGGTACCATGATGATATGGAGAGAGAGAGAGAGAGAGAGCGAGGAATGCACACGATATAGCTACCAGTACACTATGTTGTATTGAACATATACATGAATATATACATGAGAACCCCTTAGAGTTAGGGTTAAGGTTTTCCCCTTATGCCCTATAGGTATGGTGCAATTTACACCATCTATAACACCCTTCTCTGTTCTCATGGACAGGTCTTGTTATTGTAGACTCGTGTGGTTGGTTGTATGCCAACCAACGAGGAGTTGAAATATGCTTATACACATAATATTCAGACTTGTATGGTTGGTCATATGCCAACCAACAAGGAGTTGAAATATGCTTATGCACATAATAATCAGACTCTCTTTGATCATCTTGATAGCAAGGGATTACAGCTCGATTAGGATACAGCTGTGTCTCGTACTATAACTAGCTTCTTTTAACTTATGAAATGCTGATGTACATAATTAAAATTTCCATTCCCGGATATAACAATCTCATTCTTTTTTCATTGGTCTCATAATGAATATCTTTCTCTCACTAAATATAGTATTTCTCTCTCTAGACAATGATTTTGCAAGTATGTCTAGATTGTTTCTAGAGAGCGCTTTTGGCTATACCTAGCCTTTTAGGTCTATCAATCATGCTCTTAGTGTCAAGTCATCTCAAGTGGAGCTTGTCGCTACTCCACAATGACACACAATGATCTTATTGTTGATTGCACCTCATTGTACTTTTAACCCTTGTGGACACAAGGTTAACCAATCCCATGGACCAATTTGATTACTCATAATTGGGTATCATGTGCTTTGACTTGGAAGTATTTTCACATTGTGCTTTCCATGGAGTTCTTTGGTTATCAAATTGGATTAGTGCCTAATGGATCTTAACGTCATTAGATTGTTAAATTTGAGTGGCCTAATGAATTGACTCATGAAAAGCTCTTTATGGTCATTGTCTTTTGTTGAATGCTTTTAGAGTTTCTTGTATCTTATTGATTGTAGTACAATGAGTTGTGGATGGGCGATGTGACACAAAGTTGTGTAATTGATCTTGAGAGTATTGAATATCATGGGGTACAAGATTTTGCATGTTGATAATCATTCTCATAGTATCTGGCATGTAGACCCTCGTGCTGATAGGCATTGTGCTTGATTTTTCTTGCTTGGCATCAATTTTGGCTCAAGAAAGTTCCTACATTACTTGAGGTATTCTATTTGTATAAATGGAGGGCTACCAAGACATTGGCATGTGATTGATTTTTGGGTGAAAGGATGTTCTTTAGAGAGACAAGAATGAGGTTGTTGATGATGAGACTTAGGATTTGCATTTAGAGTCTTGGATACCATTAGAGGCTTTTAGGTATGGCTTGGCAGTACTAGCAATCAAGTTTACTTGCTTCTTGCGCTGGACTTGTATTGATGGCATCTATTGTGCTCTTGGTAGGTTCATATTTTCACCTATGGAATGTGCACATGTGCTCTTAAGTTTGTTGAGTGTCTTGTGCTACCTAAAGCAAATCTTTCAGTTTGATCACATATTTATCTAAGGACTATGCCTTCCTTCACCTATTCAATTAATGACTTTTCCTTCCTTCACCTATTCACCTTAGGACTATGCCATCATTATCAAATTGAGTTCTGATGTTTTTGTGCCATTCCATACTCAATGAGGTTTTATTTCACATGTGTAGGTGTATAGACTTGTTTGAGTTATACGCTTGTACTTGGCAAGGTGGATTGATATTGAGAATTGACACTGAGGTTCATATGTGGACATACATTTTTCAAAATTGCAATCCCATCATTAGGAATTGTAATGTCCTATGGTAGGGGAGCTCCACTCGTTTTTCCATCCCTTATTATCTATGCCTCTATTGCTGCATCCACCTCTATCGACATATGAGTTTCAATGTTCCTTATACTTTGGATCTCTTGGCCTTGTTTGTTGTTGTGTGTTAGAAATATACCATTTGTGGGTGGAATGGCTGGTAACCATTTTTTTAAAGGATGTTTTGTAACTAATGACTTCATGCTTGGTGTTAGCTCGATCTTTATGGATATAGGGTTACCATTTATGTGCTTTGCATTTTGTTGTTAAGGTACCCATATTTCTTTTATCATATTCCATGGCGTAACAATTGTAATCTTTGTTAGGGTAAGGGGTTTCATTGGTTTCTTTGATGCATGTTTTGGGAATCCATGCCCAGTTCCATATTCTATCAAAGTGTTGATGCCAATTGGATACAAAATGGTGTACATCTTTCTTTTTTATTAAAACATATACCATCCTTGGTTGTTTGAGATATATTCCCTTGTATCAATTGAAATATTCTTTGTTGATCTATCTTTTTATATTTTTCTTTGATAGGTTGATGTTGGCATTCCGTCGGGTTTAGTTTGATTAAGGATTAGCTTTGGAGTCCCCTTTAACCTTCATTGTTTCTTGGTCTTCGACTTGTATTTCTTGTGGTCTACATATTGTTATTGACACTATATTGTTGATCTTAATAGATAGTATAGATGGGAAAACTCTTGTTCTGCTAAGCATGAAGTAAGTATGTTCTTTTGATTCTCCTCTGTCATAGTTGTTGTCTAAGATGTGTCAACTATTGTTGCCAACCACTCCATAATTGATTTAGGTTTTGTATATTCTCTTGAAAAACATTCTTGAACTTTTGTGTTGGGTTTTTTATATCGTTCTCCTTTCTTGAATGTGTCGCGAGTTGAATTTGAGGGTTATACAAGACAATGCTTCTAATTATCTTATCATTGTACCTATGCTCAAGGAATCCTCTAGTGCATGGGTACGGTTTGATTTCTCATCTATGTCAAGTGTCCGTCATTGAGACATGTATGATATAGTACTTTGTATATCATTCTTATGTAGTTGTGTTATACTTGAAGGTTCAATTGGTAGAGATGTTTCTTAACATTAGAACATCATTTTGTTTAATCTTAGAGATTATTGTTTGAACCTTCAATTGCAATCATTCATGCCATGCCTGCATTTGCCTATATACCTTTTGTTAGGTTTGGCTTGGTATTGTCAATTGACTACACATCACTAGTTTTCTTAAAGCCTTCTATTCTTTTTTGTGCATTCTCTTTGGTTGCCCATTTGGAACATTTTGCTAGTAGATGATTCTCTTTTCTATTTAGCAGATTTGATGATTCTATAGTATCAACTTGTATGTATCAAATTTAGAACTAGCTCCACTTGTACCACCTTTATTTTTTAATACTTGCCTTTTTCCATTTTGCGATGATCATTGCTTAATTTCGTCTTCAATCATCATTGCATCATTGTATGTCTGATATATTGTTTGCAACTATAACGATGTAGTAGCGAGTGAATTTCTTCATGCAATCTTTTATCAAAGATTTTAATTAACTATTACTTTGTTTGGGACAATTTCTCGATGTGATAGTGTGGCTTTTTCAAATAATCTATCATCATATTGCAGCTCTTTTACACTATCTTTGGCAATGTTAGTTCTCAACACCTTTGCTTGATATTTCATGATTGCTTGAGTTTGTGGATGACATAAATTTCTTAAGATCCAACATTGTTGTATCATATTGTGAATGAAGTAATGTTCGAGCATGGATCATGAATTATGTGTCCCCACACCCCAATTGAGGTGCACACAAGCAACAACTCAAAAGCAAGTTTTACGTCTATAGTTAGGTGTTCATCATTGCTTATTTTCATTGTTTTCTTAACATCTATCCAATATACTCTAGCAACTTTATTTTTTGTATGATAACATTGTTGCAACTCTTCCAAGATAGATATGCCCTCTTTATACGCTGCGATGCATGCATTAGATCTATTTCAACCTTTTCTATATTGGAAAGATTGTTTTCTGTAAGGCAATCCCATTCAAACACTTCCAAAGGAAACCTTTCAGAAACTAATGATGCTAGCCATGTTCACAACACTTTATAGCATTTTGTACTATAATGTCGTGTACAGAAAGTTCATGTTTTTTTATCTAACACTGTTTCAAAAGCTTTCATGTATGCCATTGCCCTGTGGCAACTGCTGTCACAGATCCAACAAATTTGGTCTGTAAATGATTGAAGCTTTGATGCACTATCCCTAAAGAACTAAGAGTGCCTTTCAAAACAAAACGATTGTCTTGCCACAACACTTGATTGGTTATAGTTTAACTTTGGATAGCACCCAATGAGCTATGAGATTTCATTCCAGCCTCGATCTCCAAACTAATGGAATGAGGTTAGCTAACATTCAATTCTGTAGGCATAGTCCCTCCCTTGGGAAATTGATAAGCTCACACCTCGCTTAAGGAAGCTCTAGATTGTTTTCATATTTATTTTGACTACTCGACAATCATAAAATTGCATTCAAGTCCCTCTATTACAAATTTGAGTGCAAGCTTTGAGGTACCATGTTGATGTGAATCCAATGCCAACAGTTGTTTAATACACCCCTGAGGTTCCAGATGCTATCTACATTTTCAGGCTGAATGTTGGCAGCATTGTCCACCTGGTGAAGCAAAAGCGTGTTAGCTACAAGGTCAAGAAAGAACAAATTAAAATTCATTACATTGCAAGGTGCAAAAATACAATTACAAAACCATGCAGATCATGAGTATGATCACTTAATTGAAGGACCTACCGTAAAAGCTTTTAAACAACCAAAGTTTCCAACAAAATGTCAGGATTTTTACTTAAGTCTCTCCATGGAATCTCAGGCATCTGCACATGCACAGTTGTGAGTGTAAAAATCACAAGCTGTAGATGGAATGCCTTTCCAGAAAACCACTTTGGGACTGTTGACCAGGGCCTTTGAAACATTCTACAAAGTGATTTGGCCCCAAGCCTTTGATGGCAATGCTACTCCCTTTTTTTGGAATGAGGATTAAGGCATAGTCACCACAAAACACGTTTCAGGGCTCCTGGCTCCTAAAATGCCAAACATTACGGACCCTGAAACGTTCCAGTGAAATGCCTGAAACACAGGTGGTTAGATACTTTACATTTTCAATATTTTTTAAAAACCATTTCAGTGCAGCCGTTCCATGGATATCCTGAAATATTTCAGAAACCTTCAAGCCAATTCTGTGAGATATTTCATTTTGACTATGGTTTAGGGCCTAGGTATAAATCTGGTGGAGATGCCACCCTCAAGCCCAGCGCAATTGGCCAAGCTATGGGGACCTTGCCAAAGAACATCCACAGCTCCAGCGAAACATCAGTGCAAGGGTGGTGTTGTTGGGCAAGTCTACCAGAGCTCATCCACAACACAAGATTCTCAAGCGGCACATTGTCTTCATCCGTGGTAAACTAGGCACAGGATCCATGCAATACTTGATTAGCGGCCTCTCTATTGTTCCCCCATCAAACGATAGACATCCCATATAAGGCTAATGTTTCCACTCTTATCAATTAGAATCACATATTCCTCTTTCAACCTGAAGGCCCTTTGAAAATATTCATTTCCTTTTTTCTCACAACAAATGCATGCTTTAAACAAAAAGGGAGTAGTTGTGCTTTAAGCTCTAGAAGAACCCTCGGGGCTTTGATAAGAGGAAGATGGTGTTATGCCCCAAAATGACATGACATACCAAAGCCCACGTTAGCAACAACCTACAACTTGGACTAGGATGGCGTCAAGACATCCAACTGTATGGATGCTTAGAAACGTCCAAGAATTGGGCCCTTACGCTGGGTTACAGGCACCAAGACCTACACATGACTGAGCACAGGCCTGACAAGAGGTTACATATGAGAAAGCCAGATCATGCAACTTCCAATAGAGCAGCCCATAGAGCATTACAGCTGCTTGTACATGAGGTGCAGCAGTTATGCAGCTCATGTAGTTTTCTTTCTTGGTCTTTTGGGTTTCGGGCAGGGAGGGAGGAGTTGCATGCAGTTGTGTTGCTTGGGAGCCAGCACTTGTGCTGCTCGTACAGAATTGCAAAAGTTCAAAAAGATCTCTAGGCAGTAGTACAGCCACTTGAAGAGGTAAGAAGCAGCTCTTGCACTTGCATACTGTAAAGTTGGATCTTGTAGAGGCAGAGAGAAACTCTACACAGCTCACGAGAGGTACGAGCAGCTCCTAGTGTGAGGCAGCAGCTCAAGGGGTATGCAAGCAGCTTGGGCCCATAACACAGCTCATGAAGGGGGAGGAGCAGGTCCTGGGAAAGTGCAGCAACAGATGGAGAGGGGGTAGCTTTCTTAAGGAAGCGCCAAGGCCTAACCTTCATCTGGGAGAGGGGGAGAGGACTAGGTGTCCGCCAAGAAGGAAAAAATTTCCTAAAAGAAGAATGTAGGCAACGTGGGTCAGTCCCAGAAGGGCATGGAAACCCATGGAGAGCTGCATGTGGTGACGTGGAAACTTGTAACAAGCGTGGGCTGCAAGGGTGACAAATTTTTTAGATCCCTTGTGGGATTGAACAAGTATCAAAGTGTGATAAGTCATCTTGCCTAAGTCAGGTGATGCCATGTCATGCCAGTGTCGGGTGGGCTAATGCCACCTCAGTTGCTGAAGTGTCATTTGTCACATGCCAGGTGACGACTTGATCCATATGTCACCTGCTGATTTGTGCCATGTGCCACTTGCTGAAGTCTAGGATTCTCAGCTTTTCTTTTAGGTCTAAAATCTTTACATTCAATTCTGAATGGCCTCCAACTGTCCTTCATGTAGGTTCTAGGGCTAGTCCAGGGTCTCTCTTTCAACAATCTATTTTTAGCGAGTCTGGCAAATTTTGGTAAGTAGGCTTATAGGTTCTTTACCTTTCGGGCATTGATGAGAAATATCTAGATTTAGCGGGTTTCCTGAAATAAAGTTTTTTTTTTAAAAATGTGGACTCATTTAACCAAGGCAGTTTCCTAGTTAAAAGTCCTTTTCTTGTTTAGAGGACTAGCTGCACAAATCTCTCTCCAAACAATAAAAGTCTGTTGCAATGATAAACATCAGCAATTTAGAGAGATGGAATACCCCCTATCAAGGTAGAGCTTGTTGTCCAGGTGCTCCCATAGCCTTTACAGTGAGAGAGATGTTGAAACATTTCGTAGTCGCCATACCAGTTTCTTCCCCAATAGTGATGAAATGACTCCTTCCTATTTCAATTGTGACATAGCTAGTCCTTCCTTCCAGTGGTCCTAATATCATGTAAGAAGTGGTGACCACACTAGCTCGTCCAAGCAGGAGAGGGCATACCCACAAAGCTGCCCTAGAATAATGCACTTAAGAGACAGATGAGGAATGCAGTAAGCTTGTGTTATGGAAAAGCAAAAGAGACCTCAAGGATTGGAGTGATGACTTGTTGAAGTTCAAGATGAAAATGGACAGCTAAAGTGGGGACAAGCCCCTTGATGGACTAAAACCCTAGTATCCACATAAATACTGTAGTGGATTGACCAAAAGGTCGGAATAGGCCAACTAGCACATATTGGGCCTCCCATGCTGATGGAACCAGATAAAGTCTGATTAGCTTCAATCGGGGTGGATCATGATCTGCAAAAATAATCCTATGTGAATCTCCAAGCCTTCCTTTGGGGTAACCCAGGTTCACTTGTATGTGCTTTAATGCACCAAGAGAGTGCAAAGATAGGTCTTGCCTGTTTAAACTCTCGTCCCTCCTTTTCAAAATGAAGTGCTTCATAATATTCGGTCCCAAAAATAAATATAATATAAAGGGGGTTTGAGAGAGCCATCAAGTCCTCATTTTCATATCTGGGCCTAAGACAATGGTATTAAATCTTTTAAGCCATCATGGTAACCTCATGCTTGATAACTTTCTAGCCAAAAAAGCACCACAAGCTTAAAGTTAGCCACAAATTTGAATTCTAAATTGAGCATGTTAAACGTACAGCTTTGGCTACAATGTCAGCTGGTGAATCCAGCTTCACTGAAAGCTCCCATAGCACCCAAGCCCATTTGTCCCGATTTTCATCATCAGCAATATAGGCATGTTCATCTTCACTAGCTTGGTTACGCCGTTGCATGAGCTGAGCTTCCACCCAACTTTTACCACCATCTATTGATACATCAACTCTTTCAATGCCACGCCCTCCACCAGAGAGTGCATAACCTTGAATTACAACCTGTCGCATATTCCACAGCTCAACTGATTAAAGGCCGTTTATGTTTATGAATTGCTTTGCCAAGAATTGAATACATAATTTGACCAAAGCAAAGAGAAACACCTTGCTTCCTGGTTTAAAATGTGCACCATCTTCTGGACTGCAAATCGCACACTAAGTTCAGCAACAGGGACGCAGTTAGAAAAGCACAAAGCCACAACCTGTAAATAATATAACTCTTAACAATCTTTGTAGAAATTTCATTTGGCTGAACATATTTACTTTCAATCCCTCACCTGCACTGGAAAATCCATCAGTGGTCGACGTGACTGCCAATTGATATTGTTCCAGTCCACAGAGGGGGGAAACATCTTATAGTCTTTTTGCATAAAGAATCCCTATATCCCATAAATGAGAGTACAAAATATTTCAGTGCTAGATACCAAGAAGACAAAGTTTACTACTTATGTCTGGTAGCACAACACTGGACTACTGAAATTGCAATAGCCATGGCAACTTGCTGTTTAAAAACCACCTCTTGGTGAAAGAAGAAAGGACAGCTAATCAGCCTTTCAGTCAGCCATTGAAGTCCAAAGTGTTTACAAAGTACAATGAAAAAACCTGGCATTCTTCTGAAGTCACAGAAATGCCCCGTAACCACTTGACAGAACGAGCTCCAATCACTCCTGGCACTACTACACGCAAAGGGAAACCATGGTCCCGACTGAGCTCCTGTGGACAGCAATCTAAGCAATCAATGCACTGGATACGAGCTTACGCAATTCATAAGTTGAAAAGGAGTACTAGGCTGTTCTAAACCAGGATATTTGAAGCAGTAATAAAGATACACACCTGACCATTCATCTCATAAGCCAAAAGAACATCAGCCTCTGGGTTTGTAGCTTGTATTAAAGGTATGGACGCTTTATATGGTCCGCCATTTTCTTCCTGTACACATACAATCTAGTTCAAATTATATACCAATAGAAGACATTGAGTTCTCATGCATATACTTCATTTTCAAAACCCATTCCCATAGTAGTAAAATATATTGTTCACTTGACAGTTACTAATATATGGATCAGTCCAAATATCTCTACAAAATTTTTGTTTTCTCCCCACAAATGTTTACACAAAGAAGTCAATGAGATCTTATATGTGCCACAAATGTTCACACAGAGAATACAACAAAATCTTATATGTTCACTGCTCCAAATCATGCCCAAATTTGTCATATAGGGACTATAATCTTTAACAGAATGAATTCATCTGTAAGGTTACAAATCACCACCTCTATTTCTATAAGCATTGGGCTGGCCATTGCATCTCTTTGTACACATGCTCCACAATAAGGCATGGCATTGAAGCTTCTTATTTGAAAAAATTACCAGTCCTCCCACAGAACTTTGGAGAAATGTTATGCCACTATGAGGAGGGTGGTCCATGCCGTGTCATCAAAACAAAGCCCCTCTAGTATGTTAGGTTTTGAACATTGTGTTCCTTCGTAACGCACATTTTGTATTAATCTATATGGCTGCTGATGTATTTTCTTTGATGTTTCAGAGCAGAGCAGGAAGGGAAGGGCCTGGATAAGAGAAACATAACACAAGCCCAAAAAACACTGGTGTGCAGAGATTGAGGCACTTAGATTATACAAAGATATTTTAGGTTGGTACCGTCCATCAACATAAAATCACCTTCTGATCCAAAATCATCCTTACTAATTGGGCACACAAGTCATCAATGTTACGCTCAAGTTGAGGCAACATGACCTCGGAAGGGTCAGTCGACATTTTCCTTTAGAGGATCAATGTTTGTATTATATTTGTTTGGGCTTCACGTAAATGATCAAAAAGGAATCAAGGTCAAGGTCCTTGGTGAGGGTGATATGGCACTAGACTAGGTGGATCTAAGGCTAAGGGGTCTAAATGCATTAAATGTGCCAAGGGGCAAGTGATTTCAATGATATCTCAAGAGAGGGGTAAATGATGCATTTAGGAGGTACCCTAAAATGTAGACATGTGGCATACTAAATCTATCTAGGGAATTGGGGCTTGTTGGGATTTGACAAGCAGGAACTTTCACGTAAGAGATTCTGTGAGCTTGCTGCCATTGAGGTTGGCTGGGAGGAAATTATGTGCCTATGCCCGTGAATGTAAAGAAAAAGATAGGCCTTTGAATGGTTAGTCGTAATATTTGGGAGCAGATAATGGTATGGGAGTTATTGGACGAGCTGCTGGTCATCGCATAGGCGTGGATGTAGGCTGGTGATCTGTGATGGTCAAGCTTCGCCAAGCTCTTCATTCAGTGCTAAGATTTCCATTTCATGTTACGAAAAAGAGATTTGTGGGTGTAGCTCCATTGATAGGCTTTAAGCATTAAAGAGATTTCTTAGAGCCTCGAAAGTTATATTGCAAGCAAGCGAAGAAGGTGTAGATCTAAGCTAGTGTGTTAAACATCACACCTTAATGTTGGTATCCTTCCAACTCCCTCTTTTTCTTCTGGATTGAGTTTTTGAATTCAAAGAGCCTTTGACAGAAGAATATCAAGGGGCGTCTTCCAATTGAGAGAGGGAACTTGTGTTGTCTTTCGGATGCCTACTCCAAATGGCGTTGGCATCTAGCATTGTTGCAATGTCATGGTCTTCTTCAAAGCGAGCTAGTTGTAGTAGCTTATCATAAACATGGAGTTCTGGGGCACTCAACCACCAGTCTAATTCTGGGGACTCTGTCATCTGCTACAACTGAGGCGACCGACTCTGGTGGGAACTCGAGCACAGTGCTACCTGACCAATGGAGGGGAGGATGGTTCGATACTCCTTGGGGAGCCCTGGGAAGCGGAGTGTAACCGAAAAACGGGGAACATGGTGTGTAGTATCCATGTCCTCCACTGTAAACCCATGATACCAAGGAAAGAGGTAAACTAGGTGTGGGCCAAGGAGGATGGGACGAGTGTCAAGGCAGTGTCGGGGGAGTTCAGCTTGATGAGAAAAACGCCTCTTCCATAGATGGTGACCTCCTGGATGTGGTCACCCTCTAATATCAAGCTCGCCTGCATCCACTCTCGCACACCTCTCCGTGTAGCCCACAATTCTGCCCACGAGCGCCTTGTCCTAGAGGGACTAAACTGCCTGCTGTACCTGTTGCTTGTCAGCTGGGAAAGAAGAACCTTAACGGCTATGGGAGTCGAGGGTGCTGCCATAGAGCCCCTCTAGCCAGACCAAGGGTCACCACCAAGATTTTATTTCACCTTAACAAGCACAAATGCTCCTGCTGCAGGGAGGAAGAAGAGAAAAAAAGGGGGGGAGGGGGGGGGCGAGAGGAAGAAGGGCATCCGAGGGGGAGGCGAAGGCGAGGCAAGGCGAGGTGAAGAGGCGGAGGAGAGAGATGGAGAGGGCAGAAGGGGAGGAGGTGCAGGGGGAGGAGGAAGATGGGCGGGAGAGGCGGGGGAAGCGGAGTGGAAAGATGGAGGGGAAGGCAAAATGGCGGGGGGGGGGGGGGTGCGCTGGCGGGGGAGGCGGAAGGGATAGAAGGCGGGGGGGAGAAATGGCGGGGAGGAGGAGGGGCAGAAGGAGCGGCGAGGGGTGGAGGAGCAGCAAGATGGCAGGGAGAAGGAAGGGCGGGGCGGGGGTGGAGGAGCTGCGAGGCGGAAGGGCGGCGAGGAGGAGAGGCGGCAAGGCGAAAAGGGGGCGGGGCGGGGCAGAGGAGCAACGGGCAGCGGAGCAGCCAGGAGGCAGTACGGCAGTCAGGCCGCCGTGGACGGAGGGGGAGCTCACCCGCTCAGCTCAGCTCACACTTTGTGATTCCTAGGTTAGTTTAAAGACTTCTAAAGTAGACATAAGCATACCATGCTTATCCCTAGACCGGAGTTAAACATTGCAAGCTAGCACAAGTATTAGAACGAGAGAGTATACGCAAGCCTGAATTATCCCACAACTCCAAGACCTGGGTATTATGAAGAAAGCCAGAGGGTCAATCAGGGCCTTCTACAAGAGTCATAGGCCAGGTCTAGCCTACATATGCATGTCTAAGGAGGTTGCTAGCACCATCAGCATGAAACCACACTACCCACCATGTCTTGCAACCACAGCATGAAACCACTGCCCACCATCAGCATGAAATCACACTGCCCAACATGTCTTGCAATGTTTGGGATTTATATTTATAAGCTAGCATCCAACTGTTACCCTTGGGTGGGGAGGGTGTGAGCCAAGATGAATGAAACACCAAGGAGGGGGGCCTATAAATAGGCCCAGCCCCTCCCTGGTCAGTCAGCAAGAAGGGGAGCCAACCAGCTGCTCTACCTGGCCGACTCATAGGCAGGGGGACCAACCCCCCTTTGGCCTCTATAAAGGGCTTGCTGGCAGCCCTACTGCACCTCCTAGAGGGCCGACCACCTGCCCTGCTCATGGCACACAGCCCTATAAGAAAGCACATACCTCTATGCCTAGAGGGGGCCGACTAAGCAGGCTCTACATGAGCCGACCAGGCCCGCTGCTCCCCTATAAAGGGCTCACCTCCTCCAGCATATAAGGAGGCTGCTAGCCGACTAGATCTACTCTCACGGGGCGGGCACACCCACAACACAAGCCCTCTCGCTCCCTACCCTAGCCTCACACTGGGCGGGGACACCCACAAACACTGGCCCTCTCTCATCAGGAGATGTTGATCTCTAATACCCCTCTCAGCTCCTGGATGGAACAGAGACACAAGGGAGCTGGGTGTGCCGTTGGAACAACAGAAGGAATCCATCGTGTGATGCTCCACCGCTGAAGACCGCCACAGGTACTGTCGAAGAAGTCCCTCGTGGCTCAAACCACCTCAACACAATCACTGGAAACCTGGAACTGTTGCTCCCAGACCACAGGTGCTAGGTACACTCCTCTGGTCTTGTATTGATATACTGGGTCAAATGGTACAACAATCCAACTGCTGGTACTGGTACATGACTCCAACAGAGAATCCTGGAACAAAAAAATCCAACTGATACTGCCTTCGGTGCAAGGTCTGCTTCCCTGTATGGGCACCTGTATCTCAAAGCTAGATAGCCCCCTCTGAGGCCCAAGGATCAATTAATTGTGTTTGGGTTCCCGCACGGGCAATCTCACCTTTCTGACCACATCGGGTACACGTACAGGATGCCTTGAGAGCTTCTCGTTCCTCAGCTGTCAACTGCTCTCTTTCTCTTTGATCAGCTGTCAAAGCCTCAGGCTGACTGTCATAGGTACGATCAACGCAGCGCTCCTCCTGGTCAAGCACCGAAAAAACCTCGTCTCAACACACAATGCTACTTTATCTTAGTTCTTTTAGCGTCCACATGCATCATACAACGCCCCTAACCCCATTACGGTAAGAGGCACAATCCATAGGGCAAGGGATGCCATGAGCCTACAAATCTACAGGACCATTATGCTTAGGCATGTCATATCCAAGGTTTATGCCTCAGCACTCGACTCAGATTCATCAGTTTGCAGAGGGCAAGGACTCACAACTGTTGGACAGGCAGGGTTTTGAGTAGACCACAACATGATGGACCACAACTTCACCTTGAGAGGTGTCATCGAGGAGGCCAAGGATTTAGAGCTGCTGGACAGGCAGGTTTTCGACCACACGATGATGGACCACATCTTCACCTTGAGAGGTGTCATTGAGGAGACTTCCAGATGGGTTGACATGGCCAAACGGGAACCCTTGCTACCCTCATGGAGCAGCAGCAGAGAGCCAGTAAGGCTCTCAACATCAAAGTACGCGAGATCCCATGCACTGAGGTTACACCGATGGTAGATGCGACTACGTTTGTGACCGCTACCCTGGGTGTGGCTGAGCATAGGATAGAGAGGGCATGGCGGGTGGGGAGAGATCCCAACCGAGAGCAACCCCTGATCATACGATTTCATGACACTCAGGCACGACTTTCAGCTCTACGACGCAGGTCAGTCCTTTGAGATCAGCCAGCGATCTCTATGGATGAGGACCTCACACCTCTACAGGTTGAGGAGAGGCGCTCTTTGCTGCAGCAGTGGGATCAGGCCCGGAAGGAGGGAAAGTGGGCAGTGGTACGAGAGGGATGCCTTCTTACAGGCCCCCGTAGGACACCTGCCCCGTCCCCTACATAGGGAAGCGGGGCCTATGAGACTCATATCCGAGACCCTGTCCTGCACCATTTGGAACTGTAATGGTACCTTATGGTCAGAACCACGGAACTTCTCGGAATCCTATACAGGCCACGACATAGTCTTCTATACAGAGACACATCAGAGTCCAGAACGCCCTCTTTCAATAGTCAGCGGATATACATGGGAGTCTACCTACAGAGATGAGACGAGGGGTACAGGAGGAGTTCGAGGTTCACGTGGAGTTGCAGTCCTTTTCAGATCCACACTTCGGGGGATCATTTCAGTAGAGCAGAGAGATACACATTCTGGATTTCTTTGGATCCGGATACGACACATGGACAGCCAGGATCTGTTTGTCGCAGTTTGCTACTTCCCCCCGGAGACCTCCCACTTTGCCAAGATATTCGAGGTGATGATGAGACATCCCCATTTGCTGCCCTTTATCAGTCCATTGTTGACTTTTCTAGCCGCCGAGAAGTCCTTCTAGTGGGGGACTTCAACGCGAGGACAAGGGCCCGTCAGGTATCACTTTTTGATTTCAGAGATGATTGCACTCTACTGGCAGATGTTGACCTTGAGGAGGCAGGCATGCTATGGGTTTCGGCTGACAGGTGAGGTCCATTCTCATCCTATGGACAGGCCCTATTAGACCTAGGCAGGATACATGATCTCATTATCTATAATGGTCTTGACAGATGGCCCGCTTCAGGTCATTTCACATGCTTTCCACATGGGGGGGGCTCCAGTGTTGATTACATCATGGGATCCCCTGTCTTCACATCTCGCTTACTTCACTATAGCACCTCTCCCCCCAGGGGCTGATCATACATACCTTTTCTTTTGCATCTCCACCTCCCTTCGCATAGCACCTTCCACCCCATTCAGTGCTTACTCCACTTATCACGATATACACTTTGATCGGAATCACTCACTTTCTTACTCTGGCCGTCTGTACATACTTCTCGCTTATATTGACTTCACACCCCTTTTAGAGGATCAAGCTGCCCTTGTCACCCGCTCACTACACGAGGCTCACCACACCACCCGCTCCACCCGCCCACCACCCCCTGGAACCGTACCCTGTAATAGTTGGTACGATGATGAGTGTAAGGCCTTACACCGTCAACTCAGATTCGAAAAAGCGCACTAGATACGCTACGTGAATACCGTAGACTGGTACGGAGGAAGAAACTAGACTTCGTTCGTCGAAACGAGGAGGAGCTACTGAACATTTTGTTTAGTAACAACTCTAAGGACTTCTGGCGGAGATTTCTAGAAGGACGGTCCCCTCCACCACTCATTGACACCCAGATCTGGTTTGATTATGCACGCACACTTTATGACATCCCAAATCAGCCAATCCCTAGCCTCTCACACATGCCTCGTCCCACATCCTGCACCCTCTTCACTAGAGGAGGGGTAAAGGATGCTGTAATGAAACTTCATAATGGCCGAGCGAAGGATCATGAGGGACTATGCACTGAGTTTATTGCATATGGGATTAACCTCCTAGCCCCGATCTTAGCAAAGCTTTTTAATGAAGCGGTTTGTTTGGGATTTCCACCACTTGGACCATTAACACTATCTCACCCATCCACAAGGCAAGGGATCCCATGAGCCCGGAGAACTACAGGACCATTATGATCGGATATGTCATGTCCAAGATTTATGCATCAATACTTGACTCCGAGGTTAGCAGACTTGCAGAGTATCGAGGACTCAGAGCAGCGGGACAAGCCAGATTCCGGCGTGATCATGGAACCATGGACCACATTCTGACGCTCAGATGTATCATCGAGGAGGTGAGGTCACGGAAGCAAAGGGTTTATTGTTGCTTTGTGGATTTTCGCAAGGCATTTGACACGGTCCCGAGAGCCCGCCTCATACGGCGCCTACAAGACTTGGGTTATGACCAAGAGATCATTTGGACTGTCATGGTACTTTACGAGAGAGTTTCTGGCAGAGTTCAGACAGGCTCTGGGTGGACAGACGAGATCATGAGTACCATCGGGATCAAACAAGGGTGTCCTTTGTCGCCTACCTTGTTTGGCCTCTACATTGACGAGCTTGAGACAGTGATGCAGACACAGGGGGGTGTAGGTTGCTCTCTTGCGGGCACGCTGATCCAGATTTTGCTCTATGCAGATGACTTGGCTCTCTTGTCTTCCTTAGCAGAGGGGCTTCAAAGACACCTAGACACACTACAGTCCTTTTGTGAGTCTCATGATTTGAAGGTCAACCTAGGTAAAACCAAGGTCATGATCTTCAATACATCTCGAGCCATCATGCGTCAGGAGTAGTTCATATTTGCAGGGTCATCTGTTGAGATAGTTTCATCATACACTTATCTTGGGGTTATCTTCTCCGGACTGAGCTTCACTATGAGACCCGCGATGCAGGTACGCTTGAGTAGAGGGTATGCCTCATTGGCTAGGCTAGAGAGGCAATGCTTCCGCTCACACTTTCAGAGTGGGCCCGTGTGGAGCGGCTACGGGTTCTCATGCTATCATGGATGATTCGTGGTAAGTCATCTGTTCCTCACCAGATCATTCAGGCTGAGTTTGGGTCACCCCCTTTACAGCTAGATGCTGCATTTCAGGTCATCACATATCTGTACCGAGTTAGGGAATATGGGGATTATACCTCGGGGCGTAGCAAGCTACCATGGATAGCTCCATCCTCTTCTATGGCACTTGTAGCAGGAGGAGATCAGAGGTGCTGGTATGCACATACAGAGAGATGGTTTGAGCGACTGGGGCTCCACATGGATAGACTACCTCCCTTCCAGTATAGCATGGATGCTCCGTTCTCTCCCCTCTTATCACACGAGGTCAACCAAGTTATCCGTGAGGATCTACTACAGCTACACACTTTTCGGACCTGGTTGGAACCGAGTGAACTCCCAGTGAAGCTTAGCTTCTACAGAGATCACTTCTTACATATCACAGCGGAGGGTTTCATTGACCCACCAGGATACACACAGATTCACCTACCCCACTCGATGAGGATCTCTCTTGCGCAGTTCCGGGTCTCTTCACACAGACTTCGCATCGAGAGCGGTAGAGCAGAGCGACTACCCAGGGAGCGGCGCATATGCACACTATGTGACATACAAGAGGTTGAGATAGAGGAGCATTTCATCTTCAGGTGTCCTGTGTACTATGAGATCCGATCGATGGTCGACTATATATCAATCTCAGCATCATCATCAATATCATCATCATCCCCAGCAACAACAAGATATCGGGATGGATGAGGTAGTGGAGGCATGAAGTCGGCAATAGAGTGCTGTCGGCCACTCAGAGGTGTGGTCCTGGCACGTCTCCTGGTCGTAGCTCTGCGTCTAACCAGGGCTACTGTGACCCCCGTTGGTCGGGCCCCAACTCTAAACAAGGAGGGGATGTCTCCAAGTGTGATCTGTGTCTCGACCCTCTGTCTGAGCTATCGGGTCACGAGCTCCGGGTCACGGTCATGTCGAGGCCTCGTCTCGTTGGGGTCCATGTGATCTAGCTGAAAGAACTCCGTGATAGAGCTCTGAGAGGGATCAACCGAGGAAGAAGTCTGCTCCTGTCTCCATGCTCGGAGTATCCTCTCGCGGTGTCTAAGTGCCTCATGAATGAAACTTGCCAAACACCGCTGGTCTGGGTAGGAGAGGAAATGGGCTAAAATCCCATACCTATCTCTGAAGAGGCAGTGGAAAGATCAGGAGGGAGATATGCTTGGGCAGCGGACTCACATTGGTTGGGCACAGTGGGACAATGGTCCAGCAGGGTCTTTTGGTCGCTAGAGCAGACTACCTATGGAGGCAGAGGCGAGGCTTGACGCCCTAGCGCATCTGAGAGGAGCAAGGCAGCGGATGGGCGAGATCGACTTAGCCATTCCTGAGTCCTCGTGGGAAGGACTTCACATTTGGAGAGAGAGCATATGATTGGGGCAGTTTTCCCATACAGGTGTTCCCTTGAGGATTTTGATGCAGCGCGATAGCACCTACCCTGGCTTCTTCCATGTAAGATCTAGAGGCACTGGAAGCGACCCTGAGATGGATGGGAGTCTTGACGGATACACTGGCAGATGATCAGAGTGGTAGGACGCTTGGGGAAGGAGTGGCACATTGATCCTCCTAGTATCTCAGAGTAGGACGCCTCTAGATGGCACCTATGGTTGTGGGAGGGTAGACCCCTGAGGGAGGTCCAGTGGGACTGGGGGGAGTGGTTCTGGCCCTCCAGGGGCGGCCTAGCTAAGACGATAGATGAGGTGCCTTCCTTTTCCTACACCACACGGATTGGCAGGAGACTTCAGATGGACTCATCGAGGTGGACTCCCTCGAGGGAGAGACACTGGGTGACCCAAAGAGTGCCCCGGGATGTTCGCTCGCAAACAGGACGTTCAGCACATCCTGTTCTAGTCGTCCCCTGTTGGGTGCCAGTTAGAGTTGTTGAGCCCATTCCACCTCACGAGGCTACTGATGGCGCCACCGACCCTCCCTTACAGGCATGAGATATTCCTGTCCTAGTTCCTTGTGCTAATGAGGTTGCTCCCGTCCCTTCAGATGTTCATGTGAAGGAGCGTTCTCCTATGGAGAAAGCCGTTGCTAAAACCCGTGCCTTACTCTAGGCTAATGCTACTTTTTTTGCCGAGCTCCATCAGAAGTAGCAGCCCCCTTTCTCTCTTGTTCCTACTTCACCTCTTGACAAAGGCAAGGGGATTATCGCTTCTATTCCTTCATCCGCAAGGATCCTCCGCACACCTGCGCCAGGAGCATCATTTAGGAATTCTTTTGCAATTCCGGTAGACATGGCAGAGTTTGAGTTAGAGGAGTTTATATCCTCTACCCTTGGGGAGCATCTTGTTCAGATCACCGTGGATAGAGCTTCCCCTTCTACAAGTGCGGGAGTGCTTTACCCAGTTGACTTCCCTCCTCTTGATAGGAGGCATTTTTCCCAGGAGGGGGATATCTCCGCTACCAGGTCGCGTAGGGCTTTTCATCTGGCCTCTTCCTCTCGCCGATGAGGATTGTCAATTGGAACGTTCAAGGCCTCGGAGGTGTATCTCAACGCCACCATAGGCAGCTGATTCATAACCAACTTCATCCAGGTGTTACTGGGGGCCCCATTGATATTCTCATGATTCAGGAACACAAACTGGATGTCAGGGATTGTGCCAAGTCGGGTAAGCTTATCTTAGAGCATACTTTTTTGTCACCCGCCTTGGGCACCAAGGGAGGTACTTGCATTTCTGTTTCTTCTTCGATGCTACCCTTGGTGATTGGACATGGGATCATAGTTCCCTCTAGAGCTCAGTGGATCATTCTTTTGATTGGTGGGCGTAAGGTTGGTTTCTTAAACTTTTATGCCCCCAATTCAAGAGGAGACCATGTCCTTCTATGGAAGGAGCTGCTTTCTTGGTCATGCATTGCAGAGTCTTGGATCATTGGGGGTGAATTCAACATGGTTAAAATGCCCACAAACAAAAGAGGAGGTAGGGAACGTGGTATCCATTCCCTAAGAGAGAGCAGCCTGGGATGCCTTCCTTTTTTGGTCGGTGGCAAAGATGCAAGGCATGATGATGCTTTCCACACCCAACCACAGTCACTCCTGTTTTCTTGGCCGAATAGGAGGTTGAAGATGCCTATCCATGCACGGATTGATAGATTTTATGTGGATGATTGGGCTCTGGATAGAGATGGGACGGTATGCATCACATCTAGGGTATCCACTTAGTTGTTCTGAGGCAGTGTTGTGGACTTGGGTATCTCACATGCACGATAGGCAGATTTTTCTGTCAGATATGGCTGCAGCCCTATCAGATATTAGTGACTTTTATCATTTAGTTGCTCATATCTGGAGAGGTGAGATCTTGAGGCGAGAGATAGGTATCCGCCAGCAGTTCGCTGCTCTCTTTAGAGGGAAGAGCAAAAGAGTCCTACAGATGCTTGAATTCAGGAGCGCCTTGCTGCAGCAAGGGCTTAGCAGCAATCATTGTTAGATCAAAGAGCAGAGTATGCCTTCATGCCAGAGAGTCATTTTGGACTCAGACGGGAGGTAGGGTCAACAAGTAGTCCTTCTCTACTCTTGGCCCTAGACATAGTAAGGAGAGCGTTTCACGGCTTGTTGACTCAGACGGAGTTTTACAGACACATCCAGATGCCGTCTTGCAGGTAGCCACAGACTTCTATGCCTCCATTCTTACAGCAGATCTTGACACACAGGCCAGAGATGATGCGCGAGTTGTTATTTGGCAGCACTTAAAGAGTTTAGGACTGCTCTCTCCGCCCTTCACAGGGGCAAGTGCCCTGGTTTAGATGGGCTTACACCCTCTTTCTTTATTTCTTTTGGGATCAGATTGGGGATCACATTACTCAACCCTGCAGGGCATTTGGGATTGGGGTGAGATGCTAGACTCACTTACGGAGGGCCTCATTCATCTTATCCCAAAAGCGAGATGTAGGAATTTAGTGTCTTAGAGGAGACCGATCACTTTGTACAATATCTTAGCAAAAGCAATCAGCCTACGTCTGCAACCCTTTCTTCCAGATCTTATACATGATACACAGACCGGATTTGTGCATGGCAGGAGCATCTTCGATAACATCTTCTCATTTTGGGAGGCTTCTGATTGGGCCATGCATAATGGCCATAGGCTTGCCATTCTACTCCTGGACTTTGAGAAAGCTTATGACAGAGTAGACTGGGGCTTTCTAGAGGGTACCCTCGCTTGCTTTGGATTCACACATGCATGGATCAGAGGGGTGTCAGCTCTCTACAGATCAGTTCATAGCCAGGTTCTCATTGGTAGAGTCAGGGGAGATAGGTTTCATATTACCAGATCGGTCCTTCAAGGATGCCCTTTAGCCCCATTTCTCTTTTTATTTGTGGCCGAAGCTATGAGCTATTACCTTAGAGATCACATTTCCTCCACTCTTTGCTCACTTCATGCAATAGCTTCATCTGATTCCCTCAGCATCTCTTGAAGCTGCTTAAATAAAACCATGCACAGGGTGGTAGCACGCAGGCTATTGGATCATGCAATCATCTATGATAGGGGTATGGCAGACCATGCATTGGATAGCAGGATAGCATCCGATTTAACTATTTCGGCTGTCAATACCACAGTCTTGCTCTGTACATGATGAAGTTTCTTCTTGGTTGCTTCCTCCCTCATCCTAAGGCTGAAGATGTTCAGGACAGCCTTGGATTTGTTTTGCACTGCAGCAAGAGGGGCTCATATTAATTGGAACAAATCCAATGGCTTTTGGATGAGTGATGAGGATACTCTAGACTGGGGGATTGACATAAGATTCACCTGGATTCAAAGGAGTGTTTCCATTAGGTATCTAGGATGCCAAGTTGGGGTGGGAATCTCTCCAGCAAAGCAGTTTGCTCCCGTGTTGGAGAGCATCAGGAGGAAACTCATTTTTTTGGAGTTCTGCTAGACTTGACCTTGCATCCAGAGTAGTGGTTGTGAACCAGGTATTATTGCCTACTGCCTGGTTCATTTGCTCATGTTAGTGCAGATCTAGAGGTTGTATATCTCAACTCATGAGACCTATCAGGAACTTCCTCTGGAGTGGATTAGATGGCACTTAGATGTTGTGCCAGGGTAGCTTGGGAGACCCTCATTCTCCCCACAATGGAAGGAGGTCTCAATATTATTGATCCAAACTTGCAGTGTATGGCCTTGCTCTGCAAGTTTGTAGTGAGAGGATTGATGCCTAGGCAAGAGCCTTGGAAAGATTTTTTCTTACATAGCATTTAGTCTTGTACACCTTCTCACGGGGGAGATTGGATGGATAGCTCGAGATAGATTTTTACTTCAGTCCATCTTAGATCTCCCTTTCCCCTCTCATGGCTGCCATTCTGAAAGCTTGGGGCAGCTTCAGATGCACTTTTCGGAGAGTTCCACCCTCCTCTCGCAAAAGAAATAGACAGGCAGCCAGTCATGTGGAATGACTCTATTTTGGATGAGCATAGCAGATCACTAGGTGTGTCACATTATATGCAGTGGTCTAGATGGGAGAGGGGACCTGCTTCCACAGTAGGTATCTGGAAGGCTTTCAAGAAGCTTCCAGAGGATCAGAGACTCTCATCAGTTGCCATGACATTTCAGCTTAGCAGTAGAGGTTGGAGGCCCTCCAGAGTAGTTTTCGGATTTCTACAGAGGTACATAAAAACTTTTGGAGGAGGCTCTAGAAATCCCTCAGGAATAGAAAGATCACTCTCCTCTTTTGGATTTCTATGCATGGAGGAGCAGTTGAGTCAGTTCAGCATTGCCTCTGGGAGTGCAAACAAGCAAGGACGATCTGGAAGGGTGTTGCTAGGATTTTTAGCATATTTCATAGAGCACCCTTCTTCATGACTTCGGGATCAGTGGCATGGTTATCTCTTACTGGTCCTCAGCTCTTTTTCGAGGGACATGACTCAGAGTCAGCCTTCATTATATGACGACACTTTGTGGAGTCTTGTTCTGCCCAGGATGTTCCCTTCAATCCTTTCAGAGCTGCTCATGCCTTGTGGACACCCTATGGGAGATTCTGGCTAGCATTGCAGCTTGGCATATTTGGAGGGCCAGATATACAGAGGCCATGGAGGGTTCCCAGGTTCACCCCTCCCAGTTTATGGCTAGTATATGGACGGACACTATACACACATTGGTGGCCATCTCGGAGAGCATGTAGGGATCCTCCAGAGCAGCTACTGCCAAGAGAGGTACTTTTTTCAGAGTTTGGAGAGGATCTCCTTTCTTCTCTGAGTCTCCTTCAGGGTTGAGGTGGCACTTTCAGCCTCCACCTTGGATTTTTGTTAGCTCGTTTTGAGGTGGTTTTTTTTCTCATGCATGGCATGATGTACTCCCGCATTTAAGCTTGCTCTTGCGGTTTTCATTCATAAGTAATGAAGTTATCTTTTTGAAAAAAAACCCATTTTGCGAGGCCGTGCGTGTGCACCTCAAAGAGAGAGAGAGAGAGTATTAGGGTTAGAGAGAATGTAGACGACACGAGATGGGGTCCATGTACCCACTGAGGGCCCCCTTTCCCAAATAGGAAATAATTTTCTTTATACTTGGAGAACTGCAAAAATGCAAATAACGCTCCTTCAGAAGGCACGGAATGAAACCAGCCTCCACGCCAACAAGAGGGTAGTGAAACAACTAACCAGTCATAAGCCTTCACACTAATATATTCAGCAAACACTTCAAATGCAGATTGGGGGAGCTAGCGTGCTCCTACTCAAATACGAGGACATAGACTAGCCCCAAAGCCTTGGCGCCCCTTTCGGTATTTCTTTATTAATTGAAGAGTCCAACAAATAGAGTAGACACTGAGTACAAACTCACTCGCATTCAGTGCGATTCCCACTCTCAGTAGGCATCAAAATCACAAACATTAGCCCTGCAGGGCTCTGCTCTCACACCCATGTGACCATAGGCATCCATTTTAAGTGCAAACACCTGCATTAAACCTGGGAGCTAAACCTAGGAGCTGTTACTAGCAGCCCATGCAGGACCACACACTCCCCACACAACCACAAGTGTCCACTAACTCGCTGGAATACCCAAACAATGGGTGAAAGCATGACTGATCTGCCCACGATGCTCGGAAGCATGAACTTACTCTGCAAGCATTCAATGTGAATCATCCTACCAAGCAAGACCCTCCAAAAACACAGCCCACTGCTCATGGGCAATCACTAGAAGGCATGAGTGCGAAACTCTCCAGAGGTCAACTCAGGAATTGGAATCACATGGGCTGCAGTGACAGCGAGCAGAACCCTCTTCCCTGAAGAAGAGGTTGTTGCATTGCTGTCTACTCCTCAGGTGGATGTTTCTTCTCAAGGAAGAGGCCCTGACGCTGAGGTAGAAATGCAGGGTTGACATCCTGAAGGTTGCTGCTGTACATAACTGTTTTTTTCCTATATATATATCTGTAAATATGCTTGCTCACATCAAATGCTTTACATTAAATGTTCAGGGGATGTGCAACAGTAGGAAATGGAAATCTGTGTGGCTGTATATCAATCGATTTCAGCCTAATATAGTGGCATTACAAGAACACAATTAACATGCCTATGCAGAAAAGACCAGTCATTACTGCGGCTATGATATCTTTTATGCTGGGGAGCACTCTTTCTCAGGTGTAGTCATTCTGATTAAACATGAGCTTCAGCCAATTATTGCTTTAAATGATAATCAAGGCAGATGGATTATTCTTCAATGCACCATTCAAGGCGAGGTGTTTGAATTTGCTTTTGTATATGCACCTCAATCTTCTCGGGATAGAAGTGCAATTTGGGATGCTATGCAACGATATCCATGGAGACATCATGCCTTCATATGTGGGGATTTCAATAATGCTCTGCAACAGGGTGACAATACCAAAATGTGGGTTGACTATGCCTTTGTGCATTCAGATCATGCACCGTTATGGTTGAGGCTATCTTTTCATGATATGCCAGATGACAGACTACCTCAAAGGCGACATCTGATTGTGAACAATAGCTATTTGCAGCATGTGCTTTCAAGGCAATGGTTACTGAAGCATATCAATCTCTGTCTTCTCAAAGCCACTTTGATATTGATAATGCATGGGATTCTTTTGTTTCCAAAATGCAAGTTGTAATTAGAGGTTATGGCAAGTCTTACATGAAGACTCTGAGGGAGACTCAATGCATGTCCTGCCAAGCTGAAAGTCCTTCCATTCAGCCACTCTGGCAGCAGTCCATACCAAATGCAAATGAGTGGGTGTAGTACAGCCTGTACAACCTCACTATTCCCTGCAGCACATGGCCATCAAGCCGTCTGTACTACAGCAAAAAAACCCCTCCTGTACAGCCCGTGCATTGATTGCTGCTTTATTCCATACAGCCAGCTCCAAAATCATGCCACATGGTGGCCCACGTCTTGGTTTGCCCCCAAGGCGTTAATTTGCCCCTAGGCCACCTTTAGTGGGACCTTTTTTTAAAACCTCACCAATGACCGACTTTAATTTCTAAGGTTCTTTGGGCCCCTCTTGGCCCTAGACCTCTCATTTACCCCCATTTACCCCCCAAGGCACAATTCCCTAGGGGAAGAACTTGCACATCCTCACCCCATGACCTTGCCAACTAGATTCCTAGGGTCGGGCCCACATGCAAGTACAAAAGTCACGCCGTCGTGACATGGAATGCAACTCCGAGGATGACCCTTTGACACTGAGAGCTGACCCACGAATGCCTAAGAAACAACCCAATCTCGACCAAGGCCAACGCTGCCCACACCATAGATGTAGACCATTGTGCAAGGCTATTAAAGAGGCTTGTGCTGTCCCCGGGCATGCACCGGAGCTGAGTGAGTGAGAAAGATGGAGGACGGAATCTGAGAGATTTGGAGCTTGAGAAAACTGTGTGAAGCTGAGAGAGAGCTGAGTCATAAGAGCTGAAAAGAGAGCTGTGCAAACTATAAAAGAAAACTGCAAAGAGTTCATGAAACAACCACCAAACCTCCCTCCGTTTGCTGGTCCAAATCCCTGCTGAAGTGCCGCATATACCTCCCAAGGTCAGGCTGAACTGAGCTGCTATGGTTTGCTGCTGTTCAGGGTCAGATCTGGAGGGCACAGGGACTGCTCGTAGGGCTGGAGATGAACTGAGGAAGGCTGGGAGCTGAGTGAGTGAAAAGGGGGGCCAAGGGCCCCTTATATAGGGCTTCGGGCCATTTCAGGAAGGCTGCCTATCCAAGGTGCCTCTCTTGCCCTCCATCCACAAGGTGTGCATAAAAATTCACCAAGGGGAAAATCAATCACCCCCTAGGGCTATAAAGGACGCCTTGCATTCTTTGCAGCTCTCCTCCTATTGTCTTGGCTGGCCTCCTGGCTAGAGTCCATTTACATTGAGCCTCCTCTCTTCTCTTTTGGAGCTTCTAATGTCCTCACCACTACCACTTGGAGCTCCTTCCAATGCTGCTATCTCTTCCATCCTTAAGCAGAAAACATTTTCTCACATGGGCGACAACAGTCCTCATTTAGCAGAGCCAACCCTCTGCTCAATTTGCAGCCAAAAAGCCAACTCTGCTCAGTTTTGGAGGCCAACTCTACTTATTTTATTTGATACATTGACTTTCAAGTTTGTCCCATACATTGTTTTGGTCTTCATAGGACGTTAATACACTTTTCTTTCTTTCTCTCTCATTACAGATCAACACACACCTGGATTGGGCTCAACAATATGGCCACACCAACGAGGGTAGACAGATGTTATTACCTACCTTGTTTGGCCTCTATATTGACGAGCTTGAGACAATGATGCAGACACAGGGGGGGGTAGGTTTGCTCTCTTGCAGGCACGCTCATACGGATATTGCTTTACGCAGATGACGTGGCTCTCTTGTCTTCCTCAGCAGAGGGGCTCCAGAGACACCTTAACGCACTACAGTCCTTTTGTGAGTCTCATGATTTGAAGGTCAACCTGGGTAAAACCAAGGTTATGATCTTCAATACATCTCGAGCCATCATGCGCCAGGAGCACTTTGCATTCGATGGGTCACCTGTTGAGGTAGTTTCATCATACGCTTATCTTGGGGTTGTCTTTTCCGGACCCATCTTCACTATGAGACCCATGACGCAAGCACGCTTGAGCAGAGGATATGCTTCATTGGCCAGACTAGAGAGGCAGTGCTTCCGCTCTCACTTTCAAGATCCACGGACCAAAGGGTTGCTTTTTGACTCTTTGGTCTGTTCAATGGGGATGTATGGCAGTCCATGCTGGGGGCCAAACTTGTCGGATACAGAGTGGGCCAGGGTGGACTGTATTCATGTAAATTTTTTGTAATGTTTTAAAGATTTTCAATGGTAAAAATTAAAGATAAACACAAATTCTTAGGCCCACACCACAACCTTGACGACATGGCCCACACCACAACCTTGACGACATGGTAGTCCTTGGCCCCTGTGCTCACAAGGCACGGGAGCTAGATGGGACCACTCTAAGCGTCAAGTTTTTGGACTCTCTCAAAGAGAGCTAGTTATACCATCGTAGTTGTCCTCATGGCAACCTTAAACCTATGGATATATTATTTTCATACAGTTATTCCTATGGCAAGATGGAAGATCCTACAAGTATTAAGCGTAAGCATGGGTTGATAGGAGGAAGAGAGAAGAGGGAAACTTACCAAAGCTAAGCGATGGAGGGGAAGAAGAGGAAAAGTGTCATAGAAGAGAGGAAAGATTAGTGAAAGGAGGAAAAAGACGAGAAAGAAATGTCGTTGAAAAATCACGGATGATCTGTGGTAAGCCATAGGTTCCTCACCAAATCATTCGGGTGGAGTTTGGGTCACCTCCATTACAGCTAGATGCTGCATTTCAGGTCATCACGTATCTGTACCGAGTCAGGGAGTATGGGGATTACACCTCTCGGCGTAGTAGGCTACCATGGCTAGCATTGTTCTCTTCTATGGCACTTGCAGCAAGAGGGGACCAGAGGTGCTGGTATGCACGCACAGAGAGATGGTTTGAGGGACTAGGGCTCCACATGGACAGACTACCTCCCTTCTAGCACAGCATGGATACTCTATTCTCTCCCCTCCTATCACACGAGGTCAACCAGGTTATTCGTGAGGATCTATTACAGCTACACACATTCCAGACCTGGCCGGGCCCGAGTGATCTTCCAGTGAAACTAGGCTTCTACACAGATCACTTCTTACATATCACAGCGGAGGGTTTCATTGACCCACCAGGTACACACAGATTTACTTACCCCACTCACTGAGGATCTCTCTTGGGCAGTTCCAGGTCTCTTCACATAGACTTCGTATCGAGAGCGACACACAGGAGCACTTCATCTTTAGGTGTCCGGTTTACTATGAAATCAGCGGACGTTTCTATTGCCTCTTTAGAGACAACTATGGGATTTTGGCCCGATTCATCTCCTACCAGACCAACGATGTTTGGCAAGTTTCGTTCATGAGGCACTCAGACACCACAAGAGGATACTTTGAGCACGAAGACAGGAGCAGACTTTTTCCTTGGCTGATCCCTCTCAGAGCTCTATCACTGAGTTTTTCCAGCCAGATCACATGGACACCCATGGGACGAGGCCTCAACATGATCGTGACTCAGAGCATGTGACCCACAGCTCAGACAGAGGGTTGACACTCAGATCACACTTGGGGACATCCCCTCCCTATTTAGAGTCGGGTCCCGCCCGACGGGGGTCATAGTAGCCCTGTTAGATGCAGAGCTATGACCAAGAGGCATGCCAGCGCTGCACCTTTGAGTGGCCGACAGCAGTCTATCGCTGATTTCATGCCCCCATTGCCTCATCCACCCTGATCTCCTGATGGTGATGATGATGAGATAGTCGACTACCGACATGACTATGTTGTACTTAGGATTTAGTACTGACATTCTGCATTTTTTGCATTTGCATTGGTGTGGATGCTCGTTTGGTAGCTCCACCACCACAGCTTGTTTGTACCAGGTTTTTCACAGTCTCATAGACCCATCGGTCTTCCGAAGACTTTAATAAACTTTCTTTCTTTCTTTCTTTTCTCATCATCCATGAAGCTTGCTGTCGGGGGATGGCCGCTTAGTATGCTGATGTAATTTGACCATATGCACTAACCTAACAAAGTCAAAATGCAGATCTATGGAGCGTTAGGAGAATGACATATTACACTAGCAGTCTTAGATCTCAAATTAGATTTGAGCTCCCATGCAAGGTAGAAAGCTCACAGTTCAAATTAGATTCACACCCATCCTTAAGTGTTCACCCTCACAGTCATTCCAGGTTGGCTTGTTTGTTGTCAATCTAGCCGGTTATCATAATTATATGCTTAAACAGTTCTAAGTTTGCATTATGAACAGGCCAGAATTCTAGCTTTATCATTAATATCATCCTTTGCATCACATTTTGATGTGTGCATCCATGGCGATCCTAGACCATAAGAATAATTTAGAAGACGAACAATAAAAGGAAAATTTTTTCCATACAGACTAGAACTTACCTTACATGCATCAACACTGACAAACTCCACATGCTTTCCACCAGCAATGGTGCTTTTTGCAAAATTAGGTATGCCTGCCATCTCTAAAATATCTGACAGGCGTGCCCCTCCCCATATACCTGCCACAGTATTTGCTTCTTTAAAATTATAGTACTGAAAGAAGGTCATGGCATCCATTCCACTCCAATTCTGTCTCAGCCTGACGCACCCTAAGCAAATATAAATTATCTTTCCCCCACAGACAAACTCTTTAATTGAGGTCAGCACATCCTTTCCTTGTAGAAATCTGGTAACCAAGAGACAACATCATCATGCACTTTAGAATGCTTCCATGTCTTTTCAACATGTCTTGCTGAGGGACGATCACAGAGACAAAAATTCTTTTAAAAAGAGATAATACCATTTCCAAGAGCTGCAATACCCCATCCCACACCTCTCACTTTCCTTGTTTGACTCATGGCCGTTCTTCTATTACCTGCACACTGCATATTTCGTCTCCTCTAATAGTCCACTCCAATAAAAATGCAGCAGTTTCAATGCAAATCTAAGGCCAGGCTGGACTTCTGCATTTTCATTGATCATTACTGACCTGCAAAGTGGCCACCACGGTATGTTTGGGCGCCTTCCTGTACTCATAGGAACACTTGTACGCTTTACTTCCTGAGGATGCAAAAGATGTGCTGAAAGAGTAGAATGGAATAGAAGAGCAGACCTGCCCCTCACCTTATAGTCTCCATCGATAAGGCCAACGGATTTGGAACCAACCCTCCAACCTCTAGACGATACCTGGAAAGCAAAAATTAAAATAAAAGGCAACTTATCTGAGTCTTAAAAAGTGGCAGTACTGTTGGGACAGATGAAAAATTTTGATTGAGAATATACCCTTAACTTTGCAAATTGTACTTTACAGAAGATAAATAAAGAGAGAATTCAAATACAATGAATAGTCTTTGACTACTGGAGCAGGACCATGATTTCTCTTGTAGAACATATCAATCGGAGTCACATAAGATGCTACCAATTGAGATGGGGGGGGCTCTGCGTTGAAGGGTTCCTGCTCAGAGCAGAAGAATGTAAACAGACATCAGAGAAATAAACAAAACCAGACCCAGCATTTTGAAGAAAGAAGAGAAAGAGACGCGGGGGGGAGGGGGGATTTACACACTTTTTAAAAATAAAAAAATAAAAAGTGAAATCTTTATATTTCTCAGTGGGAAACCTCAAAAGAGGTAAAAACCCACCAATAAGTACAAGGAAAAAGTTTTACAAGTAAAACCTCAGAGCAAAAGTCCTGAGGTAGCCAAGTTAAAAAGTTACATATCAAGTTGGAGGAGAATCAAACACAACATCCTCCAGCTTCAAATTGTTGCTCTGTCTGTACAGTTCCCGTCCGTACACTCCCCCGCTGTGCCCCCGCTGTCCAACCCATCTTCCGTACAGCTGTCGTCAGCTGTACGGATTTCCGTACCACAGCCCTCCATTTCGTCGCCCGTACAGTTTCCTTTGCAGCTTCCGTCCCTTCCAGACCCATCCGTACAGGCTTTTGTCACTACTGTACGGCCGTCCGTACAGGCTGTACGGAAGACTGTACAGTCCGTACAGTTTCCTGCGCAGCCTCCTCCCTCTTTCGTTTTCTCCGCTTCGGCACCTATTTCTGCCCCTGCTCCTACTCGCGTGTTTCGTCGCCGAAAGCATGGTGGTCTGCCTACCTTTCCTCTCACCAAATTGGCGAAGCTGGATGGTTCTGATGGCCCTTCCTCTTCTCTCCAGCTGGATCTTCTTCGCAAATTGTGCTCTACCTCTGTCACAGAAGTTCTATCACACAAGTTCCCTCGTCGAGTTTCCCACTTGTCTGCTCTTTGGATTCTGCCCTTTTGGTCTCTGGTCTTCGAAAGGCTCAACAACTTGGAGTCTGCCTCTACTTCATGGGCAGGGTTTTATCTTCAGTTCAGCTCCGTCTTTGGGCTGATGTTGCAGTGGGTCCGGATCATATTTCTTCCTTTGTTTTCTTAGGCAAAGGATTTTACTATGCCCAGTGCTCTTCAACTGAGGTGGTAGAGCGCCTAGTAAATGATGCTGGTGTTCCTGGAGCGGGTTTCTTTGCTTATGTTATGCCCTGGGATCCACTTTTTGATCCTTCTGCCACACTCCTCACTCACTGTCCGGTTTGGATTACTCTCAAAGCACTACCTGTGCCTCTTCTTCAACATCTTTCAACTCTTGCAGCTTTTTTGGGAAGGCCTCTCCATGTTCCGAGACAGGAGTTCTTGCAAGCCTCTCGTGATGTTCGTCTTTGCATTCTGTGGGACATGACGCAGTCCGTGCCATCTACTTTGGATCTTGATTTGGGATTTGCTCATCCGATGCGCATCAGGCTCCATTTTGCATCTTTTCCCACTGCATGTTATCGGTGCCGACAGGTTGGCCATTTTGCACGTGCTTGCCCTTCTATATCCAGGCCCATACCACCTGCTCCTTTTTCAGCTGTCAAGGATACTCTCCCTTCTCCTCCAGTTTCTGCCATGGCTTCTTTGGTGAAGTCATCTACTGCTCCGAAGCACTACTAGAGGAAAGTTGATAAATCATAGGTCAATCTTTCTCTTGCTGAAAAAGCTCAAGATTGCACTCTTGTTGAGCACCATTAGTTTCCTTCTCCTCAGGATACGGATGTAACCCTTGCAGAGGGCAAATTACAGGATGCGATGCATGCTATCTCTCAGGATATTGCCCCTGCTCCTATTCAGACTGATCCCCCGAATGAAGTTCAAATGCAGAACCCTATTTCATCGGATGTAGCCTCTTCATCGGAAGATACGGATGTTGAGTTAGCTCCTACGCTTTTGATGCCTGTTTCAGAGTCTTCTTCTGTCAGGGATACAGAAGTAACTTTTTTACTGGAATCTTTCCATCCCATGTTACAACAGATTTTTGACCCTTTGATTCAAAAATTCCGGGGGTTAACACACACACACGCGCGCGCGTACATTTTGTAGATGTATGTATATCCCCCCAGTGCACCCCTCTTTTCCTCTCCTTACTTTTCTCTTATATATCGATGGAAGAGAGGGAGAGAGAGAGAGAAAGAAAGAAAAATGTATTAACATCCGAGGGAGGAATCGCGGGCCTATGGGACAAAAGTGCAGAAACAAAGTAAACTCATACAAGCCACAGTGGGTTGGAGCAAAGGGCTTGCTAAGGCCCTCGCTGAGTACTAGAAAACACATAAACTGAAATAGTAATGTAGTATATCATATCAAGTCAGGCCAAAAAAGCCAAATAGTGTGTAACATGAGTGAGGCATGTCATGTCAAGCGCTCAGGGCTAATGCTCCAAGAACATGATCTGGCTCCATGTATCCAGGCTCCATGATAGCTCTTTGGTGTGACAAAAAGAGCTCATGTATATGCATCTATCGAGCTGTCTGGCGTTGTGGTGGGGGGCGTGGTCTCCTCAATCTCTGGATCCAATGGGCTATGTCAAGTGTAATGCCACGGCTCTGTCGGTCACCTCTGAGAAGAGCTGAGATAGGTCGAACCTCAATCGTGTGTGCTCTGGTCTCCTGTCGCATGTGAGATCCCCGTGACCCTCGTCCAGTAGCGGTGTCGTGTCGACTCCCTCTACTGACCCATCTATCTCTCATGTTAGCTAGCTCCTCCTCCTCTGCTCCCGAGTGCCCCGGAGTTGACTCAAATGCATAGAAGTCGGTAACCTGCCTCTGCGCTCGGTGTCCTATGACGTGGTGGTTGCATCATGCTGCTCTCTGATCCGTCGCAGTAGTGTCTCTCTGTATCTCCACATCTCCATCAAGTAGAGCCCAATATAAACCTGATCCTGGAAGTGGATCAGTCGTGAGAGTGGGCCAAACCCTTGTCCCTCCTGAAAAAGGCAATGGTAGCGCCCTCAATCTTGTAGTAGGCGGGACACATACAAAGAAAGTGCTCCTCGGTCTCGACCTGACCCATCGTGCATAGCATACAAGTCCGCTGCTCTCTGGGTATGCCTGCAGCTCTCCCTGCCTCAATCCTCAGCTAATGGGAGGAGACTCGCCCTGTCCAATGGCAATCCTCAGTGCATGTGAGACTCCTCTGTCCTCAAGATACTGGGGTCTGATGATGAGGCCATCCTCCGATACTCTCAAGAAATGGTCATAGTAGAGTTGGGTCTTGGTGGGGAACTCTTGGTCCCCCCCCCAAGTCCGAAGTGTGTGAAGCTGGAGAAGGTCTAATCGTATGATGCGGTTAATCTCATCTCGCGGAATCAGCTCCGGGGGTGCATCCATGCTATACTGAAAAGGAGAGAACCTGTCGATGCATGCTATACTGAAAAGGAGAGAACCTGTCCATCTGAATGCCATGACTGGCAAACCAAGCAAAGACGCGTGCATGCCATGCTATATCAAACCCACTCTTTGCCAGTCGGATAGAGGATTCCAATGCCAGTCTCGGTAGCCTCTCACGAGGTAGGTCCCAGACTCTATGGAGAAAGGTCACTGTTTGAAAGGTGGCATCGATCTGAAGAGGGGTCATCGCAAACTTTGCCTGTACTATCTGATGGGGGACTGAGGGCTTGCTACGAATCATCCTGGATCCCATGGTTATATATAGCCGCTCAAATCTCTTCCACTCTACTGCTGAAATATCACACCCCCAGAACGGTGCTACATACATGGCAGTTGGTCTCACTAGGGTGTCGAAAAGCTAGCACTTCGTCGGTGGGTCCTGGAAGTGCGCCTGGAAACACTATCGCTCTAGCCGGGCAAGAGCACCATATCCTCGTGTGAGGCGTGCTCGAGCTACATGGATCATCGTGAAGATTGGCCCAGTGAAAATTGCACCCAAATATGTGTAGGACTGCACAATCTCTACTGGCTAACCTCGGTGCGTGAAGCTATGTCGATGGAGCACTGGGTATGAGTTGTTGAAGATCATAATTTTGGTCTTCCCTAGGTTAACTGTCAGACCTCTCTCTGTGCAGAACTCCTCGAGGGCCTCCAAATGTCTCTGTAAACTCTCTCCCGAGGACGACAAGAGGACAATGTCATCCGCATATAGTAGTATCGGTTCCAGCAAATCAGCCAAGGGTGGCCCCTTGCCTCCCAAGCGGTCTATGAAGGATGTGATCTCATCAATGTAGAGGCCGAAGAGAGTCGGTGAGAGGGGGCATCCCTGTTTCACCCCAATCGTGCTCTCCACCCAGCCTAACGGACTCATATAGGCTCATCAGCCCCCAAATCAGAACCTCTAAGATCTGCATCTCCTGGAGTCTCTTGATCATGCGGGATCGTGGGACAGTATCGAAAGCCTTCCGAAAGTCTACAAAGCAGGCATAGACTTTCTGACGCCTTGACCTCGCCTCCTCAATGATAGCCCTCAGTGTGAAGATGTGGTCTAGGGTGGAATGCTGTCTCCAAAATCCTGCTTGTCCTAGGGCACGTTGCCCATGTGCCTCTGTGTGACTGCTAATCTCTCTCTCTAGTACATATCCATAGAGAGAGAGAGAGAGCTTATTAAAGTCTTTGGAAGACCAAAGAGTCTATGAGACTAAAAGAAACCCGATACAATGAGCTGGGGGCCGGAGCCTCTAAGTGACTATGGTGCTCATTTGGAAGCTAGCAGAAATGTCAAGCTTAAGAAGGGATCAGCTAAGTGTGAGGCTGCTGCGGCAGCATAAAACCTGTTGATAAACCGAACCTTACGGAGGAAGCCATCAATGCGTTGGTGCCATACCCTTGGGACCGTACAAAGTTTTCTTTATTTTGCGCACCTGTGTACCTGTACCCAAAAAATGAAATCCCTCCAACTGATCCACGTGAACTTCTTCCTTGAGGTTACCATTTAGAAACATACATGTCAAGTCCATCTAAAAAATAGACCATCCTAAATGGGCAGCCAAGGCTATGATTGTTTGTATGATCGCCATTCATGCTGTTGGGCTATGGCTTGCTCTGACGACTACTTCTCCTCTTTCTACTGAATAGCCAATTTGGGTGTGGATGGAGATACTAATTGAGCTTCATGGGCTGCCAACTCCGGATAGGGCTCCATCTCCTCAAAGACAACATCCCCCCTTCTCAAGAATTGTATCTTTTCTATATCAAAGAGCCATTTTCCTTTTGACTCCTCGGTAGACCCAGCAAATGCGCACTTCTTGCTCTCGGAATCTAGCTTCTTCCTATCAAATTACATACATGAACAAATGCCTTAGAACCGAAAACTCTCAAATGCAAAATGATAGGCTTCTTACCATGGTAGGCTTCATGTGGGGTCATATCCTCAACCTCCTTGGTCTTTGTTCTGTTCAAGATGATGAAGCTACATGAACTGCCTCAACCTAGCAGGCCTTAGGAAGGTTCTTTCCCTCAGCATCATTAGCCCCGGCTATGGTGAGTTGTCTCTTGATCCAATTCTTCTACAAAAAGCATCAAACGCTTTTTAAGTGAAGTCCCCCTATTGTTAATGCAAAACGCTTTTACTTCTTTCTTGAACTCTTCCTCCACATATGCTCTCCATTCCTTGATCTTGTCAAAGGCTTGTGGCCTCTTAGCGAGACACAAAACCCAAATCATACGGCTAAAATTATCAATGAAGATCAATAAATAACGTGACGGAGACATTCGTTTGCAAAATGTCGGAATGAACCAACTCTAGTGGAGCATTCACCTTGGATGTGGCCTCCTTCGATAATGGTTCTTTGTGTTTCTTGCCCTCCATGCAAACCTCACAGACTCCCTTAACATTTTCTGTTTGTCTAAGTCCATCCACCATACCTCCCTTCTGCATCTCTGACAAGGTACCATACTTGCAGTCATGCCATAGTCGAGAGCTATTTGTGTTCCCATAATTATCAATGCATTAATCCTTTACGAACCATCTTCTTCAACTCCTCTTGCCAAGATCTCTTCAGCCTCCTTTGGTTTGACTAGGACCTCTTGAGCTTGAGCTCCACCTTCATCCTATTCCTAGTCATCTCACTCACAAAAAGTAAGTTCTTGCAAAGATCAGGTACGTAGAGTACATTAGAGATTGCCTTCTCAATGAGTCAGTGAGGATGAAAGGAATACTTCTTATGCCCTTCATCACAGGACATGTCCGGTTGTCTCCCATGGTCATCTTTGAGTCCAAATGTGCCCCATAGCTTTGCAACACCTTTTCAGGTGGACACATGTCGTGATGCCACATAGTCAACATCCAGCCTTCTTTGTTTTCAGTCATGGCATGTGCGGAATAATGCTCAATGACTATGAACATTCTCCCTGATTCAAACTTAGTCTCTTCCTTGGGCTTGTCTTCCCTCTTCCTCTTCTGATCTGGTTTCTTCTTCCTACAATCTTTCGCAAAGTGGCCAAGTTTTTTGTAGTAGAAATACTTCTTTTTATTCTTATCTCCACCATCATCCAATCTTTCGCTCTTGGAATCCTCTTTGAATTTTCCTTGCTGGAGCTGCCCTTGTCTTTTCCCCTTGTTAGAAAGGCCTTGTTGTTGTTGTTCTCGTACAGTTTCTCTTGGGCTTCTCCCTACAACAACAAGAGACCAAGCTCTTTGAATGTGAGAGGCCTAGTCCTCTCTACTACCATCATAGTGGTAATGAAGCTTTGAAAATTCTTGGAAGCATCCCAAGAACCACCAGTGATAGCTGGCTTGAGTCAACTTTATCGCCGCCTGCCACCTGCCGCCGATCCTTCACCACCTTCGCTGGTTTTGGAGGGATCGTATCCTTGACGAGTTGTTCGTCTCATTCAAATCCTTTAAAATGGTCCAAGCCTCACTGGATGTATCCGCATTTTAGATGTGGGTATTGCATAATCCATTGTAGCCCCTAATGATCATTGACAAAGCTTGCGCATCTTTGTGCTCCCACTCTTCATCAACATCCTGATCCACAACGACTATCACCTTCCTTGAAGCATCCTTGACACCCACGAACTTCAATTATGTTCCCGTTGTCACCTTGACATCCATGGACTTATGTTTTATTCTTGTTGTCACCTTCCACAAATTCCTAGTGACGTTCAAGATGTGATAGTTTGACCCATCCAACCTTCCCACATCTCCTAAATTTGGAAAGCACACAGACCGAGATTAGACTATGCTGTAGCAACCACGTACATCTTACTCGAATCGGGCTCGCCTTAAAACTTGGAGGGACTTCTTCTTTCAAAGTGAATACAAATTTCTGACTGATGGCTCTAATACCATGTTAGAAATAGAGGCCTGAATGTTTGAAGCTTTGACACAACGGATAGATCTAGGAGACTTTCCAAAAACTAAGAGATGCATCACACACTGCACCCTCACTCAGAAAAGCACAACAGAAAACACAGAAGGAGAACTCAGACTTGTATTCATCCACAAGCATGGGAAAACAACTCAGAGGAGAGTGAAACAGCTGGCAAAGATGTTGGGTAAAACAACAATCACGGATGAAAGGAAGTTGTATGCTCAAATACTCCTTATTCTGCATTGCCTGTGATTCAGTGTGGCTGATGGAGGTGCCCCTTTATATAGGAGAGGAAGGCCTAGCTGACACAACCCTAGAGCTCCTGAAATCCCAGACCTGCAAACAAGCACAAAGAAACAACCATAGAAACAACATAGAAGGATGCAGGCTAGCTCACTACCCAACCATGACGTCCGCGAGAACAGGACTCGCGAAACGAGGATGTCCCCTCTAAGCCACAAGTTGATCTGCTAGCACATCTCCCAACCAATTCCCAACCAGCCTAGCGTCCCATAGCACCAGGTGGCGCTCGAGAGCCTTGGAACTACTGCTGGGCCTTGGGCTACACTAGGAAGCAGGCACACGTCCGCGGCATGATCCAAGATCTAGACCGACAAGGAAGAAATAGACTTGCTCTAAGTTGCTCACGAAAGCTGAACCCTTGGGCTCCTTATATAGGCTCGAGCCCAGTATGCCCAAAATAGTGGAAATCATAATTCAAAACCCTGATCCATCTGTGCCCTTGCAACTCAATCTGAGAATCGCTTGCCTATCCCCAAGCCACCCTAGGCTTCCTAAGCTAGTCTTGTGCACCTAAAACACACATCAGATACGGTCCATGCACATGACACTAGCACCCCCCTTAAAAATGGTTGAGCCAGCAAGAGAATTGCCTGACCCGCCTGCTGAACTAGACTTGCTGTCGACCCTAACTGCTCCTGCCTCCAACTTGCTACTCTAGTTGTGCTACTGCCAGGCCTATAAATAGGCCCTGGCAATGCTGTACTGTCCTGCTGCCATACAGCCTGCTTCCACGTACTGCCGACATCTCCACACTCTCATAGATATTGTGCAAAGGTTGTTGAAGGTGGCCTAAACTTATCCTAGTCTCACATGGGGGCTCACAGTTGCGTTAGTGACAATTTGCCAACACCGTGTCTTATGGTAGGCTGCATGAGTCCGTTAGTCAATGACTATACTCACATCCACATAACCATGAGTATAACATTCATGTATGGGCTTGATTTGGGATCTTTGGGATGAGGTCCTTAGCTAGCCCATGGTAATCTGTACTGAGGGTGAGTTGTAGTCCCCCGGGGTTTGGATGAAGCATCCTCACGTAGGTGGAAGAAATGCTCTTTGCAAAGCCCATTGTGATCCCAAGGGATGCAGAAATCCTCAAACCATAGAAATATCCCCGCAATAATTAATGCTGGCTGAATCTAGAGCACAAACTTAAAAAACTAACAAGGAAGAAACAGCAAGAGAAGTTTGGCACGAAGTGAATCTGCAAAAGCAAGGCGGAAGGCTGCCTAGAACAAATCACAATTTATCCAAGACAAGCAAAAAGTGGGTGCATGAGTCCGTTAGTCAATGACTATACTCATATCCACATAACCATGAGTATAACATTCATGTATGGGCTTGATTTGGGATCTTTGGGATGAGGTCCTTAGCTAGCCCATGGTAATCTGTACTGAGGTGGAGTTGTAGTCCCTCGGGGTTTTGATGAAGCATCCTCACGTAGGTGGAAGAAATGCTCTTTGCAGAGCCCATTGTGATCCCTAGGGATGCAGAAATCCTCAAACCATAGAAATATTCCCGCAATAATTAACGCTGGCTGAATCTAGAGCACAAACTCAAAAAAACTAACAAGGAAGAAACAGCAAGAGAAGTTTGGCACGAAGTGAAACTGCAAAAGCAAGGCGGAAGGCTAGAACAAATCACAATTTATCCAAGACAAGCAAAAAGTGGGTGCCCCTAAACATGCACAAGTTGTGGATGCAAGAAACTGTTGACTGAATTTGCCACGGGAGCAACAAATCAAATCACCTGAAAACACCAACAGGATGACTATGAGGGATTCACAATATGCTAGGGAGTAGCAATTCACACTCGGGCATAGGTGGACGTCAAACAACAAAAAGATGGATGGTCTCTCAAGAGCAAGCTCCGAACTTCACAAAACAACATGTAAGAATGAACGAAAAGAAACAAACAAACATACAACCCCCAATCTAAACACATAAAGGTTAGAAAATTAAAAGTAAACTAGAAAGCTAAAATAGCTTTTATTTTGATTATAGTAATTACATGTCAATTCACAAATAATTCTAACCTAATAGGTTGGGAGTAGAATGATTAATATTCAATCGAAGTAGTATTTTTATCTTTGGTAAAATTTATAATCCCCAAGACTCCTCTATCCATGCGTACATTAATTGGACATTTCGGCCTAGCACAATTTCACATTCAACTTAACCTAAGCTTGCAAAGGCTATATCCCAAGCTAGACAACTCAGTTTTGACCCAAACTGAAACTAATGATTACGACTCATCATGTGTTATCTAATGTACATGTAAGTGGTAGGTTTTAAATTGAATACACTCAAAGGTTATTAGTTCTAGAGATATTACACCCAACTCTTGGTTTCCCTTGGTGAAATCGCAATTGCAGTTTTATGCTTCTAACAAATCGCAATTTAGCTGAAGCATGCAAATTCCTAAAAATCTGATCCAAGAAATGCAAAAATCCTCAAACTATACAAATATAACAATCAGTGTTGGCTAAATCTAGAACACAAAGTAGGAGAATTGTCCTTTACAGTTGCGGGATGAGGAAAAACCGCAAGAGAAGTCTGGCACAAAGTGAATCGGCAAGAGGCTGCCTACTAGGTGCAACTTCCTGGATGCACGAAGAGTCCCATCTTTTGGAAATGGGGACCGATGCATTTTCCTCAATAAGCAGCCCTCACATCCATGTTTTGTAATTGCATACATGGGTGGGAGATCTACCACCATTTCCTTTGAATGCATCTTCACCAAACATTCAACTTAACCCCAATTTTGGGCAGCATTACTTGGGGCTACTTATACTTTGTTACTTTTGTGGATGACTTCACCAGGTTTACTTGGATTTATCCCATGAAATCCAAGTCAAATGTCTTCTCTTGCTTCAAGCATTTTCTTGCCTTACAAGAGAATGAGAGTGGGGAAAAATATTGACCTTTTGCAGTGACAGGGGGGATTGAATACCTATCCTGGGAGTTTCTAGCCATCAGTAGAAGCCTCTGATGTAGATGATGCCATACTGCCCTTCACACCTTCAGATGACACTTTGCAGGGTATGGCTCCAAATGCTTCTGGTAGCAGGGCCTCCTCCTATTGCCAATGTTCAGCCTGATTTGCCAACTCTTTATGTCCGGAAGAGTGAATCAGAATTCTGATTTTAATTCTTTATGTGCATGACATGCTTATCACTAGGCCCGATACACAGAAAATTGCAGATTTCAAGGCAGATTTGCAGAAATCATTTGCAATGTCAGATATGGGCAGGTTGCATTAATATCGGGCATCCGGTTTGCTAATGTTGAGGGGGGGCATTAAGATGAGTCAATCCAAATATGTTGGACAGCTCTTGCAATGCTTCCAATTTGAGGATTGCAAGCCAGTTTCTACACTCCATTGGAACCTGGCTTCCGTTTCTCCTCCGAAGATGGGAGTGCCCCATTTGATGCCACTCTTTATCATCTGCCGTGGGCTACCTTATTTACTTATGCCATATCCAACCTGATCTGCAGCATGCCGTCTCCCAATTAAGCACGTACATGCAAAACCCCAGCATGCAACATTGGCAGGAAGTGAAGGGGGATGTCGGTGTGTGAGGCTGCAAAAACCCTGTGATAGGTCGCTGATATTTGTTGGCCTGTACAGCTCGCTGAAGTCTCCTAGCTGAAGCCCTGCGGCGAACAAGTGCCACAGTCACTCCTGTGGGTCGTGACTCAGACGAGGAGTCTACCTCATAGGATAGCATATGGAGCTGGTTTTGTACCTTACCTCAATGACAATGCGCTAAAGGTATTGGTACATGAGTTGTTAGATTTTGTACTTGGTTCTTCATACCAACACATATTGTCTTGGCTGTTTATCTAAGTATTCTCTCTCTAGATCTGAAGTTTCTTTTCATACATGCATGCACACAAAGAGAGCTGGTTCCTGAAGTGACGTTGCACGATCTCAATCCATCTCTTTCCACAGCACTACACCAAGCAATTGTCTTCTCTAACATGGTATCAGATCCCGTTGTCAATCAATGATAGCCATAGCCTTCGAGTTAAACTCATCAGTCAAAGCCCAGGAGATATACAACCAAGCCCTTCTCCAAACTGAAGGGTGGTGTCCTTGCCAAGGAGGAAAGAACTTCCACATTCAAGAGTGTTTTGTTTGGCTTGCAGTGAGTGCAAGATAGTTGAAGAACTTTAGGTCATCTACAATCTGTCCTGGGATCCCACCCACTCATTCCGAATTATGTGAGGGTAGGAAGTCAGATGGGAAAAACTATCCGATGTAGAAAATAAAGATCCAAAGCCATCTGGTGGCCAAGGAAATGGAAACCCGTCGACGTGGTGGATGCCACAAGGTCACAATCCCAGCAGATCCAAATTGTGTGAAGGAAAGGTGAAGGAAAGGAGACTAAACTCTCGATGATGATCGTGATGACTCTGGATGCAATAATAACCCATATCCATTTAACAAATACAACACAAAGGCATGGGAGACCTTGAAGGATCTCTATGAAACAAAAAACACAAGGAGATTCATCACGCTGCAAAATCAATTGTTTACTATGATGATGGAATAAGGAATGACTTCCTTGTAAAGGTAAAGATTCTTAGAGATCAATTGAGAGGTGCATGGACAAGAGTAGTTGGCGATGTTCCTAATCAATAAGATTCCAAAGAGATTCCGGGGGTTGATGATGACTCTCACTACTAGAGAACGGTTAAAGCGCATTACAGTCGAGGAATTGGGCCCATTCTTCTGGAGGAGGAAGCACAAATGAAGTTGTATGACAGCAATGATGCCAACAACAAGCCTTTAAGGTCAAGGGTAGCTTGGCAAAGGCAAGCCTGGGAAAATGAAGGATGCCAAGGATTCAAAAGACTATAGGGACTCTTCTGATGAGAAAAGTAACACAAAGAACAAAAAGAATGTTTCTATAGTAACAAGCTTCAAAAATTTTGGAAGGACTGCAAGAAGAAAAAGGCTCACCAAGCAAAGGAGGACAAGGACGGAATATGGCACAACATTTGCCAAGGTAAAAGAGGAACTTTTCTTGGTGATGACTCAAGTCTCTTTGAGATAGAGTTTATGGACCTAAGTATGACAGTATCCATGGCCAACATCGAGTGCTACATAGGTCTGAATTCTGTGTAGAGGATGGTACATGTTGTTCACAATCTTGGGACTCGATGACTTCTTCAATACCGCAGACAAGGATGGAGGAGCTCATTCATGATGAAGCCTGAAGAGCTGGAGTTCACCAAGGGGAGCATGCCTACAGAGTCACAGAGGGACAGTGAAGATGAGGGTACTTTCGGGAAATACTTGGCTTGTTGCAACGGCAAGCAGTGTTGGAAAGGTCACCTCCCCATCTGTAAGCCCCCCAAATGAGGAGAGCGTGGGGGAGGGAGACCTAGGGCAGGATGTGCCCAAAGAGAGATTACCTGGATGTGTGGATCTAGGACAGATCTGGAGCATTCATGGTTGGTGGGGTATCCCAAGGATGAAAGGCTGCATCAGGAGCAGCTCATGTGCAAGAAGATGGCGGGGACACAGTGTCTTGGATCAGGCCTGGCATGAGGAACTCGATGGACTGCAGCAGGACCCTATGAAAGGCGCGATGACATCAGCAATGTACGGAACAGTACGGCGCTGCATACGAGTGGCGCAGCAGAGGCGGGACAGACCAGCACATGGGTCGGCCAGGAGAGAGGCTGGTTGGGCTGCTTTGAGGCAGCCAACCAGGCCTTATATAGGGCTGACCTAGGGGCTGGGCCCTTGCCTTGATTGGAGGGCCAAAAGCCCTAAAAGTATGGCCATAAAGGCCTAGTTTTGTGAGCCCTTAAAGGGCAGGTTGGGCTGAGCCAACCAGGTCGGTTGGGCCGGCCAACCTGGTCTGTCCAGTTGGCCCAGATTGGGACAGACTGGTCGGGTTTTCTCAGCAGGCCTTAGGGCCTATAAAAGGAGAGGCTTGTGGCCTCATTTCATATCCAGCAGCCAGCAGTTCCAGGGCAGAAAAGGAAGCCTACTCTCTGGGCCTATCTACGGGAGGTGAGAGAGTGCAACAGGTGCTGCAGACTTAGCTCTAGGGAGAGGCTGGACCTTGGCTGTCTTCTAGGGCAGCAAGGTGCTGAGATCATCACACCTTCTGGAGCAGCTATTCACAAGCAGGTTGGAGCAGTGGAACAGCTATCTTGGGGCCTACATTTAGGAGGACCAAGGGGACCTGTGTGCTGCAGACAAAGCTTGGCAGGGGCTGCCCACCTAGGCTGATTCACAGGCAGTAAGGTGGAGAAGAACACACTGGACGGAAAGTCTACAGACACTCGAGGTGGAGCACGCGGACTCGAGTCTAGAGATAGCCGGCAGATAGGAGAAGGACCTTGTGGTTAGATCAAAGGACCACACCATTGGTGGGACTCTGGATCTATCTCTTTTGTATTGTGTCCATAGTTTTGGACGGAAATATATATTTTGGTGGTTTCTCTATCTGGCTGGTTCATTGTCTATTGATGAGTTTGCACATCTATGTGACGCGCACATAAGTTGAAGAAGTTTGTGATTCCACACCCACACGCACATTGTGTGAGCTCCTGGGCATTACTATAAGTCTTCCGCTGTGTGTACCCACTGTTGGGTCATTTCTAACATGGTTTCAGAACCCAAGTAGGAGGCTCACAGGTGTGGGAGTCTGAAGGCAGGGACCTTGCTGAAGGACGACCCTGATTCAGAAGCTCTAGGGTATCGACTTCCACGATTGGAGGATTGTACCCTTACGAGAAGGAGGGTGACTCAAGTTCAGTCAGGTGCGTTTAAAGTTCGCGGTCCAGGTTATCTGGAGATGTACTCTTGTTGCAAACCTTGCCAAAGGAAGGACGGGTTGAAACGGACCCTTAGAGCATGGTGCCTGGAAGACTCCAGGTTGTTCACTCATTATGAGGGGGACGACTGGAAGATCGTGACGGCTGGATTGCTCGAGTTTAGAGGCGGGAACGTGACTGAAGGAGGTGGTACCAGGAGGTGCTACCAAAGATGGACCTGTGTACCAGGATGGCGTGTGGAAGCGGAACCGGACCTGGACTTGGTGGAGCACGAGCCACTGGATGAAAAGCCAGAAAAAGATTTCGACACCGAAAGGTTCCAGAGGACTACGACCAGGGAGAAACTGGAGCATCTTCATCGACGTGTTGGCATTGGGCCGAGATGTGTCGGTGAAAGGGGGTGTTGGAAAGGTCGCCTCCCCATCCGTAATCCCCCAAATGAGGAGAGCATGGGGGAGGGAGACCTAGGGTAGGATGTGCCCAAAGAGAGATTACCTGGATGTGTGGATCTGGGACAGATCTGGAGCATTCATGGTTGGTGGGGTATCCCAAGGATGAAAGGCTGCATCAGGAGCAGCTCATGTGCAGGAAGATGGCGGGGACACAGTGTCTTGGATCAGGCCTGGCATGAGGAACTCAGTGGACTGCAGCAGGACCCTATGAAAGGCGCGATGACATCAGCAATGTACGGAACAGTACGGCGCTGCATACGAGTGGCGCAGCAGAGGCGGGACAGACCAGCACATGGGTCGGCCAGGAGAGAGGCTGGTTGGGCTGCTTTGAGGCAGCCAACCAGGCCTTATATAGGGCTGACCTAGGGGCTGGGCCCTTGCCTTGATTGGAGGGCCAAAAGCCCTAAAAGTATGGCCATAAAGGCCTAGTTTTGTGAGCCCTTAAAGGGCTGGTTGGGCTGAGCCAACCAGGTCGGTTGGGCCAGCCAACCTGGTCTGTCCAGTCGGCCCAGATTGGGACAGACTGATCGGGTTTTCTCAGCAGGCCTTAGGGCCTATAAAAGGAGAGGCTTGTGGCCTCATTTCATATCCAGCAGCCAGCAGTTCCAGGGCAGAAAGGAGCAGCAAGAAGCCTACTCTCTGGGCCTATCTACAGGAGGTGAGAGAGTGCAACAGGTGCTGCAGACTTAGCTCTAGGGGCTGCCCACCTAGGCTGATTCACAGGCAGTAAGGTGGAGAAGAACACACTGGACGGAAAGTCTACAGACGCTCGAGGTGGAGAACGCGGATTCGAGTCTAGAGATAGCCGGCAGATAGGAGAAGGACCTTTTGGTTAGATCAAAGGACCACACCATTGGTGGGACTCTGGATCTATCTCTTTTGTAATGTGTCCATAGTTTTGGACGGAAATATATATTTTGGTGGTTTCTCTATCTGGCTGGTTCATTGTCTATTGATGAGTCTGCACATCTATGTGACGCACACATAAGTTGAAGAAGTTTGTGATTCCACACCCACACGCACACTATGTGAGCTCCTCGGCATTACTATAAGTCTTCTGCTGTGTGCACCCGCTGTTGGGTCATTTCTAACAAGCAGAGTTTCTAGGTATGTATTTTGATACACTTTATTGGAGAACTGAGTAGATTGCTTTGGGGTGGTTATTTGTACAGGAATCTCAGTTGGTTGATGAATGAGGATAATAGCATTCCGTAAATACAGAGGGGGATTTCTCATTGTAGCGGCTTTCGGCACATGTTGCAAAAGTGCCTTTGAGAACAAGGACAAAGACTTTGATAGGATTGAGTTATTGATCAGTGGAGGTGATCACGAGGCCCAATTGTATGATGCTGGAAGGACTAGATGGTGATAGATGATGGCCTCGACATTTGCAGAGTCAATGAGATGGTGACTTCATGGTTGAACGAGTTAATGGTACCTGGGTCCTAGAGTGCACGAGGACACTCACATGTTCATGATCAAGAACTCTGGTACCATCAGTGGTTGGTGCCGCACAAGTAGAACCTGTAGGATGGTTTGCTTGTATGGAACCGGACCTGGAAGAGCATTGAACTAGAAATTGAGGACACCTTTGACTTGTTTCTCCATGGAAGATCTGCACTCGATGGGTAGGTGTTGGCCCAAGACAAATCAATAGAGTAGAGCCTTTAACGTGATCATAGAAGGATTTATATACATGCATGTATTTAGGTGTGAAGACCTTGGTAGGTTACCGTTAGTGTGGTTCTCAGTAACGGCATAAAACCAATGGTTAAAGTTGTTTGGCAAGGTTCTTGAGGGCAGGAGAAAAAAACCTCAAATTGAAGGCTCTGTTAGATTCTGGTTCTGTAGAGTGGTTAACTTAGTATTAGATTGAAGTCCTAGATTTACGGGACTCAAAGTCAGTACTCTGTTAAAACTTGGAGTTTGGCAGTCCACAAACTTTGCACATTTTATAAATATTTCCTAAAGAAGGAGCCCTGCCAATTTTACGTCCGACTGTAAGCTGATTTTACCGATAAAATCCACCATCTTCCAAGGACGTAAACAGACTGATAGATTGGTCTTTTCTCCAAAACGCTTTCTCTAATTGAATATCGACTAGAATACTCAATTGAACACAATGGTAAATCCTAAGTTTTTCTTGAACGACATTTCCCCTTCGCAGAATAAACTAATAGCAATGCTAATAGGCCTAATGTAATGCACATTTCGATGTGCCTCATAGACCCATTTCATATTTCCTAGACAATAAAACAGACAAAGTTCTCACTCGCGAGATGTGACAAAATTTTTTATTTTTCATAAATCAAGGCATCTCTTAGTGCTCTTAGTCCACATTCCATTTGTCTGAAATTAGATCTCTGAGTTGTGATGGATGTACCTCTGTCTCAAAAAGCCATTTCCACTTTCCTAGACATCAATTCACACGAGTTCTCGCTCCCCTTACATGACTAGGTGTGGCATGTTCGTGTATGCCAACAAAGTTATGAATCAGAATCACCCTTCCACAACCACCCCCTTTGTATCATGAAAACATCACCTTCTAGGATACAGAAAGAATACTATAGACCGTTTCAACTGCAGCGCGTTCACCAGCACCCAAGAGACATAGGAAACGATCCGGTGCTCGTGTCAATTTTCCTAGGCCACAATGGGCTAAATTGCGCAGGTTCTGCTTCCAAGGAACCGTACGAGATACCTCCCAGGCTCTCCCCATAGAGTTAGCGTCTTCCCGTCAATTTATTTTCATCTATTGAATACCAATACCCATATCAGGTTCGGTTTAGCCACTGCGCATAAGTTCGAGAGTGATGACAACATTACCGAGGAACGTCTCTGCCAGAAAATATTTGCTTCCATTCGCATCAACCGGCCCAGAAGCAGGTGTAGCTAATTGAGAAGGTCATGTTCTTAATCTTCCAATTTGTAAAAATAGGGGAGGTCCAAGCCTTCTCTCGCATTCTGGAAGGATGGGGTCTCACCTCGAGTTCCAGAAGTAGAGAATCGGTGATCATGGTGTCTCACAAGAAGTGCAGGGTTCGTGAAGGGAAAGGAGCTAACCTTGGCATTGATCTTGAGAGCTGGGTGGCGAGGAGGCTCTTGCTCGTAAGTAGAGGGACCATAGAGAACATCCATAGCAACTGCTATGGGAGTAGAACGTCTTGGGATGGATGAGTTATAATTTCAGCTACAAAACAGAGTGCTGTAATCTCGGCTAACGGAGACAACAACGCATGCACGACAAACTTCCTTACAATTCCAAAGTCTAGCACTAACTTAACTTAAGGCCAGACGCCCGGACATGGGGTTCATGTGGCCTGCCTCTCAACGTAATAGCCCATAGTCATTGAAAAGTTGTGTGTGTCATTGAATGGTCCGACCAATAGATAAATTTTGTCCTTTCTATGGGTGCTTTGATGGTGTTGACGTCCATATGTGGTCCAAAGTAGTTCCATGGATTGTGGTCGGCGCAAGGATAAGTTATTCCATGTTGTTTGCTGACATGTATTCGTGCAGGCTTCTCTTTTTGTTGTTGTCTTTGCTGTCATCAATATTGAAGTCACCCCCAGTGCACGTTATTGTTGTACTTGCTATTGTCGTTTGTATTTTTTGCAGTGCATCTGAGTCTCTTGTGTGTGGTGAATGCGGAGCCTTGTAAATATTGCTTATTGCTGTATGTTTGGTGTTCCTTGTTTGAAGGATTGTCGGTATGCATTCTACATCGTTTTCGTACAATTTTTCCTCGTATCAAAGATCAAAGTTTGCATTGTAGTATGTTGCGAGTCCCTGTCCCTCTGATGTTGCCACGTGTTTCATATTTGGCAACCCCACCTCTTCCTCGCCTTTTGCATGTGTTTCCTACAAGCACACTATTGCTGCATTTATCAAGGAAGGGCACCACTGGATTTCTTCTTTGTGGCTGCTGAACCCCCTTGTGTTTAGGCTAACAAGGGTGTCATTTGCTGCATCCTCGCTCCATTGGTTTGTGTCCTCAAGTTCCCACCGGCAATCTTTTTGTAGACATGTGATTTCTTACAGCACTCTAGGGTCCACTTTTATATTTGCTTGCTGTATAGGCGAGAGGAGGTGCAATTATGCAGGGTCCCTCACCCTTGATAAAGTTGTGTAAAACCAAGGCCATGTGTTTTAATGCTTGCAGGATCAAAAGGTAGCTTGTCCATTATTAGTCCTTGAGATCAGTGCATGGTATGTGCAGAGGCTAGTTGTATTGGGAACTATGTTCTGGTATCTGGAATTCCCTTGTTATTTGCAATATAGGTGTCCATGAATTATGTGCATGGTCGAACCTTGTATTCCTAATTTACGCATGTGCTTTCACTCCCGCTATCTTGTCGGATAGTTTAATCCAAGCTATTGGTTGTCTGCTTTCCGTGTTCGATGCTTCGAACACCCCATCTGCTCCATTTACTATGTTGTCCTCGATGTCAAAGTTTTCGAAACATATTTCCACAATCATTTCGTGCTTCAATCTTATTATTTCGTGCAACCCAAATGTTTTTCTTGGGTCTGTTGGTACTTTAATCCTCTTGCTGCATGTTCTGTGCTTGTGGTGGTCGATTGCTGTAAGAACGTGCGGTTCTCCTTCGAATGTTTGAAAGATTAGGCTGTTATGCTCGTCCTTGGCTACGTTGGTGTAGAAAAGATGTGGTGTATCACGCTTGTTTGGTATTGGCCGAATGTACATCCTATTGGGCTCTGTGAGCTCCTCTTTTGTCTGCTGACCAGTGCATATTTTGTTTAACATTTCAAGGACCTTAAGGGCCATTGTTTTGTCTCATTGGTTCTTTAAGCTCGTAGGAGAGTATTTTTGTTGTCCAACAAGTCCCTAGCAACGAGGGTCCCACTAGCTATTGGGAAAACACCCACGAGTCTCATATTATCCCACTGCAAGTAGCATGCATGTCGTGCCATGTTGGGTGCGTGCTGTTTAAAGTATGCTCGTTCTTTTTGAATGGCAGAGAAAGAAGACATTTCTCTCTGTAGTGTTCCTCTAGTTCTGTGTTTTTGTTGCAGTTGTTGAACCGTATTATCTTGTTGCACTTCCTTCTCCTCTCTCGCCCTCCGCCCGTGTCGAATTCGCTTGCAAACGTCGCAAGGCACTTGTTTTTCGAGGCCTCTGCCCGCTTGATGTACTTGGTGATGATGTCATCAAAGAAAACATCTATGTTGTTGGGCTCCAGCCTCTCCAGTTGGGACCATCTTTTCAACAAGAGTGTGCGCTCTTCTACTGCACTTGTGTTTATGTAGATGAATTCTATCATGGCACTTGTGAGCGGCATTGAGAGGCATAAGTAAACGGCTTGTTGAGCACTGATATGTTGCGTGTTGAGTATGGTATTCCCAACTTTCTGTATGCGTTCATTTGCTGGCAAATTGTTCTGGATGTTGTGCTTGATTGCCTCCTTGACTGTGTTGCTTGTCTCTTTGTCAATCTTTGTTATGTAGGATGTACAGTAAGAGGTTGCCCCATGTGGGTTCATTACGAATTGCACATTTGTGTTTGCCTCGCACAATGTCGAGATCGTGGGATTAAAGTTGTTCGTGTATATGTCTTTTGGTTGTTGTAGGAACAAGGAGGATTCTGATATACTGCTTCGCAGCGCCAGCATGTAATCGTCCTCTATCATTCCTATCTTTGCCAAAAAATCAGTGTTGCTGAGTGATTGCATTTTGGGGTTTTCTAGTGTTGCATAAACCTTCTTTGAGTTTTGCCTATGCTCACCTATGCGCTCCTTGCTTTGCAGTGGTAGTAGCACAGTTGTCTCCCCAAGAGGTACACGAGGGAGGCCAAATCGGCATTTCTTTTTGGTTTTAGAACGCGTCTTTCTGTGCCTATGTGTTTCAACATCTCTTAAGTGCAATGGTAGTTCAATGAAGTTTGTGGATATGTGTTTATCCACAAATTTCGTGATGGCCTCTGCATTGACACCATTGTAGAGACTGGTACACCCCTTCCCCATATAAGACCGTGGTCGTGTTGGCTTCCTCTATTCTAGAATTCTATTACAAAAAAAAAATCGTCTATGGGGCCAAGTATGTTGTTGTCTTGCCTTAGCAAAGTCTTCATGGCTCGAAATTTATGTACGTACGTAGTATTGTGTGGTCGTCATTGGGCTTGACCCCACCATCTTTTGAAGGTCATCCGTGGTTTCCGTGCAACCTGCATTCTCCGTGATTTCATGTAGCTTTCGCAAGTAGGTAGCTAGTGGCTCCCAACATTTCTTTGCAACAGAGAATGTCACAAAGAATGTCGGCCCCAGTTGCCTGAGCATTGCGAAGACGTTTTGTTTCAACCATCTCTTGTAATCGGCCGACATGTGCAAGTAAACAAAGTCCCGGTAGCCTATTTTTTATTGCAGGAGTTGCTCTATGTTTGTATCGACTAGTGACCTGCACTTTTAACGGCATTCCTTGAAGTTGTCCTTTGCGCATTCTGACCCAGCTTGAGGATACTATTTGCTAGACAAGGACTTTCATGGTTTTAAGGTTTTAAAGAATAAGTTAATGCATAGAGCAAACCGTCGGTTGCTATGCCTAAGCTCCCACTTGATAATGTCTAGTTGGTATGTCCTTGTTGTTTTTGTACCTCTCTTTTGCCCATAGAAAAGGGTAGGGAACCCTAGCTCCTCACAATGCTTGTCATATAGAAGCCCTAGTGGTGAAAACCCTTTTGACGGAGCGACATTCAAGGTCTTGTCTTCGTAATCCACCACTTGCTATGCTGTGTAGATGCCATGCACAAGCGTGTCAATTCCATTGTCTTTAGCCTCCTCGCCTTTTTTCATTCCCGGGCATTGGCAACCTTGCACTTGCCACTTCCTCTTGCATTTTTTTGATGTGATGCATCCACATATCCTATCATCTTTGTGGATGTCCTTTGTGAGCTTCATCTTTGTCTTGAACGCAAGGCAACTACAACCTGTGCACTCGAAGCTCAGGGTGTCTCTAACTTTGGCCATGTATTTGTTTTGCATTTTGGTTGTTCTAACTGTTGGGGAAGTGCGCTTCCTTTTACTGCCTGTGCAGGCCTATAGCGTAATACCTTGCCTTGTATCAAGGCCAGTAGAGCAAAGCTTATCTGTTTTTTTGTCGAGGGGGCAGCCATGCACGACCATGTTCTGTATATCTTGCTGCAAATGGTCTTGCTAGTGTACCTCCCATGGCCAACAATCTCCTCGAACGTGCTTGCGACGGCCCTGGCCGACAGCCCTTGATGTAAGAAAAAGCAAAAAACTTCTACTATAAAAAATATAAGACAACCAAAGAGAGCTAAAAGAGCTCTACATAACATCTTTGAAGACTTATTTGAATCAAGCTAAATGTCATATCAAAATCTCTATATCTTCTAAACTAAACACATCAGATTTTCCATGAATCTAACTTTTTGACTTTCAATAAGCCAATGCACAATGTCCCTTATCATAATGTTACTGGCTAGTTTCTTGATGTCTGTAGAGTACTGTTTGAAGCTACTCTCCATCTTTTTAAGCTTTACATATGTACTTTTTAAGGAAAAGTACATATCATGAATTGTGTGGACTCCCATGTATTTCAAAAGTATCGTCTCCATATTTTCCTCTGAAATGTCATCCACTTGAGGGCATAATAACAAAACAAGTGAAAATATATTAATAAATTCGAAGCAAATGATTTAAATAATCAAGCCTAATGTAAAAGGCTGTTACATACTCTTTTATACTCGCTTGAAATCGTAGTCACCTCCATGTCTGTACCTTGAATATCTTTTAATTTCTAATTCAAATAAAAAATTGAGATTAAAATCAAGGTATAAAGACTTCAAATCATAGAAAATAAATTCTGAATATAAGAATACCTTACATCTCTTTCCTTGGGATTTATCACTTCTTTGCACGGTCTTCTGTTCTAAGTGATCTCTCATTTTTTCACTCACCTATGAATGATAAACAACACGTAGTGTTAATGCCATTGGAAAGAATTATGTAAAGAATACAAGCATACAAAGTACTTGCTTTACTTTTAAAGGGTATTGCATAAATGAAAACTTTTACCTTTCTCTTTCGTTTACTTTTTCTAGACATTTCATTCGTAGAATCAATCACATTTGATATTGGATCCTAAAAATATGACAAAATTAAATTAAAACTTGTCTAAAAAGAAGATGCTGATCACAATTGAATCAAAGAAAATAGCTTCAATCATAAGCATATCTAAAAGATAAAGGCAATTCATACCTTATCTTCATTTGTAGTGATGTCACCATGAAGCATCTTAGAAAATGTCATCTCATTCATATCAGCATTCGCTTCACCATAAGAATCCTGACATAAAATATTCAAGATAGATGAATTGTGAATAATTGAATGGTTAATAATAGTTTTTCAAAATAGAAGACAACTCATGATTGAAACTTACACACCTGATTAGAGTGATAATACTCAAACCCTTCGAATCTCTTCGCCATGAACTTATCTATCTACACAAAAGAACATACGATTTTATTAAAGAAAACATTTTGTATTCTTTATAAAATTAAAAACATATCTTTTATTGGAAATGCTTCAACAACCTCAGATGTTGGACATCCTTGTCCATAAAATTCTCCTCCAATAGAAACTGAATTTCCAATAGACTGCTAATGAATTAAATAATCCAAGTAAGATGTCACATAAATTACACGAAAAAGTATACTTTTTTACTAAAAGTAGAGAACCATTCAAGGTATTAATATAAACATACCTTCTCTGAAAATGGATTACGTGGAGACTCATCAATACAAGGAGTAGTTGCTTGAGGCTCCATATATCTCTAAAAAGTTTCAAATAGACATACAAAATTTTATTAAACTCTTATAGATAATTTTGAAATCCAAAGGAATGAGAACTTAGTTCAATTGGTATACGATATTCTTAATTTTTCTTGAAAAAACATATCTTTCAAATGCGTCAACAACCTGAGATGTTGAATATCCTTGTTCATGAAATTCCTCTCTAATAGAAATAGAATCTCCAATAGACTTCTAAAGAGTTAAATAATCCAAGTAAGAAGTGGCACAAATTATGCAAATAAATACAAATTTTTACTTCATGCTAGAGAACCATTAAATGTATTGAACATACCTTCTTTGAAATTGAATTATGTGGAGACTTGTCAATACAAGGACTAGTTGCTTCAAGCTCCTGATTTCTTTGAACTTTGCTCGTTTCGTCCTTTGAAACACAATAGAATACATTGACTAGATCATATCTATATTACAAATATACAGTTTTATAAAATATCACATAATTGAAAGGCCAACTCACATTATTTACAAGAGTCCTCTTCTTCGAGTATTTCCTGCTAGATTGCTTTGAGGAGATCCACCACCTGTATATATCTTCCTCTCTCCAGCTATATTCAACTCCACTAAACTTTAGAGGCACTATCTCATGATGACACTCATGGATGATGCCTTTAATATGCTATTGTTCTTCCTTTTTATGCCGTAGATCTATAACAGTCTCTATTCCCTCGAACCACCTTCATACACGACGGTAGTTTTCTAACAATAGAGAATGCTGATCTCTAAAGCACTTTTCTAGGAGCTCTTTCCCATATAGCTTGTTCTTATCCCTACAGATCATTTTGGGTGGTTTAAACACCTCATCATATGTAGGTGTAAAACTTGCCCCTGAGATCGGAGGAACAGAAACTTGAGATTTATCTTGCAAAGAGAGACGCTCCTTGTTCTCTTTGAAGGACACATCCTTTAATTCATCTCCCATAGGCATTTTCCCTATATAAAAAACATACATGCCATATATTCAGCCCCCTCTCTCATATCTAAATGCAAAAACATACATGCCATAAATTCAGCCCCCCCTCTTACATCCAAATGCAAAAACATAAATGCCAGAAATTCAACCACCTTCTTTCTCTAAGTGCATAACATACGTGCCATAAAGTTAGCCACTTGCATTCTCCAAATGGATCTACATGCATGCCATAAATTAAACCCCCTTCTCCCATAAATTTTAGCACCCTCTCTTACATCCAAATGCATAAAGATACATGCCATAAATTCAGCCTCTTGCTCCCATAAATTCAGCCCCCTCCCTTACATCCAAAGGCAAAAACATACATGATATAAATTCAGCCACCTAGATTCTCCAAGTGCATAACATACATGCTTACAAATCAGCCCTTTCTTTCTGCAAATGCAATGAATACAGCCCATAAATTCATAAAACTGTTCTCTTCACCCAAAAATTCAGCCTTCTCCCTTAAAGCCAAATGCGTAAATTCAGCCTTCTCCTTTAAATCCAAATGCATAAATTCAGCCCCCTCCCTTACATCCAAAAGCATAAACATACATGTCATAAATTCAACCTCCTTCTCCCATATATTCAGCCCCCTTCTCCCATATATTCAACCCCTTCCCTTACATCCAAAGGCAAAAACATACATGCTATAAATTCAGCCACCTTTTTTCTCCAAATGCATAACATACATGCTTACAAAATCAGCCCGTTCTTTCTCTAAATGCAGTGAATACATGCCATGCATTCATTAACCACGCAGCACCTTCTGTATATGTTCAACCCCTTCTTTCTCCAAATGCATAACATAAATCCAACAAAAAAATGACATACCTTTAATTGAACTAACCATGGAATCCATGAGTCCAAGGAAACTTGCATCTTCACTCATCATTTTCTTTAGTAGCGCCGCCATGTCCATGTTGTTGCTAGCCATCTTGATCATGCACAACATAAGCATAAAAGAGTTTAGTTATTATTAGTATGAAATAAAAACACACAAAATAGAAATAGATGTAAAAGGAAATCAAATACAAATACGTACCAAATCCGTTTTCTAATTCCTTGAATGATGTTAACTTCATGTATCCTAGCTACATGCCTAAGATTGCCACATGATAGGAACTCTCTTGGCTTTGCCCTGAACTACCATGTTCTTTGTCTTGATAACTTTCCACGTCTCATTGACAGACACACAAAACCACCAATCCTTCCATTTGTTGTCTTCCATCGAGACCTTCCATTTCTTTTCCTCTACGTGAACCAGCTTTAGCCATGCTACTTTAACTTGATTTAGCATGTGATCCACATCTCTGACAACGGCATACTTGAGATCATTTGGTGAACATATTGTATCTACAAGATAAGACTTTAATAAAACAATATCATTCTCCTCTAGCCAAGGAGGAATACATCCAATGCAACCAGGCTGGATTAAACGTGTTTTCAATCCTAAATCTTTTGTCTCATATGCAATGATACCACCTCCATGCTGTAGAGGAATAAACTTATGCAATAAAGAACTAATTGGCCTTATACAATTCCAGGTGTATGGCAAATATGCATTTTGTAGGACACTCATGCCAGTGGTGCCATCAACATCTAATCTTTCATATCCTCTTTCAACAACAATGCGTTGCCTATAGTAGTGTGCTCCAAAGAATAGTTGCATGTCACCATTATGCTGAAAGGAAAAAAACGATGCTATACACGCTTTCCAGTGTCCCACACTAGAGACTAATGTTGCATCCTCTTCAGACTTTACGATAACCTTATCTTCAATCTTATAAACCTCACCCTTAAACATAATTTTCTTATATTCTCGAATTGAAGATTTTGTTCTACATACCTTCTTTCCTCACTTGTTGCGTATCTAACTTTTGGCTTCTTTCTTGCTATTACAATACCCTTTTGGCCAATGACTCTTTGGCAAGGATAGTCTTTTTCATGCAATGTAGCTAAACTCCATGAATGTTTCGCTTTTCCAATGGATGATACATGTATCAATCCTAATGAATGCCATTGAGGACAGTCATAACATGCATGTTTGTCCACTAAATATCCATCTGGGACTGAAAGAACTCCATGAAACTCTTTCAACATCCTTTGATGAGGAAACAACCTATCAGCATCTTCTTGAATATGTAGAAAGGTCCATGTGAAAAATCTCCTTCGATGATAGTTTGCATATGAGATCTCATTGTCCTTATTGTTTGTTTTAATGCTAGCATATGTTGAGACCATACGCTCATATATGTAGCACCAAAACCCATCGTGGTTGCCATGTCGCAAAATATCATCAAGAAATTCTCCGAAACCTGCAACATGCTCTAATGGAGTTGAGTTTCTTCCAATCCACTCTTCTGATCTTACTCTCCAAGAAGCAAGCAATACCCTTAGAGTATTTATGTCTTCTTGAGACCAGCCATTACTTCTAGTATAGTTATAAAAGGCATGAGCAATATCTATGATCAAGAGACCCAAATCATAGAATTTCTTAGGAATACTTTGGACCTCACTCAAGACATAAGGAAGACACCATTGTACGAACTTTTGTGGTTCCTCTGCCTTGTAACTCTCAAAATACTTGCTAGGAAACCTTGGCCATCGACCATATTGGATGGAATAAGGTGTGGCCAATGTCATTCTATGAGTTGCTTCATTGATTTCTTTCTTCACTCTATTGTCGATATCTCTCATTAAAGAACTCATGTACTTTGAAGACATATTCAATGCTAGTATGTGCATACAATCGTACACAAGATCAAGAGATAAGTTGAACCCATAAAGATCATATAATCTCCATAGTCATGATCTACTTGAAAGACCAGCCTCTTTAAGAATGTCTTCACGTTGCGTTTGAGTGCTTGCTCGCTCTACAAGAAGTAAGTCTCTCAACATATCTTTTGTGGACCTCTTCGCTGGAGCATATCTGAATTGGAATCTATTTTGGTCATAAAGGTATCGACTTGATCCTTCATATTCTAAAGTAGCTATAGGTTTGTCCCTATGACAAAAAAAGCTTGGTCACCATCTTTAAAAGCTCCAATCTTACATTGAGCTGGATGGTCACCAGTCACCATCATAAGTATAGCACGTGCTTTGAAGGTTTGGGAAAAAGAGCTATCACGCCCAAAAATTAAAGGCATTGGATAATTGAAATCTATATCAATTCCATCTATGAACAAACTTTCTAATTCATCTATCAAAGGTTTCATAAAAACATGAAAGAGTTTGCTTGAGCTTCCTATAATTTTTTTGCAACTAAATGGAATGAACAAGACTGGTATTGCTCCAATTATGGACTTCTTTCCACAATTGAGAACCTTTATCTCAACGACACCACAATTCTTCTGGGTTGTTCTTGATGTCTGATACCCATCCCAGTGCAATAAGAGAGCAAAATTGCGTGGATCTCCCTGTATATGTAAACAAAGACACATTTAGAGTACAACATTACGTGGAATTCTCTAACATAAATTAATTAGAGACCATTTATAGTATATATGTAAAAAATTTACCTTACAGAGTCTTTGTGGACCTTGTATCAAATCTCGACAAGCCTTGCAAACAAATTTGTAAATTTTCTCACGTTCTTTCCAACCCTCCAAAAGTGCTTCCGATTTAAGTGAAGATGGCCATGCTGTATAAGCTTGTTTGCAATACCCCTTCTCACATACCAATGGCAACTCAAACTCCGATTCTGGATCCACTTTTACATTTACTGCCATCCCAGAACTCATCAATTCTAATATTTTCATTAGAATTGTTTGATACCAACCATTTGTCTTTATTTTGCCACATTTCCAATAATTCGTGGCATAAAGATCTACTTTTAGTAAGTAGTTTCAATTGTTCACTGATCGAAATGTAGTCAAAACATAACATTTCCTTTCTAGGCACTGCACATTTCTCACACTTCTCACAACATGTTAAACAATCGCGCTTTAATTTTCTCTTTCTAGTGACATTTCTATTGCATTGGCATTCAACAATGTTACCACTATAAGCGTCCTCTTTGCTTGGTAGATAGAGTATTGGAGCATGTATGGAATCCTCTTTTCCTTGACATATTCTATATCTCTTTGATTCAACCATTCCAAGCCTTGTCAACATAGTAGTTGATTGCTCCCAACATGTGGGAACAGTTATTCCATTTAGACTTCCATCCCATGTTTCTAGAAGTTGGACCAATAGTTTACTCAAACTCGATCTTTTTGCGCCTTCATGTGTTGTCGACCTAGGACCACCCATATCTCCAAATAGAATTTTAAGCATACTATCTTGAAACTCCACTGAAGCTTGATGTCCATCCCAAAGAGCTTGCAACTCAATCAATCTTTGTATTATTTTATCAGCGAGAGATAAATGGCTATCCTCTCCTAAAGCATCCATGTTATCCTCTTCATCATCCAACCTATCCTGTTCATGCATATCAGTAAATTCATTGTTTCCTTCCATCTGATTCATAGGCTCATTGTTGTCCTCTTCTTTAGGTCCACAAGAGCTAAAGTGTGGAGCATGCAAACCAAGATTTTCTGCAATAGTTTCAAATCGCTCATCGACTTGCATATGCCTTGCATAAGTTGATGGAGCGACCAAGTGGCCACCATGGCAATAAGTTTCACATCTACACCATACCCGCCTCCGTCGATTAGATGATTCAATGAGTTCTTCATTCACTGTAGTATCATTGTCAATAGAGTTCTCCTCATTCACATTCCTCAAAATTGATATGTGTAAGTTTTTAATGGAGTCTTGTTGCAAATGCACATAATACGTCCTCCGGCTCACATCTTGATAGCCAAGAGGCGAATGCCTACACCTATAATTGCATCTACATCTCCGTAGGCTATCATCTGTTGCCATCTGGAATAAGGCACATGAAATCATGAATAAAACACCCTAGAGAACAAACACTTACATAAGCTCAACAAAGTCCATCACAAGCATAGAGACATAGCATTTATAAACATGTATAAACACATTTAAAATAAAAACACATAGTAGGGTCCTAAGTATGGGCAACTAGTGCCAGTCGTATAGACGGCCTCCCAACAGATATCATCAAAGCAGCCTCACCCATGGTAAAACTGTAGGTAAGCCGTTGTAGGCCATGCAAATGCACACCCTAGCAACGACTCCATGGAGAAAGAAGGACTATACCCATGAGATTTTGTCACTTCTGGTACTTAGCTCCCACACATAGGACCATAGATACGTGTCTAGCATATCATAAGTGCATAGCATATCATAACATAAAAATGAAACTACCATACCATAAGCAAATAAAAGAAATATTGCCATACCATATAGACAAGGCATAAACCCAATGAAACATAGAAAGCATAGACTATAGAAACACCAATAGAAACAAAGGCATAGACTATAGCATAAATAGCATAGAAGCATGTAGAAACATAGGCAAGCATAAACCTAGGCATTCATCAACGGCAAAGGCAGCATCCATAAACATTTAAAGAGTAGATCCATAAAGCATTTTCTATAAAACATGCATATAGAATTAGGCATATAAGCATTCACATAGGCATATAGACATAGAAGCATAGGCATAGACTAAAGAAGCATAGACTAATAGGCATATAGATATAGAAGCATCGACTAAAGAAGCATAGGCATATAGGCATTCACATAAAGCATAGAAATAGGCATTCACATAAAGCATAAACTTAATAGGCATTCACATAAAGCATAGCGATAGGCATTAAGCATAAAGAAGGCATCCATAAACATTTAAAAAGTAGATCCATAAAGCATAAAGCATAAAACATGCATATAGAATTAGGCATAGACTAAAGCATATAGAATTAGGCATATAGCCTAAAGTAGATCCATAAAGCATAAAGCATAAAACATGCATATAGAATCGGGCATAGACTAAAGCATATAGAATTAGGCATATAGCCTAAAGTAGATCCATAAAGCATAAAGCATAAAACATGCATATAGAATTAGGCATAGACTAAAGCATATAGAATTAGGCATATAGACTAAAGTAGATCCATAAAGCATAAAGCATAAAACATGCATATAGAATTAGGCATAGAATTAGGCATAGACTCAAGCATATAGACATAGGAGCATAGACTAAAGCATATAGACATAGAAGCAGGTAGGCATAAAAGCATTCACATAAAGCATAAACTTAATAGGCATAGAAGCATAGACTAAAGAAGCATAGACTAATAGGCATATAGACATAAAAGCATAGACTAAAGCATATAGACATAGACTAATAGGCATATAGACATAGAAGCATAGACTAAAGCATATAGACATAGAAGCAGGTAGGCATTCACATAAAGCATAGAAATAGGCATTCACTTAAAGCATAAACTTAATAGGCATTCACATAAAGCATAGCGATAGGCATTAAGCATAAAGAAGGCATCCATAAACATTTAAAGAGTAGATCCATAGAGCATAAAGCATAAAACATGCATATAGAATTAGGCATATAGGCATTCACATAGGCATATAGACATATAGAAGCATAGACTAATAGGCATTCACATAGGCATATAGACATATAGAAGCATGGACTAAAGAAGCATAGGCAAATAGGCATTCACATAAAGCATAAACTTAATAGGCATTCACATAAAGCATAGCGATAGGAACATTTAAAAAGTAGATCCATAAAGCATAAAGCATAAAACATGCATATAGAATTAGGCATAGACTAAAGCATATAGAATTAGGCATATAGACTAAAGTAGATCCATAAAGCATAAAGCATAAAACATGCATATAGAATTAGGCATAGACTAAAGCATATAGAATTAGGCATATAGACTAAAGTAGATCCATAAAGCATAAAGCATAAAACATGCATATAGAATTAGGCATAGACTAAAGCATATAGACATAGGAGCATAGACTAAAGCATATAGACATTGAAGCAGGTAGGCATAAAAGCATTCACATAAAGCATAAACTTAATAGGCATAGAAGCATAGACTAATAGGCATATAGACATAGAAGCATAGACTAAAGCATATAGACATAGAAGCATAGACTAAAGCATATAGACATAGAAGCAGGTAGGCATTCACATAAAGCATAGAAATAGGCATTTACTTAAAGCATAAACTTAATAGGCATTCACATAAAGCATAGCGATAGGCATTAAGCGTAAAGAAGGCATCCATAAACATTTAAAGAGTAGATCCATAAAGCATAAAGCATAAAACATGCATATAGAATTAGGCATATAGGCATTCACATAGGCATATAGACATATAGAAGCATAGACATAGGCATACATAAACGTAGATGCATAGACATAGACATTCACATAAAGCATTCATTAAATAGGCATAGAAGCATAGATTAAAGAAGCATAGGCAAATAAGCATTCACATAAAGCATAGAAATACGCATTCACATAAAGCATAAACTTAATAGGCATTCACATAAAGCATATACTAGCATTCACATAAAGCATGTACTAGCATTCACATAAAGCATGTAGAGACATAAGCAAGCACAGAGTAGCACATATAGGAACATAGGCAAGCATAGGCAAGTGTAGAAGTATAGGCATAGGCACGCATAGAAGCATAAGGCATTAATAGGCAAGCATAAAGCAAGGCACGCAATGGCATTCATTAAATAGAAACATAAATATATAGAAGCCTATAGAAATATAGAAACATAAAGCAAAGATATAGAAGCATATAGAAGCATAGGCAAATAGGCATTCACATAAAGCATAAACTTAATAGGCATGGCAAATAGGCATTCACATAAAGCATATAGACATATAGAAGCATAGGCAAATAGGCATAAAGCATAAAGTAGGCATATAAATATAGAAGAGTAAAAATGTACAAGCATATTATATAAATATAGAAGCATAAACATAGGCAAACCATGCATGCTAGGCATATACAAATTTACGGCAACAATTTTGACACGATTTGTTGCATGAAGAGATAGGGTTACTCTAGGATAGAAAATGGGGGTTAATGCTGGAACACTCCTTGGTAAGTGGATGGAATTAGTACCTGGGAATTGTTGCCCATGGTGAGATGACTGCGAGTTGACCTGCGAATGCACAGTACCCTACTGCCTCGAGCTCGATCCTCCAAGTACTCTTGTCGCAATCGATCCTCTTGGGAGCTGCAGCTGGTCACAGAGTCATGGGCAACGGGCTCTAGATCTCGAGGTGCTTCGAATTCCGGATCCCCTAGCCTTTAACAATGATTTACTGCACATGCGCAGCTAGTACAATAGCTACAGATCGCTAGACGGGCCTTTTATTGCATGCAGCTGCATGGTGACTGGAGCTGCTGGCCTAGGGCACGATGCGCATGCGTAGTACAACTGCAGCTGCAGGGCGAATCGAATGGAACTGGCCTAGCTAGGGCGCGACGTACGTAGTACAGCTGCTGGCAAAAAACACAGCACCAGATAGTCTGCAATTGATCGACAGAGCTGCTGGCCGGCGCGCGATTGCAGATCAATTGCAAGATATAAACATATATAGTACTGCGATCGAGGCGCTAGCTGCTGATATGGTGCAGCTCCTGCAGCAGGATCAATCGCGCGGGTTGCAGCTGCTAAAGCATAGGCTAGGGAAGGACGAAATCACTGCAAACAGGTAGAAAGCAAGGTGCAGGCTGCAAGTACTAACAACGGCGTTGGCGTGCTCTGTTCCATGAAGGAGCCGTTTGAAGGTCGACGAGGATTAGATTTTGGGGGGATTTTTTCCCCAAAAATGCAACTTTAGAAATTGGCGCCTTCCCCTTTCACCCTATCTAAACCCTTTAACCCAAATAGGCATTTATCCAAACCCTTTAAATGATTAACCTTGGGTGAAATTTGTGATTGTAAGCATGTTATATGCTAGTTCAATCCAATCGTGGGCCTCTTAGTTTAATTGAGTCTAGATGTTTCATGCTAGTTTTGATTGTGGACTGGTTTAGTTAGAAATATGTGTCTTATGCTAGTCGAATCTATCTAATGGTGGGCCGATTAGTTTAAGGTTCTAATTTGGGGCCACTTTCCCTCTATGAAAGTGGCTTGATCCCACAACCAACACGCATGGACATGGATTGCCTTCACGCCTCACCTGCCCGGTCCGTGGCCCCACAACTAACATGCAGAGACACGGATTGCCTTCACGCCTCACCTACTCATAGTCCGCGGTACCACAACTAACATGCAGAGACACAGATTGCCTTCACGCCTCACCTACCCAGTCCACGGCCTCCCCAGCATCCCACAACCAACACACGGGCACATAGATTGCCCTCAAGCTTCACCCACCCAATCCCCCCCCTCCCAAGCCTCAGCTACGATTAACGGCCTTATGTCATGGAGGGGAAGAACATGAGAAATCACATGTCTTATTTCCAACGTATTAGATTTTGAAGGTCGAAGAGGATTATATTTTGGGGGGATTTCTTCTAGGCAATTAGTTTCATTATTTTATAGAAACATAGGCATTCGCATAATGCATAAAGCATAATATACTAGCATACAAGTTAAAGCATTTATATAAAATATAAATCATATACTAGCATAGATAGGCATACATAGACATAGGCATAATAGAGAAGCAAAAGATTATAATTTAATCTTTATAGATGAGAGCTACTTTAAGATATACATCCTTCAGTGTACTCTTGAGTTACAAGAATGAGCATTTACATAAAGCATAAATCACATGCTAGCATAGATAGGCATACATAGACATAGGCATAGGCATACATAGATGGAAAAGAGCAAATGGAGTGGGTTGTTGGTAGTGTGCATAAGCTATATATATATGTCCTAGATTTAGAGTTATAACAAAGAGCAAATGTAGAATCAATGAGTCATGATATGGTTGATAGTAGATACAAGGCATGTTTTAGTATTTAACTCACAAATTATAATTTAAGCTTTATAACTGATGAGAGATGAAAAAAATATATATGTGAAGACTCGGATCATTTGATGAGTTCATGTGTGTGCCTTTTGTGCAATGCAAAGGGTGGGATCATTTGATAAGTTCATGTATAGTGACTTATGTGCAAACCCAAGAGTCAGATCATTTGATGAGTTCATGTTAGTGGTTTTTGTGCAACGCAAAGAGTTGTATCATTTGATGGACCCAAATTTCCCGTGCATAGACCCACCAAGCTAGGAATCATCCCATAAGTTCATGAATCCCAACTTCCTTGCATGCATCCATCATACTAGGATCATTTGATGAGTTTATGGGATCATCCATCCCCAAAACATTGCAAAGTATCTCGAAGTGGCATTACAAGTTTCGAATGTAGTACCATAACATATCGAGCAAAAGCATCTCATTGTGCACTTGGCCAAGCTACTACTACAGCCCTGTGAGAATGACCAATAGGTTCAACTATTCGATGTGATACATCCTCATCATGTGGTCTGTCAAAGCAATCTTCATGTTATGGCACATTCCCATCTATGAGTAGCGTATTGTGCAAAATGCAACATGCCACTATACTCCTTGCGACCAACTTGGGCTTAGAATTTAGGAACTTCTTATTGAGATACTGCCAATCAACCAAATGCATGCTCCAAAACAACATACGTGGAAAATAGATAGAAGTTAAGCTTGCATTGGAGGTCCATGCTAGGGGTCTCATACAGACTGATGAACCATGGTGTAAGTGCATATACACCATCTCCAAGGATGTACTCTCGAATGCGAAAAGCACCATCAACAAAAACAAAACTTTGTAGGGATATGGAAACTACTCAAGACCTATGAAAAGTTTATTACCAATAATATAATTGGTGGATGATGGGAGGTATCATTGTTGATGATTGTTACATAATTTTTGTTCACATAATAGGATTCACATGAAAATTTGGGATATTCTTCCTTCCTAGCCACACATTCGGTATCTGATAAACATTGGAACTTTGCAAGGAGATGGAACTTTGCAAGTAAATGCAAAATTGGTGCATCATTTTAGTTACTACCCCCTCGTGGAGACATGTGTCAAAATTTTCCTTCCACATATATGTATAATAAAGGTACAAGTTAAACAGTGGAGAGGTTCCAAACTAAAGTGATTCACTATTCCCTCTAGAAATGCAATGATTACATCGAATTGTAACAACTAGTTTGGAATTCTTAAATCATCCTTTGGCCTCTCACTGAAAGACTGAGGGCATATACTTTGAAAAATAAACTTATATTATAAAATTCTAGTAGTATTTGATAAAAGAATTTAATTACTGCTCAGGGATTAGCTTTTATCTCTGATATAGTAAGCACACACAATTGCAATAAAGTATAGAATTGCTATGATAGATGTCCAATGAGAAAAATTAATCCCTAAGCATAACAATAAGGCACATAACATAGTACAATAATTAACAAATGTTAAACTTTACTAGGAAGCCATGAACTTTGACTTGTGATACAAAGGAAGGCCATGCTTTTGTGATTTATAAAATAATTCCACTAGATCATATAGTACAGTTTCTTTGGTCTTTGAAAAATAATATATGTGCACTCCAAGAATGGTAAATGATCATATCATGATGGCAATGGGAATACTTTCCCTTTGGTAGTTCAAATCTAAACAATGCATATCTAAGAATGCATTTCTATTGTCTTGATAGATTTATCTTGTGCCAATTGCATGTGTTAATATTTATTGTTACTATTACATCACCTAAAGCATGTTTTTGGTTCTTATTCGACATTTTCAATATTTGTTTCTTCAATTCATATATACTTTCTTCAACCATCATCTTTTTATGAAAACTATGTGTGTTTAGTGGAGATATTTTACCATTGTTGGACATTCTACCATTCTTGCACTACAAAAGTAGAATGTATATGAGTAGAATACAAAGATGTAGAGGGAGAAGCACCATATGTTAGTCTAGATGGTTTCCTTTTGGATTGATAATATAGCAAGAAACCTACAGGTCTTTTTGGATTTAGTTTTAAATGTATTTGGATAAACGGCATCAAAAAGTTAATGGAGTGATGATGCATTAGCATCACAACATAATACTCCAAAATGTATAATGTGTATGAGCTGAATACGAGAATGTAAGGGAACAACACAATGGGAGGGAAGAAGATTATGTTCATATTAGATGAAAGACTTTTATATGGTCAACAAGTCACTCAACCTAGTGGTTTATTTTGGACGTATTCACAAATGTACATAGATATTCAAAGTACCAAAATACGAATGTAGTTGACATGACAACATAATAGCTTTGCATACCTAAGTGAAAAGATGTGCACTACAGGAAATCAACATCTCATTCGTAATTAATTTAATAAACTTCATATATTTATTGGTAAACAATATTTATCTTATGTTAGAGAGCATTTATTTTGAGTTATAATTTTATTATTGGGAGCATGAGATAGTTGATTTTTATGCCAAAACAATACATTTGACATCACACATTTTGTATTTCAAGGCTCAAGGAATTATTTACCCTGTATTGGTAAATATTTCCCTTGAGATATACTTTTACCCTAGAAAGCGTGAGACAAAATTGTGATTTGTGAACTTAACATTGTGCATATACTTCTAATTAGAACATTAATTTGGAATTACATAGCATATTATAATTGTCTATGTGTTTGACAATTTAGATTTTATTATATTTTTCACTTACAAAATGGAGAAACCTTCATTTCAAATTCTCATGAAATTTTTTGGAAGGAAAATAAGCGCATGTACTTTTCATTGTCACTTTTATTTCGACTACATATAGAAGAAATATAATGTTCTAATATTAAAGAAAATATAATTAGCCTACAACATATATCTTATTAAAATTACAATGATACACACTTGTTAAGTATATGCTCATTTTTTATATAAAAATATTTTTATATATGGAATATTTAACATTCTTGCTTAGTACACAAAAAACTCCTCCTATGTAGTTAATTGCAATCACCATATACAAAAGATACATTCTTTCTAATTTCCAATATAGGAAACACTTAATTTATCATATTAAATTACATATTTCCTAGAAAAAACCATATTTCCTATATAGAAAATAGAAAATTCATTTGAGTCTCCATATAGGATGTCACATTTCCTAGATAGCATTGACTGATCTATATAGGAAATATAATTTGCTATGAAAAAAAGACGTCATTTCCTAGATAGAAAACATAGAATCCACTTGATTCTCCATATCACAAGTCAAATTTCCTAGATAGCATTGGTTGTCTATATAGGAAAAAGAATTTCCTAGATTAAGAGGAGAAAATCCATCTTTCTACCTAGGAAATATGCTCAACTTTCCTAGTTCAACACCAAATTCCTATATAGACATTAGTCAAAAGTTCCTTGTGAGAGGACGTGGAATTCGAAGGGAAGGTAAACACAGAGCCGTGAAATGACGTATATATTTCATCTATACTACGCATGCATGAAAACTATCAGCGATCAGACGAGCCCTCGCATTCGAAGAAGGAAGAGAACCTTCGTTCGTTGGTGGTTCCACTCTCACGAAATGCTTGTTCATCTTCTCTTCCCCTTCGGCGATACATCGGGATTTCTCATCGTTGGGTGAATTTGAGGAAGTGTCTGCACGAGCAAAGGCACCAAGTTCCCAGCAGTGGTTAGGAAAAGCTTCTCAGAAAACGCGACCAAACGGAGACAACTAAGAAGTACCGTGATCTTTGCAACGAGAGGTTGCTTCCTGTGCACATCCAAGGCGAGGTTCAGCAATAATCATCATTCTTGGGTGACAACACAAAGCGGGTGTGCAGAGAAGTTTTATTTTTGTGAAGTTTGAAAGTATGAAGTGCGAAAGTGGGACGAAATCAGAATACGTAAAGCAGAGGGACAGACAAAATCCGAACGGGAGAAGAAGGGGAACCTTTCTTGAATTCTCCAGAGCTGGTGTCCATGGAGTCATCAGGTCCAGGCTCCTCAACGTCAAAGCTACACACGGCAACGACAATAGGAATTTGCAACAGGGCAAACTTCCAAGAACGAGGCGTCTATGGCAAAGAGGAGGCGTCCGCTACTACAAGTCGGGGAACTTTATAGGCGCGTACGAGCTTAGTATAAATGTTGGCAAAGACGAAAGTGGAAGGTACCGAACCTCCTGCCCATGCTCATACTACATACGCCATGGTGAGAAGCGTTCAACGCCGGCGCGAAGTACAGTGCAATTGGGATCAGTGCTGCTCGAGGTGACTAGACCTATAAGCTCAAAATCCTAGCGAACACAATCCTTTCTCCTCTTATATACTATGCGCCCAACCTCTAAACACGCGATTGAAATTTGCAAGAAGAGTAGCAGATTTTTGGCAGGAACAGTTGAAATGCATAAAAGAGCAGACTCTGGAATCACTCAAGGGGCGAATGAAGACTTGCTGTGATTTTTACAAAACTTCAGAATCCAATGGCGGAATAGATAATGCTAAATTTCTTCTCGACCTTGCGGAAAAACAGAGAAGAGGCTTAACACATGAAGAACTTGGAAAGTTGCAGATGATTTTTCCATTTCTGAGTAGAAATTGGAAGGAAAGCCCGCAGATTATCAAAGATCCCGAGATGGAGTCGTGCATCTTAGATCACGTCATGAAATTCGGGTTGAACGTGATGGAAGTAAACGCAATGGATTGGAGGCACGTGAAGGGGTACGTGAGGCCGTTCGTGTTTGTGGCACTTCTGGAGAAAGCAACGTTGATGGCGGTCACTTGCACGACGTTTCTTGATGGAATGCTTCTGCCATTGACGCTAGCAGCGGATTTCATGAGCGGAGACCAAGGGCAAGCGACGTTTCTTGACGAAATGCTTCTGCCATTGACGCTGGCAGCAGATTTCATGAGCGGAGACTATGGGCAAGTGACCTTTATCGACGTTCAGCTGCCTCTCATTTTGAAACTCTTCGTTCCTGTTGATCATGCTTCGCTATTAGGGCCCCCCAGATTGAAACAAGTTGAACACATTCAAAAGGCCTGCCCTGGAAGCTGAGAGAGAGAAGAAGAAGAAGAAGAAGAAGAGAGAAGGAGAGAACGGGGGAGAAACAATCTCCCAGAAAGCTGAGAGAGAGAGAGAAAGAGGGAGAGAGGGAGAAGGAGAGAGAGAGGGGGAAGAAATTAGCAATGAGAGAGGGAGAAAGAGAGAGAGGGGATTTGAACCGTTGGTGTGGCTCCATGCGGTTGGAATCCCTCAAAAAATGAGCTTTTGAAATGCCCATCGGCTTTACTTAGGCCTCCATATATGGCAGCCCAAAAAGCACATATTAATTCATTAGTTGTCGGGCGGAGCGGGGAGATGGCGAATTAACCTAAGCTTTGCGGGGCATATTAAACCTTTGTGGTGCAGAGAGGCTAGTGAAATGAAAGTGTTGGGGTGGCGTGTTTGAGAAGATTCATTCTCCAGAAGTTTCGAGTGCCGCCTTGAGTGAATAGGATATATAGAGCAGAGGGAGACCATAGGGGAGGTGAAGAGACTCGAGAGGGAGAAGGGAGAGGAGAGGGAGAGGGGGAGGGGCTGAGAGAGATGGAAGGAGAGCACTGAGGAGGAGAGGTGAGGATGGGAGAGGGAGAGTAGTGAGAGAGGGAGCGGCTAAGGAAGACAAGAGCCGAGATTGTGAGGAGAGAGGGAGCGTTTGAGGAGGAGAGAGGTTGAGGAGGGAGGGAGCAACTGAGGACAAGAGATGTCCGAGCATATGATCAGAGAGCCAGAGAGGCGGGAGGGAGAGGTTGAGGAGGGAGGAAGCCGTTGAGCAGGGGAGAGGCTTGAGTGAGGAGTAGGGCCAGAGAGGTAAAGAGGAGGTGAAAAGGGAGCCGCAATGGCTTAGGTTAATAGTTAATTTTGTGAGTATTGCGTATTAGCTTAGCTTAATGTGAGGAGCGAAAGTAGATAGGTAATTAATTAATAGGAGAAGTGAGGAGAAGCAAATTGATGCTCTTGCTGTTGCGCTGCTCTCTTATTGCATTCAAAGGTGTATTCTGTGAGACAACATTTTCACGATATAAAACCAAGTTGTTAGTAGCTTGCTTAGCAAATCTTCATGTGAGCACAGAAAGCGCCTGTGCATGGGAGGAGACTCCAAACCTCGAACAAAAATCAAGGATAGACAACCCTAGAATTAAAAAATTTGTCAGACGTCTTCGCAACTCTGCCATGAAGTATACAGTCTTTCCCATCCAGTATAGCTTATTTCGCATCTCTCATCTAGAGAGATGATGGATTCACAGATCTGACAGTGCCTGCTGCTGTAGCCCAATTGAGTAGCCTCTTCTCGTCCAGTATCTTGAAGTAATAAACAGAGGCAGCCATAACAAAACTGCAACAACAACAACCATAGTTGTTGATCTTATAAAGTAAAATCAAGGAAAAGCTAGGGTCATGAGCACACCGTACATCTTTGTTTACAACTATGAGCCTGGAAAGCTTGGCTTAGAACTATCAGAACCTCCAAAAATGGAGATGCATACACACCTTGTACATCGAATTGGGCAACGCGATGGATTTTCAAAGCAATGAGAGAGCAAACGATCAGAAATCATCTGGCAACGGGAATGGAAAATGGGTCTACAATGCGGAACAGATCTGCATGGGCAAGGGGAAGCATGCACGACGGGTGACGTTGCAGGAATTCAAATGGTGGCGCATGCAACAAAGCTGGGTGATGAGAAGGATGGCCAATGGTTTGCGAGCATGTGTGAGAGACAACAAGGCATGACGAACTATGGCGTAGCAGCGAGCCATTGAACGAAATAAAATAAATGTAAAATAAAAATAAGAAATTTATTTTTCACTTCTTGAGCGTGGCCTTCACTATGACTTGCTCCTATGGCAGGCCAAAAAGAACGACAATGTTCGCCCCATGCGTCGTTCACACCACAACGTTATACACATAAACTGCATATCTTTTTCAAGGAAATATGATTGGTCTGGTGGCTTACATTAGTCTTCCACATGCGACATGCTGGTTCAGTGCCCAATCACAGCACCTCACACTATTTTTTCCCCAGCCCCCCACTCCATGGGCGACCTTCTCCAGGTAGACAAGTTTTTGTTTCATTCACGTAGCCCCCCCCTTCCCATTTGACCACGTAGGACATGTGCCCTTTCACTCCACCTTTTGCCCATGTTTGGGCGCCTAGTGTGAACCATGCCTTAGGTGATCGCCATGTTAGTGCGGCATCCAATGCAGCACGACGATTGTCCCTAGTTCTCGGAAGCAATGGACTTAGAGGTTGTCCCCATACGCACCAGAGGGATGATGTGCCACAATGGTTGTTAGTAGATGTTGCAAAATCTAGGGCATTGTCCCCATACTCTTTGCAGTGTATAGGCTATAAATGGTGAGGCATTTCAACCCCCCCCCCCTTCAAAATCTGCAAATTAGCAATGCATGGTTGAGGAGATCACAGCTCTGACACCCAACCACCACATGGAGGTCACCTAACTGCCACGTCATGAAGCAGCTTCGATAGGAGTTGTGGGGGTCGCATTGATTTGTATGCAAAATGAGGAACACATAGGTTGTTTCATAAACTACCAAAACGAAAATCTAAAGATACTCCTAGAATGGACATCGTCAAAGCTGCTTGCATAATGCAATAGAAGCCTGAAGCTTAGTGCTGACAAAACATGATAGTGTTTAGCATTCTATTCTGTTATGCTAGCCCTAAATGAGGGCAAGTTGATCCACACACTCATTATGAAGATGTGCCATATAAAGGCATGGCCAATTTTAAGGTTCATGTCAACAATAAATTTCACATATATTATACAAGGTAGCCTACTTTAATAGCAAACGTTTACTGCTCTTGGTCTTGAGGATTCAAGTAGAAGACATACTTCAATCATGACTAGTTTGTTTGTTTTTTCATTCATTGTGGGGACATACTTCAATCATGCTAGTTTGTTTGTTTCTTTTTGGTAGAGAAATTAGATTCTGTTAAAAAAGAAAAGAAAAGTTATAGCTTACGAGCTCTCAATCTCAAGAGTAGCCTTAAGCAAGTTAAAAGCACGACACTCTGAATAAGGTTCCAAAGGAAGATGTGTGAGATTTACAAGCTAATCATGATTGCGAGCAATCATGACTAGTTTGTTAATTTTGACAGTATGCTTTTGGTTACATCAATGTGTCAATCTAGATTATGTGGAAATGGTTTTATAGACATGCCACAACAAAACATTGTCTATAACAGTGCTGTTATGACTGCATGTTTTCAGAATGTGCATGAAAAATAGACCCTATAATCTTCAACCTTGTTTTTTGACTTTGGATACTTTTTGAAGCCAGGTGTTCCATGTATTAGCCACCATGACCCCAAGCCATGTCCTGTTCAATCAAGGTTCATTCTTTAGAAGTGATCATCCATATGATTAGGCTATCTATCTTTATCCCATATTAGAAAAGTCTATCAATTTTGAATCAACACAAAATTCTTGGACCTCTTGCCTTGTTTAGATACAAATCTAGATTTATGTAACAACTATTGCCTAGTCAAATACAAGCAGAAGGCTATGAGCTAGACACTATCATCTCCATCTAGATTTTCATATGTGCACAATCATTGCAACCATATAAAAGGGCTGAGAGATCCATGTTACTCTTGGGTGGCAATGCATGGTATATAGATCAGGTTATGGGATTGACCTTCTGAATATATATAGCAAGTGCAAAGGCATAGATGACTTGCAAGTAGCGCTTGTAGAATATAGCACATAAGGAAAAGATTTGAGTGATATCAAGTCCAATGCTTGCTAGAATGCTTGACACTCACTTATAAAAAACTACTACATTTCTCAATAATAGCCTTAGGAAGCAATTTGATAAATCTTGGAGCATTGCAACAAAGTAGGAAATAGGGTCCATTTGAATTGAATGGTAATTTAAAAATAAATCAAGCAATACTCAAAGGGCAGTACTCAACCAACAATTCTTACGCATTGAAGAGATCCCGGAAGAAGATACTTTCAAGAGAATTGAAAGGACCCTTGAGAAAACATGAAAACATGAAGAGGAGGACGAAAAAGAAGAAGCCAAGCATCAAAGAAGCTAGCTTGAGGAAAGGACAATTGCAAGATGAAACAAAGGTAGAATCCATATGGGAAACTAGTTCAATTTATTGCACTAGCCAACTATGAAGAAGAGAATGTGAGTGAAGGACAAAAAGGAAAGAAACGGCCCTTGAGATTAGATAGAAAAAGTGGATATCCCTAAGAAGAGGGATTACTTGGTCATAGAATTAGATTGATTCTTTTGATTGTGATATTGTATTTCAAGGGTGATACGTTACAACTAATGATGGGTTTTAAGGAACCTCAGGATTCTAATTGAGAGTCTTCAAGGGTAAGTACATGAGTTAGATGGAAGTTGCTGGTTGCTTTTGGCTTCTTTGCTCATTTAAAGAGTAGCAAGATAGGATGGTTTAGACTTACACCAAAAGTCAAATTTGGAGGTCTTTTGAGAAATAGAGATAAAAGAGAAGATAAATCCAAACATAATTTTAATTAATTTAGTGGGTGGCAAATTGGCTTAGGGGCATTAAGCCACTAATTAGTAATATTGTAAGGGTGGCAGGGTATAAGGGTGCTGCAACGTTTACTCTTCTCACAAGATGTTTCTTCATGCCACTGTTCCTTCACGCTCTGCTTTGCACATCACTTTGTGCATCCATCTCTGGGCGCATGGGCATAGCGTCATTTATGCTCATCCTCTTGGGCCTAGTTGTCTAAGTCCTACCTCTGATCTGTAGCCTCAAAGTTTGTTGATCCAGCTAGTGCGTCTCTCTGTGGCGGTATTGGGCTTTCTTTAAGTGAAAGTGTGGATGTGAGACACATTATACTGGCTGAGGGCTATCAACCCTTAGAGCTCTAGCTAATTAGCTCTATTTCTCGTGTGGTATCTAACTTGGCCAACCATTTCTTTGATGTTGGGCCCTTCAAATGACCTTTGGGAGCTAAACAGTGACTGCCCTTCTAGATCTTCTCCTCGAGCTCAAATTCCATGCCTACTACTAAGGCTCTTCCCAAAGCATAGCGTGTTTAATTTCTCATTTGGGAAACTATTCCGACGTCATCTTGTAGTAGCCTTTATTGGAACCTCAAGCAGTGCTCAACAACCTTGTATCTTAGGATGGCATTGAGATGTTATTCATTCAGAGTCTGCATCTATGCTCCTCATTCATCCTTCTATCATTCGCTCTAGGCCCGTCATGCTTTATTCCCTTCATCTTCCATCGGTTTAAGGAGTCAGCTGCTGCTGTTGACAGCTACCAAATCGTCAGACAAAAGGTTTTGCTCAGGTTCTTTTCCACATAAGCTCTTGCTCTTTATGCCTCTTGGTTGGTGCTCTGTTTTCCCTAGGGTTTTCTACATCTTTGCATGAACGTGGGTCGTGATCTTATCTCCCATGGTCTGAGGTGGTGATCAGCTTGTGGTGGAAGCCTCATCCAACTTATCTATCAGACTACTCATAAGGAGCTCTTTCTCTTAGGACGTGGTTGTGATGATGAAGCATTGAAGGTTGTTGGAAAGGGCAAGGTGTTGATAAAATTGTAGAATGGAAATGATAGGTTGCTAAAGGAGGTAAGGCATGTTCCTGATTTAATAATAAACTTAATTTTAGTAGGACAATTGCACGATGAAGGCTGCACAACCACATTTGTAGGAAATTTGTGGAAGGTCACTAATGGGTCAATGGTAATAGCAAAAAGACCCAAGGTAGGTATGTTATATTTATGCTATAGGAGTAGATACAGCTCTGTGACATCATAAGCTTGGACACATGAGTGAGAAGGGGTTGCAGACTCACTCAAAAAGGCTATTGCTAGGTTTGAAGTAGATTGCCACTCAACAAAAGAGAGTTAGATTTGTCAGAGTTGGGAAACAAAAGAAGAGATAAAAGTTAGAGCTTGTGCATATAGACATATGGGGTCTTTCTCATGTATCATCTCTAGTTGGTTTTGAATACGATGTTACTTTTATTGATGATGCAACTATAAAAACTTGGGTTAATTGCAGTCAAAGAAAATATGTCTTTGAAACTTTCAAGAAATGGAAAGCATTGGCTGAGAATAAGGCAAGAAAGAAGTTGAAGGGTCTCAACTTAGACAATGGAGGCAAATACTATAACAAAGAGTTTGATAGTTACTATTCATACAATGGAATTCATAGAGAAAATCAGGTGTCAAAGAGGATGAATAGAACAATTATCGGGCGTGCAAGGAGCATGAGACTACATGCAGGGTTGTCCTTACATCTTTGGGCTGAAGCAGTGAATATAGTTGCTTACTTGATAAATAGATCGCCTTCAAGTTCCTTAGATGATGGCAATCTAGAAGCGGCATGGATAGGTAAAAAGGTTAACTATTCTTTTCTGAAGGTTTTTGGTTGCAAAGCATTTGTCCATGTTGATAAGGAATTGAGAACGAAGCTTGAGACAAAATCCAAGAAGCTCATCTTTATTGGATATGTAGGTAGTGAGTTTGGTTATTGTCTGTGGGATTATGAAAGTAACAAAATCATTAGAAGCACAGATATTGTTTCAATGAGACTATAATGTATAAATGTTATTGAGGCAAATCTTAGTAAAAAACATATGCGAGAGAATGGTGTGCAACATGGCATTGCTGCTATTAAGCTAGAGATCGGAAAGCTAGCCACCAGTGGTAGTGTTATTCTATTTTTCACAGGTCATGTGCCTACAATGGAAGAATTACGAAGGTTCCTGGTGTATTTGTGTGAGATCCCTGTTGAAGGATATGCAGTCTAGTTTATGGGGAATGGTTTTTCTTTTACGGTGCATATCAGAAGAAATCCATAATGATGTTATTGGAATGTCCAGCATGTTTGCTGGAGTTGCTGTGTTGACGATCCCATGGTCTGTATTGATGAGTTTTTGTTCAATGACTATCCAGTATCGATGGTGGAGTTCCCAGGTATGCGGGCCTGGATGGGAAGCTTAGTGGATATGTTTGTGAATTCCCTTGGTAGGGTCTTGGCGGTTATGGTGTATGTGAAGGAATTTGGACCAAAGTGGGCCTGGATTCTATAGAAGGAGGAAAATATCACCAACTTTGTGGATGTGCAGCTGGCGGATGATGTGGTGGTCACATAGAAGGTCATTTTTGGGCCATTTTTGGTACCTCTATAAGCAAACGGGGACATTTGCGAGATTTTGTCGTACGAGGGAGGAGAATACAAGTTTGGCTTGTGGGGACAAGATCGATTAAAATTTTTATGAGAACTATATGGGGGATGAGGATTTGGAGCCAGCATCAACAAGGAAGGGGGGTGATGCCGTGGTTCACAAGCTTGGATAAGGGTGGGTTTGTTGAGTAGTTTGGTGGTAAAATATGGTGTCATGCAAGGTAATCGGAGGTCTCAAGATGGTCATTCTGATGCAGAGATGGTACATGGAGAATCCAAGTTGTGTAAGTCAGTGGATTCTAGTATTGGAGTGGCTCGATATGAATCATGGAAAGTGATGGGATGCAAAGGAAAAGGGGTGGCTCCTAGTGAGATTAAGGAGATGGAGTTATGGCCGGTGTCTCCATTGGTTGTCAAGGAGAGCAAAGAGAGGCTTAGCGAGAGTGGGACTATTGTCTGCCATGGTGTAAAAGAATTGTTACCAGATGCAAGTTGTAACAAAAGATTGCTGGAAGAGAATGCTCCAAATGCAAAGGTCTTGGAAGAATTGTCTATGTGAAGTCCTTGTCAAATAATCCTTCTAAGAGAATCAAGAATATGGTGAGGAGCATGGGAGGAGGAAAGTAGAGCATCTTTAATTTCTTGCAGGATGCCTATAAAGTTATATCACAATAGGATCAAGGAGTTGAAGAAGCATGTGATTTCGCTGGTGTCATGGAATGTGTGGGGGTGTTGTCGTAAGTTAAAGTAGGCTATTAGGCGATGGAATTTTGAGATCATGATGCTACAAGAGATTAAATGCTGAGATCGTGATGCTACAAGAGATCAAATGCAGTGAACATGAGGGAGTTTGGCTGGCCTATAAGCAGATATAAACACATCGGGATATGAAGTACTGGTGGTAAATTCTTTGGTGAGAGGTAGAAGAGATGTTGCTATGTTGTTAGGGGATAGATCAAAGGGGACAGGAGTTATTTTGTGATGTTGATGGTCAGTTTTTGGTTATGTCTATGAGTGTGGGGGATTTTATGTTTAATGTGGCTTGTATTTATGCTGCCAATGATGTTCGGGTGAGAGAGGGGTGTTGGAAGGAGTTAAATGAGTTGATTACATGTAATAAATGGATTATGGGCACTGACTATAATATGATTGAGAGTAGTGAGGATTGATTCCTTTATGAGAGAGGAATTTCTACGATGGCTAGGTTGGAGGCCTGGGAGACCTTGTGTCTTGAGAAGCGGCTCCTTGATTGTTTTCACATTGATCTAGATAGGTCAGGAGGCTTTACATGGAATAACTAACACAAGGGGGTGGATTTCCATGCTAGTCGTATTGATAAGTTATATGTGTTTGAGGAGGGATGGTAGTTAATTTCTCCCATGGGTGGCAAGATTTTAGTTTGCTCGCGAGTGTCTGATCATGCTTCGATTGGATGGAGTTTCTTTGTGCCTATGATATACCATTCAAGTTTGATAAGAGGGTTCTTAAGAGGGTAGAATTCTATGAGGAGGTGAAGAGAGATTGGGTGAGGATTGTTGATGGGTTGTCGGATCCATGTGAGAGATGGGATAAGGCTATCCGAGAGGTGGTGAAGGTCTCTAAGCATTGGGATCAAAGTGTGAGAGAGGAGCAGATTAGCTTTAATGAGCTACTGTGATTGACTTCAGGTTGAAGTTGAATAATGCTTTGATTTTGGATCTATAGGATCCCTTTTTATCTACACTATGGGTTGAAGTAGAGGATGCAATAAGGAACAAGGAAATGGATAAAGTGGAGATTGCAAGGGGGAAGAGCAGAACAATCTGGTTATCCTCAGGGGATTGCCATACAAAAATTCTTGTTTCAAGCGGTCAGGAAGAAGCATTTGGTCAAGAAAATTGAGAAGGTAATGGACGTGGAAGGTAAGTTGGTTTTAGAGTTCTAGCATATAGCTAAAGAGTTTCGAAAGGAGTTGTCTTGTATCGTTGCCTCGGAAGCCATACAAGATAGTGGGTGGGTTAATCAACTTCATGAGACATTGGGGGAATAGGCTTGCCTATGCAGAGGGCTAGTTGGAAATACCTTTTTCCCCAAACAAGAGTTGTGGGAATATCTTGACTGCTGTCTTGAAGCATATAAATCTCCAAGACTTGATGGTCTTATGATTGAGTTTTTGGTTGCTTTATGGAGTGTAATAAAGAGTGATTATTTGGAGATGGCTAATTGGGCAATGCAAAGAGGAGCATTATCTGAGGATGTAAATGTAGGTTTAATGAGGTTGTTTTCGAAAAGACAAAACAAGTTAAAGGTTAGGGACTAGAGGCCGATTACAATATTGAATATGTCATATAAGATAATGGCTAAAGAACTGGCTCTAAGAATTAGACATATTTGTGCTAAGGTTGTAGATAGAGAACAAAAGGGGTTTGTTAAGGCTAGGGACCTCTTTGAGAACATTTTGAATGTTTCAAGGACCTTGAACTTTGCTGTGTTGCTTTGGGTTAGAGATGTGTGTTTTTGGGTTTTGATTGGCTTACGATAGGGTCAGATGGGATTTTGGCTGTGTTAGATAAGTTGGGGTTTGGTCCTAGTTTCTGCAGGATGAAAGAATGCAGCTGATGTTCTCTATTGGAATGGAGGAGTGGTGGGAAGATTAAAAGTGGTGGTTGTGGGAGATATTAAAGGAGTCGTGCTGCCTTTTGGGAATCAGATGCGTCCGCATCTATTTGCAAACGATATGGTGGCATTATCCCTGGAATTCAAGGAGAGTGTGAAGAACTTAATTAAAGTGTTGCAAAGTCTTGTCTGAGTTTAGGTTCAATCTGTAGTTGGAAGAAGAACTTTAGGCTCAGGTCAACCTAGGGCCTTGACTTGAGTGGAAGTTAGAGTTACCTATGAAGCGGGTGGAAAGGGGGGTGATAATTAGGTACTTGGGTGCTCCTTTGGGAGGTAGGATTTATCTTGAGATAGAGATTTGATTGGTTTAAGATAAAAATTGGCTTGGCATGGTACTATTATGGGCTGGAATGCAAGGGTGCTTATTGTGAAACATGTTTTGTCTACATCAACTATGCATTTAGCCTTGATTTGGAGGTTTAAAAGGATGCATTGGTTAGAATTGGAGATGTTGAAGCTTTTGATTTGGAGGTTTAAAAGGATACATTGGTTAGAAGTGGAGAATATGTTTAAAAGGATGCATTGGTTAGCCTTGATTTGGAGGTTTAAAAGGATGCATTGGTTAGAAGTGAAGAAGATATTGAGGGCCTTTATTGGATGGAGGACAATACCGGTGGCATTAATGGGATTTTAGTAGGCATGTTGGAGACCATTCTTGTGGGTAAGAGAGTAGTATGGCTTGTCAAATAGAGAAGTGGCTCTCGTTAATATCATCTTGGATAATATCCCAGAGGGTTGGCCTACAAATGATGTGATGTCTTCAGAGTGGAGGGTTAACCAATGGAATGTTGGTAATGTTGCTTTGAGGAAGATCACTGCTAGAACGGTTTATAGATCTCTTTAGGACGAGGTGGATATGTGGGATAAAACAAGAAGTGGGGGCTGAGGAGAGATCCAAAGTGGTGGAAGACAAACAAGAAGTGGGGGCTGAGGAGAGGGCCATTGGTTGGGAGGGCTTCCTTTTTATGTGGAAAGTCTTACATAGGTGGCTACCTCTAAGGGGTAGAATGTTGTGTGGGAGGTGTGTTGAAGATATTATGCTTTGTTTTGTAGGCATGTGCTGTTACCAAAAGGATTTGGTGCTTGGTGGTTGTTGGGATAATAAAAGTGGGTTTGATGAGCAGGTTCTCATTGAATACCAATTGGAAGATAGTAGTGTTGGGAACGTGAGTGGAATGCTTGCGACTTTGGTTGCCTGCTGATAGTTTGTGCATGTCGCAGTCTTTCTACCCATGTGGAATGTTTGGAATGACCTTTCATTTAAATTAGGGGTGGGGGTGGGATATAGGGAAGATGCAAATCTATGCTATTGGATATGAGTAGGGTGTTTGAAAGAACTAAGCCAATCTTTAGGTTAGTTTCTGGTTATACCTATATAGTGGAGGTCATGGGTAGTTTGCCCTATTTTTTCAACCAATTTTTTGTAATCTTTTTTCTTTTGTACATAATAAAAGCCACCTAGTCTTGAAAAAAAAAAGTAAGAGTCTTTGTCAAGAAAAAAAAAAACATTGGTATCTGAAGATGATGACTCTTCTTGAAAACAGATTCCCTACCTTTCATTTATGAGGACATAAATATTTGTTAAGCTAACTATGGTTAGCTTGTATTTAACTATATGTAATGAAACTCATAGGGGATAAGGGTATTGGGAAAGGGGTTAAACCATAAGGGGATAAGGGTATTGGGAAAGGGGTTAAACCATAATGGACCAAGGATTGGTTTAGTGGGCATTGTATGAAGGTTAGGACGAAATTTAGAGTTAGGCTAATTATATTGAGAGGGCTTGGGACTATCGTTGGGCCTTATAGATAGATCTAGGCTTTAATGGTGATGGATGCCCAAACAACGAGCATGGGTTTGCTTATTTAGCCCCATACCCTCTAGCTATAATTGTACTAACCCTATATTAAGCCCTAACCTTCATACAACACTTGCTAAACCCATGTTGGTCCAATAGGGCTTACTTTACCAATACCCTTATGCCCTATGAATTTCCTTGCCTAAATTAGGTATAAACTAACCATAGTTAGCTTGGGACATGACATATTTCCTCAATGAGAAGCATAAAATGAATGGTAGTTGAAGATTATGAGTCATCATCCTCTAATCTATCTTCCCATGGTATTCATAATGAATGTGATTCTTGAGTTGCCAAGTTTTTTTAACTGGAACCGTTTTTTCAATCACTTAACATCATAAATGGGCAAGGAATTGCTTTAAAAGACTATGAATACTTTCCTAAGTTTCATCATCCTTTAATCTACCTTTTCATCATATTCATATTCATAATGAATATAATTTGTGAGGTGCCGAGTTTGTTTATTTAGAACCATTTATAGTTCATATGGAATTTACGTAGTCAAACCTTCCATTATGTTTCTCCAAGCTTCTTCTTGAGATGACTAGACTAAATAAACTCTAATTCTTTCTAGTATGCCCAATCTATAAGTTGGATAACTAATGTTCCAAAATAATTTTATATGGTACGCAACATCTTGATGACACCTTATAATGTTTAACCAATGCACATAGTCTTTAATTCCTTCAGTATCTTTACATATACCCGCATAGTCTTGGTATATTTACATACACCCACATGCCTTCTTGTAGATTCTATGGTGATTTACCTCAGTCTCAAGAGCATCATGCTTGATCTTGAGCACTCTTGATAGTTTCTTCAGGATGCTAAAGCATATCTTGCAAGAAATCAACAACTACCTTTACCTTGTTATTTTGCATGCTAACAACAATATGGGATCTTGGTTGATACCCAAACATAAGCATAAAGGGATTGAACCCTGCTGATGAATGATTATTACTATTATAATGAACTTTAAGAGTGGAAGATACATTTCCCACTCGAACTATTTCTTGGAAACCTTTGCATTTCTTCCACAAAGTGTATAAGATACCTTTCCCATCAAACTGATACCTTTCTCACTCAGACTTTTTAAAAGAAACATAAGCCCTCAAGATATGTTCCATATGTTCCAGATTCAATAATAATTGAAGAACTCATTCTAAGAGTTGTCTCCAACTTTTGGAATCAGGATTGTGCAGTTAACTTAGTTTCTCATCACACAGACAATATTCATAGGCAATCCATAGAGTTTGAAAAGCTCTTCCGCGAAGTTGCACTTGCTATTTGCATCTCATCTTTCTCTCTCCCTCTCTCTCTCTCTCTCTCTCTCTTCTTCTTCTTCTCCTTCTTCTCTCTCTCTCTCTCTCAAGGCCACATGAATGAAATTCATCTTGTTTTCCTAGTGCGAACAACAGCATAAGCTTGGAAATCCCACATTTAGAGAAAGCTAGTCTACAAGCATAATGTTCTTTGTTTTCCTAGTGCAAACAATAGCCGTCAGCAAGTTAATATTTTTTATCAATAGAGCGTTTCTTGTTTTTCTTTTTATATAAGCTAGGCGCTAGATGCAGCAAACAACAGCTTTCAATCGTTTAAGATACGAAAGTGCGGTAAGCTAAGAAACCAGAATGAATTGACAAACGGAGCAGAGTTTGTCTGCCTCCAGCCTAGAAAGGAGGGCATCACACTCCGCCCACTTTCCCACCCGCCTCACACTGCTTAAACTCACCACTCTCACCCGGCCTAGTATTCCCCTACCCGCTTCCCACATGGATATTTCACAACATGCATTTGTACATTTGAGCTCTTTAATTTTTGAGTTGCTACGTGACAAGTCATAGTGCAAGTATCCCCAAAGCTTGGATTGGCATCCATGAAGAAGGTACGCCTCTTTCTTCTGCTGCCACTGTAGATTCCTTGTTGTCCGCATTTTTAACTGGATGGGAAGCTTGCGTTTTGATTGAACCCTGATTTCTATTTTCGAACTCGTTTGGCAGGTTTTTACTTTGTTGGGGTCTTTTAAAAGTGCTTCTACAGTCCTCACTAGTTTGCACCATGAAAATGTACGCAAAATCCAAAGCAGGTCATTGTCAAGCAGCCAGGGTTTTGCGAATGTAGTAGCTGTTGTTTCTGGCAAAGGTGGAGTAGGAAAGTCCACCACCACAGGTTTTTACTCTGTTTGTGGCTTCTTATTTTTTTTGGGGAAAAAAGGACTTTTATTAAGTATGAACAAGACCTGTGATTGCAATCTCAAGGCGGAAACACATCATGCAAGCATGAAGAAAAACCTCCTAGAAGAAGCCAATAAAAAGCTCCGCAGAGCCAACAAGAAATAGACCAAGATTGAGGCTGAAAGTGCCATCTCAACCCTACTGTGGACTCCGATAAAAAAGGGAGTCTCTCATTCCCTAAGGAATATGGGAGATTTTTGCAATAATGATTGGGCAGCAGGTGATACTCGAAGATCGACTTTTGGATATTGTTTCTTACTCTCATCATGAGCTATGTCATGGCTGAGTAAGAAACAACCTACTATCGCCCTTTCATCTACAGACAGAGTACAGGGCTGCTTGTACAGTGGCATGCGAAGCATTGTGGTTCAGGTCGATCTTTGAGGACATGAATGTGGCCCAAGAAGATGCGACAGTGGTTATGTGCGACAACCAGAGTTGCATAGCAATCGCCAGCAACTCTGTGTTTCACGCACGGATGAAGCACATCAAGGTCCACTACCACTTTGTTAGTGAACTCATCGACGAAGATGTCATAGAGTTGATGTACTGTCCGACCAACGACAACATCTCGGATGTCTTCATGAAGGCGCTTCCCAAGGAGCAAATGAAACACCTCATTCGACGCATGGGGATCGGCCCACAGTTGTGTCATTGAGAAGGGGTGTTAGAAATGTCATTGCCCCACCTGTGAGCCCCCAATGCAAGGGGACAAGGGGGCAAGAGACTATAGGGGGATAAGGGCTGAGAGTACCTGGCTGTTTGGAAGCAGATCTCTTCCAGTAGATATGTGGCAGCACCCTACGTGGAAGATTGTGCCAGCACCATGAGCCCATGCGGGGGCATATGCAGCAGCACTTGGACCAGCCAGCAACAGCCCAAAGGCCCAGCATATGGGGCTTATATAGGCCAAGAGGCTGGCCCAGAAACCGACCAAGGGGTCGGCCATTTTGGCCCCTTCAGGGATCGATCAATGGCGTCCTATAAATAGCCTTCCACTCCCCCCTCGTTTCTCATCACCTGCACTGACAGGCCTTGCACTAGCAAGCACGCAAGGAGAGGAGAACATTCGGCTTTTGTTGATCACACATACCTATTCTTCACTATCGCCACCCCACGCTTAGCCACACCACACACACCACATAGGAAGCACGACACCTACCACGACATACACTTTGATCACAGCCTCTCACCGGCCTACTTTGGACGCCTAAACAGACTCCTAACCTACATCGATCACATACCACTCATAGAGGACCGTGCTGCCCTGATTAGTCGCACACTCTACGAGGCTGCCCTCCAAATCTTTCCCCACACCACACGGTCCACTAGACCACCACCTCTTGGTTCTATACCCTGCAACAATTGGTACGATGCGGAGTGCAAGGCTTATCGCTGACAGCTTCGACTTGAAACCAAATGTCACCACCCGAACACACCAGACACGGTACGCAAGTACCGACGTCTCGTACGTCGGAAGAAGCAGGCATTTCTTCGTCGAAATGAGGAGCTGATGCACATCTTGTGCAGTAGCAACTCTAAGGATTTTTGGCGGAGATTCCTTGGGCGTAGGTCTCCATCACCCCTCGCCGACACGAGAGTCTGGCACACGTATGCACACCATCTTTATGATGTCCCACACCAGCCCACTCCAGATCTCACACACATGTCGCCCCACCACTTGCTCGTTGTTCACCAGAGGGGGAGTCAAGGACGCGACATTGAAACTGCACAATGGCCGAGCTAAGGATCACGAGGGGCTATGCACTGAGTTTATCGCATATGGGATCGACACGTTAGCCCCGATCCTAGCAAAGCTATTCAATGACGCTGTTTGCCTTGGCTTCCCCCACACCTGGACACTCAACACCATCACTCCCATCCACAAGGCAGGGGATCCCATGGACCCGAGTAACTACATGACTATCATGATTGGACATGTGATGTCCAAGATCTATGCAGCTGTATTGGATGCGTCGGTCAGCCTGTTCGCAGAGATAAGAGGGCTCAGAGCAGAGGGTCAGGCCGTTTCAGGCGAGACCATGGGACTATGGATCACATACTCACACTCAGGAGTGTCATTGAGGAGGCCAGATCACGGAAGGAGAGGGTATATTGCTGCTTTGTGAATTTCCGCAAAGCCTTTGACGCAGTACCTCGAGCTCGTCTCATCACATGCCTACAGACATTGGGATTTGATTAGGAGATCATCTGGGCAGCCATGGCACTGTATGAGAGATCTTAGGCCGAGTTCGAACAGGCGCAGGTTGGACAGATGGGATCTTGAGTACCATAGGAGTCAAACAAGGTTGTCCCTTATCACCGACCCTGCTTGGCCTCTACATTGATGAGCTTGAGACTTTCATGGGGGCATTCGGAGGGACCGGTTGCTCACTTGTCGGGATCATCATCAGGATTCTTCTTTATGCAGATGACGTGGCACTCTTGTCGTCCACACCTGAGGGGCTCCAGCGACACCTGGATGCACTGCAGGCTTTTTGTTTATCCCATGATTTGGAGGTCAACCTTGGCAAGACCAAGGTCATGATCTTTAACACCTCTTCGAGCAAACATGCAACGGAAGCAGTTTACTTTTACTTTCGGTGGGTCACCAGTTGAGATCGTATCCTCATACACTTACTTGGGGGTCATCTTCTCTGGCCCGATCTTCACGATGAGACAAGCGATGCAGGCCAGACTGAGCAGGGGATACGCCTCACTAGCTCTGCTAGAGAGACAATGCTTCCACTACCACTTCCAGGACCCTCGGACCAAGGCTCTTCTCTTCGACTTCTTGGTGCGACCAGCCGGTATGTATGGCAGCCCTTGTTGGGGGCCTGACATGTCAGAGATAGAGTGGATACGGGTGGAGCGCCTGCAGATCCTCATGCTCTCACGGATGATCCGGGGGAAACCGTCTGTACCACATCACATCATTCATGCCAAGTTTGGTGCTTCTCCACTCCAGCTAGATGTAGCCTTTCAGACCATTATATTGTGAGATCGGAGATTGAGAGAGAGAGCAAAAGAGTGAGCTTGGAAGCTGAAAGCCTGATAGCTGAGTTGCAATAGAAGAGTGTAAAGAGTACAACTCAAAGAGTGAGAGATAAGGTTTTGTCCTAGTGACAAAACCTTAGTAGTCACTAACCATAGTTAGTGAACTAACTGCGGTCAAGGGGAAAAACCTCTTAAAGAGGGAAAGGTGCCCCTAACTAGCTTGTTAAATTACATTGGTCACTGCTGAATTATATCTATAATTCTAACACCCCCCTGCAGTGCCAATGTCATGTACAAGGCTGATCAATCACCAACAGGATGAGGTAGCCACTGTAGATTGTTTGTTGCTCAACCAGGAAATGCAAGATTTACCCAAAAAGAAACAATTGCCACTAGTGGACTGCCTAGTGTCATAATCACCAGCCCAATCTGAATCACTGTAGGCACGCATCTGCAAGTCACCCCCCCTGGGAAATAGCAAGCCAAAAGACTTCGTGCCCTGCAAATAACAGAAGATGCGCTTAACTGCCTGCCAATGCATAGTTTTTGGGCTGTGCATGTACCTGCTCACCTGAGATACTGCAAACTGAATATCAGGTCTAGTGTTGCAGAGATATATGAGGCATCCAACAGCCTGACTGTAAAGTGTGGCATCAACTAATTCTCCTGCATCATGCATTGTGAGTTTCAGCCCCGGCTCCATGGGGGTGGCTATGGGCTTACAATCATGCATGTTAAATCTGTCCAAGAGTTTCTGTACATACTTGGACTGAGACATAACAGTGCCACGTGTCTCATGAGAGAACTGGATCCCCAAATAAAAGTGAAGCAGCCCCAAATCTAACATGTCAAAGTTGGTCTACAAATCAGCTTTGAAATCTGCAATTTTATCTTCATTGGACCCTGTGAGCAGTAAGTCATTGACATAAAGAAGGATGACTAAAATTTCCCCCCCATCCATCTTGATGTAGAGGGTGCTCTCAGTAGGACTATTGTGCAGCCCCTTTCTGGTCAAAAGGGCATGAATCTTGGCATACCATGCACGAGGGGCCTATTTCAGCCCATATAAAGCTTTGTTTAGCTTGCATACTTGAAGTGCATTTGCTGTAATTTCAAAGCTTGGAGGTTGTTTGACATACACCTCTTCCAGCAAGTCCCCATTTAAGAAGGGTGTTTTTATGTCCAACTGATGAACATTCCACTCAAAATGTGCAGCCATTGCAATAACTGATTGGATGGTGGTCATCCGGGATGTAGGAGCGAATGTCTCCTCATAATCTATGCCCTTTTTCTGAGCATAGCCTTTAGCAACCAGCCTTGCCTTGTATCTGTCAATGGAGCCATCTGGCTTCCGTTTGACCTTGAAAACCCATCGTGTGCCAATGGCATGTTTACCTGGTGGCAAGTCTACAACATCCCAAGTCTGATTTTTTTCAATGGACTGCAACTCATCGTGCATGGCACGCATCCAATGCACATTGTCCTTTGTCTCTTCGAATGTGGCAGGCTCTTCCTCATCAAGAAGAGTACCTGCATATGCTGATTCCACTGAATTAGCACCTTCCATGTGCCTTGCTGCACTGCGAGTCCTGCCAGGTAACGGAGCATCAATTTTACTCTCCCTGAGACTCTGTAACAGCCAGTTTGGGACTGTTTTTGCTGCATGTATGTCTGCAATTTCTTGCTGCACCACCTGTTCCACTGCCTATGGAGGTGGCAAGACATCCTGTGGTGGAACTAAAGCATCTGGAGGTGGCTGTAAATTCTGATTTGCATCAGAAATATCAGCAGGGGAACCCAAGGCAATGGGTAGCAACCCCTCAAAGGCATCCTCTGAAGAAGAAGGCATTTGAAATTCAGCCTGAGTAGAGCTGAATTTTCAGCAAATATTACATCTCTACTGACTATGATCTTGCGTGTAGCAGGATTGTAGAGACGGTACCCCTTGCTTTCTGTACTGTACCCAACAAATATGCACTTAATGGCTTTATCTAACAACTTGTGCCTAAATTCAACTGGCACATGAGCATAAGCAAGGCATCCAAAGACTCGGAAGTGATTCACTGAAGGCTTTCTCCCATTCCAGACCTCATAGGGAGTTTTTGTTTTTAAAGCCTTAGTGGGAGCCCGATTCAAAATGTAATTGGCACACATCAGACCCTCAAGCTAGAATTTGTGAGGCATGTGTTTGCTTTTCAGCATACATCTGTCCATCTCCATGAGAGTTCTATTTTTCCTCTCAGCTTTGCCATTTTGTTGAGGGGTCAGCCTGACTGTGAGCTGATGCACAATACCTTTGCCTTTCAGAAAAGCATCAAATTCTGCAGACAAGTATTCCCCACCTCTATCTGTGCGCAATGTCTGTATCTTGAGTCCGGTTTCATTTTCAACCATGGCTGAAAAGTGTTTAAACACCATGAACACTTTTGATTTGCGCTTCAGCCCAAAAACCCAAGTGAAATTGGAGTAATCATCAATAAATGTAACGAAGTAGAGATGACCACCCAATGATGAAGTCCTCATGGGACCACAGACATCACTGTGTACAAGCTGTAATTTGCGGAAAGCTTTGACTGAACCATCCTTCTTGAAGGGGAATCTATGCATCTTGCCTAAAATGCACCCTTCACAGGCATGTGGAGGAGGTATTTCAAGAGGTGGCAATGCATCAACCATGGAATGCTTCTGAAGTGTCATCAAGCTGTTGTAATGCATGTGGCCATATTGGGCATGCCATAATTCTGCATTCTGCATGGCAGCTGTAGGGGTAGAAACTGCAAGAGCATGGCTTGCTCTTTTCTCAAAAAGATCAAGCTGAAAAAGCCCACGCAGCAGAGTACCAGATAATCTTAAGGCATAATCATCTTCCCTGTCTTGGACAGCACATTTGTCATCCTCAAAGATGACCTGAAATCCAGCTCTGTTAAGAGTGGACACTGAAAGAAGATTTTTGGTTATATCAGGCACATATAAAACATCTGAAAGTCTGAAAATTGAGCCATCAATGGCAGTAAGCTCAACATCTCCTGTGCCACGTACTGAATATGATGAGTTATTGGCACAAGTGACTTTCTTACCAACGGGAGGTGGATGCAAGGAAGTAAAAAGACCCTTCCTAGAAGTGATGTGCTTGGATGCACCGCTGTCAAAATACCAAGTGTTCAGTGTTTCATTGACACTGAAAGCAGATGCATCCGTAGAAGAGTCATAACTGCAAGTCAAAAATGCATATGTATTATCATTACAAGTGGCTGTACTATCCCGAGCATCTGGAGCAGCCAGCCTAGAATCTGAAATGCAAGATAAAAAGGCATAATCCTGTCCAACAAAGTTGGCTGCAGCATCCTCACTGTCAGATGCATGAGGAGCTGAATCTGAAACAGCCATACCACAGCTGTTTTTCTTCTCTTTTGCAAGCCTTTTCCTGCATTCTGCAATGTGATGACCTGGCTTTTTGCAGTAGTGACAAAAACCCTTTTTCTTGGGCGGGCTTGCATCATTTTTAGCCTTTTGTGAAGGCTGTCCTGACCCATTGGAAGGCTGATTTACTGATGTCTTTGCCTGTCCCTTTGTTTTTGATTTAAACTTTGAGAGCATAGCTTGTTCACCTGCACGTGAAGCTAAGTTTTTCTTGGTCTGCTCTTCCTGAAGCAGAAGTCCTATCAACTCATGAAAAGTGAGAGGATTTGCACCCCCCCTCAATGATAAGTTCAGCGAGGTATGAAAGCTGAGATAAGACTCAGGAAGAGAATTCAGAGTGGTTGTAATCATCTCTGAATCAGGAATAATTTCATCTATGTTTAACAATTGCTCTCTGAGATCCTGTAGCTTTGTGAGGTGCACTGACATGGAGTCACCCTCTTCCATATGTGTATTACTTAACTCTCTTTTCAAGAAAGATACCCTTGCATCATTCCGGGCTGCATACATGCTTTCTAAGATATCCCACGCTGCCTTTGAGGTCTTACACGACCGGATATGCGGAATGATAAATCTTTTTACTGAAAGAGAGATGCATGACAAAGCTAAGGCATCCCGTGAATCCTATCTCTTCTGCTCTGGAGTAGTGACTGTAGCTGCACCAACAACTTGTCCTGCAGCTGCACCCTATGCACGACCTCTTCCACCTCCTTGCTGGGGAGGGTTAGCAGGTGCAATATCTGCTGGTCGGATCTCACCCCCATTCACATAATTCCATAAATTGCGAGAAATCATAATATTGCGTACCATGAAACTCCAGAGGGAGTAGTTGGTACCATCCAACTTGTCTTCCTGTGAAAGACCACCGAACTGGAAGTCATTCTGATTTTGATGGGCCAAGCACTGGCTGTAAATGCAACTCAGATTTCTGCACTTGCACTGTCAGAAATCTGTCCAAGCATCAAAAACTCTCTAGAACCTGCCAAAAGTGCTGCAAAACACTTCAAGAAAGGCAGTATGAACTGAAATCTCCAGAAATTGCTCTCCCAACACAAAAACCCCAAAATAGGCCTGAAATTGTAACTGGAAAGGGGCAAATTGATCAAAAGCCCCAAATGTTGCAAGAATTGCGCTTTGTCTGCAAAAGCCCCAAATTTCACTGCGAAATTGCAGTGTAATAACAAAATCCCCAAATTTCTTCAAGAAATTGTACTGCAAAACTGAAAGCCCCAAATTTCGAGCTTGAAATTGCAATCAGAAAGGGGCAAATTCACTAAAAGCCCCAAATTTGCAATTTCTGAACAAAAGCCCCAAATTTTAGACCAAATTTGCAGATCTATCTGCAATGTTTGCTTTGCAAGTAACTGTGAACGTGAAAATACCCCAAATTTGTGAAGTAGATCCCGCAATTTGATTGCAATGTCTGCAACAAACAAAATGCCCCAAATGTACTCCCAAAAAACTGAGCCAAACAATGGCTGTCTGCAAAATGTGCATGCCAAATATCACCTGCGAGTTTCTCCTGTACGGAATCAGAGATTGTACGGAGGACTACCTGCTGTACGGAAGCAGGACCAATACGGAAGTACTGTACGGAAGTCAAGCCTGTACGGTAGCAGGAATGAAGACCTACTGTACGGAATGTACGCGCAGGTACAACTGATACGTACGGGCGATGACGCAGGTTGTACGACCAACGAAGACTGTACGGCGATGATTATGTAGAAGGTACAGTAGGTCGCAGCAGGTATGGTACGGTACGTACGGTCTGGTACAGCGAAGGTACATAACTTGTACGATGACGAACTGCGTGTGGCAAGGCGTCGCAGGTACAGTACGGACGTGAGGCAACAGGGTACGGACTTGAGTAGCAGGGCCGTACGAATTTGTACGAAATGTACGACAGCAACAGGTACGCATGATCAGCGCAGGTACGGACGTCCACGATCAGTACAGACGGCGCAAGTATTGCTTCAAGTTGTATGGTTGTTGATGCAAGAGCGGGAGCTATAGCAGGAGCAAGAGCTCATGGGCTGGGTGCGAGAGTTGAACTTGGCTCTGATACCAAATGTGAGATTGGAGATTGAGAGAGAGAGCAAAAGAGTGAGCTTGGAAGTTGAAAGCCTGATAGCTGAGTTGCAATAGAAGAGTGTAAAGAGTAGAACTCAAAGAGTGAGAGATAAGGTTTTGTCCTAGTGAAAAAACCTTAGTAGTCACTAACCATAGTTAGTGAACTAACTGCGGTTAGGGGGAAAAACCTCTTAAAGAGGGAAAAGTGCCCCTAACTAGCTTATTAAATTACATTGGTCATTGCTGAATTATATCTATAATTCTAACATATATATCTACACCGGGTTAGATCATATGGGGACTGCACATCAGGGAGACAGAGGTTGCCATGGTTGGCTCTCGATTCCTCCATGAGGTTGGCAGCAGAGGGAGACGAGCGATGCTAGTATGCACGGACTTCACAGATGGTTTGTGAGACTAGGGTTCCACATCGATAGGATACCTCCTTTTCAGTACAGTTTAGATGCCCCTCTGGTACTCCCACCCACCATCCCGATCAGGCCACACACCAACCAGGTCATTCGTGAGGATCTCTTGCAGCTACACACCTTTAGGACCTGGTTGGAGCCGAGGGAGCTTCCAGTGAAGCTGAGTTTCTACAGAGATTACTGTCTTCGTATTTCGGAGAAGGGATTCATCACACCACCGGGGTACACCGAGCTTCATATGCCTCACTCACTACGGATCTCCATTGGACAATTTAGGGTATCATCACACTACCTCCGCATAGAGAGCGATAGAGCAGAGGGGATTCCTAGGGAGCATCGCTTATGTATATTGTGCGACTGTCGAGAGGTCGAGTCGGAGGAGCATTTTATTTTCAGGTGCCCAGTGTACTACGAGATCCGAGGTCGCTACCACTGTCTCTTCAGAGACAGCTCCAGGCTCCTTTCCAGATTCCTCGCCTACCCAGATCAGAGATGCCTCGCGGCCTTCATTCACGAGGGGGTCCGACACAGAGAGTACTTACTCAGGCGATGGGGCTTGGCCACATCATCAGACACCTCTCAGAGCAGGATCACAGAGTTCTTCCCATCGAGTGACATTGATCGTCTAGTCTCTAGCTGCAGACGTGACAGAGACTCCGACCCGACAACCGCAGCACGACACACGAGACATCGAGGGAACACAGATCACTCTAGGGGATCTCCCGTCATTGTTTAGACCCGGGATATGTCCCACGGGAGTCACGGTTGCTCTGGTCTTGCGTCGAGCCTCGTCCAGGAGACTGAGACGTACAACACCCCTTGACGGGCACCACTGTCCCGTCACCGGCTATGCACCAGCTAGGGCGACATGACATACGGAGGATTCCGCTCCGCTCCTAGTCCTTTTCTTTTCATTGTTACATCCAGATGTATTTGATTTGATTATGTATGATCAGACTTAGGATTCAGCATGGGTGATGATGCTCGTTTCAGTAGCTCCATCCTTACTGTGATTTGTATGAGGTTTTTTTTCAGTCTCATAGACCCATTGGTCTTCCGAAGACTCTAAAAAAATTTCTTTCTTTCTTTCTTTCTCAGTAACTCCGTTCTGCTGAGATGTGCGAGTTGTCTCTTAATCTCGTGCTTCTTGCAAAATTCATTGAACTCGGTAGAAGTGAACTCTCCCCCTCTGTCTGTGCAGAAGGCTTTGATTACCTCCCTGCTCTCCTTCCCTACGTGGGCCTTCTAGTATTTGAATTTATCATAAGCCTGAGACTTCTCGGCCAGGCAGAATACCCACGTCATGCGACTGAAATGATCCACAAATAAAAGAGAATACCGCGACTCTGCGAATGAATTTGTTGACATTGGGCCGCAGATGTCGGAATGAACAAACTCAAGCGGCTTCTTGGCCCATGATGAGGCCTCCTATGGGAGCTTGTCTCTGTGTTGCTTGCCCTCCAAGCAAGCCCTGCAAACACGATCATTGCCTGCAATCGGTGGAAGTCCATCCACCATCTTTGACTTTTGCATCTCGGCGAGAGTGCCATAATTGACGTGGCCGAACCGCTCATGCCACAATTTGGATCTGCCATGGTCCCTGTGCACCAACAGAGCGTTGAGCCGATATAGCCCATGCTCCTCGACGAGCTGTGTGTTCCAAGCTCTCGAGTAGTCCGTTGTTTCCGTGGTTTTCCCCCAGATGCAGCGGGGTTTTCTCCAGAGATCACTTGCAGTTCTCCTATGCCTCTCTCTCCTTTCTCTCTTTCTCAGCGTGTGTGTGTGAGGCGTGCTATCTCTCTCTCTCTCTCTCTCTCTGTGTCTCTCTTCCGTTCATTTTCGCTACACTTCTCACAAGAATGCTGTCTCCGGAATCTTGCCTGCCCTAGTGCCCGCTATCCCTGAGCCTTTGTATGACTGCTTCTCTAAAACTGATCCATAAATCTTGGCCAGAGTGTGGCCAATCATGAGGGTACGGTAGTTCACAGTGTCCATAGGGTCCCCGGCTTTGTGTATCGGTACAATAGTGGTGGTGCTCCAAGCAAGTGGGAAGCGCCAAGCCGTGGCGCACAGCCCGGTTGAACATTTGTGCTAGGACCCGAGCTAGGACCTCCTGTCCATGTGCAAAGTGCATAGTCTGTAGGCCCTCATGGTCTTGTGCTCTCCGATTGTGTAATCGAAGAAGTGCATGGTGGCTAGAGGGACGAGCTGGAGGGGGAACGTGCGGGGGATAGGGGAGGGGGGGTAGGCGGAGAGAGAGCAGACGGAGAGGGGTCTGAGAGGCGGAGCAGATGGAGAGGAGGCTGGAAGGCAGAGCACGCAGGGAGGGAGTAGACGGAGAGGGGGTTGGGAGGCAGAGCAGACGGCGAGGGGGCTGGTGTTGGAAAGGTCCACCTCCGCATTTGTAAACCCCCAAATGAGGAGAGCATGGGGGAGGCAGAGCAGACGGCGAGGGGGCTGGTGTCGGAAAGGTCCACCTCCCCATCTGTAAACCCCCAAATGAGGAGAGCATGGGGGAGGCAGACCTAGGGCATATGCCCACGAGAAGAGAAGAGAAGGAACATGGGTACCTTGCTGTTAGGCAAGATTTGCAGGAGCTTAAGGTGGAGTAGAGGGCAGCAACAAGGACCCAAGAAAAAGGCGATGAGCTGGCAGTAACATCAGCCTGGTATAAGTATCTGTACGGAAGCTGGAGCGTGGCCTGCAGGGCTGGATCAGACCCGGGACAGAGGCAAATACATGGCGGGATGAGCATGCTGGTTAGGCGCATGGATGGAGCAGGTTTGGGCCTGTTCCACGGCCCTAAGGCAGGGCATCCAACAGGCACGGCCCCCTCGATGTCTGGTGTGTCGTGCTGCGGTCGTCGGGTCGGGGTCTCTGTCACGTCTACGGCTAGAGACTAGACGATCAACGTTACTCGATGGGAAGAACTCTGTGATCTTGCTTTGAGAGGTGTCTGATGATGTGGCCAAGCCCCGTCGCCTGAGAGAGAGAGAGAGAGAGAGAGAGAGAGAGAGAGAGAGAGAGAGTTATCATGTGTTATCTTTTATTCTGCAGTGAATCTGGCAGTAGCATTGGCTCTGAAATGTGGGATGCGTGTTGGGCTCCTTGATGCTGATGTTTATGGACCTTCTATTCCCACAATGATGAAGCTCGATGGTCGACCCAAACTAGACATGCGTATATCTTTAAAACTTCTGTTTGCAATTACAATAGTAGGGAAAGTTTCTATCTTATCAAGTTCTGTATGCTTGTCCAGAAGGCTTCTGTTTTTTGGTTGCAAGATAGTGAATTATTTCATTCATTTTCTTTTTGATGCCCTTAATAGACTCAAGGATGATTCCATTGGAGAATTATGGGGTGCGATGTATGTCGATGGGTTTCTTAATGGACAAGGATACACCTGTTGTTTGGAGAGGTCCAATGGTAGGTTCCTCCATTAGAGAAATACTGAGTTTCATATGTTAATGTGTAATTGAAGGAAATTTGTTCATGGCTGACAAATTGAAGTTGAGCATTTAAATACAAGAAATTGCTGGCAAATTCACATCTCTGGGGGTAAGGAAGGTAGTAGTGTTCCATTTGTGTAATGGATATTGAGTGGTTTGGTCTGCTTTGGGCCATGTTTCCTTGGTTCTCCCAAAGGATACTTCACTCTCAGGCTAACTTTGCTTTTGTCCTCTAAATAATAAGTCCTGAATTTTCTATATTATATAATAGACTTAGAGGCTGACCTGGAATCGTTAAAGACTTTACAGTTTGGACTATAAAGGGCTTCTTGAACAATTTCTCTCCATGAAGCTGCAATATCTATATATATTTGTAGACCTTATCTTACATGCAGAAACCAGCATATCTAGCCAGAAAATGTGTGGGTGACTCCAGCATCAAGAAAGCCAGAAGCGCCTATAAGCTCAGTAGGCCTTTCAACCAAGAAGGCTCACAAAACAAAGTCCAAATCAAGCATAAGCCAAGCAACAGCCTGTGCAGAGTGTGACAAAAGCCTACAGTTTAAGAGTGCAGTTGGATGTGAGAGGGCGTGTGAGACCTCAGGAGGAGGCCTCTTCCTGCCCTCCCCCTTCCCAAGAAACTCTCTCTTGTGTTTCTGGAGTCGAAGGTCATTTTTGAAGCTCATACAAGCTCCAAGGTGCAGATCAGTGACCCGCAAGCAGCCATAGTGGCTGCAAATTAAGGTTATGAAAGCAAGCACAGACTTGCTTAAGAGCTCAGCCGAGCAAGCACATCCAGCAGTGATAATGTAAGTGCTATAGTGAGCAAACGGTAGGGCATCTTGTAGCCAGAATATCTAGCTAGAAATGTGTGGGTGACTCCAACATCAAGAAAGCCAGCAGCTCCAATGAGAGATTAGTAGAGCCAACCAAGAAGGCTTATAAAGCAAAGTCCACAGTGATCCTAACCCAAGCATCTGTCTGTTCAGAATGTGTGAAAAGCCTAGAGTTCAAGAGAGCTTTTGAAAACGAGGAGCTCAGTGGCCAGCAAGGGCTGGCAAGGCTGTGTGGGCAAGCTGAACAGCACAAGCACTACACGATAGCCATTTGAAAGCCAGCGCTGCATAAAATCCAACCAAAAGGGACAGTAGAGGTGACTGGCAGGGCCGGCGCACCATGGAGGCAGTGTGGAGGCCTGTTTGGAGCAGCATATGGTCGGCCACTTGGGGCTGCTGCAGGTCACCCTATTTGTGGCAGGGGCTCAGCCTTGATATAGTGCCCTGAGGAACCCCACTTGTAGGGCTGTAGGGTTGCCCCCCTAGGGCTGTGGGTCGGCCCTACCCCTTGCTGGCCGACTAGGAGGCTGGGGGGCTATATATAGGCCCCCCCCACATGTGTTTTCAGCACTTCATTCCGGTGTCTGGCAGAGGAGCAGAGCCAGCCCAATGTAGCATCTGAGGAGCAGGGTAGTGGAGCAGTTCACCCACTCCCTTGTGCTCCTGTTCTCGTGTGTTGAGCTGTTTGTCTGAGTTCTCGAGCAGCCTGTTGGTCCGAGGTTTCCCCCCAGTTGTAGCGGTTTTCTCCAGAGATCACTTGCAATTCTCTTGTGCCTTTCTCTCCTTCTCAGTGTGGTGTGTGTGTGAGGCGTGCTCTCTCTCTCTCTCTCTCTCCCCCCCCCGGTGCATTTCCGCTGCACTTCTAACACATCTATGCTATTGACAGAAGTGACTGGTTGTTTCCGATCGTGGTGGTACTAAAGAAAAGTGGCAAACTCAGAATATGTGTGCATTATTGGAAATTGAATGCCTAGACTGTATCAGATCCATTTTCAATTCCATTCACAGATGGCATCCTTGACCAAGTTGTAGGACATGCTCGTTCATGGATGGTTATAGTGGCTACAATCAAATTTTTATTGCATTCGAGGACCAATCTAAAACTGCTTTTATTACTGAATGGGGGACTTATGCCATAGAGGCTATGCCATTTGGACTCAGAAATGCACCTTCTACCTTCCAGAGATTCATGGTGGAATTTTTTCAAAGACTATTTGATCGAGTTTATTACTATTTATCTGGATGACTTTTGTGTTTACTCGGCTGTCTCTGTAAATCTGACGTATCTTGGAAAAGCCTTTGAAAGATGCCGGCAGGCAGGTATTTCCTTGAATCCTACCAAGAGTGTTTCAGTGTCTGAGTTGGCATTCTGCTTGGTGATGTCATCTCCTAGGAATTAGAACCAAGCCATTCTGCTTGGTCATATCATCTCCCAAGAAGGAATTAGAACCGAGCTAGGAAAATCAAGGCCATATTAAAGATTCTTGAACCTAAAACTTTGACTTAGTTAAGATCTTTTGTGGTTTTTATTAGCTTTGTAGGAGATTTATTAGAGATTTTGCCAAGATTCCAGCTCTGTTGTATGGACTAACAAAAAAGGACTCTAAATTTTAGTGGACTGCTGCATTCCATGCATTGAAGAAACATGCTTCTGAAACACCCATTCTCAGACAGCTGAAATGGGATGTTATTTTTCATGTTCCTGTGGATGCCTTTGGGTATGCTATTGGTATCATTTTGGCCCAACCAGATGGGAAGTTGGATTATCAAGTGTATTAGGCAAGCCATTCCATCGCCGGAAAACCTCTCTCCGGTGCTTCTTCAGCATAGGTGACTCAAGTGCCTGCTGCAGTTCTGTACACTGCATTTATTACAGCCTTTTTCACACGTGCGAGCCGTACAGCTGTACGGACGGCTGTATGGCGCATTTAATGCTCATTTAAAGTGGTACGGAGCTGTATGGATTCAATTCGGAGCTGTTTTCAGTGATTGCTGCAGCCACCTTCCACACATGTGAGATTCGCCAGCTTCTGGAGCACCTGCTGAAGTCGGTTTTGCACCTGGAGGCCTGTAGCTGCTGTTCTGAACACTTTCAGCCATTGATTTTGGAGTTTGGAGCTCATTGCTGCTATTTGGAGGCCTTTTTTGAAGCTCTTTTGCCTTGTGCTTTGGCATCGTAACCATCCCACTGAATCTGCTCTTGTGTAGGAGGCAAAGTACCTGTAGTAGTAGATGCAACTGCTCCAAAAAGCATTAGAACCATCACTTGAAGACTCATCACCTGAAGTAGTACCAGAGGCAGAAGGTGGAGCACTAGCAGCTGCATTACGTGTAGGTTTGGCCTCAGAACCTGAAACAATGTGCCATATATTCTTGGGAACCAAAACATGCCCCATCGTGTATGACCATATGGGGTAATTGGTCCCATCAAGTTGTCATCAGCCCCAAGCATCCCAAAAAGTTCATCTTTTCTGCTAGCCATAGTGCCAAAAATGCAGGGCAAAGGCACCAATTTGACAAAGCAAATGAGAGAAGGGCACTCTCCTAAAACCAAAAGCAAATTTCTGCACAAGCTTCAAAGCTTTTCACTGCAAATGTGTGGCTGTCACAAGGGGTACTTGCAAATGATGTAGACCCAAAAATGCAGCAAAGAAAGAGCTCCAAATGCGAGCACAAATGATCAGCCTTGTAGAAGAAGTGAAAGAGACAGCAAATGGCAAATGAGAGGGCTGTGAGAAGTTCAGCAAGAATAAATGCTCGCACAAGATTGATTGCAGTAGCAGCGAGGTGTGAGAAACTCGTAGCTCGAGGTGTTAGAACAGCAAATAAGGGCAAAAGAGCTTTAGAAAAGGCCTCCAAACAGCAGCAATGAGCTCCAAACTCCAAAATCGGTGGCTGAAAGTGTTCAGAACAGCAGTTGCAGGCCTCCTTGAGCAAAACTGATTTCAACAGGTGCTCCAGAAGCTGGCGAATCTCACACGTGTGGAAGGTGGCTGCAGCAATCACTGAAAACAGCTCTGAATTGAATCTGTACAGCTCCGTACCACTTTAAATGGGAATTAAATGCATTGTGCAGCTGTCCGTTTAGCTGTACGGCTCACACATGTGAAAAAGTCTGTAATAAATGCAGTGTACGGAACTGCATCAAGCTGGAGCAAGTGGAAATTGCTGAGGAATCGCCCAAAAACAGCAGTACTTGAGGCGTCTATGCTGGAGAAGCACCACAGAGAGGTTTTCCGGCGACGGAATGGCTTAAGTGGGTTATTATCCCTCATATCCAGTCTTGCAAGACAGCTAAAAAAGCATGGGATCAGCTTGCATCCTTATATCAGGTGCGGAATGAGGCGAGGGTTGCCTATCTCCGCAAGCAGTTGAAGGACTTGAAGCTTGAAGAGGGTGGTAACATGGATGCCTATATCGACATGAGTCAGCTAATTTTGCACAAGACCAGCATTGGGCTTTCTTGGTTACATGTCAGTATAATCCTAATGTTCATGATGCGTGCATGGCAGTTTTAGATGTTCACGATGCGTGGTTCTTTGATATCACTTCCTGCAGGAAGTTATTCAGCTCACTAGAGCATACATCTAAGGGGGGGAAGTGTCGCATGTGCCAATAATGCATCATATACTGTGAAAGGTATTGGGCAAGTTGCTCTTACTTATGTCTCTGGTGGTCTTGTCACTCTAGAGAATGTGCTTTATGTTCCAGGCATTTGCAAAAACCTCATTTCTATTTCAGCCATGGCTACATGTGTCTATCAGGTTCTTTTTAATGGTGTTCGGTGTGTAGTGTATGATGCTACACATGCCTTTACCATGGTCTTGACTGGCACATTGACTAGAGGTCTTTATAGACTTGACGCTTATGATAGATGTTTGGATGATGCTGCCCTTGCAGATGCACATGCCTTTGCTCTTGATTCTTCTACCATGGTAGATACCCATTTGTGGCATGAGAGGTTTGGACCCTCAACTTTGGGGCTTTGGTGAAGTTATAAAAGGATGGTATGGTTGTTGATCTTCCCAAAATGCATAGGCCTTCAAAGCATGTTTGTGAACCTTGCTTGCTTGGTAAGATGCATCGTTTTGCGTTTCCCAAGGATGGGAGAGATGGTGCCTCACGCAAGCTTTATCTGGTTCATAGTGATGTTTGTGGACCCATGTGGGTTGCAGCTTTTGGGAGATTCTATTTTTGTCACATTTATTGATGACTTCACCAGGTACACTTGGATTTTCGCCTTGAAATCCAAATCTGAAGTTTCTTCATGCTTCAAGCATTTTATTGCCTTGGCTGAGAATAAGAGTGGACTCCACATTGCTCACCTTAAGATAGATAGGGGGGGTGGATATATGTCAAAGGAGTTTGCTGTTTTTTTGGCTTCGCGTGGCATACATCATCGATGCACGGTGCCTTATACTCCTCAACAGAATCCCGTGGTTGAGCGGAAGAGTAGATCAGTGATGGAGATGGCCAGGTGCATGTTGAAAGGCAAACATTTGCCTAACAAGTTGTGGTTGGATGCCGTCATGTGTGCTAATTACATTTTTAACAGATGTCCCACAAATGCATTGCAGACTATCACACCTTATGAGGCTTGGATAGGTCGTAAGCCTCGCATTTCTCACATGAGCACATTTGGATGCTTGGCATATACCCATGTGCCTTCTCAGACATGCACCAAGTTGGATGACAAAGCTGTCAAGTGCATTTTTATTGGGTATAGCTCAGAAAGCAAGGGCTATAAGCTCTACTAGCTCCGCACGGGCAAGTGTTTTGTTAGTCAGGATGTTGTGTTTGATGAATCTTCCACTATGCCTTTTTTGGACTGTAAAAAACAGCCCGTTGTTGATGTCCCATATATCTTTGATAGCTTGATGCTTGTGTTTCCATCAGATGCTCATGATGATGTTCCATCTGAGGTCGTGCCTCCTCCATCTGTTGGTCATTTGCAGCCATATGTGCAGCTAGACATCCCTTATGATATTCAGCCTGATATGCCTCGGATTGATCAGGACATTGTGCACAAGGCTATTGACTAGGAAAGAGCTGAAATCCAGGAGCCCAAAAAGGTCCCCCGTTGGCTCCTTGACACATTAAAAGGCAGTAAACAAGATACTCCTCTGCCAGCCCGTACTAGAGCAGCTGTCCGGAAAGAGCATGCTAGTTTTGTTGCTTATGCTTTGGTTGCTATAGCATGCAATGAAGAGCCATTATGCCATAAAGATGCCTTTCAGAATGATTGTTGGTTGAAGGCTATGCAGGCTGAATTGGATTCTATCTATCAGAATAACACTTGGGAGTTGTGTGATTTGCCTCCTGGCAAGAATGCCAGTGGAACTAAGTGGGTTTATAAAATTAAACGGAAAGCTGATGGTTCAGTGGACCGTTACAAAACCCATCTTGTTGCTAAGGGATATGCTCAGTAGCAAGGCAGACTTTGAGGAGACTTTTGCTCCCACTTCCAGGATCACTACTATTCGCATTGTTATTGCCTTTGCTGCCCACTTTTGTTGGGAGGTACGTCAGCTTGATATCAAGACAACTTTCCTTCATGGGCATTTGTAGGAAGAGGTCTCTGTTTCCCAACCTCCTAGCTTTGAGGTTGAAGGTTTTGAACGCAAGGTCTGCCGCTTAAAGAAATCCCTCAATGGATTGAAGTAGGCACCTCGGGCTTGGTATTCCCGGATACATACTCATTTGCTCACCCTTGGCTTTCAGAACAGCCCCACAGAGGCTACACTTTACATCTGCAAGAGTGGGATAGATTTGCTGATTTTAGTCCTCTATGTGGATGACATGCTTGTGACTGGGACACATGCTACGCAAATTGCAGATTTTAAGCTTGATTTGTAAAAGAGATTTGCTATGTTTGATCTTGGTCTTTTGCACTGCTATTTGGACATCCAATTTGCTAGAGGTGAGGGGGTCATTTTGATGTCACAATCCAAGTATATTGGACAGCTTTTGCAGCATTTTCAGTTTGAGGATTGCAAGCCAGTATCCACACCATTAGAGCCTGGTTTTCATTTCTCTTCCGAGGATGGCAGCGGTGCATGTGATGTCACTCTCTATCAGCAGGCAGCTGGTTGTTTCATTTATTTATGCCATACAAGACTTGATCTACAGTACGCTGTCTCATAGTTGAGCAGATATATGCACAGCCCCTCTATGCACCATTGGCATGCCGTGAAGTGTGTCTTCAGATATCTCAAAGGCACTTAGCATTTAGGCCTTCTTTATGGGGATGATACTTCACTTGTCATGCATGGATTCACTGATAGTGATTGGGCTGGTTGTTCGGACACTCGTGTGTCACATAGTGGCAATTGTTTCATGCTTGGTACTTCATGCGTTTCTTGGTGCGTCATCTTCACTGATAGTCAGAGTGCTTTTGCTGTTGCACGGAATCCTGTTTTCCATGCTCGCACAAAGCATATTGAGGTTCACTATCACTATGTCAGAGAGAGATTATCAGCAGAAGATATTCAGTTGTCTTATGTTCCCACTGAAGACAACTTGGTAGATCTTTTTACGAAGGCTCTACCTCGACCTAAGTTTGAGGCTTTTCAGCAAGCTTTAAACTTAGTTCCTTTTGTGACTTGATCTGTTGTACTTTGTACAGTCATAGGTTGCTATATCCCTACAGGCACACACGATGTGCAACCATGACATTAGATATCCAAGTATCCTGAGCCATGTCCAGGGTACTTTAGTCCATACCATGGAGGGGGGTTTGTAGGCCATTCTATGGGCTATCCATAGCCGCCTTTTGTTCCTTGGTATGCTTGTAGGACTAGTTACAATAAATTAGGACTGTTGATATAGTTAGTTCATGTACCACCTAGTTCAAATAGGACAATTAGTCCAGTTAGGGCATTTAGCCCTAGGGTTTCGTCATACTGGCTCTTTCTTGAGCCCCCATTCATTGTAGCAGCTTTTCAATACAGTTGCTCGTTTTTGGCTTTCTTGCACTCATTTTTGAGCTTCCATTGCTTGCCATAGCCAACAGTATTAGCTTTGGGTGTACAACGTTTGCATTGAATTGTGATTGGACTAGATGATGTGGACTCAACATAGCCATTCAATCATCTTTTAGCAACCTCTACAGATCTGGAGGAAGGCGGTCATGAAGCTTCTTTTTGGCTGTGGGCCTGGCTTGTGCACAGATATTGAGTGCTCATGAGAGTCGACTTTCGTGCTTTTGTATTGTTGTAGTGCAAGCTTTGCTTGCTATTCTCTAGGGTCCTTAGTTGAGTTGGTTCTGGAGTCTCGTGTTAGTTGTAGTCAGCAACAAACCCGGTAGGGATGAGCTGCAAGTTGGTTTTGTGTCATATGTCTTTAGTTCAAATTAATATGAGAAAATTGTGTCCTTGAAAGTGTCATATATTTTTGGTTCTCTACATTTCAAGTGATAGTGTATGCAGTGTTTATTTCGGTTATGAAGAGTAACACGAAATGCATGCACTGATAGAGCATCTTCCCCGAGGTCTTTGAGGTTGAGATGCTGTTACGTCAGCCTTAATCACGGAAGTCCCACGACTTGGTTATCGTGAGGCAGGAATCTAGAGGGCTCGAGGGTGCTTGCATATGTGGGATTAAAGGTGGCTAGGGTCTAAGGGAAAATTCCTAGGCCAAGGCATTTGTTGGAAGGTGCAAGCGGAGGACCCTTAAGAGGACATTAGTGAAGGGTCTATTCAAGGGCACATGGCATTTTGAGAAGATGTCACATGGCAAGCATTGGGTGAGGTGGGAGAATTCCAGAGAGAGCTTCAAAGTGGAAAGTGGTCTCGGACAAGGGATGACTATGCACAGGGGGAGTCTGATGGGGGGGCACTGGAACTTGTGGCTGGGTGGCAAACAAGATTGAGAGACCTCTATGTCGGGAAGCATCACAGATGCACCAGTTATAGTATTTCGTGAAAATTCAGTCAAGAAATCGTGGTGAAAGATTTGTGAAAGAGCACATCGAGGTGATTGTGATGGATACTTGGTTGAAATCTTAGAAGTTGGTGGAGCACTTGGTTTAAAGTTCAATGGTAGGAATTTCACAAAGGCAGCAAATGGCCTAGTAAAGACCCTTATATAGGGCCCTGGTTGGCCTGGTGGGGGCAGCCAACCAGGTCGGTTTACAGCCAGACTGAGTCGGCCAAAATAGGGCTGACCAGTTGGCTATTTCGACCAGGCCTTGGGCCTATAAAAGCAGAGGCCCTGGGCCTCATAATTCATCCAACAGTTCAGCAGGAAAGGCAGCAGACAGGAGCATCCAGAAAACACTTCCTTGGGCCTCATCCTGGAGGTAAAGGAGAGTAGAAGGTGTGCTGCAGACGGAGCTCTCAAGGGCTGAACCTTGGCTGTCTCTCAGGGCAGCAAGGTGTTGTGATCATCTTTTGGAGCAGCACTTTAGGGAGCAGAAGAAGCAGCAGACCAGCAGCCTATGAGCCTACATCCAGGACGACATAGACGCTGGAGAGTTGCAGACCTAGCTCAGCAAGGTGCTGCCCACCTAGGCTGATTCACAGGCAGTAAGGTGGAGAAGAACACTCTGGACAGAGAGTCTACATACGCTCGAGGTGGAGCACGCGGGCTCAGAGATCTGAAAGTGCTTGACATCTAGTAGGAGAACCTTTTGGTATTGAACCTGTCCTACTTTGTGGATGGACGGAAATATAAAGAGTTGCTTCTATATTTGTTTCTGAGCATTGTCTATTTACTGGCTTGCACATCTTTGCACATAAGTTTAAGAAGTTTGTGATTCCACAGCCCACACCACACTGTGTGAGCTCCTGGGCATTACTATCAGTCTTCCGTTGTTCGTACCCTCTGTAATTTCTAACACGGTATTAGAGCCCAAGTAGGAGCCTCACAGGTGTGGGAGCCTGAAGGCAGGGACCTTGCTGAAGGACGACCTTGATTTAGAAGCTCTTGGGAATCAACTTCCACGCCTGGAGGACAGTGCCCTTGCGAGGAGGAGGGTGACTGAGGTTTAGTCAGGTGCGTTTAAAGTTCGTGGTCCAGGTTATCTAGAGATGTTCTTTTGTTGCGGACCTTGCCAAAGGAAGGACAGGTTGAAATAGACCCTCAGAGCATGGTGCTTGGAAGACTACAGGTTGTTCACTCATTATTAGAGGGACAATGGAAGATCGTGGCAATTGGATTGCTGGAGTTCGAAGGCAGGAATGTGACTGAAGGTGGTGCCGGGAAGTGCTACCAAAGATGGACCTATGTACCAGGATGGTGTGCGGAAGCGGAACCAGACCTGGTGGAGCAGGAGCCACTGGATGAAAAGCCAGGAAAATATTTCAACATCGAAGTGTTCCAGAGAACTACGACCCGGAAGTTAGTGGAGCATCGTCATCGACGTGTTGGCATTGGGCCGAGATGTGTCGGTGAGAGGGGGTGTTGGAAAGGTCACCTCCCCATTTGTAAGCCCCCATATGAGGAGAGCATGGGGGGGGTGGACCTGGGTTCTGAGGGATAGCCACATGGGCAGCAAGATGGTTGCCATGGGGGCAGAGATGATAGAGAAAAAGGAAAGTACCTGGATGCATGAAAGTGGCTGCAACACATGGCGTCAAGACCATGGCCGATGGCGATGCATACATGGCATAGATCTGGCCTGGAAGAGACAGATCTGGAGCAGCACAAGATGGCGGGGTATCCCGGGGTACAGGTGCCTACATGGTGAGCTATCTGGCGAGGCGTGTGGGTAGGCACATGGCCTGCAACATACCCTAAAGATGGCGCAGGAATTTGGTGGACAGACCAGCAAACAGGTCGGGCAACAGTAGGGCTGGTTGGGCTGGTTGAGCCAGCCAACCTGGCCTTGGTTAGTCTGGTCAAGAAGGCTGGGTTCCTTCCTGGAACAAAGGCAGCAAATGGCCTAGTAAAGACCCCTATATAGGGCCCTGGTTGGGCTGGTAGGGGCAGCCGACCAGGTCAGTTTACAGCCAGACTGAGTCAGCTAAAATAGGGCTGACCAGTCGGCTATTTCGACCAGCCTTGGCCTAAGAGGAGAGGCCCTGGGTCTCATAATTCATTCAACAGTTTAGCTGGAAAGGCAGCAGACAGGAGCAGCCAGACGAATCATCCTGGAGGTGAAGGAGAGTGCCAGCCAACCAGGCCTTGGTTAGGCTGGTCAAGAGGGCTGGGTCCTTGCCTGGAACAAAGGCAGCAGATGGCCTAGTAAAGACCCTTATATAGGGCCCTGGTTGGGTTGGTAGGGGCAGCCAACCAGGTCGGTTTACAGCCAGACTGAGTTGGCCATAATAGGGCTGACCAGTCGGCTATTTCGACAGGAGCAGCCAGAGGACACTTACTTGGGCCTCATCCTGGAGGTGAAGGAGAGTAGAAGGTGTGCTGCAGACTGAGCTCTCAAGGGCTGAACCTCGGCTGTCTCTCAGGGCAGCAAGGTGTTGTGATCATCTTCTGGAGCAGCAGACCAGCTTGTTTGGTATACTTTGTTGAGGTAAGCCATGAATTGACACAGTGCTTCCCCCTCTAGAGGTGTCATAACTGTCTCAGCCAGTAGGATTGGGTAGGTTACGAGTGCTTGAAGAATCAATTAAGGGACTCAACTGGGGGGAGATTGATATCATGGTGGTTGACATTCGTCTTGATGGTCTATTAGACATAATTTTTTAAAAGGAGAGCCTATGTGCACACACACACATAGAGAGAGAGAGAGAGAGAGAGAGAGAGAGAGAGAGAGATAGATAAAACCTGGAATTTGCAGGTTATGAGTGCCCTTGAAAAATTAATTAAGGGAGTCCATTGGGGAGAGATTGATATATTGCTCGTTGACATGCCCCCTGGGACTGGCGATGCTCAAATTTCAATTTCTCAACGTCTTCAACTTTCGGGTGATGTCTCATATCATGTACTTGAGTATCTCTTTAATTCAATGGTTCTTATCCTTGAGGTGCTAGATTTATTTTTTCTCAATTGTTTTGTTGATTGCAAGATGACCATAGGCAATAGATCATGGTTGTTCACATTGAGTACCTTGTACTTTCTCAGTGGAAAAGTTATCTATAGTTGAAGACTTTGAGGCCAAACCAGAATGGTAGACATTTATCTTAGATTCAATGTTGTTCAGATCGTTGGCTGCCTTTTGAAAGGAATGTTTGAGATAGTAGGCTCGCTACAATCAGGCATCTTTTTGATTTGCTTGCTTATAAAGGTGCTGGCTTTTAAATGAGTGGAACCTTGACCTCTGGGTGCTATTATTTGAAGTTTTGGCATGGCGATTGGAGAATCGAGTTAGTTTTATGGTTTCCAAAATTTGGACCACGTTCATCCTTATGATTCTATTTTTGCCTTATATGGATTCTAGATTTTACTTTGCTAATTCTTCCTAAAAGAGTGGTACTCACAAGAATAAGACAATATAGTTGAAGTCAACTTCTTGGTTGGTTAGTAAGGGAGCAAGAGGAAAGAGCACGGGCCAAGACTGGAGGAGTTCAATTTAGTGATAATGGCAAGGTAGATCCCTTAGCATGTTAACCTAGATAACTCTTTTGATATACTTCCAGGTTGTAGACAAACAAAAACTGAGGGATGGTTAGCATAATTAGAGTATAACAATGCAGCGGAAGGTCCTAATCCCAGAGGGAAGTTATGTAGCCCCTGAATTTGCACAGTGGTATACTTGGAATCCAAAAGTTCTTTTCTTAATGTGTACTCAGATAGTTGTGTAGCAAGTGGACAAGCACAAGAGAGATGTAGAACCAACAAAGATATATTTCCGTCCAAGATGGACACAATACAAAGTAGATATGTCCAGTGTGCCACCCTTTACCAGCAGAGTGTTGGCAAGATGTGGACCCCTGAAGACACACGTCATCGTGCCCCACAAACAGTGCCCCACAAACAGACCTATGGCAGTGACATACTCATACCCATGACATCGATTGCTCCACCCTCCCCTGGGATAGAGGGGTTGTCACTGACATCATCTTCTCCATCTCTCCCTTCTTCTCCCCTACGGTTCTCTCATCGATTATGACACCTACTTTGGAGGGGTCATACACTGTTCCGTACTATGTCTCGACCTTTCTCTCACCTCTGTCTCTCAGTCATCCCACGTTCCCACACCCTGCTGGGATCGCCTCATCCAGGCCACTATCATCTCCATATCACACCCATCACCCAATCATCACCTAGCCTCTAGTCTCATCCTCACACTTTCATGCCATAGTCTTTTCAGTTTCTGCTAGGGCACGGCCGAGCTGCCCATTAGAGGCTTGGGAGAACTTTGCTAATGGAGGTACATAGTATCCGAGAGTGCGAGATGGAGTTGTCACGCTTCTCACAAGAGCAGACACGCTTCACCCAGGAGCAGGCGCGTCTCATACAAACCAAACTACTTCGAACTTTCATGAACATAACACTCAAGGGCAAGGAGAGTAAATTTTTTTTCATTTCTAGCGATACAGATCAACCCCAAGCATCAACCTTGGGTTACTATCTGAAGAAATTTTCTTTATTTCTTGAAAAGAAGCCACTTGATAAACAATTAGGCTAGGTAGTAGACACGAATGCGTAAAGCTTGCAATTTCGATCATTTCACCTTGTTGAAGAAGAGCAAACCGAGCTAACCATAAAAGGTTACAGCTCGGGAAGAGTTTAGGGTTTAACCCTAAACCTAAACCCATTTCCTATAAAAAACCCACTCCACTCCCTCATTCTTCATCTTTCACATCTTGCCTCCATCCTCTTCCCCATTCCGAGCCCTACACAAGACACTTCTCCCTCTCCATCGACCACCACCCTACTCCCATCCTCACATGGTAAGTGACTTCGAGCCCATCTCGCAGTGATAACCTAGCCATCCACCCACCGTCCATTGGTTGTTAACAATCCCGTTACATCGAGACAGAGTTGGAGAGCGTTCAGGTGACCATCTCTTCCTCTTTTTGGATTTCCGTCAAAGTTTTTCGTTTTCCGTCCGTCAAGTTTTTTCTTTCTTTTTTCCCCTCCATCTCCTCCATCTCCCTCTCCACCCTCCATCCCTTTTACCTCCACCACCATCCTTTCTCCCCCCCCCCCACCCCCTCCCTCCCTCCATTCCCCACTCCACCCGCCCTCCCATCTCCACCCCCACTCTTCCCCCCCTCCTCTCCACCACCCCCTCCTTCACCCCCTCCTTCCCTCCCCTCCCCTCCAAAAAAGGCTAATTTTACCCCTACTTTAACCCCTCGTAACTCATCCGTTTGGTACCCAAACTGGATCCCGTTTGCACTAAGATTTCACACATGGAAACACCACGCTACGGGGTTATTTTTCAGCCCATTGCACACCATTTTGGCATCCCTAGGATTTGCTCATTCGTGCCCCCATGTGGGCCTCGTTTTGCACAAATTCGCTCGTATCTTCACGCCGTGACCTCCGATTAACGATTTGTCTGTATCGGCACAGTTCCGTACACATGTAGGACAATCTTAGGCACATTATTAACACGACGGTCCTTACACAAACTAACACCACTCTAATCCTCCTAATAAAACTACATCCACACCCACACTTGCAGCAGAGACACCCTTTGCAAATCTCGCCCAATTTGCATGCAGATACGTTCCGACCAACGCCTCTGACTCCAACGCTCGCCAAATCCACATACAACTCCGCTGCAACCACCGCCTCCGACAATCCTCTATCTCGAATCCCTCCCTGAAATTCAATCACTCCCTTTGACTCCTCCATGCCACAACATGGCTGGACGCCGTTGCGACAATGATGGTAATATCGACCTCGATGCAGAGGTTGACAATTTCTTTAATCGAAGAAATAATAACACTCAAGACAGGCATCCCTTGGGCAAACTGAAACTTTTCAAATATACTGGTAAGGGAGATCCAGTCCGATTCCTCCAGCATTTTGATGCCGCATGCCGCGTAGGTGGAGATCAATCCCATGAAACCAAGGTGGTTGGGTTTCCCATGGCCTTAACTGATGAATCGTCTGAATGATACCTAGACCTTCTAGTGGAAGAGCACGTCACATGGGATCTACTTTAAACAGAATTTAAACGACGCTTTTAAATGGAGAGGCTACAAGATGCTCTCGCTCCCTAACTAAGCAAGATCGAACAAGGCCGGCGAGAAGATGTACGCACGTACCTGGGTAAGATTAAAAGATTAATTGCCGAATGTGACCCATGTCTTGACCTCAACAATATCAAGCGGCACCCATGCCAGTGTACAGGCAACCGGCACTTGCACAAGTGCCCCCAGCTCTGAGGCTAAATCTTGTTCTCGTTCGGACACAAGTCCCACAACTATCAGGAATCCGAATCCACGACCATATCCAAGAGCACCAAATCCAGCTCCTCAGGCAGTTCCAATACATCAATTACAAGCCGAGGAAATAGACTTGTAATTTGAGTATGAAACAGAGTACCCAGTGTACTATGTAGACGGTGCAGAGGGTCTAATACCAGTTAATGGAAATCAAGTACGTCCCAATACATATCGAGCGCACCAATCAAGTGCTGCGGTTGTGGAGAAAATCACCGGATCGCAGAGTGTTCTCATCGTGGTAGCCCCGCTACTTTCCAACCACTCTGCAAAGATTGTGACATAGGACATGCCTATATGGATTATCTCATGAAAATAAAGACCCACAACAAACAGAGGTTAAGCTTGACGTCCCAATTGGCATCATTGGGGTGGACCATCAAAGTTTGGGTCTGGCAAGTGTAATATCACAACCTGTAAATGTAATTACACGCCAACAGAAAGAGGCCACCAAGGACCCTAACATTCCAATCCAACCAAAGCGACTTCTTAAAAAGAAAGCACAAGTGCCTCCACATCCGCCAAGCAATGAGCAGCCGAGCTCATCCACATCAACTCCCGAGCCTTAAATAAGAGAAGCTCCATATCCAAATGCAGAGGTGGAGAAGGCTCGTTTTCAGGCACTTCAACAATGGGTACAAAAGGAACAAGCTCAATTTGAGGCTGAGACTCAATTTGAGGCTGAGAACCAAGTTCAATTTGAGGCTGAGAAACAAGCTCAAGACCCAATTCATGACTTGGCCCCACAAAGTATTGATACTGTACTGGAGCCTCTGTTCTAACAACAGACTCCACAACATAATGTACCACCACGTCAACTTGAAGGAGCCGCACTCTCTAGCATCCTGAGTTGCCCTGTGTCAATTCCCATTGGAATCCTCTTGGAATCCTCCTACGGAATTGTTCCAATCTCTAGGAGAGTTTCAAAGGATGGATTGGACTCGCAAATCCCCCTCCACCTATGAACGACATTGAAGATATCCCTGTGCGGATAGGTGAGAGTGATGACATATGCAACATTACTGTGCCTTTGATCCACAAGGCATATAATGAAGTCCAAGTCATGTGGATGGTGGAGTAGGTGTAAATGTCCTATCAAAGGAGCTCTACGAAGAATGGGGTCTCCCATTATTGCAAAAGGCTAATTTCAACATACGTCTTGTCGATGATTCACGGGCTAAACCCTTGGGAATAGTAAATGGCGTGTCCACAAAGGTCGCAGGAGTTCGCTTTTTCCTTCAATTCACAATCTTGGATCTCCCTAAAAAATCCTATCAAATCCTACTGGGACATCCTTGGTTACGAGAAGTATCAGCTCTTTATGACTGGGGAACTGATAGACTGACAATCCAGAATCGCGACACAGCAGTCAGGGTAAATGTGGGAATAGGAGCTATAAAACCAATTGTGCCTAGAGCGTTAGATGACACATCTTCAACGACAATCTCAAGCAAATAAGCTTACTTGCAACAGCATGCCATAGCGGGCGTTTCACAAAGCAATGTCAATAACTGGATACAAACATTGGCAACCATCGACAACTGCCATTCATTAGACCCCATCTTCTCACAGATAGATGCTAAGGCGCTACAGGTAGATCCTCCACTCACACATGAAGAACCAATCGATCTAGAGATGCCATTCTTTATGGTTGACCTCGAGTGGGATAATGAACCTCTTGAAGGTACCCATACTAATGATGACTCAGATTTTCCTTGGGACCTTGAAACTGAGGCTGAGAATGCTGAAATTGAAGATCAAATCTTTGATTTAGCTATTCTGCATGCCCTAATGGCAGTCCAGCTCCCAAAAGTTGAACCTCCAAAGTTGAATAACAGCAGAAGATCCCGCAAGAAAGCTGAAGGAGGAAATTGCAGAAAAGTTAAGGTTGAACACTTCAATGAATTTGAATGAGTCCAAACAAGGATCGTCGAATTGTACCTTGCAAAGCCAGCTCCCTCAAAATCAGAACCACGGCCTCTTGAATGGTCCCCTGAGGGACTGGAAGGAGTATGCGCAACAAATGAACCCTTACTTAGAAGCACCTTACCAGTGGAAAAGTTGCCCCACAGTTCCCAACGTAAGAAGTTTTGGAAATATATAGCCACATGTGTGGATGAAGCTCGATCAAGAGACTTTAGAAAAAGAAAGCAAAGAAGAGCTTAACAAATTGGTAAATGCAACTATGCCACCCAATGCACATGACACATGTCAGGCTAGTTCAACACCATCCGAGGCCGATCTTCAAGAAGTGCCGAATACTTCAAGAATTACACAAGTGGCAGTGTGCTAATAGCAATGCCAAGATCACAAGAGAATCTGAAGTTCAAGAAACCGATAGCATTAGAGAAACTCCAATCTTTGAGAGACTGGCAAAAACACGCATAATAAACCTCGCCCTTGAAGGGGAGGAAGAAAAACTGGTTTTCATTGGGAAACAGCTTCGATAAGAAGATGAAACCAAACTCCAAGCACTCCTAATGGAATACCGTGACTGCTTAGCATGGTCATACAAAGAGATGAAAGGAATTTCACAAGAAGTGGCAGTACACACGATACCTATAAGGGACGGTGCTCACCCTAAGGTATGTGGATCTTATTGCACAAATCGTAAGTATGGCACCATGGTTTATGACGAGCTGGAAAAACTCGTAGATGCTGGATTCATCTACGAGATAGAGCACAGTGATTGGGTTTCACCCATCGTCATTGTGCCTAAACGCAACAAGAAGCTCAGAATATGCGTAAACTTAAAAAATGTGAATGCCGCCACAATTAGAGATCACTATCCCCTACCCTTAACAGAAACAGTATTGGAAAAGGTGGCAGGCTTCGAAATATATAGCTTCTTGTATGGCTTCAGTGGCTATAACCAAGTGCAAATTGCTCCTAAAGACCAATCAAAAACAGCATTTGCTTCAGAATGGGATATTTTTGCACATATAGTCATGCCATTCGGCCTTTGTAATGCCTTGGCCACATTCCAACGAGTCATGTTTACAGCTTTCAAGTATTTCTAAATAAGTTTTTACAGGTGTTCTTGGATGATTTGTGCATCCATTCAAACAACAGAGACCACTTCAAATGTCTTGAAGCAGTACTAATCAAATGCAAGGAGTATGGCATCTCCCTAAATCTAAGAAAATGCCAGTTCATAGTCACCCATGGAGTTGTTTTGGGACACATCGTCTCTCAACATGGGATTGCAACTGACATGAACAAGATCAAAATCATCATGGAATTGCCTCCTACAAATTCCAAAGATGTACAGGTCTTTATGGGACATGCCGGCTATTATAGAAGATTTATATTACGGTATGCCATGATAGCTAGACCACTTTACAAATTATTAGTGGAATTCTTATGGACCGAAGAGTGCGACCAAGCCTTTGAGCTTTTAAAGTGGCGCCTAATCACAGTTCCCATCCTTATATCTCCCAATTGGGATATTGATTTTCATGTTCATACTGATGGATCCAAGTATGCAATTGGGAGTGTACTTTGTCAACGTGGTGAACATAAGAAAGACTACCCATTCTACTTCGCCAGTCGATAACTCAATGATGCAGAGATTAACTATACCACTACAGAAAGAGAAGCCCTAGCAATGGTGTATAGTGTAAAGAAATTTCGGCACTTTCTACTGACAAATGATTTTGTCTTCTATACCGACCATCAAGCATTGCTTTATCTTATGAACCGTCCGTGTATAACAGGAAGAATAACTAGATGGCTTCTCTTGCTTCAAGAATTCAACTTCAAAATAGTGGTCCGCAAAGGTGCCCAACACTACATTGCCGATCACATGTCTCGTGTCAAGTCGGGAGAAGAAGCCACTAGAGTAGAAGATGACTTACCAGATGCCACACTTTTTCAAATAGATGCTGTTCCAGAGTGGTGTGGAGATATCATTGGATGGCAGGAAGACCATCCCTTGAAATGAACGCAGTAGATGCCATAAAATTGATTCTAAAGGCTGCACCCTATCAACTCATTGCAGGATAACTGTACAAGATGGGCAAGGACCAAATATTAAGAAGGTGTGTAATGCCTCATGAGATCGTGCCAATCCTGAGTGAAGTCCATGAAGGCACTGCAGGAGGACACTTCCAAGGGGAAGCCACAACAAGCAAAGTTCTCCTCGTAGGCTACTGGTGGCCAACACTATGGGCAAATGCCTATGAATATGTAAAAGGCTGTGATGTATGCCAACGGACTACTAAACCACAACACAAAGACTTCAATCCATTAATAACAATTGTTGCACAAAAACCATTTGAAAAATGGAGGATTGACTATGTGGGTCCCATACATCCAGCAGCAAAAGGAACACAGACACGCTACATCATTGTGGCCACTGATTACTTTACAAAATGGACTGAAGCTCAAGCAGTCAGAAAGGCAGATGCCAGAAGCACAGCAAGATTCTTATATGAAAGATGATCACCCGATTCGGATGCCCTATTGAAATTGTGTTAAATAGAGGCACACATTTTGTCAAATAAGGTAATTCAAGAACTCGTCTGGTCACACCCTACTACCCCCAAGAAAACGGACAGGCCGAATCCACCAATAAAATAATATGCATTATGATCACCAAGGTAGTAGAACCACAACGTTCTGATCGGATAGAGAAATTGAATGCAGCCTTATGGGCATACAGAACCATACTCAAGGTCACTACAGGGAAGACACCTTTTCAATTGGTGTACGGCCTTGAAGTTGTGGTCCCACTAGAAAGTGTAATACCAAGTCTACGCATAGCAGTACAGGAACGCATGGGAGACCATGAATCCTTGAAAGAAAGACTCTATCAGTTGGAGAAGCATACTGAAACAAGACTAATCGCCTACTATGCCATGACAACAGAAAAGCGCAGAAGAAAGGCATGGTTTGACAGAAATCTTAAAGCTAAAGACATCAAGGAAGGCGACTTAGTCCTGTTATATAATGCCAAAGTACACAAGGGAAAACTGAAGTATCTAGGTCAAGGACCCTACCGAGTACGAAAGATGAATCCCATCGGAGCTGTGCTGCTAGAAACATTGGATGGAGTCCAATTCAACACAATAATAAACGGGATCTGACTGAAGCGCTACTACGTCAACACGCAAGCCATCCTCGATAAAAACGAAGATTTGGAAAACCAAGTCTTCTTTAGTTAGGATTAGATTGTATCACGAGCACTCACTTACATATGTACGTCTTCGCACATATAAGGGCTTAGAAGTGATGCTTGAGTTCTAGCTGTCCTATGAAAATCCCAGCAAGAAAAAAAGCATATAGTTAGTCCCTACCTAGCTACTAGGTCACGTGCACTCACACGCTTTCACTTAGATACATAGATGATTGCATGAATAATTATACCACACTTTCATTCCACACTTTCAAAGCATGTATAAAAATAAGATCTCCCATACACACACATAAAGGTCATACCGGCATGCCAACCAATCTAATGATCAATGGTACATCACATGCACATGGATGCAGGTTCAGAAAAGATGCCGCCACTAAAGAGGATGCGTAGAAAGAGCCCACTGCCTCAACCACGAGACCCCCTCCAGAGTTCGCAACCATCTACATCCTCTCAACCACGGCGACCACAGGCATTCGTGGTCCAGAGCGATAGCTCCGAAGAGAATTCAGTGCATGACCAAGAAGAACAAATGCCACTCCAGTCACCACCGACCTACACAGCCGTTGACAGGGCACAGTCACTGGAACTTGTTTGGCCACCCACATCGACTTATGCTCTTTTTCAGGAAGGAACATCTTACTTAGAGCAAAGGGGTCTAGGCAGTTTGCATGAGAGCCTAAAATCCTTGGAGGACAGTCCTACAATGACCACATACATCAAGGACTTTCTCCATTCTTACCACTCCAGCAATGCAAAGGTTGGCAAGTATGGTACAATGACTGTACATCAGAGCCCACTAAACATTATCCTCGATAGTACAGTCATTCAAAGGGCTTTCTCATTGCCAATACAAGGTGCCCAATACCCTACACGGCCTGCCGATGCAAAGTTTATCGAAGTACAGTCTCTCCTCACCAAGGGTACAATGTTCCATAGGGATGGCATATTGCTTCACACAATCCTTAACCATTGCCTGAAGGAAGCAGCACAATTCCTATCTACAATCCTGGGGGTTAAGTGCGGCAAGAATCGATCCTTTCCACTCCGCACATTTGTTTTATTGAGTAGGAAGCTAAAACAAGACTGGGTCCAGTACTTGGTCATCTTCTTTATAAAGAAACTAGATGGTTCTTCAGGCAAAAATGTAAAATTTCACACTTATTGGCTATAATCATTAAAAAAGAACTACAAGAAAGAGAAATGACTCTGTCCCAGTCACCAAAACCAATTGAGGAGTTGGACATACCCTTCTCACCAGTATAGGAGCCGTCACCAACTTCTCCTACTATCACATTTATAAGTGCAGTTGCCTTAGAAGAAATACCTATTCTAGAGGTCGGGATTGAGAAATTGTCCCACGAGATGCTACAGCTCGGTGTACAATTGCAACCAATCTATATCCAACAACAGCAGCAACCAGAGCCTGAGGCAAGATCAATACTAGAACTTGAGGAAAGATCGGCACCAGAGCCTGAGGCTACATCATCTCTAGAACTGCTTATCGACACCATGTCAGTTGATGAGCCACAAGGGGAGTTAGTGCTAGATCAACAGTATGACTATTGTACACAAGGGACTGAAATACCATTGGAACAACCTCCCTAAGTACTACAGAATCATCAAGAAGGCTACATGGGCACCACTTGTATCAGCAGTATCGCCAGACCTCATCACCATCTGTCATTCTCCAACATCAACCTAGCTAAATGATCCAAATGTTAGAACTATTCACTAGCTTGGCCAAGAAAGAATATGCAAGAGAATTGGACAGATAGACTGCAACAGAAATCGAAGACCAGAAGAAGTGCGCATGAACCAAGCTCTCCAAGCTCAAGAGAAGGCAGTGAGGGATGTGATCTCCAACCTTCACCAAAGTCAAACACAGCTGACAGCAGCAGTACAAGCAACGGCAATCCTACAGACCTACTATAACTCCTTGACATCCGCACATGCTCAACAGACGGAGGTAGTGGCACAAGCTCGACTCACTCTAATTCACAAAGAAGAAGAGCTCCAGTATTGCAAAGACAAGCTTGAAGACATGAAACATCTTTGGCAGTACGTGCCTTCAGCATTCACGAGCTTACAAGGGAATGCAGAATCTTAAAAGACCAACTTATTACCGCTCAAGAGGCCAGCACTTCACAAGCACGAGTCTTGGACCAATGGTCTAATACCATTGAAGACATTCCTCAACAGGCACTGAAGACATTCCTCAACAGTCAAAGGTCACCTTGCAAATGAGAAAGCTTAAGGAGGCATATACAACCATCTACCATCAATACAAAGAAAAAATGAATGAGATGCACTTCCAAAAAATATTCATCTCCAAGCTTGAACTCCAATTGCTAGTGCACAACAATGAGGCATTGGAAGACAACACCAATGAAGCCCCACTACAATGCACAATGGTGGTGTACCAAGAGCTTATGGCTGCTCTACAAGTGGAAGATCACCTCAACGCACGTGTGCTTATCCAATGGAAGCAACTCCAAATCAGGATCATATCTGCTCATCCAACAATCAAATGGGAACGTTTTATAGGGACTAAAACCCTGCGCATAATTTGCTAAGACTTGTCCGAAGATGAGAAAAATATCTTTTGTCTGTTTACACATGTCGGGTTTATAGCACTCAGTGCACAACGGTGGTGTACTAAGAGCTTATGGTTGCTCTACAAGTGGAAGATCACCTCAACGCACGCATGCTTATCCAATGAAAGCAACTCCAAATCAGGATCATATGTGCTCATCCAACAATCAAATGGGAATGTTCCATAGGGACTAAAACCCTGCGCATAATTTGCCAAGACTTGTCCGAAGATGAGAAAAATATCTTCTGTCTGTTTACACATGTCGGGTTTATAGCACTCAGGACGAATGCTTTCATTGCATACGTATGCCTTGTGGGTAGTCCTCCCCTCAGGGTTATTGCAGGTTTGCTGCCATTGCTACAAAGGCCATCACTATTATTTGTAAGGCACGACATAACCGACATCCCACTCATGCAGCTGATGATCTCATCGCACTAGCAAAAAGAAGTGTTGGAAGATGACAGGGCCTATCTCACATCCAACTTCCCATATCTAACCACTCTTTCTGCGAACATCATAACCTTACCCTTGCTGCTACCACCCTCTTAACCTTCCCCGAGCTCCATTCTAACATCTATTTCCTCCATCGTCTCTTTGCTCATGCCTCTCACCATTTTCAACTAACCCAACAGTCACAAACTTACGAGTCCCTCACAGCTAGCTTCTTCCCCTCCCTTGCTAATCCTACCCTTGAGGATTACCAAGCTACTCAAACCATTTACCCAGTTCTTCCCTCCCTCCCCTCTGCTCCCCCTTTTGGAACTAACACTCTTTCATATTTCTCCCCCATGTTCCCAGATTCTCTCCCTGTCCCGTCATCACCTCTGACACTACTTGTGCTCCCATCGGCAGAAAAGGACACAGTATTTGATTTTGAATATCAAGATCTAGATAATCCAATTCGTACTCCCATGCCAAGTTTCAATGATGGGTATGATTTTGATGAGATACCACTTCCCAGTAACACCATCAAGGAATTTTGGAGCAAATATCCTGATATGAAAACTCGAGGTGGATGGACCCTGGATAACTTTCCTACCAACCTTCGTCAGCGTCAAATTAGTGAAGGTTGGATTAGCAAGTTGGATCCACAACTTGATTGGCGCCGTCCCAAGCTCTTTGATGTAATCTTCTTGAAGGAGTACCTACGTGCACCTTCATGTCTCAAGACCCATCCCAAGTTCTATGCAGTTCCACGGCGTAAAAAATGGGAAGCCAACATACACACTTTGGATGAAGATCGAACCATTAATTGACCAATGATCGAAGCATACTCTGGTGTAGAATGGAATATATAAGGCACAATGGTCCAAGCACTTTAGTAGCATGAGCAAATAATGCGCGGCAACATTAATCACTTCCTTCGCCTAAGTGCTATATTCTGTAAAACATTGAAATTCATTCTGGAGGTCCCATGTAACCTTGATTTCCATTTGCCTCCACTCAGTTTCAATCCCAATGAACAGGTTGATGCTCAGATTACAAGCCGACTCTATCAAAGAGTGATCTTCTTAGAAGCACGCGTTCGAGTAAATGGTGGATACATGCTACCTGAAAACTGAGTAAAAATTGTATGGTGCTAAAGATTTACAGTAAGATCGACTGGCACGACACAAGTTCCACAGCCACTGGACTAAGGGCATGGCAACCCAAGTACGTGCTCGCAATAAAATGGATCCGGGAGTATGTTGTCTCTATGCCAACATGGACTTAGGTAGAACATAATGTGTGTGTAGAGTAGCGGCAAAGCTCCGCTTGTACTTGCATAAGGCTAGAAATAATCCCTCTTAGAAATCCAACTTGCATGTTCTACATGCGAGTTCTACATGCAAGTTCTACATACGATTCCTACATGCAAGTTCTACATGCGAGTTCTACATGCAAGTTCTACATACGATTCCTACATGCGAGTTTTACATGCGAGTTCCACATGCAACTCCTACATGCCACTCCTACATGCGAGTTCTACATGCGACTTCTACATGCAACTCTTATATACAACTCCTACATGCAACTTCTATATGCAAGTTCTATATGTAGAGAGAGAATGTCTTATAATTCCTACATGCAGAGAGAGAAGCTCTCCAACTTGTATAAATACCCCATAATGGAATGAAGTCCATACTCTTTGGGACATTGTGTTGAGTTCTACTTTGGTATTCCAAGCAATTGTCTCAAGTGTCCATGCTTCCTTGCACTCCGTCCAAAAGCATGTCCTAACCTTGCAACTTCTTCTTCCTTCTCCTCCAACCTTGCAATCCATTCTCTCCCGCTCCTCCTTACTCTTCCTTCTCCCTCCTCTCTCCTCTCTTCTCTCTCTTCTTTCCCCCATGCTCTTACACCTTCTTCCTCTCCTACTCCTATGCTCCCCCAAAACCTTTAGTTCCTCAGCCCTTAACCTCCATGATCTACAAGGGAGACGAGTTCTCCACCATGTGCTCTACACTAAACCTTGTAACCTCTTCTAAACTCTGAAATCTCCTTCTAAACTCTGGAACCTCCTTCTAAACCTTGGACCTTCTTCTAAACCTTGGAACTCCTTCTAACCCTCGAACCTCCTCCTAACCCTTAAACTCCTACTAAACCCTGCAACCTCCAATGAAGACGAAAGCCTTCATTACCTCAATTATGATGATACACGTTCCTTTTACACATGCATGCACTATGTTTACTTACCACACCTAAGCCTACGTCTCTCACTGGAACACGACTCGAGGTCCTAAGCTACACGTATACTACAAACGACAACCCCTATATATCTGTAGGTGACAAAAGGCCTCGGAACCCTACATACTGAGAATACCCTGCTCTTACCTCGAAAGCCGTGGGAAAGAGCCAACACTTGCTGTCTACATCCTCCAGTTTTAGTTGTGTCGTTTGCTTTTTTTTTTTTGGTCGTCTTTCTTGGCTTTGTCCCCCTTGGACTGATTTTTTTTTGGGGTGCAGGTCTTAGTGTCCGACTGGGAGCGGGAGCACCGGCTCCCCCCCCATGATGAAAAAGCTGAAAAAACAGCTCATTTGGGTGGTTTGTATATCTCACATGCATAGGCCCCTGTGCTAGATCTCTCATGAGTGATTGAAGCTGCACTTGATCTTGGTTGTGGTTGCAACGGAAGTATTGGTGTATCTATAGCATATCCAAGATCTGTCACAGTTGACCTCTTCCCCACTCATTAGGTGTACCAATGGACGTTGTCATACAGCCTGGCACTGTGATTCTACGAGCACAATACCTTGGATACAATGCTAGCTCATAGGCCCTGTAAATTTCTTGCTTGAAAAGGCAATGGTATTTGTTGTGGATGTCATAGCAGCCAATAGCATGTACTCATATATCCCCACGTCCTAGTAGCATTTACTCAATTAGACATAGTCACTAGGGAATGAGAATGTTTTGGGAAGGGAGAATGGGAACAAGAACACCATGTCATATGACACCATCAATTTACATGGAGCTATACTAAAATATGGAAAGAAAATCACTTTTAGGAGCTCTAAACTTTCCATTTCAGCTTATAATTTAAAGATAACTTAGAAGGGGAGAGAACGGGAAGAAGACGTTGAGAGAAGAGGGGAAGAGTGGAGAGAGAAGGGGTCTGAGAGAAGAAGGGGTCTGAGAGAAGGGGGTTGAAGCTTGAGAGAAAGGGGAGAGAGTGGAGAGAAAAGGGCTTCGAGAGAAGGGGGCTGAAGCTTGAGAGAAGGGGGAGAGAGTGGAGAGAAGGGGCTGAGAGCAAGGGGGAGGGCTGAGAGTGGAGAGAGCAGAGAGGAGGGGGCTGAGAGAAGGGGGAGAGAATGACAAGTGGAGGCGCGAGAGAAGGGGCTGAGAAAGCTTAGAAGGGGGCTGAGTGGATAGGAGAGGGCTGAGAGGTAGAATAGGTGCTGGAGGGTAGTGTAGGATCAGGAGCACACAGAAATAGAAGACCTGAACGGCAGTTTTACTAGGCCCACACAATGCATCATACTGGAACACTCGTTTGCAAGCTGGAAAGCGTTCTGCGCAAGGGAGGACATGTTCCTCTTGCGTTCCGCCTCTGCTGGACGTTTCGGACGCGTTCCTGTCCCCCTTCTTTCACGGAACGCCATTCCCTAGTAACTATGACTTAGTAGCATGTACTCGTTTGTCCCCACCTCAGTTGCATGTACTCCTATGTCCCCACCTCCCACATGTCACACAAGGTAGAGTCTCAACTCATGGTTTTGTTGTGTGGCCTCAACCTCTTGCAGTGTCTCCATGTGAAATTGATGGGATGATGCGGAATCAACCCCTAGCCATCTATATGGTGTGTGATAGGTGGATTGGTATGCAATCCATTTTTGGAATAAGCCATCCTTAGGCAATTGCATGAAATGGTGTCTAAAGCTAAACTCTTGTATCGTTTTCAAAACCTTTAATTATTGATACTTTTTCGCGAGGGGGGGGGGGGCGGGGGGAGGAGGTTTTCTCTGCATGATACCCCCCCTCTGTTTGCAGAAACCCTGGCATAGTCATCATCCTTACCACAGATCTTCTACAAGAATTTAGTGTCTGGACTTAACATCTGCAAAATTGAAGCTCTCTGATGCTGGTTTTAACTACAGAACTGTTTTTTTTGCAGCCATTTCGGCTAGTATTAGTTCAGTTAGAGGACATATTTGTGTGCAGTCACAATCTCTGAAAAATGAGTGTGACAACGTGTTTCAACCACAGTCTCCTGTTGAGCAAATTACGGATATTATGCCATCATTCACATGTATTGTCCTTAAGATATTTCTCATGATTTTCTCATGATTTACTGTGTTCAGGCTTTGCACATTAAGATGTCTTTTAAAGGGAAAGTCTCATTTCTTAACTCATGGGAAGTGTTCTCAACAAAGTAGGAGTCGAATGAAGTTGTGTGCTGAGTATATGCTGATTTCAGGGGCTGTGATTGTTTCAACACCACAAGATATTGCCCTTATAGATGCACGCCGAGGTGCAAACATGTTTGAGAAAGTTCGTGTTCCTGTGAGTTAGTTTTTCATAAAACCTTTTTGCTTTCGTCTAGACATTTTAAGTATTTGTTTATAAATAGGTTGAGCTTTTATCCGTGTAGATGCTGCCTGATGATCTTCATTAGAGAATATAGGACTGGTGTTGCATGCTAGGAAAAGAGGGTGAAGGCACTAGCAAGGTGTATTGTGGTTCTTTTCAGATACTTGGTCTTATAGAGAACATGAGCTATTTTAAATGCCCGCAATGTGGAGCCCAGTCCAATATCTTTGGATGCGGAGGAGTCGTTGCAACTGCAAAAGAGATGAACTTCGATTTACTTGGCGAGGTAAATGCCCCTCTTCTTTTGGCTGGAGAGCTTTGGGATCTGGAGTATTGTTTTTTGCACTTTCTGGAAGAATAAGAGAGTACAAAATGATTATTTTATCATTTCTTATTCATTTGTGAGAGAAAGATAAGGATAGCCATTTTCTCCATCCAAATTCGTGTGTGTCAAACTTGGAAGTCTTTTCCTCATGATCTTGCCTTGTATAGTATCTTTGTGCTTGTTATTGAGAATATTCCATAGCAAAGGCTTTCGTACTAGAAAGAGGATCTGAGTTACTAATGTGTCATCTCATAGAACCTCTTGCATAAATTCCTATCATATGCCTTGTAAAGCTTGGATAACCTGTGTCTAGCAAAGGATTGAATTTGTGTTATTAAAACCAATGGGTTAAGTATTTGAATGAACCCAAACAGGAACAAACGGAAAAACAGGTCATTAAGCCTTTTGGTCAAGTATAAAAATTAAAAATCATGAGATGGCTAAGCACCGTAAGTGCTTCTCTGTTGCAGCAGGATCACCTTTGGTGTGTTAATATTACTGTAGGCAAAGCCTCGATTTCTCTGCCTGGGGTAAGTTTTTAGAGATTCTGCTGCAAAGTTTTGGTTGTCGAGTTTGCAGCATGCAGTTGGCAGTTTCTTTTTTTGGTACTAGCACCAGCTTGGCATCCAGAATTTTAGCTCTGAGGAGGTGTGCAATGCTGGTGTGGGCAGGTTTTGGCTTCTTTAAGCTGTTCGAGGTCTTTTGATGTAGTGCAGGCAATCTGCTTAATTAGGGTACAGATGCCAGTTGAACCATGATTGAGCTATGCCTTCTTGGGCATGAACTAAATTTGAATAAATATATCTTGAGGATGAATTACAATGTACATCCAGAATGTGGACGGAAACTCAGTACAAAGACTCGTATAAATGGATGCTCAAGTATGCATTGATGTGTGGAGATGTATGTGAGAGAACATTTCTTTATATTATGGTCTATCTCCACTGATGGGTGCTGATGACATCGGTGGGGATGTCATAGTAGCTAGTTCTGTTACGCTCAAGTCGAGGTAACATGACCTCGGAAGGGTCAGTTGACATTTTCCTTTAAAGGATCAATGTTTGTATTATATTTGTTGGGACTTCATGTAAATGATAAAAAAGGATTAAAGGTCAAGGTCCTTGGTGAGGGTGACATGGCACTAGACTAGGTGGATCGAAGGCTAAGGGACCTAAATGCATTAAATGTGCCTAGGGGCAAATGGTTTTAATGATATCCCAAGAGAGGGGTAAATGATGCATTAAGGAGGGACCCTAGAAAGAAGACATGTGGCATACTAGATCCATCTAGGGAATTTTGGGGCTTGGTGGAATTTAGCAGGCAGGAGCTTCACGTAACAGTTGATTTTGCTGAGAGCTTGCTACCACCGAGGTTGGCTGGGAGGAAAATTGAGGTGCCTATGCCCGTGAATCAAGAATCAGTTAGGAGCAAACAGATTAGAGTGTGTCAAGTTCCTTCTGTGCTTGATGGTCTAAGCCCCTTGGTACCCCTTGTGGGTTGGTTGATTAATGGGTATTGGAGGCTCCTTGAGGCGTTGGACGACATGTGGATTTGTGGCAATCCAATCCCATAAGCAAATGTGAGGGATTGGATGCCTTGCATATAATAGGGGATTTCCCTCTCTCTCTCATCCCTCCCGGGACCTTTTTGGGGGGAGAGAGAGAGCTGCATGGCTATGGGGTGGGGATGGGGACCCCCGCACCCAGCGCACCCCCGTCTATCATGTGGTGCTCTTTGGGGAGCCTACAGTGGTATCAGATCAGGTTTCGACGGTGTTTGGCATCTAGTCTCGCGGGTTGTGGCAACCCATGCAGATTGGCTGGCCGAACTAACTACATGTGGAGGTGTCGCGATCCGTGTGGCAACTTTTAAGTGCGACTCATCGTGGAGGGCCGTGATTCGGGGTGGATTTTGGAGTGCGGCGATTTCTCGATGGCGGCTCGCATGGTTTGGTGGTGATGTGTCTTTGGTTTGTCGTGTCCCCTGGTTTGTTGGTTGGGTTGGCCTTTGGTTTGGTCAGGCTCACCTTTCAAGGTGCTTGGCCCACGGGCGGTGTTGGAATATGGGCCTAAGCCCCTTGGTACCCCCTTGTGGCTTGGTTGATTACTGGGTATTGGAGGCTCCTTGAGGCATTGGACGACAAGTGGATTTGTAGCATCCAATCCCCTAAGCCAATGTGAGGGATTGGATGCCTTGCATATAATAGGGGATTTCTTCTCTCTTTCTCTCTCTCTCTCTCATCCCTCCCGAGACCTTTTTGGGGGGAGAGAGAGAGCTGTGTGGCTATGGGGTGGGGATTGGGACCCCACAGCCCGTCTGCCATGTGGCACCCTTCTGGTGGCCTACAATTTTCAGAGGTTGAGTTTGAGCATGTTCCTATATGTGTGTGTGTGTGTGTACATATATACATACATACATATAAATACACACACACACTTTTTTTTTTGGTAAAATCCAGTGTAAACACACACACACAGACACACACACACACACACACACACAACTTGTTTTCTTGTAAAAGAAACTTTTAATTAAGAAAAATGTACATTCATAGGTGTCCCAAAGTGGAACAGCTACTACTCAAGACTAAAAACACTGATAGAACACTTCCAATTGAGCGAGAGGAAGGTCTCCAAGAAAATGCGCATCCTAGAGAGATCAAAGCAAGGGTGAATGAAAGACATCAATGGAACAATGCCCAACAGTCGAATGTTACGGGCAAGATTGATAGACCATAGAGCCCAAAAGCGACACTACCAAAAGTTGTGCAACCAGGATTGGAACTGCTGCTGCTCCCCGCTGCTCCTGCTCCCCTCTCCTCGCTCCTTGCTGCTCCCCCGCTCACTGTTGCTCCCCCGCTCCCTGCTGTTCCTCCTATCCTCGCTGCCCCCTCCCTGCTGCTGCTGCTTCTCTCCCCGCTCTCTGCTGCCTCTCTCCCCGTCTGCTGCTTGCCCCCTCCCTTCCCTCTTCGCTGCCCTCCTACCTGCCTTTTCCCCCGCACTGCCCCCTCCCCCGCACTGCCCTCTCCCACGCACTCCCCCCTCTCCCGCGCTGCAGCCTCCCCCCCCTGCGCTGCAGCCTCTTCTCCCCGCTGCTTGCCCCCTCCCTTCCCTCCTCGCTGCCCCTCCTTCCCCTGCGCTGCAGCCTCCTCCCCCTGCGCTGCTGCTCCCCCCCCTCCCCCGCGCTGCAGCCTCCCCCCCCTGCGCTGCAGCCCCTTCCCCCTGCGCTGCCCCCTCCCCTGCGCTGCAGCCTCCTCCCCCTGCGCTGCTGCTCCCCCCCCGCACCCGCTGCTGCTCTCCCCCAGCTGCAGCCTGCTGCTCCCCCCCCCCGCTCCTGCTGCTGCTTTCCCCCCCCTCTCCTTCCCCTCTTCTCTACTCCTCTTCTCCCCCTCTCCTCCACTCCTCCTCTCCCCTTTCTTCCCCTCCTCTTCCCTCCTTCCTTCTTCATCACCCTATCCTTCTTCTGGATTACCCCTATAGGGGTCTCCTGGGGTTCAGGAAAGCGGACGGAGTTTTAATTTTTGTGTTTGAATCGGCCAACACACCTCGATTAACGAATGGGTTCCCATTCAGTCAATCTGTCTCCGCTTACACCGGCCGCGAGAACCGTCACTTTCTCAAAAGACGAGCTACAGCAGTTGCAAAAGGATTTCGAACATGAGTGTTCCACGACTCTCTTCGCACGCATTCATGGCTCATACCCCTCCAGGTTACAAGCTAGAGATTGGATGCTGTCGGCGCTTCCACAGGACCTCGCCCCCCACCTCAAGGATGTTCGTTTGTTGGGACGGGGTTTCTTTCAGGTGTGCCTAGATTCCCCGGAGGTCACGCGAGACCTGCTACAGGCCGGGTTTCTGCTTCTAGGCTACAGGAGGATCTTTTTGTTTCCTTTCCAACTGGGATTTGACCCAGTTGAAGAGGACAAGCAGGGAGTCTCTGTTTTCATCAGGTTCTCTGGTCTTCCCTCAGTTTATCACCGGCTTCTTTCAGTTATTGGCGAGAGGTTTGGCGTGGTGGCAGAGATCCCCCCCTCTCCCTGGCGAGCCCTCCTCGGCTGCTGAGGCGGTCAGGATGGACGGGGTTCCCAGGGTTAGGGTCATTGTCTAGGATCCCAATATTTCAGATGACCACATCATGCTACAGCGACCCGATGGGTCTTTCTTCCGCCAGAGATTTGAGGTTGCAGGTCGGCAGGACCAGTGCAGGATTTGCAGATCCTCGGGGTATTTCGCCAGAGATTGCCCAAAGAAGAAAAAGAGGCCCTCAAAGCAACCAGCTCGTACTAGCCTACGACAGAGAGCTGGAGCAAGACATAACGCTCCACAGACACGACCTCAGACACGGGCTCCCCCCTCTCCTAGGGCTACTCGAGTCCCTTCGGCACCCCGAGCCACCTCTGGCCCACGGTGGGCTCCGGTCGCGGCTAGGCCCTCTACTCTAGTTCACTCCTCCACCTCTTCGGAGGCTACCCCCTTGGAGCCTCAGGAGGAGACTACTGTTCAGGAGCCTTGTTCGTCTCCACCATTGGATCAGGCTGTACCTTCCTCAGCAGCGCAGGTTGTTGGCACCTCGTCTGCTCCACCTTTTGATCAGGATCTAGTACAGGTGCCTCCCTCTTTGGATAGAGGGAAGGGGGTTTTACATTCTCTTCTTGCTTCGGTAGGAATCCTTCGTACCCCCTCCCCAGGACTGGCTCAGCGGAACTCTTTTTCCGCTTTGGAGGACCTCTCTAGCCTCCCAGATGGTGATTTTGTACCCTCTACTTTTGGAGAGCCAGTTATCGGCTTCCCTGTTGAGAGATCCTTCTCTCTCTCACCTGTGGACTTTCCGCCCCTCGGACCTCGTGTGTATGGCAGGAGGTTTGCTCCGGAAGGGGCTTCTGTTTTCGCCACCAGGTCGGGTAAGGTATTTCAACCCACTTCCTCCCGCCGATGAGGATAGCCAGTTGGAATATACAGGGATTGGGCGGCATCCCTCATTGCCGTCGCAGACAGCTGATCAGGAATCAGCTCCATCCAGGTGTTTCAGGTGGTTCCCTAGACATTCTTTTTCTTCAGGAACACAAATTGGATATCAGAGATTGCTCCAAGTCAGGTAAGCTGCTCTCAGGCCGAACTTTTTGGCTTCCTGCCTTGGGAACCAGAGGAGGTACATGCATTTCAGTTTCAGACTCTGTTCTCCCTCTGGTCATTGGACACGGTACCATAACCCCCTCCAAGGCCCAGTGGGTTTTACTTCTGATTGATGGACGTAAGGTTGGTTTCCTCAACCTTTATGCTCCGAACAACAGAGGGGACCGTGTTTTGTTTTGGAAAGAGTTGCTCTCGTGGGCTGACATAGCGGATTCATGGATTATTGGAGGTGACTTCAACATGGTTGAGGCACCTTCGGATAAGAAAGGGGGCAGAGAAGGTGGTATCCACTCCCTTGAGAGAGCAGCCTGGGATGCCTTCTTGTTCAGGTTCAGTGGCAGACATGTTTGGTCAGATGATGCATTTCTTGTTCAGTCTCAGTCACTTTTGTTTTCATGGTCGAACCATAGGATGCAGATGCCTATCCATGCTCGGATTGATAGATTCTATGTGGGTGATTGGGCTCTTGATAGAGGGGGGACAGTTTGCATTGCGCCCGGTGTTTCCACTTCAGACCATTTTCCGGTAATTTTGTCCATTTCAGAGCCTCATCTGAGAGGATGGTCTCACAGTATCAGGATCCCAGACGCATTATACACGGATGAGACTCTCACAGAGGCAGTGTTGGAGATCTGGGTTTCTCATATGCAGGGGGGGGTGGCCGGTCCTTCACATGTGGCCACAGCACTTGACAATATTAGCAACTTCTATCACTCAGTTGCTAGTGCTCGGCGAGGTGAGGTACTCAGGCAAGAGATCGGTATCCGCCGGCAGTTGGCAGCCCTTCAGAGGGAGGAGCAGAAACGACCTTCAGATGCCTGGATACAGGAGCGCCTTGCTGCGGCAAGGGTTCACTTGCAGACCTTGCTGGATCAGAGAGCAGAGTATGCCTTCCATGCACGGGAGTCTTTTTGGATACAGATGGGAGGGAGAGTCAGTAAACACTTTTTCTCTACACTTGGCCCCAGGCATAGTAGAGAGAGTGTCAAGCAGCTTATTGACTCCGACGGCGTTTTGCAGTCCCATCCGGAGACCGTCATGCATTTAGCGACAGATTTTTATACCTCCCTTCTTTCCGCAGATCCGAACTCATAGGCCAGAGAGGTGGCTAGAGATGAAGTTTGGCAGAGTTTACCTGTGTTGGTCACTCCAGAGATGTTATGCTCACTTGATGCACGCTTTACCAACACAGAATTCAAGACTGCTCTTTCTGCCCTTCATAAGGGCAAGTGCCCTAGTTCCGATGGTCTTACCCCCTCTTTTTTTTATAGCCTTTTGGGATATGATAGGTGATCATATTACTTCAGCCTTGCAGGGCATTTGGGACTCGGGCGAGATGCCTGACTCACTGATCGAGGGACTCATTCACCTTATCCCGAAAGGTGGCAACAGGAATTTTGTATCCCATTGGAGACCCATCACTCTTTTGGGCACACTTTACAAAATCCTTGCCAAGGCGATCAGCGTTCGACGACAGCCTCTTCTTCCATATCTCATCCATGATACTCAGACAGGCTTTGTGCATGGCAGGAGCATTTTTGATAATATCTTTTCTTTTTGGGAAGCCACAGAGTGGGCTATGCAGAGTGGACAGAGGCTAGCAGTCTTACTCTTGGATTTCGAGAAAGCCTATGACAGAGTAGATTGGGGTTTTCTTGAGGGTACTCTTCTACGGTTTGGATTTTCAGATGCCTGGATCAGAGGGGTGGCCTCCCTTTACAGATCAGCCCACAGCCAGGTTTTGATTGGAGGGGTAAGGTGTGACAGGTTTCAGATTTCCAGACCAGCTCGTCAGGGATGCCCTTTAGCCCCCTTCCTCTTTCTTTTTGTGGCAGAAGCTATGAGTATCTTCCTTAGATCTCAGGTTGAGCTTTTTGGGCTGAGACTTCCCTTGAGACAGGAGCAGGAGCTTTTTGACTGTGAGTTGGCTGATGACACTGCTATTTTTATTCAGGCCTCCTTGCAGTCACTTGATTCTTTCCGGACAGCCTTGGATATTTTTCGCTCAGCTGCAGGGGCACTCATTAACTGGCATAAATCCTTTGGCTTTTGGATCAGTGATGAGGATACTCCAGGCTGGGGAATTGACATTGGTTTTTCCTGGATTCAGAGGGGTGTTCCTATCAGGTATTTGGGATGCCAGGTAGGATTGGACATCTCTCCAGCACAGCAGTTTGCCCCAGTACTAGAAAGTATAAGGAAAAAGCTCCTTTTCTGGAGCTCTGCCAAACTCGACCTTGCATCTAGAGTTGTGGTAGTGAACCAGGTTCTCTTGGCCACCTCCTGGTTCGTGTGTTCTTGCTGGTGCCGGTCTAGGGATTGCATCACTCAGCTCATCAGACCAGTCAGGAATTTTTTATGGAGTGGACTTGATGGCACAGCAGATGTTGCAGCAAGGGTGGCCTGGGAGACTATTATTCTCCCTACTTGTGAATGGGGCCTTAATGTCATTGACCCGGACTTGCAGTGTAGGGCATTGCTTTGTAAGGTGGTGGTGAGGGGACTCATGCCTGGGCAGGAACCTTGGAAAGATTTCTTTTTTGGATGCATTCAGGCTTGCACACCAACCTTGGGAGATGATTGGGTGGACAGCCCTCGATGGATTTTCACATCAGCCCCTCTCAGATCTCCTGCCTCTCCTCTCATGACTGCCATCCTGAAAGCTTGGGGGAGCTTCAGGAACACTCTTCGTAGGATTCCACCTTCTACCCTCGAAGAGATTGATAGGCAGCCGATCATTTGGAATGATAGTATTCATGATGAGCATGCCAAACCACTGGGCACTTCCCATTACATGCAGTGGTCTAAATGGGAGAGAGGCCCCGCCTACATAGTAGGCACTTGGAAATCTTTTATCAGGCTACCTGTGGATCAGAGACTGCAGTCCGTGAGTCACCTCAGAGGGGTAGCACGCAGGATTCAGCAGATAGATGCAGCCATCCCGGTGGAATGGACAGTTGAGCTGCCTATTACTTCCATCACTTGGATGGGGGCTTTTTCGAGGACATCAGTTCCTTTACAGGTGATCGCTCTCCGAGGTCTCGGGGAAGACACACTGGTCTTTGGTGTTGGGGATGGAGGTTTACTTTCTACATCCAGGGATGGCATTCTTCTTGAGGTTGCCTTTCAGCCAGTCAGGATTGCTGGTTTTGCGGACCTAGGAGCTGGCTTGCAGTGGTACTTAGACCTCGACCCTCTGCTCTTGGCCTTGGGATCTTGGAGGTTGTGGTTATATGGAGGTGCACCTATCAGGTGCTTGCAGTGGGACCCAGGATAGTGGGAATGGATAGATCATGGGCACCGAGAGAGGGGGATTCCCTTCTTTCGTTTCACGGTTTGTAATGCCAGGAGGTTTCAGCTGAACAGTAGGGGTTGGATTCCCTCCAGAGCCCCCCATTGGGAAGCTTCTTCATCACCGCAGACTTGCATAGAAATTTCTGGAGGAGGCTCTGGAAATCCCTCAGAAATAGAAAGATTACTCTTTTCTTTTGGCTTTCTATTCATGGAGGGATTGCAGTGAACTTGTGGAGATCACGATTTGGGGCTGATCCCACTTGTCCTCGATGCCATTCTGCAGAGGAGTCAGTGCGACATTGCCTTTGGGACGGCAGTCAGGCGAGGACTGTTTGGAAAGGGGTTGCTCGGATACTCAGCATCTTTCACACTTCCCCTTTCTTCATGACTTGGGGCTCGGTCGCTTGGTTATCTCTTACCGGGCCCCAGGTGTTTTATGAGAGTGAGCCTTCTTCTTGGGCACTCTCGGTCCGCCGGCAGGTGATAGAGCCCTGCTCTCTACAGGATGTACCATTTACTCCCTTCAGAGCTTCTCATGTTTCAGTGGACACCTCTTGGGAGATATTGGCTAGCATTTCCTCTTGGCACATTTGGAGAGCCAGATGTACTGAGGCCTTGGATGGCACCCAGATACACCCATTACAGGTGTTCATGGGTATTTGGTCTGACACGGTTCACACTTTGATAGCCATATGGGCTAGCATGCAGGGCACTTCACGGGCAGCCTCTTCTAGAAGGACTATATTTCTTCGAGTTTGGAAAGGTTCTCCCTTTTTCTCGGAGGTGTCTACCGGATTTCGTGCATTGCATGATGTATCCCGTATGGAGCTTGCTCTAACGGTTTTTCTTTAATACTTAATAGAAGTCTCTTTTTGCAAAAAAAAAAAAAAAAAAAGCGACACTAGGAAAAGAAGTGGGTAAAGTCTGGTCTAGAGGTATTGTCTGCCAAAGTAATACTAGGAATGAACACACATCTTGTATTTGCTGATCTCCACTTGAGGAACAGCCTCTTTTTAATATAAAGATACATGGATTTCACAAAGAAAAAAGTGTGTGTACCATTTGGCATGATAGAAACAATCACATGCCTACTCATGCTCCTTTGGATACCTAGCATTCTTTGCATACGTCCCTATATGATGCTTATCATATAGGTGACATTTCCGTGCATCTTTTAGAAGTGTTTTCCCACTGCTTCTAGCTGCCACACTTGGTGGAGGAGATTGTAAATTGCAATAATTAATTTGAATCAGTGATTTCACTAAAAAAGTGTGTGTGTGTGTGTGTACCGTGTCTCCATTTCTGTCCAATCCCAAAAAAGATGAGAAAAGGACAGTACCTGAATGATTCAGAGTCTCGAGTGTCTCATGAATGTGTCACCACAACTTACTTGTCACATACTTTCTCTCAATTCTTTCCCAGTCTTTAATTATTTCTTCCTGATTCTAAATATTAAATATGGTGCTCACAATTGGGAAGAAAACTCTCGATAAGAATTAGAATAAAGCATAAATGGAACTAAAGAAATATTCTTGGGATAATTCTAGTTCCTAACTACGCATGAAGTATAATGGAGCTAGGAAAAGATTTGCACCAAAGTAATTTAACCAGCAATGGGATAGCATTCAAACACCATATGCTTATGATTCACATGCATGCAAATATGTACGAGGAAAATCATGTCATTGGATCATATCATCACCTAGAATCCAATCACACAAATCCAGCTCAACATTTTTTCAGTAATGTAGTCATGTCAACTTAGTCTTTGACTTTATGCACAAAATAGAAGGACAACAAGTACATAGTAGGATAACGCACATAGCAACCATATGCACAAATGTACATTCAACATAGGCCAAGTGGCCAGCATGTACAAGTAGATGCCACCATCATGGGTCTCCCTTGATTAGCATAGCAGGGGCACACTTCTTGGTTCACCGGAGTCTCTTCATGGGTCGTTGCCCATGACATACGGAGGGACCACCTTCCACCACTGTAGTATGATCTTGCCTCTCCCTTCCTTCAATCACTCATGGAAAGATCAACCAGCTCCTCCAGTTAGACCTCCTTAGACAGCACATACAAGATACCTAGGTGGTGTCGGTGGAGGACTTGGACACCAAGATGGCCTTCTACAGGGATCACCTTCATAGGCTCAAAGAGGACGGATTCATTCACTGACTTGGATAAATGGAGCACCAAATTTTGCATGCCATGAGGATTGCCATCGAAGGTCCGGGTATGCTCACATGGGCTTACATCGAGACCAGGAGAGTCAAGGGAATAGATGGGGTAGACACGATCTATGGGCTCTGGAGACAGAGGAACACTACACATGCCAATGCACGGTGTACTATGAGATTCAAGGGAGATTCAACTGTCTCTTCAGGGAGGGATTTTGTCCACTATCCAAGATCATGGACTTCCTAGACTAGAGATGCTTGGGGATGTTCTTACTTGAGATACATTGACATAGGGAGATCCCCCTTAGAGATCTTTGACATCAAGACTACCATCACCAGCTTCTTTAGAGTTGGAAGGGACTTGGATGACGAGGACACCCTACAGATGCACCTGTACCATGGCAAGCAGCCCCATAGAGATGTCTAGGAGGTGTCACATTAGAGCGTGCGTCAACCGTCCAGCATGCCAGGCAACCCAAAGCTCCCACGAGCAGAGGACCCCCTTTGGACAATGATCCAAATTCGGGATATCTTACAGTGGCGCCAAACTACTTTCTTTGAGATAGCTGACTTTGAGGATCTAGCAAGCAAGGTAAATTTTAAGGGTGAATATTCCCAATGGCAAATCTAGAAGCTTCCCCAAGTTGCGGGGGCTAATATGTAGAGCTTCAAAATTTTATAAATTTGCCCAAAATTTGACATAACTTCCCCATATGAGGTCCGAATTCAGCCCTTCAAGTACTCTTCGATCGGCATAAGTCTAGAACCACCTGTAAGTTTAGAATTCTCAAATCCTAGCTTATAGAAAGCATGTACATGAACTTTAAGTATACTTAAACCGATTGAAGCCTTGAAAATGGTAGCATGGGTTAATATTTGTAACTCTACCCTAGGAAAGTTTTCTCCATTGACTTACACTTCCATAACTGTGTTCCTGCCTTAAAAGTTGCCTTGCTAGGAGGCCTCCTCGCTGGTGCCTTGGACTGTCCCATGGCCGGCATCCTACATGCTACATACCCATTGACTCTTGATTATGCACTCTAGTAGCCGCCTCTACTCACAAGGGATCTTGTTTGAGATTATTAGTTTCAGTTCCTTCCTTGTGCATAGCTTAGTCTAGTTTCAGTTTTTCTTGATTTGGTTCTTTCCATCATGAAACATACCATGGATATCAATGTAACACTTCGGTCTTGTAGGCCAATGTGGCCTCTTACGGACATTTAATAGCATTTTCTTTCTTTCCTGATTGCCTTTCAAAATAGGATCATCACACCAATACTCTATAAACTTGGTTTCCAAATTAATCCAAATAATCCCATGAATGAATAATTCATCATATAAAAAGAAAAATCTCATCGTTTTTCCCTCTCTTTCTTCTTCTTTTTTCATTTTATTGCATTTTGTATTGGTGTGGATGCTCGTTTAGTAGCTCCACCACCACAGCTCATTGTATTCAGGTTTTTTCGCAGTCTCATAGACCCGGATGGGTCTTCCGAAGACTTTAATAAATTTTATTTATTTATTTATTTCTTTCTTTCTATCTCATTCTTAAACTCATCTTTCAAGATGCAAAGAACGTCTTAACTCATTCTTAGTTATCCAAGTGGCTTCCTCAAGCGGATAATTTTTCCATTTAACCAAAAATTCTCATACAGTTCAATTTCTTAATGGTGTTCCTTCATTTTCATTTTTTTCCAAAAGACTCGCATGAAAAACATTGTGCACGTTGAATTTAGAAGATATGCTTGATCACTATGCTTTTCTTGATTAAAAAGGGTCCACAATATTGTGGCTTAAGCTTTCTACCCCCTTTGATTTTTCTTAATGAACGCCATGCCCCCTTAAATTCTCTTTCAGTTCTGTATTTATCAGCATATGTTTTTGGTCTATTAGATGCAATCTTAAGAGGTTCCTTGATTTTTAACAGCATTCGACATTTTCCTAGAGATTTCAACCTTACTAATCACCAAGCAATAGGGAAAGAAAATGGAGTCATTTTGTTTGAATTCTGAAATGTATTGTTGTATGCAAATTCTACTAAAAGCTGGTGCTCACCCCATAATGAGCCGTTCTCTATAATCAAGCATGCCTTCCAAAATTTGATTTATCTTCTCTGTGTATGTCATGACAAATACTCTAAATCTTCTTTCAGATTTGGATTCTGTATATAGTATCTGTAGGGTAGTATCTGTACTGTCATCCCTTAGAATCCATCTTAATACTTGCAGGTACAAGTGAAGAATTAGTGCACTTTGCAGATAATGAAACCAATCACAGCACCAAAAATCACTATGTAAGTTTCCTGTCACCTTACCCAATATCCTTTTCAGGCACATTCACCAAAAGGTAAGGCAAGATACCACAAGGTATCAAGCAGCTGAAGTTCTCAGTCAGAACTTCATTAGCTCTTAGTAAAGTGATCAGCTTTCCTAATGCTATCCAATTTGAACCTTATACCAACTATTAACTTATTGTTAATGGTTCTGAATTCTTGTCACTAAGAAATTCTGATGCATCCAACAATAGTATCTGAAGTGTCCCATACCACTACAGAGCATCCCTCAAGATGACGGATCTGGATCATCAAGTGTAAACCTTTATAGAATCCAAGTTCAAATCAAGGTCTTATAGAGATCCTTTCCAAGATCAGTGAATCTATTACTAAATTCTAGAAAATCATTTCAGATTTTCTTTTCTCTCCCCTCCCTCCCTCCCTTAGAGATCAACATAAGGGATCTCAAACATGTATCAAAATACCATGGCCATGAGGCAGAGGCAAGGGTGGAAGCTCAGTCAAGTACGCAACTCGACTCCTTCATGTCCTTTAGACATCAGTGATTCCGTCCATAGGGTTGGATCCTAAGGTTCTTTGCCCCCTCTTGAGCCCAAACCCCCAAATTCACCCCCAAGGCACAATTTGTTAGGGGTTCTAGCACATCAAGCAACCCTCGGCTCGCTCCTTGTTTTCCCAGGATCTTGCCCACATGCAAGCCAACATGCATGCGCTAGAAATCATGCCCTCGTGACTGAAGTACTTGTATGTTCCTTTATTTTGATTGGTCAAGTTTTGTTATTCAACTATTCATAATCCCATGGTGTGCACTTCTCGGCCAATCACCCATAGGGTGGTGGTATGGGACACAAACCAAGAGTGTGATTGATTAGTATTCCAAGCTGGATTTAAGAAGTACTTGTATGTGTCTTTATTGTGATTGGTCAAGTTTTGCTATTCAACTATTGATTATCCTTTGGTGTTCACTTCTTGGCAAATCACCCATAGGGATTCCTGTGGTATAGACACGGATCTCTTCAGTTGGCCATTGGTTGGGTCTTAAAAAGGTCCCACTAGAGGGGGTAAGGAGCCAATTCATTGGTTGGGTCTTAAAAAGGTCCCACTAGAGGGGGCAAGGGGCAAATTCATTGGTTAGGGCTTCGAAAAGGTCCCACTAGAGGGGCAAGGGGCAAATGAAGGGGGGAATGCCACATGGCATTTTCCCATCCTTGGATGCATTTAGCTAGGTTCAATGTGGAGGAAAGGGCTGGAAATTCACGTTTTTCACGTACGGGAGCCGATGGAGAGACTTTGGACGCACGGACAAGCTGCTTTTGATGCTTTTTGGACGCACGGATCTGCCTCGGGAACTGCGCACAGCAGTTTTGGTTGTTGTGCGGCTGAATTGCTCAAGCTTGTGTAAGAGCTCGTTTGAATGCTCCTTGATTGACCAGGGTAAGCTGGTTGACTTCTCTTTATCCTTGCTCAGCTTGTGCGCTGTGTTTGGAAAGGCCTAGTTGGCAGGGTGATTCATAATGAATGCTTGCAAAGGTTGTTCGTGCTTCTGATCACCGTGGGGAGTTCAGTGATGCTTGAACCCATTGTTTGGGTATTCCAGTGAGTCAGTGGACACTTGTGTGGCCTTGTTTAGGCTGCTAGTAAACGCTCTGAGGTTAAATGCAGGTGTTTGCACTGTGAATGGATGCCTATGGTCACATGGGTGTGAGAACAAAGCCCTATAGGGCTAATGTTGGTGATATTGATGCCTACTGAGACTCGAAAGAGCACTGACTGCAAGCGGGTTTGAATTCATTGTGTATCTTATTTGCTGGCTTTGGTTGGTAACATGTTCCGTGTGGGAATATGTTTTTGGTTTCTCTAGGAGATGGGTCACATGCAGGCAGTCGTTGCTAGGAGTTGGTCTCCTGTGGATATTGATAGGCTTTCTTTTTTTCTTTCTGTCTTCCTCCGATGGACTAGATGTTGATACTTTGGTTTGGTCTTTTGCTTCAATCGAAAGGTGGTGCTTGGTCTCGAGTCTGAGTTGACAGTGCAAGGCCTTACACTCATCGTCATACTAGCTATTTTGTAGGGGACCAATCCAATGGGTGGTGGGCGGGTGGATCTGGTAGTATGAGGGAAGGATTGGAGAGCGGCATCATTTAGGGAGTGGGTGATAAGGGTGGTTCTATCCTCTAGTACGGGGATATCATCGAGATTATCAAGCATAGTAGAGAGGTTGGTGGCATAAGCGGGGGCTAGTCTGTGATCAAAGTGAATCTCTTGGAATTGGTGTAAGTAGGATGGATGTGGTCGGTGGTGGGAGTGGGATAGATAGGCTTAAAAATAGGTATGTATAGTCAGCTCCAGCAGGCGGGGTAGGGGATAGAGAAGTTTGTGCTATGAGAGGCAAAGGCAGGGGATCCCATGAGATAGTCAACTTCATTGGATCCTTCCCCATGTGGGAAACGCGTGAGCCTACTAGAAAAGGTGTTGGAATGGTCACCTCCCCATCTGTAAGCCCCCATATGAGGAGAGCATGGGGGAGGTAGACCTGGAGATAATGTGGCTGCCACATGGGCAGCACATGAGCTGTCATGTGGACAGCACAAGAGACCTTGTGCAGGAGAGATGGCAGGGGCATGAAGCCCTGGATCTGACTTGGCAAGACGGAATTGCAGAGCAGGCGTACGGACTGCAGCAGGGCCCTATGAAGGGTGCGATGACATCAGCAGTGTGTACGGAGCTGTATGGCGCTGGAGAAGGGCCTGGCAGAGGCGCAACATGCGGGGGTTACCAGCAGCCTGGTCGGCCAGGTATAGGGCTGGTAGGGCTGGTTCCAGCCAGCCTACTATGCCTAGAAAATGGTAGGACAGAAGGGGGCTGGACCCTGCATATATAAGAGGGCATCAGCCCTTGAAGTGAGGGCCAAAAGCCCTAGTTTTGTGGGCCAGGGGCCCTGGTTATGAGAGCCCTTTTAGGGCGGTTTTGCAGCAGCCTGGTCGGCCAGATTGAGGCTGCTGGTCGGTTTCTACAAGGGGCCCTTGAGGGCCCTATAAAAGTAGAGGCCTCAAGCCTCATTTGACATCCAGCAAAAAGAACGAAAGAAAGAAAGAAAGTTTATTAAAGTCTTCGGAAGACCGATGGGTCTATGAGACTGTGAAAATCCTGATACAATGAGCTGTGGTAGTGGAGCTACTAAACGAGCGTCCATACCAATGCAAAATGCAAAATGCAAAAAAATGCAAAAATGCAGAATGGCAGTACTAAGTCCTAAGTCCTAAAGTACAACATAGTCATGTCGATGGTCGACTATATATCAATCTCAGCATCATCATCAATATCATCATCATTCCCAGCAACAACAAGATATCAGGATGGATGAGGCAGTGGAGGCATGAAGTCAACAATAGAGTGCTATCGGCCACTCAGAGGTGCGGTCCTGGCACGTCTCCTGGTCGTAGCTCTGTATCTAACCAGGGCTACTATGAACCCCGTCGGTCGGGCTCCGACTCTAAACAAGGAGGGGATGTCTCCAGGTGTGATCTGTGTGTCGACCCTCTGTCTGAGCTGTCGGGTCACGGGCTCCGGGTCACGGTCATGTCGAGGCCTCGTCTCGTTGGGATCCATGTGATCTAGCTGAAAGAACTCCGTGATAGAGCTCTGAGAGGGATCAACCGAGGAAGAAGTCTGCTCTTGTCTCCGTGCTCGGAGTATCCTCTCGCGGTGTCTAAGTGCCTCATGAATGAAACCTGCCAAACATCGCTGGTCTGGGTAGGAGAGGAAATGGGCTAAAATCCCATAACTATCTCTGAAGAGGCAGTGGAAACGTCCTCAGATCTCATAGTACACAGGACACCTGAAGATGAAATGCTCCTCTGTCTCAACCTCCTGTATGTCACATAGTGTGCATATGCGCCGCTCCCTGGGTAATCGCTCTGCTTTGCCGCTCTCGATGCGAAGTCTATGTGAAGAGACCCGGAACTGCCCAAGAGAGATCCTCATCGAGTGGGGTAGGTGAATCTGTGTGTATCCTGGTGGGTCAATGAAACCCTCCGCTGTGATATGTAAGAAGTGATCTCTGTAGAAGCTAAGCTTCACTGGGAGTTCACTCGGTTCCAACCAGGTCCGAAAAGTGTGTAGCTGTAGTAGATCCTCACGGATAACCTGGTTGACCTCGTGCGATAAGAGGGGAGAGAACGGAGCATCCATGCTACACTGGAAGGGAGGTAGTCTATCCATGTGGAGCCCCAGTCGCTCAAACCATCTCTCTGTACGTGCATACCAGCACCTCTGATCTCCTCCTGCTGATCTCCTCCTGTTGTAAGTGCCATAGAAGAGGATAGAGCTATCCATGGTAGCTTGCTACGCCCCGAGGTATAATCCCCATATTCCCTAACTCGGTACAGATATGTGATGACCTGAAATGCAGCATCTAGCTGTAAAGGGGGTGATCCAAACTCAGCCTGAATGATCTGGTGAGGAACGGATGACTTACCACGAATCATCCGTGATAGCATGAGAACCTGTAGCCGCTCCACACGGGCCCACTCTGTATCCAACAAGTCTAGCCCCCAACAAGGGCTGCCATACATCCCCGCTAGGCGAGCCAAGGAGTCAAAAAGCAACCCCTTGGTGCGTGGATCCTGAAAGTGTGAGCAGAAGTATTGCCTCTCTAGCCTGGCCAATGAAGCATACCCTGTACTCAAGCGTACCTGCATCACGGGTCTCATAGTGAAGCTCGGTCCGGAGAAGATAACCCCAAGATAAGTGTATGATGAAACTATCTCAACAGATGACCCCGCAAATGTGAACTGCTCCTGACGCATGATGGCTCGAGATGTATTGAAGATCATGACCTTGGTTTTACCCAGGTTGACCTTCAAATCATGAGACTCACAAAAGACTGTAGTGCGTCTAGGTGTCTCTGAAGCCCCTCTGCTGAGGAAGACAAGAGAGCCACGTCATCTGCATAGAGCAAAATCTGGATCAGCGTGCCCGCAAGAGAGCAACCAACACCCCCCTGTGTCCGCATCACTGTCTCAAGCTCGTCAATGTAGAGGCCAAACAAGGTAGGCGACAAAGGACACCCTTGTTTGATCCCGATGGTACTCATGATCTCGTCTGTCCACCCAGATCCTGCCCGAACTCTGCCAGAAACTCTCTCGTAAAGTACCATGACAGTCCAAATGATCTCTTGGTCATAACCCAAGTCCTGTAGGCGCCGTATGAGGCAGGCTCTCGGGATCGTGTCAAATGCCTTGCGAAAATCCACAAAGCAACAATAAACTCTTTGCTTCCGTGACCTCATCTCTTAGACCATTGTAGATGACCAGATCATGCATCCTACTCATGTCTATGAAGGCATGCCATGAAGTGGATGGGCATCGTCGGTTTGCAGAGACTTGAGAGATACGAGGCTCATCTAATTCAATGTGAGGCAACAGAATCGAGTCATGCTGAAAATCTATGATCGGTACTTGGCGGTTAGCAGTCTTGGTGTTGAAGTCTATAAGAAGGGATGGAGAGCAACTGCCAGCCTGCAAGATGGAGAGGATGGAGATCAGGCTGCAGCCTGTAGGGTGGAGAGCAACCTGCTGAATGGAGGGATGGAGAGGAGAGCAGGCTGCGGGTGCCAAGGCTCAAGAATCAAAGATGGAGAGGCTGGAGAGCAGCAGCACAGGAGGCGGCGGAAATGACGACATGAGGTGACAAATCGGCGAAAAATGTTTTAATCAAAAGAGGCCAAAAAACAATTTAATCAAAAGAGAGCCAACCACCCCCAACAAAACAACCCCCGTCCTTTACGCAAAGCCACCCAACAAACAAACCCACCAAATATACATATATTTTTGAAACAGGTATTACGAAACGGCGTGAAGAAATGCCGTTTCCATTTCGCCGTTTCCGTTTCTTGGCAAGAAATGGCCGTTTCGTGCAACTATGAAAACCTGCCCAATCCACATGCTCATTCTGCCTCTCCGGTCTCGTCTCAATAGGTTGATTCATGTGTACTCACAATTTAGTGGCACTCTGTGCTCTGATTAGCCGCTCTGATTAGCCACTATGTAGAATACAATGTGTCGTCTTGCATATGACTTTGACCATAAGGCTCCATTATATTCAGTCTAGTGAGTCTCATAGACCTCGTCTCCCTATGCGGATGTGTCAATGGACGTGCACCTAGGGCTTGTCAAGAGCCGACCCTCACGTACCACTATCCATCTCCCCTCCCTCCCTACGGGTGGCATCCTGCTGCTGTATGAGGGCTCTACATGCAGAGGCATAAGATTCTCATCCATATGGAACTATGGGTGGCCTTAGAGAGCTGCACGTTTGCCTAGTGCTGCTAGGTGAGCGTGGTTGTCTCTGAAACGTATCACAAGGGTTTGATCTTTGGTGAGGTCTGTCGGACCCGCCACGCCTCTCAATGCCATGCTCTAGCATCCCCAAGGTGGTAGCATCTGAGATGGTGGAGCTGGTGCATGGAATCCTGCAGATCTTGATGTTTGAGAGCTGTACTGGTTCTTTGTTGCTGCTCCAGTAGGGTGGCTTAAATGGTTGCCTTTGTAGGATCCTGTTTCACATAATCTACCCGTGTGGAGGCCTCCTCAATAGTTATCTGCATCGTGGAGATCTGCTCTACTGTGGGGCTGCTCCCTAGGGCTACCTTTGCTCGGTGTTGAAGGTCTTCCACCTCATTCTAGAGATCACCAGCCTTTGTCTGGGCTGTGAGAAAATCGCGCCTGAGGGATCTATTTGTCTCTACTGCTCTACCTCTCTGGCCTGCATGTGGTGCATCTCTGTGAAGAGCTGCTGCAGCTGCTGCAAGATGTCCGGGGGGGCCATGGCCTGCTGTGGTGGGTAGGCGTATAGCATGGAGGTGGCAGGCAGAGTATGAGCTGGAGAGGAACCAGTCATAGTCTGGTATGGCATGGGTACGTAAGGGGGTGTGACCTGGGGGGGAGAGGATACACTGTGAGAGTGGGAGAAGGGATAGAGTCGGAGACTTGAGAGAGCTCCACTTTTTGATTGCCAAGTAGACATAGCAGTTCCTAGTAAATTGTGCTCTGCATATTACAAGTTAATACTACACACTCAAGCACCCGCTTCCCACTTATACCCATCCAAGGACTAGGCAACACCAGTCCCCTATGGCATTTTGATGTTTGAGCTCTTAATAGAAGGCTTGGGAGTTTTGAACTTTGCTTTACATGGGTTCCAAGAAGTTGCATGCACAAATATCTTAGCTTTCAAGTTGGCCTTAACTTTTCTCCTTTTAAGCAATTCTCTCCATTTTGTGGGAGGAGAAGAAGTCTCCTTACTAGAGCACCATCTGTCTCTTTGTGAAGAAAAGCAATGATCTTGAACCACGTTGTATTACCACTTTGTGGCAATATGCTTCCTATTAGTTGTTGGAAAAGGAAACTTTTGGATGTTACTGAGCTGTCAGATTAGGAAGTATGCAGCTACTTGATCCTACCTACAAGCATGCAGGGATTATTTATGCCAAGATGTATCACAATTTGTGTCTTAGATAGCAGACCAGTTTGTGACCTGGATGCATGGAACACAGAAGATGTTACAACTCAGTCTAAAGTTGTTTCACCTAGAAGTACTGGGAAGTTTCGATGGGAATACAGGCTAGCAATCTTCCATATGTCCATGATCATGATCTTGCTATACGTTTGCACATCTATAGCTTCAAACCTGAGGTTCTTTACATTCCTTTTAAAGGAGGAAGCTCTTTGTAATTATGATCATATGAAATCTCAATTCTAGCCTTTCTAGATGGTTGACAGAAACACACTGGTACACTTTGTGCTCGAGCGAGTTCTGTCCCTGGACGTTGTCTGTAGCTCTAGAACTCAGCTATGCAACGATCATATATGATGGTTTTTGGGATATAAGGTAGGTTTGCAGGATCTCATAATTAAAAGAATGTTCCGTGTTGCATTATGCATATGCTGTGGATGAAACGTGGATGGTAGCTTCCACCACTTCTAGTGGTGAGTTATGTGGCCATTGTGAGGATGAGGTTTGCATTTTGCTGTTGTTAGTTCTGTGTTTGTATATGCTGTGGACTGAAAATGGAGGGACATTTCCACTATGCCCACAGATCACCACTATCAGACGTGAGATTACAGGTGGCCTTTGTTAGCATGTGTCATGGGCCATGGCTGTACAGGTAGAGTAAAACGCTTTACCAGCTGTGCCAGAATAGCTTTTAATGGTAATACTGCACATACGAGCATGCAGGTGTGAGTCAACAGTCTGGTGGATGATCCCTTATATTTTGAGGCTTTTACAATCCAGCAGGTTATTACCTGCATCCACTCTGGACATCCATAAGAATGGTTGTGGCAGTTCCATTTTGTAGCCAAGAAATGACACAAAGGTTCTGGCTCATTGGCTGCCTCTGGGAAATTTGGTTGAAAACGGTTCCTGAAAGTTTTTTGTTTTTTTGTGTTTTTGTTTTGTTTTCGTTTTGTTTTTTGGGTGTTTTTTCATTTTTGTGTGTGGGGGCCCGGGCGGGGGGGGGGGGGTTTGCTATGCTCCACACTCTGAAATTGGAATTTCCTCTCTGCAGGTGCCTTTGAACATAGAGATTAGGGAGACGTCTGACCTGGGCAAGCCCATTGTTTTATCGTCTCCCGAAAGTGAAGCAGCCAGGATATATGAAAATATTGCCACTAAAGTACTCAAAAAGCTAGAAGAAAAGGGGAAGACTACAGTGCAGTCTCCATCAATTGTCACATCTCATTGAAACGACACGAACAAGATTATTTAAGGAGTCTGAACTTTGGCCCATGGAACTAGAACAATCTTATGCCTTACGACTTGATTCCAAGTTCTGCTTGGATCGGCGGTGCATCGGGGCAGTAAATTGCAGCATTCATCTCAAATGATTTTCTGGGTATCTCTACCCTCTCTGTAGTGTTTTCATTCTAGTGCACTCAGTGACTCCCCCACTAACATTAATTTTTTGTGAAAGATTCTCTATTTACGTTACTGTCTATGAAGCGGGTATGGGCGTTTCCTTGTAAAGAAAATCATTGAGTCACTTGCAGAAAAGTATTTTATACTCTCGTCACTTTTGGAAGTACTTCATATCCTTGTCACTTTTGGATGTTAGCCTTGCGTATGCTGTACTCACTCTCAAGATAAGAAAGCTTCTGTATTACCATTTTGGTTTCCAAAGCCCATGCCCTGAATTGAGTTCCCCTCTGGACTGATGTCCTATTAATAGATAGGCCCAGTTTGAAGGGATAGTACACCCTTACACTCTTAGGAGAGCTTTGTGCTTTTCTCTCCTGTAGGAGATACAACTGGATATGATAAAGCATAGCTATTAATTTAAAAGTACTTTCCTCACAGTGTGTGTGTTTTGCTCAAATGTGGAATTTAGAAAGCCAGGTACACTGGCAGCTTCTCATGTGTTTTGCTCAAATGTGGAATTTAGAAACCCAGGTACACTGGCAGCTTCTCATCGGTTTTTTACTTGAGGACATGCATCCTATGATGCAACAAGTTTTCGCCCTTGTGATACAAAGGTTTCGTCTTCCCGTTTATGTTAAGAAGAATCACAAGGGTCAAAGCAAATTACATTTTATTGATGGCACTACTGCTTTACTCAATGGTTTCTTGGTACAACAGGGGATCAAGTTGGAGGATGTTGTATTTATGTCGCCTCCTGCTGTCATATAATATCCTCCTTTCCCTTTTTGATCCTTTTATCTTGACCTCCTTTTCTTTTTGACAGGAGTGACTTTTATACTTCTCCTTTTTGTACTTCATGGTGGGTTTTGAGCCTCTTTTGAGGTTTCCCACACAGTAATGTAAGTAGTACCAAACAAGAAAGTTTCTCTCTGTCTCTCTCTCTAGTGTGCACGTGTTTGTGAATGGAGTGGCTGGGATATTGAGCGATCGATGCATCACAGACCCTGACATTTACATCAGAGAGCTGGTAAAATCATAGGCAAACTATGGCAGGACCCAAAACAGAAGATGACCTACAAGAAATCAATCCAATCTGCCTATGGGGGGCATTATCTCAATGAGAACATCTCTCTTTAAAAGGAAACTAATATGCCAGCTCCCACAAACTCCATGGTAGATGAAAAAATGTGCCATGAGAGGATCAAGTTTGCAGCACAGGATAGAGAGGACGACTGCCACACTCTCACCTATTGAGCATATCATCACACATCAGGGAGAAATACGAAATAAAGATATCCACACACATGAACTTGCACATCCTCTTCGACCAACCATCAAAGAGGATAGGTGCTTACATCAGGTAGCTATTAACACATCAAAGTAAGGTCTTGGACGAAGAGCACACACTCGCAAGCATGGATGCAAACACATGAACTATTGTTGTTGGCAGCTATTTTTAGAGCTGCAACATATAAATTTTCCATGGACTCACCTTTGTCATGTAGATTTGTTAGGTCTCCAATAGACATTAATAATATTGTATCATATCATCTCTCTCTCTCTCTCTCTTTCTCTCTCTCTCTCTCTCTCTCTCTCTCCATGCCTATTGGCTTAACTAGTGAAGGGTCTGGAGAAGGAGCTTCTATATGCAGTGGCATTCGTGCCAAACAAGGACATCCTCTCCTTGACACTATTTGGTCCATCTATTAATGGAACTGACGATTGGTTGATGGGAAAAAGTGAAGTAGGGGTGTAGATTGCAGGGTTTTTGTTGCTCTGTGTAGATGATGCAGTCCTATTTGCAATAATTGGATATGAGTTACAGAAACACTTGGATGCATGGAACGAGTTTTGCCATTTTTCTAGCATGCAAGTGAAACCAAAATCCACGCAAGAGACATATATTTCAACTTCCCCTATGAAGGGAATTCAACTTCCTATGAAGGTAAGGATGTGGAGATCATTCAGTTATACAGGTGCTTGGGGCTAGGCTTGGCATATAAATATGAATACTCTAGAGTAATGCAACATATCACATTTGTGGAGATGGGAGATTTTATCAACGAGTATTGGGGAAGTGGAATAGATTCATAATAGAAGAGCTATGGGTTCAAATATAAGAGCTACCCCATTCTATCACCAAATATATGCATGCTACCATTGGAATGGGAAACTTTGCGTCATCACATTCATTATGTTTCCAATGTTGCAAAGATAAACAATATTTGTTTTCTTTTTAGAAGATGAATTTTAGCCTCTCTCTCTCTCTCTCTCTCTTTGTTGTTGCGCCTGGCTTTCTCACCGCTTATCTTGCACCTGGGCCTCCCTTTGAGGTCGCGGGTTGGGTCTTGTGGACTGTGCAACTACCACGTCGTTCGCCAGGTTGCGCAATTGCAAGGCACAGCCCATAGCTTGGCTTAGCCAAGCGTGGTTGCTAGGAGTAGCCTTGCAGCCCCTTTGGGCCTTCTTGGACCCCCTACTACCTCAAAGACAGTGCGCAATGGGCACGCTGTCTCTCAAAGCCCCCACGTATGCTCCAGGCCACCCGGGCCACTTCAAATCACCCCTCCAAGCCGGTTTTGGAGCTCTAAACCTCTATTGCACTCCTCTCCAATGAACCCACAAGCCTCCAAACCGTCAAACAGTTCAAGAAAAGAAAAGAGTCAAGATTCAAGCACAAAGAGCAGCAAAATCAAAATTAGAGGTTGAGGTAAAAACTTCAAACTTCAAATTTCATATTTTCTAGCACAAGAGCCAAGGGAGGGAAAATATGCAGAGCCACATGTCTAGCATGGATTGTTTACCTGACAGAAAGACAAGGGGAGAAAAGGAAAGAAAATATAGTGTCATTTGGCCCAGTGCATAGAAGATTGGTGACCAGTAGGTCAAAACTTGCATAAATAACATGAGGGACATTTCCAGGCTAGCAAGGACGAGGGCCTTAATGCCATGATGCAGAACATGTGTACCTCCATGGAAGAGGAAATGAACAAATGGAAACATGCTGAAAATAGAAAATGCAAAACTAAAGAGATGGTTGCCTTACAAATGGCAATACAAGGGAAGCATGAGGAGTTCTCCAAGTAGATAGATAAAGGGCAAGTTGGAATGAAAGAACGGAGAGAAGTGGTTGCTAAGGGCAGAGCAGCGGCAATAAAGAAAGAGTTTATTTCTGATGCCTTACAAGAAGAAGAGAGAAGGAACAATGAAGCATTAAACATCCTCATTAGAGGTCTAGCAGTTGGGAACATCACCATGGCAGATGCTGAAGTTTTCATCATTAAGATGGGGGTCAATCTCACCTTCGAGGTAGCTTGGAGAATAGGAAAGGATGATGCACTAACAAGACCTATGATTGTGAGGTTCCAGACACTAGCAGACCGTTCTACCTTCATGAGCATGAGGGCAGCTCTGAAGGGGACTAGAACATATTTGGATGATGATCTCACACTCTTACAACAAGAGCACAGAAGGGAGGGGATGACTCGAGTGTTGACTGCGAGGCAGGAAGGAAAATGGGCTGTATATCGAGATGATTCGAGAAAGGATAGAAAGAGGTGGAGGAGACACAGATAGTGCATGATGGTGTTGAGCCTCTAAGACAAAGACATAGGGCAGATTGCATATGGTTGTATGGAACTGTGATGGCACTCTTTGGTCCGATCCAGGTTGCTTTTCAGAGACATATACAGATAGACATTATTTTCTACACCGAGACACGAGAGCCTAGAGAGAGGGCTGCCCACAGTGACACGGTACACCTGGGAGTCAGCTCACAGGAGAGAGTTGAGGAGAGATAGTAGGGTATGAGGTTTTTTTGGAGTGGGTGTTCTCTTCAAAACACACCTGAGACCATTCGTATTTGTGGTACGAAAAGAGGAACATGCATGTCATACGTGGATATGAATACAGTTGCCAGATGTCCAACCGGTGTTCATTGCAGTATGCTACTTCCCCATGGACATGTCATCATATGCTCATGAGCTTACTACAAAGGGACACAGACCGTTTGAGACGATACATGATGACATCATAGAGCTCGGAGACACCCTCCTTTTAGGGAAACGCAAGGACAACAAATAGGCAAGTGGGCCTACTAGGTTTTGCATATGAGAGAGATCCCTACACATATTTGAGAGCAGTCTTCACAGGACCCCTCTTCACGATGACCCATGCAGTCCACGCATGACTTACATGAGGACGGGGTGGTTTGGCTTTACTACAGCGACACTGCTTCTAAGCACAATTCCAAGATCCACTGACGAAGGGTTGGCTTTTCGATACGCTAGTGCGGCGGAGTGCCATGTATGCAGCGCCCTTCAGGGGGTGCGATCTCCCAAAGCCAGAGTGGAGGAAATTTGAGCGGCTATAAGGGGTCCAGGATGATTCGGTGTAAGCCTTCAGTCCCACATGAGATAGTACATGTAGAGTTTGCCATGACACCTCTCCAAGTTGATGCCATATTTTAGGCCGTGACTTTTATCCACACTTACCTCACTTGAGACTTTCGAGGCTGGCCCTGGAGTCATCCAAACGACTAGCAGAGGGCGAGGCAGACACATGGTATGCACGTATATCCACCTGGCTTGCCAGGCATGGTATCCAGATGGATAGACTTCCTCCCTTTCAGTACAGGATGGATGCACCTCTTGAGTTGATCCCACGAGATGAGATCAATTGTGTCATACGGTTAGATCTCCTCTAGCTCCACATCTCGGACTTGGGGAGGAGACCTGGAGTTCCCCACCAAGATCTAGTTCTATCCTGAGAGTGTTAGAGGAGGGATTCATCATCAGACCTAGTAGTTCGAGCATAGAGGAGTGTCACATGCACTGAGGATTGCCATTGGACAGATGCAAGTTTCGTCCCATTAGCTGAGAATTGAGGCAGGGAGAGCTGCAGGTATACCCAGAGAGCAGAGGATTTGCATGCTATGTACGCTACGGGTGGTTGAGACACAGGAGCATTTTCTCAGTAATTACCCAACCTATTATGAGATACGCTACCACTATCTCTACCTAGAGGGGAGTGGCTTCAATCCACTATCAAAACTAATCCATTTCCATAACCAAGTCTGTATTGCACTAAATTTGATGGAGATACACCGGCACAGGGAGGCACTATTGCGATGGATCAAAGAGCAGCAGCAGGAGGTAGCTAGACCGCAAGAGATGGAGGCTAACCAGACATAGCGATGCGTCACAGACTTCTATATATATGAGTCGGCCCCAAGACACAATGGAGTAGAGGAGGAGAAGCTAGCTGATATGAGGGCACAGGCTGGATCAGTAGAGAGAGTCGATACGGTACCACTGAGAGAGGGACGCATAGATCACACACAAGACTGAGAGTGCCCAGAGCACATTCTATTGAGGTCCGACCTATCACAGCTCTCCTTTGGGGGGATGACAGAGATGAGGGGTCACCCTGGACATAGCCCAAAGAGTTTAGAGATCGAGGAGACTGCGCCTCCCACCACAGCGCAAGATGGCTCAATAGACGTAGATATGAGATATCTTCTCAGCTCACTAGAGAGCCATTACTGTGCTGGGCTTCGATTTCTGAGCCCCAGCTCTGAGGTCGACTTAATTCAGCTTGTACTTGACTCGTGTTTGATTGACTATGATTTTGCTAGCATAGATTCGTATTCAGCAAGGGCCCTAGCACGCCCTTTGCTCCAGCCCCACTGAGGCTTGGGATGAGTCTACTTTTTTTTGCGCACTTTGTCCCATAGGCCCGTGAGGCCTCCCGCAGACGTTAATATACCTCTCTCTCTCTCTCTCTCTCTCTCTCTCTCTCACACACACACACACACACACACACACACACACGCGCGCGCGCGCACGTGCACGTGCACGCACGCACGTATGTACGCACACGCCCATACACACGCACACACACACACTCTCTCTCTCTCTCTCTCTCTCTCTCTCTCTCTCCTCTGCACACAATGAAGAGACTTCTATTAAAGTATGAAAAAAACACCAAGAGCTTAGAGCAATGGTCATTGTAGAAATACAGCATGAATAGCATGAAAAACAAAATACCCTGAAAGCACAGATGAGTTACTCATTAAGAAGAGCTAATAAAGTACCAACGTAGAGGCTGAAAATGCCACCTCAAACCTGTGATGAACTCCTAGAAAAAAGGAGAGCCAATCCACTCCTCCAGGAAGTAATTGTCTTGGAAGAACTCTGCATCCTCCACAAAATGGCCATCAAAGGTTGTATAGTGTTTGTCCAAATACTAGCCAATGTTTGAGAAGGATGGATTGGGACGCTCTCAAGATGTTTAAATATGCCACGTTGAGATGCTCACCAAAATCTCCCAAAAAGTATCCACTAAGCCATATGTAGTCGATAAGGAGAATTCGGAACATTATCCAGAGAGCAGACCCAACTAAGTGTCGTCAAACTGAAGAGCCCAAGAAGATTCACGCCTCTCATAAAAGATATGAGGTCCCGAAGGAGAGAGCCAAGCCACCGAGCCCCAAGTCATGAAGAAGAGGGAGGGAACAAAAGTACTTAGAGGTCTAGCAAAACCCTTCCAAATTAACCTCACTTGTATGCAATCCCATAAACAATGTTGAATGGAGGCCTCAGCGACGGGGAAGGTAGCGAGGGTAAGTAGGGGATGATCCAAAAATGGACCTCCACAAGTTCATTGCAATATGAGTAGAATGCCAAAAGAAAATAGTAATTTTTCTATTCCTAAGGGACTTCTAAAGTCTTTTCCAAAAAGATTTATGCAGACTACATAAATTTGAAAATTCTCGTAATGAGAAGCTTTGGTGGGATTTTAGTCCCTAAGACTGAGCTGAATTCTCTGGGCATTGCTAATCGTGTAGCAAAAGAAAGGGAGGCTCTTCTCATGGTTCCATGCATCAATCCAGTCTCACTTCTTGGGGTTTCACTATAAATAATTTATGGCAACACCTTGATAGATCCAAATCCTATATGAACCCTAGGGAATGTTATACGGGTTTGGATCTAGGTACCAACCTGAAGTCAAGAAACATTGCTCTAGATGATAAGAAAACCACAACGTCCACAAGGATATCCTCATCCTTGGACCTGGATAACTTGTCCTCATAGTGAACATCAAAAACCAAGGTCCACAAGGATATCCTCATCCTTGGACCTAGATAACTTGCTCCAAAGTGAACATTAAAAACCAAGGCAGCCCTGCTTGAACCTCATTGAAGCTCTATGACTAGAAGCGTGATAACTGATCTTGTAAAAGCCATAACCATACAGAGCAATGGTAAGGTTTTCCATTTGTAAAAACCCAATCCATGGATAAGATTGCATCAATATGCTCAATTCCTCTCTCCCTTCCTCAGAGGTGACTTACAAACTAGAGCTTACGATTATTCGGAGGGTTTTGAAATCTTCCAAGAACCCCCAAAAGAAGCGGTAACTAGAAGTACACCAAGAAGTCTACCATGTCAGTGCACATGTTTCCTATCAATCTCTTCCAAAGAAGAGGGAGGGAGTCTCTAACGGTTAATCTTGAACTGGCCCCAAGCTTTCAGGATGGCAACCATAAGTGGGGAGAAGGAACCCTAATATGCGCTAAGGTAAAGATCCACCTGGTATTGTCCATGAAATCCCCACCTAAGGAAGGAGAGCAGAATTGTATGTAACGAATGAGAAATATTTCTAAGGCTTCTATCCTTGTGAAAGCCCCCTGATCACAACCTTGCAAACTTGAATCAATAATATTGGGACTCCCTTCTTGTTTGGGGAGAATCAAGTCTCCCAGTCACTCTGGCTCTTGATAAATTTTTCATGGATTCACCTTTGTCCTATAGATCTTGTTGGGTCTCCAATGGACATCAATAATATCATATCATCTCATCTCTCTCTCTCTCTCTCATGCTTATATGAGAAGGTATTAGCTGAACTAGTAAAAGGTTTGGATTAAAGTAAAGTGCTTCTATATGCAGTGACATTTGTGCCAAACAAGAATACCTTCTCCTTGATGCTATTTGGTTGAAATAATGGCAGTAAATTAAATTAATAATGGCAGTAAATTAAATAAACATTCACAATTTGAAAGTAATAGAGTAATCATTGGTTAGCAGTAGAGAGTAACACTTGGAAAACCTCCTAAAGACTAGTCACAAGTAACTTTGGGGGCTCAAGAAACGACTCTATCTATGAGATACATGTGAGTCCGCTAAAGGTCGGTACATGAATACTGGGGCACATTTGGTATAGGCTAGTGTGTCACCATCCAATCATAGATCCCTCAAGATCGCGTCGAGCTAGAGGCAAAGAAACCTTGGGACAATGTATCCCAAGTCCTCCACTTTTTGCTCACTCTGTGCAACAGCTTCATCTGAATCCCTTAGCATCTGTTGAACTTGTGTAAATTCTTGAAAGACGTCTTCATGGGCGGTTTCCAAGACTTCCACTCTAGTTTGGAAATCTCACAGGACAACGGACTGCTTTTCATAATTGTCGAAAGCCACTGCAAGCTTGTGCAAACATCTATTGTGATCTTCTTGCAGGGTATTGTAGCTTGCTCTTTGGACTTCCAATAGTGTTTCAAAAAAACAACCCTCATCGTGGCTGCTGGAACTTGCTCCACCGTGGCTGCTCTTTGCATCCTTCCTAGCCTGGGGAGGTGCCTCATTGTCTTCTCCACCCCGGCTGCTCTCTGCCCCATCCTTCCTGGCCTTGAATCTCTCTCGCAGTTCTTGCATCACCTTTTTGGTTTCTACATTCTCCCTTTTCAGCTCCTCCATCATTTGGTCTTTTTCAATGTTCAATGCATTCTGCATGTTGTGGAGCCATTTCTAAAAACCCTCCTTTTCGGCTCTCTGATCTTCGAGGTCCTTTCGCATCTTTTCTAACTCCTTGTCCGCCATGTCCCTGTCAATTCTGACTTCTTCGAGCCTATCTCGAAGCTCCTTCATGCGCTTCTCTGCTTCTTCTCTTCTATGCCTTTCCATGTCGACCGATTTTGTAGCAGCCTCAGCTTGCTCTTGTGCCTGCAAGGCCCTCACTTGTGCCTCCTCTACCTTAGCTTCTACACCTTCCCTGAGACTTTTCTAAAGTTGCGCTTCCTTTGTTGCATCAGTGGTTTTCTCTTGTAGAAAAGTCACCTTCTGAGACATCTGCTTCTCGTATTGCTCAAAAATCCCTTTGAGGGTAGATGCCATCAAGTGCATTGCAACTCTAGCGGATTAAGATGACAATCGGGATTTGCCATCCATGCAATACTTCAGGTTGGTTAACACGCTCTTGGAGATCGCCCTTGCGAAAGGCACATCACGTCCTTTCAATTGCTCTACTGCTACTTGAACCTACTAGAACTTGCAGGTTCCTCTCGTATCAAGAGCACATCTCGGAGGTCTGTTGGTAAGCTTGAAATCTTGACTCCACCATCTTTACTAATCTGAGCATTGGGGTATACGTCTAGAATATCTTGTCTCTTCCACTGCTTCTCAAAAAAGTGTGCTTGCAAACTGCCTCCAGAAATTCCTAGAGCCTTTTCAATCACGCTTTCATTGATGGTAATCTTCTGACCTTGACAGACTAGTTGCCTCTCCTTCACGTTCACGTCCTGCACCATCCTGGTGAAGTTTTGGAGAGCATCCAAATTGGGCTTTTGAATAACGAGAGGATCTCCCATATGTCATGATTTCAAGATCAAGGGAGAAGGGGCTCTCGCACTGTGTTGCAAAGGGGGAGGAAAGATTGTGTGAGGAGCTCCCAGACTATGCAGGGTCCATTACAAGAGGGGACAGAAGCTGCAGAAAGAGTGCAAGGAAGAAAGAAATGGTCGAGAGGAATAGAAGATGCAGCAGTGAAGGAAATGGAATAGTGGAGGCTTGAGATTGCAAAGGAGAATGAAACGTTCGAGAGGGATAGAAGAGGAAACGGTTAAGGGAATGGAATAGCAGTTTGTAGCTCGACTACACTATCAAGGTGAGAGCCACCACGGTGGTTGTAACTCGACTACTGCCAAGGTGAGAGCCACCACGGTGGTTGGCCCGAATTTTGAATAATTCAAGGCAACAGTATTGACTTGCATGGTAATAAATAATTAGAGGTGGTGGCAAAGTGTTTCCATGTCACAATAGAATTCTATGTTTTGGAACTAAGATATGATCTGACAATTAAGAAATTGGCAATTTTGAAATCTACGGGAGGGATCTCGAACTCCAAAGCACACAAGCTACAAATATGGATTTTGGATATTTTCATATTTGCTCATTCATGATCATCATTTTTGGTCCAAAATAACATGAAAAAAACATCATGTTGGTAACTTGGAAAAATAACCGATTAATGACACAAACATACCACCAATAAATTAAACTTTACCAATGATATAATTAGGACAATTGGCATGGAAACATGCAAACAACCCAAAAACCAATGGGCTATGATAATGCCATTGGTATTATAATCCTGGCGGTAGTATGGCTTATACACACACTAATACTTATTGGGTTTCCCACCTATATTTCACTTAAAAGCAAGTTGTGAGAGCCATGAGCACTCTTCATTTGGCAAAATTTTAGTCCATAGCTCTTACACCTAGTGTGTTGTGCTAAGGTGGACCACAATTGACTCATTAGAGGAAGAGGGTGAGAGAGAGAGTGTTCATTTTGGTTGCATAAGCAATCAAGCCATATAGCCTCCTTGCGACCCTCTATGGTTGCAACATACTCAACCTCTATGGTAGACAAGGCAACGCACTTTTGTGCACGAGACATCCATGACACTGCACCACCTGCAAAGGTGAACACATTACGAGAAGTGGATCTCCTACTATCCACATGCCCTCCTGCATAGTATGAATTTGTGTACCCAAGTACACGCATGTCTCCTCTGCCAAAGCAGATGCACATCTCCTTGGTATCCTTCATGTACTTCATGATGCACTTAACTGCCTCCCAATGCCTCTTTCCTGGATTAGCCATATATCGGCTAATAACTCCTACTGCAAATGCAATGTCTGGCCTAGTAGCTATCATAGCATACATAAGACTCCCAACCGCTAATGCATAAGGAACCTTGGCCATCATGGCCCTCTCCTCATCTGATTTGGGACTATCTATATGACTCAGTTTCATATATGGAGGCAATGGAGTACTCATTCCCTTCCCCCCCTCCATATTGAAATGCTGCAATACTTTTGTAACATACTCCTTCAATGAAAGCCAAAGGAGTTTCCTACTCCGATCACGCGTGATGCGCATTCCAAGAATATGACCTGCAAGTCCCAAATCCTTCATATCAAAGGCCTCATGCAACTTGGCCTTTAATGCATCTAGCTCATAAGTATTCTTGCTAGCCAATAGCATATCATCCACATATAGTGTCAGGAGTATCAGGCTATTATCCTTAGCCCTTTTAGTGTAGAGGTAGTGATCAATTTCACTCCTTCTAAAACCATGGGACTGAATGAAAGCATCAAACTTCTAATACCATTCTCTAGGCGCTTGCTTAAGACCATAGAGACTCTTCTTTAGCTTGCAAACTAAATGCTCTTTGCCCTTTTCTTCAAAGCCTTCCGGCTGCACCATGTAAATTTCCTGATGCAGATCCCCATGCAAGGAAGCTATCTTGACATCCATCTGCATAAGCTCTATATCCTCTGCTGCCACTAGTCCAAGCATGCATCTAAGTGTGGTCATCTTCACAACCAGAGAGAAAGTCCACACCCTTCTCTTGCTTGAACCCTTTAGCGACCAAATGGGCCTTGTACCTAGGCACATCATCACCTGTGACCTTCATCTTGTAGACCCATTTACATGGCAATGCTTTCTTTCCATGTGGCAAAGAAATCAAGTCCCAAGTCTTATTCTTCATAAGTGAACTCATCTCTGATTGCATAGCATACTCCCACTTGCGTTGATCCTCGCTCATCGTAGCCTCTTTGTAGCAAGAAGGCTCCCCGCAATCAGTAAGCATCACATAGTCTACCCTGGAACAAACCTATTAGGCGGTCTAGACACTCTAGATGATCTTCTTAAGGGCATTTTAGCTTGCTGTCCCACCTGCATATCAGCCACATTTGGCTCATCATTTCCACCAATAGATGATCCATCATCTACTTTTGATTGTATACCTGTGGGAGTACTGAGTGGTACCATTTCTCGCACATTTGGTGCATGGATAGCTTGCTGCCTATCAACATATGCAAGTGGATTCACATCCTGGAAAGTGATTCTCCTCATTTCCACATCCCTCATGGGTGCCTTATGCATCTTCTTCTCATTGAAGGCTACATCATGGCTGCGTATGATCTTCTTTGCTTCTGGATCCCAGAGACGATAGCCCCTCTCTCCACTTTCACCATACCCAGAAAGATGCATTTCCTAGACTTAAGATCTAGCTTCTTTCGAAGCTCTTTTGGCACATGTGCATATGCCTCACACTCAAATATACACAAATGAGAGTAAGCGGGCTTCTTGCCACTCCATGCCTCTTCAAGAATACCACCATCCAAACTCTTACTAGGTGATCTATTGATCACATGCACTGTAAACTTCATTGCCTTAGCCCAAAAACCACCAGAAAGACTTGCATTGGAAAGCATGCATTGCAACCTTGCTTGAATGGTACGGTTCATCTTTTCTATAACTGGAATATTTTTACATACAAAACAAGCCTAAAGGCCCCTCATCCATTACCATGAATTGAGAGGCCAATTGAGAGGATTTTCCCATTAAGGGGACAGATAGAATAGTAATGATCAGTCCTTCTTCAAGCCCCGTAATCATCATCTTCAGGGAAGGCCTGCTTCATGAAGTTGATCTTGAGGGAAGGTGTTGAAGATTCATCTCAACATCATGTGATATAATGTGGATAAGCACTAATAAATCAGAGGGAAGGTGTTGAAGATTCATCTCAACATCATGTGATATAATGTGGATAGCCACTAATAAATCAGAGTGCTAAAAAAGGAAAAAGAATTGGAAAACCTAATCTGAATCATAAAGGCTTTGGACATATTAAATCTTTACAACTAGTCTGGTGTACAATTAGTCATTTAAAGTGTGCTCTTTGGCTGTGGCCTCTCTCCTCATCTCCAATATTCTCATCACCCCTTCATATTTTATCAACCAAAACTTTATGAACGCTATTGGTAGGGACCTAGAAAATGCCCCTTAATCTATTGAGGTAGATTCTATAACCCTAGATGTCACTTTTAGTGCCCTTTTTTGAATGATTGAGAGAGATGCAACCCTTAGTGTGGTCATAAGATCCCCTCATTTTGAGGAGGATCCCAACGAAGAGCCTAAGAGAGCATCTTCTTCTATAACCGCTTCACTTGGTAGCATCAACATACACATCAAGCCCATAGAACAAGTTGTTGATGTTTGCAATCAAAAAAAGTTAAGTCATCCTATTGGCATACTACATAGATTCTATAACCCTAGATGTCACTTTTAGTGCCCTTTTTGAATTGATTAAGAGAGATGTAGCCCTAAGTGTAGTCATAAGATCCTCTCAATTTGAGGAGGATCCCAATGAAGGCCCTAAGAGAGCATCTTCTTCTATAACTGCTTCACTTGGTAGAATCAACATAGACATCAAGCCCATGGAACAAGTTGTCGATGTTTGCCATCAAAGGATTGAGAGTCAAGTCATCCTATCAGCATACTTAGGCTAGGCCTAGGATGTGCTCAATCTTTCCACCTACAATCCCAATCTTGTAGCACAAACACCACACTTGGCATCATTTGATCCCATGATAGTAGATGGTAACTAGCGTCTCTCACCTTGTATGATACTTTGGAGGTCCCTTTACCCAATGAGAAATAGTGTATTGATGGATCTCATTGACTTTTGAATTGAAGACCTTGATCCAAAGGACAAGGATATTGCAAACTTTAATGACACTAGTATCCTTACCATGGAGGCAATTTTGGCTACTCAACAGCTATTGAAGATGCATTTCCAAAGTATTAGATGACTAAATAAAACTTCAATGCATTTCCAAATTCGAGCAATATGCACCTCCATCATATTTTTACATACAAAACAAGCCTATAGACCCCTCATCCATTACAATGAATTGAGAGGCCAATTTTTTATGAAACTTCATAATGCATAACATAGTGCATTATCATGGATCCTATGGATGAAACAATAATATAATTTGAACAAAAGTTTGAATTATAAAAGCCATAATTAGGACTTAAATGGATGGATACATGTTTTTTTTTTCATCCTATTTTGAGAAATGGAATCATGGAGATGAAAGGAACCACATAATCAAAATTGGTGCAAAAGAAAGGGCTCTAGAACACTCCATTACAATGCATTTGGAGGCCACTTTTGGCAAAAAGTGGCCTCTAGATGCGATGGCCTTTCTTTGCATGAGAATTCACATCAATGTTTTCATAATGGACCTTGTGGATGAAATAAAACTAAATAAGTTTGAATGAATCAAATTCCTAATTAGATTTTTAATGGATGCAGCTATGGTTTCTCTTTGTCCTTGATGAGCACCTCTCAAAGCTTTCGAGGCAATATGACCCAATGACCTTGAGGAAGGCACAAGGCCCCAATGGTGGCATATGATCATCTACCTCCAATCTTGCCACTCCATCTCGGTAAACCACACAATAGAGGTAAGAACAAGCATCAATAGGATCCAAGAAAGAGGTCCCATCCAAGCCAAGGCAAAAGGAGACGTTTGCCTTTATGACCCTTAGCCGCCTATGGCACCCCCTCCATGCTCATGATCTCGGGTTATGATGACCAAGAATTGACTCAAGATTGAGGCCAAGATATAATAGTAAGGATGCCTCAAACTTTGCATTTCCTAGAGCTGTCTCCAAATTCACACTTAGGCCAGCTATCTTAGAGGACCCTACTTCTTGAAACTCATGGGGACTAGGCTACCCCGGTCATTAATATGCCTTTGCCAAAGTTGAGTAATGGAGTCATGGAGGTGAAGGAAATCACTTGACAAAAGATAGTTTTAAAAAAACCCTCTAAACCATTCGTTTGTATTATAATACATCTAGAGGCCACTTTTTGCAAGCAATGGCTTGTAGATGCACCATAATATAGGTGAGTAGTCTAGAGGCCTTTTTTGTCACCAATTTTGACCATGCACATTGTTGCATCATTAAGCACCACCCCGTGAATCAAAAGGAATTTAAAAAAATTATAAGTGGTTTGCCTAAAAGCATGATTAAGGTTTTGATGCATTCAAGCATAGATAACTTGTGAAAACCCGAATTAGGATTTTGATTCAAATTAGTATGACTTGTGCATTTGGTGATTCTAGGAGGTGATCTAGGTCTCATCCATGAAATTCATGCTTCAGTGTAAGAACCTCTAGTGATTGAGAGTGAGGTAAAGCAGGCACAAGCTCAAGGAAGGGATATTGAATATGAAAGGTGCATGTCTGAGAAGAAAGGTTTGATAGAGAAGGGCAGATAGTGGAATGTGGTGGAATACTGTCTTTGAAGAACAAGCCCTCATCCTTGAATAGTTCAAGAGTCCCACTACTACTTTGTGCAATGATTTTGTATGGCCAAAATCTTGTCCTCCTTCAGAACAAGTTGTAAAACCTTTGAGTCTATCACTTGAGGTTGAAGCTTTAATCAACATACCTACATGAGAGATGTATCTTGGTGCATGACAATCTTGTCAAAGATGAGAGGAGCTTTAGTAAAATGTGGGCAGGTTCCGTACAATATTTGAAGGTTGGATCCATGATTGTAACTCTTGCTCAAGAGGACCCTCTTGGGCATCCATTTTGGATTACAAAAGTGATAGAAATTTGAAAGTCTATGCAAGGGCAGGTGACTTCCATTGTTGTGCAATGGTTTAGGTGTATGCATGCTAATCCATTAAAAGGAAAATATGCTCTAGAAATAGTTGCATGGTGAAAAAAGAAAAGGGCAAGAAGGGGGTACGATTGGACATTCTTGATCTTGGAGAAGTAGACATACTCCAAGTATGTCTACTTCTCCAAGATCATCAAGAATGTCCAATCGTGGTACGATTGGACATTCTTGATGATCTTGGAGAAGTAGACATACTTGGAGTATGTCTACTTCTCCAAGATCATCAAGAACGTCCAATCGTGGTTGGTTTTTGGTACCCCCTTCTTGCCCTTTTCTTTTTTGGACATGCAACTATTTCTAGAGCATATTTTCCTTTCAATGGAGTAGCATGCGTACTCCTAAACCATTGCACAAGAATGGAAGTCACCTGCCCTTGCATAGACTTTCGAATTTCTATCATCTTTGCAATCCATAATGGATGCCTAAGAGGGTCCTCTTGAGCAAGAGTTGCAATCATGGATCCAACCTTCAAATCTTTTACCTGCCCACATTTTAGTGAGCTCTTCTCGTCTTTGATGAGATTGTCATGCGCCAAGATACATCTCTCATGTAGGTGTGTTGATTAAAGCTTCAACCTCAAGTGATAGACTCTGAGGTTGTACAACTTGTTCTGAAGGAGGATAAGATTTTGGCCATACAAAATCATTGCACAAAGTACTAGTGTGAATGTTGAACCATTCAAGGATGAGGGCTTGTTTTTCAAAGAAAGTATTCCACCACATTCCACTATCTGCACTTCTAGAATACGTTTTTACCTTCTCTATCAAACCTCTCTTCTCAGACATGCACAAAGTTTCATGCTTTACCTTGCTCTCAATCACTAGAGGTTCTTGCACACTAAAGTATGAATTTCATGGTCAAAACCTAGATCACATCCTAGAATTGCCAAATACACAAGTCATACTAATTTGAATCAAAATCCTAATTAGGGTTTTCACAAGTTATCTATGCTTGAATGCATCAAAACCTTAATCATGCTTTTAGGCAAACCACTTACAATTTTTTTAGTTTCCTTCACCTATATTATGGTGCATCTAGAAGCCATTGTCCGCAAAAAGTGGCCTCTAGATGTATCATAATACAAACGAATGGTTTAGAGGGTTTTTTTTAAACTAATTTTTGTCAAGTGATTTCCTTCACCTCCATGACTCCATTACTCAACTTTGGAAAAGGCATGTTAATGACCAGGGTAGCCTAATCCCCATGAGTTTCAAGAAGTTGGGTCCTCTAAAACAAATGGCCTAATTGTGAATTTGGAGACATCCCTAGGGAGGCAAAGTTTGAGGCATCCTTACTATTATATGGCCTCAGTCTTGAGTCAATTCTTGGTCACGACCCGAGATCATGAGCATGGAGGGGGTGACGTAGGCGGTTAAGGGCCATAAAGTCAAATGTTTCCTTTTGCCTTGGCTTGGATGGGACCTTTTTCTTGGATCCTATTGATGCTTGTCCTTGCCTCTATTGTGTGGTTTACTGAGATGGAGTGGCAAGAGATTGGAGGAAGATTATCATATGCCACCATTGGGGCCCTATGCCTTCCTTAAGGTCATTGGGTCATATCACCTGAAAAGCTTTGAGAGGTGCTCATCAAGGACAAAGAGAAACCATGTATGCATCCATTAAAACTCTAATTAGGAATTTGATTCATTCAAACTTATTTAGTTTTATTTCATCCACAAGGTCCATGATGAAAACATTGATTGTGAATTCTCATGCAAAGAAAGGTCATCGCATCTAGAGGCCACTTTTGCTCAAATGCATTGTAATGGAGTGTTCTAGAGACCTTTCTTTTGCACCAATTTTGATTATGTGGTTCCTTTCATCTCCATGATTCATTTCTCAAAATAGGATGAAAAAAACAAACATATATCCATCCATTTAAGTCCTAATTAGGGCTTTTATAATTCAAACTTTTGTTCAGATTATAGTATTGTTTCATCCATAGGATCCATGATAATGCACTATGTTATGCATTGTGAAGTTTCATAAAAAATTGGCCTCTCAATTCATCATAATGGATGAGGGCCTTGTAGGATTGTTTTGTATTTTAAAATATGAAGGAGGTGCATATTGGCACCCCATGCAACACAACCAGTGCATGTAGCCTTGTTTTTGTATGTAAAAGTTCCCATGCAATCCATGGCTTCAAAATGTAGTGAAATAGAATTTAAAAAAAAACCCAAATATAAATCATAAACCGTGAAATATTTAATTTGATAGCCTAGTGTACTTCATCTTTAGTGACTTCACTAAGCACATTGAGGATGATAGCATAGTGTATACATTTTCAACTTCATCTTTAATGACTTTACTAGGCACATTGAGGATGATAGCACTCCCTAGTGAAGCTTGGTTATACCTTGCATCGAGGTGTCATCTTGCTTTGATCTTGGAGTGGATGGAGGATTGAAATGCATTGAAGTCTTATTTAGTCATCTAATACTTTGGAAATGCATCTTCAATAGCTATTTAGGAGACAAAATTACCTCCATGGTAGTGATGCTAGTGTCATTAAAGTTTGCAATATCCTTGTCCTTTGGATCAAGGTCTTCAATTCAAAAGTCAATGAGATCCATCAATACACTAATTCTCATTTGGTAAAGGGACATATCCTCTTATAGACTAGTAGCCTCCAAAGCATCATACAAGGTGAGAGATACTAGTTACCATCTACTATTATGGGATCAAACCATGCTGAGTGTGGTGTTTGTGCTACAAGATTGAGATTGTAGGTGGAAGAGATTGAGCACAGCCTAGGCCTAGCCTAAGTGTACTGATAGGATGACTTGACTCTCAATCATTTGATGGCAAACATCAACAACTTGTTCTGTGGGCTTGATGTCTATCTTGATGCTACCAAGTGAAGTAGTTGTATAAGAAGATGCTCTCTTAGGGTCTTCATTGGGATCCTCCTCAAATTGAGAGGAGCTTATGACTACACTTAGGGCTACATCTCTCTTAATCAATTAAAAAAGGGCACTGAAAGTGACATCTAGGGTTATAGAATCTAGGTAGAGTATGCTAATAGGATGACTTGACTCTCTTTGATAGCAAACATCAACAACTTGTTCTATGGGCTTGATGTCTATGTTGATGCTACCAAGTGAAGCAGCTATAGAAGAAGATGCTCTCTTAGGCTCCTCATTGGGATCCTCCTCAAATTGAGGGGATCTTATGAGTACACTAAGGGCTGCTTCTCTCTCAATCATTCAAAAAGGGGCCCTGAAAGTGACATCTAGGGCTATAGAATCTACCTCAAGAGATTAAGGGGCATTTTCTAGGTCCCTACTAATAGCGTTCATAAAGTTTTGGTTGAGAAAATATGAAGGGGTGATGAGAATTTTGGAGATGAGGAAAGAGGCGACAGCTAAAGAGCACACTTTAAATGACTAATTGTACACTAGACTAGTTGTAAAGATTTAATATATACAAAGCCTTTATGTGATTAAGATTAGGTTTTTTCTTTTTCCTTTTTAGCACTCTTATTTATTAGTGCCTATCCACATTTGCCTATCCACATTATATCACATGATGTTGAGATGAATCGTCAACACCTTCCCTCAAGATCAACTCTATGAAGCAGGCCTTCCTTGAAGATGATGATTATGGGGCTTGAAGAAGGACTGATCATTACTATTCTATCTGTCCACTTAATAGGAACATCTTTCTTGAATTAAAACCAAGAGCTTGGTGGTCTTTATAAAAAATCTATTTTCCCAATGGCTTGGTAAAACTATATGTAACATTATCTTTGCTTGCACAATGATATAGTGTAATATCTCTATTGAGTACTCTTTCATGGATGAATGTTCTCTAATATTAATATGATTTATCCTTGAATGACATGATAGATTATCATCTAGGGCTTGAGTTGATTGATTATCATAGTATATGGTAGTTACATTTGTTTGAAGGTTATCCTAAGACATATAGCTTCACATGCACCTATTGTGAAAGTTTTATATTTTGCTTTTGTTAGGGAAAAACATACTAGTATTGGTTGTATGTTTGATAACCAAGAAATAGAACCATGTGCTAAGGAAAATGCATATCCTTGTATTGATATTCTTGTTTCATGATCATCATCAGGATAATCACTATCACAGTATCCACTTATTTGTATAGAACAAGTCTTATATTCTATTGCAAATTGTTTGTGCCTTTGATGTAACTTAATTCTCTTTTTGTTGCAATCCAATGTGTTTGTTTTGGATTGGGCATAAACTCATCTAGAGTGAGACTACATAACAATATTTGACTAGGTGATTATAAGGTAGATCAAGGATTGAATGAGTTCTAGTTAGAGTCTGTCATTGATTGTAGGCTTTTCTTCTTCTTTTGTCAATCGTAAATTCTACTCCATAGGTGTTGCTACAATTTGGCATTCTTGCATATGGAATTTGTTAATATAGTATTCACATATTTGTAACAAGGTGCATGAAGGTGCTTTTTATTCTATTTAGATTTTTATCCCAAGACAATATTGCATGAGTATAAGGTCTTCATTTTTAAATTTGAAAATAGATCTTATTTCAGTGTGTCGATGAAGTTTTCATTACTTTCTATGACTATCAGATCTTTTGAATGCAATAGTTCAAAGGTAATATCTTCACCTTGAACTTTGTAGTAGAGTGTACATTTGACAATTTTACACTTCTTTGGTTTGCATACTAGATTTGATTTTGCAATTTCAACACATGCCTAAGCTTGTTGTATGTAGACCTCTTCAACCAAATATCCATTAAAAAATGAATTATTGACATCTAGTTGACACATATTCCATTTTCGAATTGGTTGCCAATGAAACCGAGTATATAATAAAATCCATTTTGGCTACTAAGACATAAGTTTTATCATAGTCTTATCCATGATGTTGTGCAAATTATTTTGAAACAAGTCTTGTTTTATGCCTTTCAATGCTATCATTTGGATATACTTAACCTTGGGTTTTCATTTGGATATACTTAACCTTGTAAACCCATTTGTTTATGATTTCTTTCTTTCTTGGTGATAAATTACATAATTCCCAAGTGGTTTTTTAATACAATGCATCCATTTCATCTTCCATAGTTGTTTGCAATTCTTGTTGTTGAAGTATACCTTAATTTTGCATGATTGTTGTCATAAGAGCATAACTTAGGTAGAGTGTAATATAGTGACAAGGACCTACTACAAGAGAGAGTTTAGCATTTGGATGGAAGTTATGGAGTCACTTGATGACATCCAAGCATTAAATGCTACTCTAGAAGAATCCATCACTTTGAAGCAAAATGGTGCATACTATTGCAATACAATAGCAAATGTCAAGAAAATAAAGATAGTTGTAGGAAGGCTAGAGTGAAAAGTAAATTTGAAAATGACCTGAAGTGAGGTACTCGTAAAAGGGCAAGACCTAAACAACCTCAAAACTCGAAATAATTTGCACTCAATCCCCCCCATCACATAACTTTCCCCTTCGTACTCCAATTTTTCAATGAGACATGCTGATTGCATGACTCTTCTTTGCATGCTCCAATTCTTCAAGATATTTGGCAAGTTACAAGAAGCCTTTAAGTGCAGTATGAAATGGGGGAATGACTAATGGTCAATAGATTAAAAATACTTGAAAGCTCAAATTTTTTAGAAGAATAAAAGGCTTATCCCAAAAATAGCCATGGGACATTAAAATCCTCTCTCTCTCTCTCTCTCTTGTTGGAGCAAGTGGTAGATGGTAGATGCCACTATAGTGCAAACAAAGTTTTGGAGACAATTTCACATTGTCTCTTGGACTACCTGAGAATGCAAAGGATAAGGATGGAAGTCCTCCAAATTGTAGGCAACAATCGAAGGATACAACAAGACTACACTTGAAGGATGGTTATGAGCCTAACAGAGGGAGCTCATGCCTTTTCCATTGACCCAAACTCTCCAATCTACAAGATCCAAGACTAGCGAGCTTTCAAGTTAGAGGCATATGATGCAACTTCTCCTTTCCACCTGCACCCTTTACCTTTCATCAAAGTATAGTACATGGGAGATGATGTCCAACATAAATGCCTAGAACATCTAGGTTGCCCGTTGGAGCTTTGTGACGAGAGGCCATCAAGTTCCCCCAATAGCGGCAAGATCTTATCTGTACTCTACTCGCCATTTGGGTGCCCGCAAAAGGCGTTCCTTGGTTGTATAGACTTCCACCCTGGTTGTTAGCCCCTCTTCCAGAGATTCTATAGGCAGTGAGATGGGTTTCCTAGAAACAAGCTGGTTTTTATAGCAACCAATTATGCCTTTCCTCTATTCCCCATAATCAATGCCTTCCTCAGTTTTTTAAAGGATGAATAATTGTTCTTTTCTCTCTTTTTTGGAGGGAGGAAGAGACAAAAAGCCGGGGGGGGGGGGGGGGGGGGGGGTCCATTGAGCCTACGAGTTGCTTGGTTACACGAATATTTTCAATTCAAGCTTTGATAGTGTAGTATAAAGTGGGGTGCTTTTGGTCTTACAGTATTCTCAAAACATGGTTATTTCTCTAATTTTCATGAAAATTTTAGTTCATCAATAAAAATTCATTGCCTCAAACTTGCGTTCACTCTAGACTCTTCTTGGCCAAACCACACAAAAAAACAAGTTCAAAGATGGGTATGATTAGCACATTTGCTCCAAGGGAAGAACAATGTAATGCTCCAAGGTTTTTTTTAATATTGCGAGGGTTGTCAAGTTTGAAGACAATTTGCCTTGATATAGTTTGAGCAAAACAGGACAATCAATTGATGTTCAGCTGTCTATTAAGGACATTCCACCCTGTTGACAAGAGAATAAACAAAGGGACAAGTAGAAAGGATTTTGACAAGGCCAACCAAGCTAGCCATGTTTCAGTCAAACCTCCTTGGACACCTATCAAGAGCATCAAGTGAATTAAGTTTAAAATGATGGGCAATACTCAACTCCCTGAATTACTCAACTATCCCCCAAAGAAGAAAAGGGGAAAAAAGAATTTTAAAAAATTAAAAAGAAAAAGAAGAATAAAAACATTAGATCCTTGGTGTATACATTAAGGGCATATTAGGGCCTGATAATGTTTCTGTAACAAACTTTAACAATTCCTTGAAAGGCTGTGACCTAGAATGTTCTACTACAATCAGGCCATTGAGTGTTCACATTTAAAGTATTTTTAAGAATGTGAAATTATTAAACTCAGCAACAAAGGCCATTCTGTACTATGAGATGCAGCCAGCTTGGCACTAGTATGCTTTGCTCAAGCAAGCCCTGGCACTGAAATCAAAATATTGGCATAGTATTAAACAGTGACAACACACTTTTATAAGTTGTGCATGGCTGTCGGCTATTGGCTTTTGAAACATACTAACCACTCTCCATGCTATTGGTTATTTACAATTAGAGAACTGCATAGCAATACAATTGCCTTGAATCATAAACTTCGCCATCTTACAAAGTAAAAAATGAATAAATACTACATACAAGATAAAGTTAACATAGACATCCAGTTGTGGTATCCATGCTAAGGCTATTTCTTTCCTGCCATATCCACCTCTGATTTCCACACGATATCTTTGATCCCTGTTGATAAGTTATTATAAAACTGCATCCAACGTAGATGGCATCAGAGCTGAGATCCAACAAACTGTTATCTGGCACAAAAATCAACCCATCCTCTACAACACAGTAAAACATCTTATAATGCTGAACTTCCTAAATCACTTTGGGACAGATTAGGATGCTCTACCTTGTGGAACTCTAGAGTGTCCCCACCGGATTTGCGAACCTCCACCATAAAAAGTGATGGGGCTACCTCAAAAACCTGTATATTCAAACAACATTTTCAATAATACACTATTACAAGGCTTTTATGGACTACCTTTCACAGATGCATGTTTGACCTGAAACATCATCGGGTAGCTTAGCATTTAAGAACAAATACCTCAGTTGCTACAGAAAGATGGCCCTTCCTTCCTGTTTTCTCTCCCTGCAATTTCATCTGCAACACGAGCTGTAACATGATCAACTCGAGCACAATCACAGCTGGAAAGTACACTTTAGCAAGGTAAGCCACAAGCAAACAAAACTCTAGCTATAGGATATCAGATTGTTTGAAAAATAAGCCACAAATAACCTGTTCTTGTTGCTACAATAATCTCTCTAAAATAAGAACATACATCCTGCAAAAGTCAACACAATTTTTTACAAGACTGACACATTTCCAGGAGTGGAGAGCCTGCACTCCACCTTGTAATTGTTTTTCTGTACATTGAATCCCATAGGTTTCACTGTTTCTTCAATCTTGGACACAATTTCCTTGGCAGGATGCTTTGATGTAAATCTTGTCTCTCGTTTCACTAAACCCTGCAGCACATAAGGTCAGCCAAAATGTGACCTTCAGCATGAGAAAATAAATTGATGATACAAATCGTTTTGCAGATTTACTCCTAATGGGATTTACATGTGCAGATGCAAGCAGGCGCACACCCCTAGTTGGAAATATACCTGCTGCTTTTCGAATAGGTTCGAGAGGTTAAGCCCTTGTGACATAGAGATCAATTCAAACGCATTCATCACCACTGGTTTCGTTTCTTTCTTCTCAGTAACTAGATGTTCCTGTCATAGTACAAGGATACAAGAGCTTCACTCTGAGCTTCTGAACCCAGTGGGACGTTGCCATAAACAACAATTCCTCAAAAGCTCAACAATGTTTAATGCAAAGAAGGTATGGCATGGCAAATTCCTGTACTTGGGTAGTACAAAGGAGGTTTTGAGCTAGATTTGATTGACAGGAAGAAATACCTCAGAATCATTAAAAACAGCATCAACATCATCAAGGTTGATGTCTTTCTCTTGACGAAATGTGGCTGGTGTATACCCTTTTTTGAACCATTCATTTTCCAAAATCTCAGGGATGGTAATCCGCTGCAGCAGTACTAATCATGATAAGTTCATGATGGCCAATGTTTATTTCAATAAATAGGATACGTTCAAGACGATTGATATACACGTCATTCTCAACAACACAACTGGCTAGAATTCTCCTTTTTCTTCCGTTGACTCTAAAATACATACTTCTATGTTTAACAACGAAGTTCAACACAAAACAAGTACAATTCCATAAAAAACCAAGCCTCAACGTGTTGCATTTTCTTCTTTTAGCCTCCGGTGTTGAGGATGGTGCAAGTACCACAAGGCATTTACGGAGAAACAGCTTAGCAAGACGTCAAGGTTACCGGATGTGCCAGATATCTACCAATGGATACCATGCTGAGGGGGCACAGAAGCCTCTGGCATTTCTGTTTATAAATAGTGGTACACATATTTGCACAATACACCTCACCTTCATGAGTAGCAGTGTGTATGCTTGCAGGATGTAACAAGTATCATCATCTTTATAAGTTGGATTACATCTGCTTGCATTCTATACATGCCATTCATGAAAATCCTGTGAAGTTTCACACTTCTAAGAGAAGATGAGCCATGTTCCCATGTGGGACCAATCTGGGAAATTCGAACTGGTATCACAACACCCAATATGTTCAAGATGTAATCTTTGAAAGGAATTTAATACAAGCATATCATTTCATTACATATCTCTCTCTGCTCATCCCACTTCCACCCCACAGGATCCCCCATCCCCACTGTGTCCGTCTTGCTCCAGCCCACAATTTGGACCTATACCTACCACCTGCTGCATCATTTGACACTGTCACAGATGTGTTTGTTATGCCTTTGGCACGACTGCTGAGACTTATAGCTCGCATTTGGGAGACTCGTGAGCTAAGGCAGACAAGCCTGGCTGCCCAGGCGATTCCAAGAGCACCTGCACATCTAATGGCTTCTACAAAGAAGCCATGGAGTCCTATCCCCAGAAGACCCACGAACTGGCAGAGCACCCCAAGAGACCATAGCAACTCTCCACAACCCCCAATATGCCCATAGACCTCAGCTCAACTATCCTCTACATTTGAACAATCTATTTCGCAACTACACCCCCACCCCTACGCTTTTTTGTAGTCAACAAGCAAGGGGCTCACAAAGACCCCCCAAAGGAAGGCTTCAGTCCACCCTCTCCTCCAAAACAACCCACCCTCCAAATCTATCCAAGAAAGCTCATGAACGATGCAAGGTCGGGAGGAGATAGCTTGAAACCAAGATTGAGGTGGAGAATGGCATCATAAACAACCAAAGTTTTGAAAAAAGAAGGGGCTGACTGGATTCCCACCCAATACTGACTAAACTGTCTATCTATCAAAAAACAGACATGCATATCTTTTGGTACTTAAAAAATAGCAAACAAGGTACACTCTCTGCCTTATTATTGCACATCTGAGGATAGCATACATCCACTTGGCAGACGACACAGAGTGCACAGGTGGAGCCATGACGGCTTAATATTAAATGAGACCTTCAAATATATGCCCAAGCGGATGCCACTTCCACTTTGGTCAGGGAATGTTCTCCATCCTTACACATTCAAATCATTAAAGTTTTTTACCTTCTTCTTGGATATTTTTGTCAAAACAAGTTGATGCCATACATGGAAGAATCAGACTAGTCTATTAGGCTGCAACTTGAATCTAAAAGTTATTTACACAGCCAATCACACTTTCTAGGCTGTTGTTTTGATTGAAGACAGTCTGCATTGTGCTTCACTAGAGATTTGCTGACATTTACCTTTGGAATTATAGAATATTGGAGTACTGAAAGTGCAAGTGATATCTGGCATGTTATCGAGGAAGATTAATTGCAGTTGATTGATATTCACTTCGCTGAGTTTTCAGTAGCACTAGGGTTTCTTAAGACACTTTGTGACAAGGTTTGCTCCTAGCGTCTTTTTTGAGAATCAATCTCCCAGTTTTTGTGTAGATATCATCGTATTATCATACCACTGCCATTCAGAGTTCTATATGTTAAAAACTCTAGACGTCCCAACCAAGCTATGGATATCAATGTACTGCAATCATGGTCACTGAATAAACAAATATACCAAGGGTTGACCTCCTAGTAGGGGGTAGTCCTGGTTTACACCCCATGCTGTGTTGATTTCTTTATTTCAAGACTTCTAAACCCCATATCACTGATGCTTTGTGTTAAGTTGGAAGTTTTTGTTGTTCTAAATTGCAATCTCAATTTGCAACTATCTTAGATTTAAGTTATCTAACTAGATATCACACTTTTGCAAGCACACTCCTGACAAACAGCACAAAACACAAGAGATGTGCCAGACTCATGAAATATGTATTCAAAACCTGCCATTCCTGTCTTCCATGCTCAGACCAGAAGCCAGCCATGCAAAGATGAGAAAATTTACATTACCAACGATTCAATTGCAGAATTGGACAGTTTTAGTTCAGGAGGAAGAAGAAAATCAAATAGTAGCACAGTCCAAAAGCAGTGGAGAGCCCAAGAACAACCATGATTAAAGATATTTTAACTCACAGTTTTAGGGTTGGGGTCTAGTATTCTTAGTATCAATTTGCGTGCACCAGACGAGAACCACGCGGGGCACGTGAAATCAGCTTTATAGATCTGCACATGCACAGGTTCAATAATTGGCCAAAAACAATTTGCTTTATGCCAACCTGTCCGTTGCCCATTCACCAATTTAGAATTTTTGAGTCTGAAGTAGCTAAGACAACATCGGGCCCAAAAACGTGACCAAACAGTCTGAGCATCAACACCCATGGTCATCCAGAGATTGCCTCCATAAAGATTTGCAATATGTCCATCAACATTTAGTGTTAAGCAGAAATAGTCCCAGGATCTCATGCAGCCACATAGTTCTACAGCTCACATTACCTTCTTATACAGAGTCATAAGATTTGACTCATCAAAAGGTAAGTAGCCAGCCATCAAAACATATAAAATGACGCCACAAGACCACAGATCTGCAGTTGCACCACTGTAACCCTTATCATTTATGACCTGGAAGACAGAAACTGAGTAAGGTTTAAACGAATAAAATGTGTCCAATCAAAACAACAGCAACTAACGTGAACTCACCTCAGGAGCCACATAATTTGGGGTTCCACACGTTGTGTGAAGCAGACCATCTTCCTGGAACATAGAGACAAAGGAAAACTGATATTAGAACCGCATAGTTGTTTGAGGAATAACATGCACATATAGAACCATTATCATAGATACTACATTGGAAGAACAGCTGCCCCTCATAAGACAAATTAGGAGACCTAAATAGACATAAAACAAGGAAAACAAAAAAAAAAAGAACATTCTAGAATGTTGTGAAGCCATGCAAATTATTCCATCAAATTTGAGACGACTCCCTCTCCGAGCCAACCACCAAGATCATCTTCACCGAACCGAAGACTAGGAGCTAAACTACATTTCTGTCACAAGTAAGGTCTACGGCCTGACTCTAGCTCAGTAGACATCAGCATCCCATACCACAGACAACGCCTCTACAAGGGAGGCATTTGACTAGCTTGCCAACCATTAGAGCATTTGACTTGCCACCCAACCATTAGAGGTCTTCCAGATCACCCCCAAGCACACAAAAGTCACAAGTAAGGTCTACGGCCTGACTCTAGCCCAGTAGACATCAGCATCCCATACCACAGACAACGCCTCTACAAGGGAGGCATTTGACTAGCTTGCCAGCCTGCCATGCATATGGCCAAGATCCACAATCCAAATACTGATCTATAAATCCCCATGGCCCAAGCCCTCGTGCCAATATATAGCCAAGGCCATGGCTACATATATTGTAAACAGCTCTTTACCTTTTAGACCTCTAAACCAGATAGTATTCTTTAACCTTAGCCCTAGGCCTTCCACCCTAGGCTAATAGCCTCGGCCTCTAGGGTCCCTCCTAACCCTAGTACTAACTATTGGCGACCCATGGTTAGTCGGGGATGTAAACTTCCCCCCTTTAAGGTATTATGTTCTTGTAAATGGAGTAGGGAAAACCTCTCTCTTCCAACTAGTACTTCTCTACCTTCTGATTTGCCTTTGGTCTCCCCCCCCCCCCCCCCAAAAAAAAAGGCCAAAGTCAACCCCAATACTCTAACTTAGCCTACTTGTTCTTCTTAGAATTTTTGAAGGGGTTCAAAGCCAATAGTGACACTTAAAAATATCAGAGTTCATGTTATAGGATTTTTTATACATTCATCCGCTTCAACTATGACTAGCTAGGTTTCCACTATAGCCTCCATAAACAAGGCTTTAGTCATAACATGTATTCATGCCGCCATTCCCTTATCCATTTTGGTTCCACTATCTTTTATTTTAATTGAGTGTAGTGATACTGAAAGCATGGTTGTTAAGACACTCGTATCTTATGATACAACACTTAAGACATGTGTCTTACCTTAAGACACGTGTCTTACCTTAAGACACCTTTAGACACTCTTGTTTTGTTTTTTTTGTGTGGGTGGGGTGTAACAACAAACATTGAGTTTGACTTAACCATGCTATCATTGATGGCGACTTTGGATCCAGCAGTGGCAATGACCTCGCAGATTCGGATTAGGATGAATCTTGAGAGTCAAAAGTTTCCTATTATATGTATCGAGATGTAGATTTCATTCATGTCACATGTGACTGACTAACTGTTGTCATGATATTTACGTTTATTGATCTATGATGATTGGTATATAATCTATGTAGCCCTCTAAAGCTCTTGTTAAGTTGTTTATCTAGATTTTTTAAAATCAAGGTTCAATTGTCAGTTTAAACCTTTAAAGTTGTAATATTCACATGTTCCACATCATCCACAATTCAATAAATATCTCAACAAGCACATGAAACGAATTTGGATATGTCGCACATACTCCCCTACTCCCCTTTGCGGATTCACAAAAAAAGGCCAAAATTATAGGTTCTATAAAAATTGAAAGGGCTAATGAGCGTCAATAAATGTCGTTCCTTCCTTCCTTAGAAAATCTCAAGGGTCTTGAGAAAGGTTTTAGTGAAAGCTCTCCTTATGCATGCTTACATAATATTTACCATAACGGTGTCGGTACATAAAAGGGGAAAAGCTCTCTGAATGGAATCCAGTGAGAGTTTCAACCCTAGGAGGGGGCATCGGTGTGTGAGGCTGCAATGGTGGCTGAAACCCTATGATAGGGCACTGGCGGCTGGCAACATGTTCAACCCGTTGAAGTCTCTTGACTATAGCCTTGCAGAGCGAACAAGTGCCATGGTCACTCCTATGGGTCGGGCATCTGGTCTAATAAGCATGGAAGTAAGGTCCCCTAGCGTGATCTGTGCCTTAGTGCGCCGCCAACCCCTAGCGTGTCGCTGACTCCAGCTCAAGTTCCTGCAATGGCTGCCTCCGTGAGTCCTGTTGGTCAATGAGTCTAGATGTGTGTCATGATCTCCCCTACATGCCTTGAGCAACTGCTCCCTTTGTTGTACGGCCTCATGAATGAAGGCTGCCAAGCATCTCTCGTCTGGGTAGGATAGGAGACTAGGTAGGGAGCCAAAGCCATCTCTGAAAAGGCAATGGTATCGACCTCTGATCTCGTAGTACATCCGCCACCTGAAAGCGAAATGCTCCTCTGACTCGATCTCCCGAGAATCGCACAAGGTAGAGATGCGTCCCTCTCGGGATATACCCTCTCCTCCACCACTCCCTATATGGAGGTGGTGTGATGAGACCAGGAACTGTCCAATCGAAATCCTCATGGTGGATCCAAGTGTATCCTGGTGGGTCGATAAAGCCCTCCTCTGAATTCTGTAAGCAGTGGTCTCTGTAGAAGTTGAGCTTCACAGGGAGATGACGGGGTACCAACAAAGTCATGAATGTGTGTAGCTATAGGAGATCCTCTCAGATAACCTGGTTCACCTCGTGATATGTGAGCAAGATAGAAGGCTCTCAAACCATCTACAAGTATGTGCCATACCAACACCTCTTCCCTCCTCTACTGCTAGTGTCATGGAGGAGTACAAAGCCAACCAAGGAAGCCTACGTCGCCCTGTGGTGCAAAATGATCCATACTATCGAATGCGAAAGAGATATGTGATCACCTGGAATGCTACATTGCGCTAGAGCAGGGATGCCCCGAACTCAGCCAAAACTATTTCATGTGGAACAAAAGGCTTACTGATGGATCATCCGTGAAAGCATGAGAACCTGAAGCCTCACAACACGAGCCCACTCCGTCTCTCATAGATCATGCCTCGAACAAGGGCTGCCATACAGAGTCGACCAAAGAGTTGAGGAAAGACTTGGTCTGAGGGTCCTGGAAGTGAGAGTGAAAGCATGGTCGCTCAAGTTTGGCAAGCGCAACGTGACCCCTGCTAGTCGAGCCTGTAGTGCTTGTCACATTGTAAAGATCGGGCCGGAGAACAGGACCCCTAGGTATGTGTAGGATGCAACTACCTCCATAGGTAACCCATCCAAGGTAAAATGCTATCTGTGCATGGCTGCCCGAGATGTGTTGAAGATCATGACCTTAGTCTTAACAAGGTTGACCTTCAAGTCATGTGCCTCACCAGAAGAATGTAGTGCATCTAGGTGTCGCTGAAGTCCCTCGGCTAAAGAAGATAGCAAGGATCGCATCATCTACGTATATAAGTATCCGAAGCAAGGATCCAACTAGAGAGCAACTAGTCCCTCCTAAAGGTCCCGATGAACGTCTCAAGCTCATCTATGTAGAGGCCAAACAAGGTCGGTGATAAAGGACAACCCTGTGGTGACCCCAACAGTGCTGTCTCCTCTGTCCACCCTGCACCCTACCTAAGACTCTCTCATCAAGTGCCAAGACTACCTACATGATCTCCTGATCGTATCCCAACTCCTATAGGCATCTCATGAGTTGGCACTGTATCAAACAATGCACCCTCTGTCTCCATGCCCTAGCCTCCTCGATGATCCCCCTGAGTCTAAGTATATGGTCCATGGTCCCATGATCTACCGAGAAGCCTACCTGCCCTATGGCTATGAATCCTCGAAGCTCTGCAACTAAGCTAACCTCTGCGTTGAGTACTAACACGTAGATCTTGGACATAACATGTCCAATCATAATGGTCCTGTAGTTTTCAAGACTTATGGGATCTCCTGCCTTGTGTATGGGTGTTATGGTGTTAAGGGTCCAGGTGGGTGGAAAGCCTATGCAAATTGCTTCATCGAAGAGCTTTTCTAAGATCGGTGTATATCCCATATGCAATAAATTTAGTCTCATGATCCTTTGCTCGGCCATTGTGAAGCTTTCGAGCTCTGTGCTTGACACCACCGACTGTGAAAAGCATGCATGAAGTGGGGCGTGGTACATGTGAGGCCAAGTGCTAGTTGGTTAGGGACATTGTACAATGTGCGTGTGTAGGGGGGGGGGGGGGGGGGGAGAGAGAGAGAGACGATGTTGAGGAAGGGAGAAAGATAGGAAGAAAATCTCTTAAAGTCTATGAAAGACCAAAGGGTCTATGAGACATAAAACACCAAATACAATGAGAAAGAACATGAATGGGTGGAGCCACTAAGTGGGCATCAACACCCAAGGCGAATACTGATATATGAAATCCATAGGAAAACAAGGTGAAAATTTCACTAGGCTTGCCAAAGGAGATGTGACAACCTCACCCTTAGATTAGTACAACCCTTAAATCCCCTCTCACATTATCCTTCCATGATAGCATTCATTTAAGGCCGTTGCACAATCCCCATAGATAGAGAAGGCAAAACAAAAGCTTAGGCACTTGCCTTTGGCATGCCAAAGATAGATATACAAGGTGGTATCACTGTGGCTATCCTTTGTATGTTGTCTGAGGGACTCGATCCATCGAGCGGCTGAGAATGGATAGGAGGATCTTAATGAATAGAGCCTCACATGGTGATCGGCACCGCAAAGGGATAAAACCATGATAAAGCTTTGATACTGATCAACTTGCCTCCGTTGTGGTCTCCTCGTAGTAGTATTCCGCCGAACAAGTGCCACTGTGACCCCTATCCGATGTATCCTTAGGCAACAAACATGTAGGGGCCTCATCTGTGTATCAACGTGATGGTGAGTCTATTGTGTCTCTCGCTTTTGGTCCCATACTACCTCCCTAGGGATGCTGGCTCATGCTACCTGACTGAAAAAAAACAGTTATCACCCTTTGACAGGGCTCTGGCTGCGCCTTAGAATCTCATCTTTGAATCTTGAGGAACTGTTCTCTGTGTCGTATGGCCTCGTGAAGGAAAATTGCTACTCGTCTTCGATTTGGATGGACGAGGAGTCCGAATCCATCTCTAGAAAGACAATGGTGGTAGCCTCAGATCTCATTTGTACACAAGACATCTGAAGGCAAGGTGCTCCTCAGATTTAGCCTCCTATAAGTCACATAAAGTGCAAATGCGACCCCCCCACATGTGCCGTCAACCCGTCCAGTCTCATGGATAATTGGAGAGAGGAAACACGAAACTGGCCTGATCAAGATCCTCAAGGAGTGGGGGAGGTGGATCCGTGTGTATCCCAATGGGACAATAAAGCCCTACTCTCAAATATGCAGGTAGTGCTCTCTATAAAAGCGCTTCACAAGCAGCTCGCTAGGATGCTAAGCAGGTTTATTAGTGTAGCTATACAAGATACACTTGAGTGACCTGGTATGCCTCGTGATAAGCGAGAGAAAAAATGGGGGCCTCGAGACTATACTGAAAAGATTGCAGTTTGTCCATGTGAGTCCAAGAGTCACATATACCTAGATGAGTCTTACAACATGCCCAAACTCATCCTCTAGAAACACAACATAGTGTAGTTTCAATCTCATGATAATCACTCATAAGGTTGAAAACCATAAGCTCCATCACACATAGCAGGGACTAGCTACTATGACATGTGCACTGACATCATCAGCGCCCAACAATGAGTGTAGACAATAGTATAAACATATGCTCTCACACATACAAATCCGAACACCCACACATACTTGAGCATCCATTTATACAAAGTCTTCATATTGAGTTTTTGTTGGCGCTCCGGAGGTGAAGGGTAGACTCAGTCATGACGAAGGCTAGCACTAAAGGAGAAGGGTAATCAAAAGGTAGTCCAAAATCTCTTCATTCAAGCTACAACTTCTTGTGAAGACTACACGATTTCATTTTAGGCTCTCCCAGACGAGCATCTAAATCTAGCTGAGAGGGCATGTGAAGTCCAAGACTCACAAACTATCTCCATGCAGACACACCTGATGACTCTTAGCTACTAAGTCATGGATGTGTATAAGGTCAGCCATGGTAACCTATGTCAACTCAAGGTCTAGAACCAAGATCTCTAACTAGATGGAGGTATGTGATCACCTGAAATGCTGCGTCAAGCTGAAGTGCAGCAATCCCGAACTCATCCAAGGTGATCTGGTGTACAACTAAAGGCAAACTGCAAACCATCTGTGCCAGTAAGAGAACTAAAGCCTCTCCACCCGAGCCCAATCGACCTAATAGGTCAAGGTACTGGCATGTGCTGCCATATATATTGCCCAGTGGGCTAGGCAGATCATATAGTAAGAAGAACATTTGGTTCAAGAATCTTGAAAATGAGAGTGAAAGCACTAGCACTCAGCCTTGGCAAGCATGGCATGCCCGTTGCTCAGTCAAACCTGCATTACTGGTCTCATAGTGAAGATCGGGCCAGAGAAAAGCTCTCCCAAGTATGTGTAAGGGAACAGTCTCTACAGAAAACACATAGAAAGTGGACTACTCTCTATGTGTGATTGCTTGGATATGTTGAAGATCATAACCCTGGTTTTCCCAACATGAACCTTCAAATCATGTGTCTCACAGAAGGTAAGAAGTGCATCTAGATGTCGCCGGAGACCCTCAGCTGAAGAAGAGAGTAAGAGCACATTGTCTATGTAGAGAAGAATTTGAACCGAGGAGCTAGTGAGAGGTGAGTCTAGCCCTCCTAGTGTCTTAATGAAAGTCTCAAGCTCATCGATGTAGAGGTCAAACAACGTTCATGACAAAGGACAAACATGTTCGACCCCGATCATACTCCTGACCGGTCTCCTTTGTCCATCCTTTCACCATTGAAACCCTGCTTGAAACCCTGAAACCTCTCATGCAGTGCTAGGACTGCCCAGATAATCTCCTAACCGTATCCCAAATCCTGCAGATGTCTACTAGGTGGGTCCGTAACATTGTGTCAAAAGGCTTGCAAAAATCCACAAAGCAATAATAAACCATCTCTCTCCGTGCCTTGGCCTCCTCAATGACACCTCGAAGTGTGACTAGAGTCACATGATCAATGTGAAATCTTGGCTGTCCAACAGCCTTGAGTCCCTCGTGCTCTGCAAACTGACAACTTGCATGTCAAGTACGAGCCATAGACCTTGGACATGACCTGCAGGTCAAGCTCACTGTCAGCAAACCCCCTCTTTGCTTTAGTGGCACTGCTTGCACGTACAAACTGGTGGTAGGCTAGGCCCCATCTACAAGCAAATGGCACAATTGAGTGGGGAGCGAATGCCCTCCCTTCTACTCAGAAGAACGATTTAAGGGAAGGGAAGAGGGATGGAGGGTGGGTGTATGTGTTGTGGGGTTTGTTTTTTTTTTTGGGGGGGGGGGAGCCTTGAAAGACCCAATCCTTGTGTTGATGAAGGACAGCGAGGAGCCTTGAATGCTCCCTGCTTAAGCCATTCTTGCTACAAACCCCCTGCAAGCGAAGGTTGAAGGCCCTCTGTTGCACGTGGTGAGCTGACGTGAGGGCTGTGACAGAACCGCCCAGGTCCTGCGCGGGTGATGGGGGAGGAGCCCTCCCTCCCAGATTGGAAAGGACAAAGGGTAGGGCTATAGCGTCACTCAAGCAAAACCAGATGCTAGTCCCCTCCCCTCGTACTGCCATTTTTCCCTCTATTCCACAACACCCACTAGCATTTCTAGGGCTACCCCACACTGTCACCTTACTTTTCCCCTTTCTTAGAGGCAGCAACCAGTGGCATTCACTTCAAAATCAAAATCGTCAGCCAAGAGAACAACTAAGCAAATAGATAGCATCACCTCCACAACCAAAATGAATCTTACCCGAACTTGTTGTGGTAAAGCACTCAATCCAAAATCAGAAATCTTGAGGTTTCCATGAGCATCCAGCAGCAAGTTTTCTGGCTGTTAGCAAAGGCAGAGATATCAGTGTCACACCCACAACGTCCTCCACTCATCCGTACTTATTTGTTAGAAGTTTAAACTCTATAATCCTGAGAGCTGAATTGGAAGGATCACAAACAGTAGAATCGGGAAGAGGAAATTCCACATTCTTGGGACAAAATCAAAACGTACTGGTACATCAAAATACAAAAATATTAAAATGAACCTTAACATGCAGCCCTACTGTGAAAACCACAAACCTTTAGGTCTCTATGGTAAACTCCCCTACTGTGGCAGAAGTCTACAGCATTTATAAGCTGATGAAAATACCTCCTTGCTTCATCTTCTTTGAGTTTACCTTGATGGACCTGGAAATGATATGAGTCGAGCATTAAGACTACTTGATCATTGCCTCAGCTAAATTTTGCATGCCTGCTATAGATAGATTGCAAAGCATATGGTCAATCAGCAGTGTATAGGGGTTCAAAGGTTTAATTACAATTTTGTCAAATAGCTCGCCTCCAGTCACAAATTCTAGCACAATATATATCTTTGATTTGCTAGCCATTACCTGGAAAGACAGAAAGGGACAGTTAGAAAAAACAAAGCGATGCAATTGACAGTAGGAGCCATAAAGACTGAACGACAGCACAATTTAACGTGAACCAGTCCCCACCTAAGAATAGTTGAAGGACGCAGAACTTGAAATTCACAGTAATACTATAAAACTACTGCACAAGAACTCGACTTGTTTGAAGAAAGCAACCTACCTCATGCAACTGCACCACATTTGGATGTCTAATGAGCTTCATTGTCGAAATCTCTCGTTTGATCTGTCGACAGGTATAGCCCTTCTAGTTATTACTCAAACAAAATCTCATCATCAATATGCAAACTCAAACGCCTGAAGGTTTTTGCTATTTCCAACCCAAGGGCTGCGTGTGCTCAAATTGCAAAAGAACTCGAATGCACTGAGTAATACCCTTTTGCAAACTGCCTTCCCTTCCTACATTTTCGTTTCATCCATATGCCCCAATCCTCATTGTTTCAGTGAGGGTTTAAAAAACCGATATTTAAAAAAGGACAACTTTGCTGTCCCAAGTAAGTTTAGCACAGTCAGGAGCAATCCAAGTGCGATTCTGGAGATTAAGGGTTATATACGTATACTCGGCCTCCTAGAAGGACGAAATCGGCCGAAAGTTTAAAGAGCGCAGTTATTTCTTCTAGCAACGACAAACAATTGTCTTTCCTGGTTTGGATCAATTAAATAGCACACGGTTACGCCCAATTCGACAGCACAATTCCTGCGGCACGTTGCGTCCGTGTCTTGAACTGGACTTTCTCCGGCGGAATCAACTAGACGAGCTAACCGAGTCCTACTGCTAAAAATGCAGGTCTCTGAAAACGGACGAATGGTAAGCAGCCAGAGTACCTGCTCGACCATCTTGTGCTTCAGGATCTTGTCCTTGTCTAGTATCTTGATAGCCACACTCTCATTCGTCTCCATGTTCTTGGCGAACTTGACCTTGGCAAAGGTACCCTCTCCGAGAGTACGGCCAAGCTCATACTTGCCGACTCGGGTACGCACGCTCTGAATGCTCATCGTGAACAAAGGTGGTGAAGCGTCTGTCGAAGCGTTGGATAAGCAAAAAGGCCAAGACAACAGATCACCTGACGGCACTACAGAGGTTCCTCGACTTCATCTTAGCGACGATCAATAAAGAAGCAGCCTGCCTGTTGCCAGGAAGTGGCAGAAATCCGCAGTTGTCTTCGATTCTCGCAAAAGCGCGAAGACGTCCGGAGTGCTGTGAGCTCGATACGGTATCAAAAAAAACCTGCAGTCCAACCAGCGAAGCAAGACAGGCAAATCTCTACCTTTCTTGCCCGATACCCTACAAATTCTCGTCGGCAATCGACCGACGGACGTTGCTGAATCTGTCAACAGAATCGACGTACTTAGCCGAGAGTTTGACTACGTTCTCCGCGCATGCCGTCTCGATATGAGCACGATCCATGCGGAAGCTACGTTAGCCGCGTTTTTGGCTCCATTACGGCTCGATTTCAGGCAGAATGGATGCGAGATTGTCCTCGGATTCTTCTACCGATGCAAGAGAAGGAAGCTGCTGATAAATTTACGTATTGCGGCTCAGATTTCGGCCACGATTGGAGGTGGATTTTGGTTTGTGCAAGCTCCTTGGCTATGGCGGATGCAGGCTCGGCACTATCGAGCCTCAGGCTCGACACTCCCGAGCCTCAGGCTCGGTATTTAGGCTCGGTGTGCTGGGACCCTTCGCACCAGAACTTCCGGTATATGTCCTAATTGCCCCTTCGTATGTACTACCGCACGTTTCCCCACTGCACCCAGATGCTCACCACCACCACCGACATCTCGCAAGTCCGATGCAGCGGCCACATGAATCCCTGAGGCTCCGAGGTGTTCGATTGGCCTCCGGTGCCCGCCCCTCCCTCACGTACACGGACACCGCCACCACCACTGCACCTTCGGCAATGGTTTCCCAACTTTTTGATACTCGATCAAGCCCCCTTTGGGAGGATGGTCGGCAGTCGTGCCACGTTCAGACGGACGGGTGCTTGGGCAAGGCGAGAAGGGGTGTCCAACAAAGATATCATTAAGTGTGTCAAATCAGCTCACCACGCATCATCCCCACGCCCCTTTTGTATCATGGCCACCACCTAAGATACCAACCTAAAATACCAAAAGGGAACAAAAAGAAGCCTACAAGAGACTCAAAGAAAGATGATTCCAATCACGATCGTGTGCTAGTCTCACATTAACAAACTATTGGATCCTTTTCTAGACCCAAAGCATAAAGTATATTCTATACTTCCTCGACATACGAGGAGGGAGAAAACCTACAAAGCCATAAACTCTTACCATTAGTGACCTTGGGCAACTCCATTCAATGATTCCAATCGATGCATGTGGAATGACAACTCAATAGAGATAAGGTTAGCCATCTAGATTATCGACAACGATTGCATCACGCCCTCCAAATTGCACAAGATAAGAATCTCAACCTATTCACCATTACTTATCACAAGCTCAGATATATTTGGCTCCTAGATCTTCCAAAAATCGCAACTCAACAAGTGTAACTCTGAATCAAGCATCATTTGTCATAATAGAGAGAGAATATTCTAAAGAAGATTCACTGCAATCAAAACAATTGTTTCAAGTTATCAAGAAACATAATGAATGAAACATTTTTCCAAAAATCATTGCATGAACCAATGTGTATACCTTTGTAATTTTTGTGAGTACACAATGTATTTTTGCATTGAACTAGCAACAGCCACTTCTTCCATTCTTCTCCTTAATGTGAGCGGGAGATAGACCTCCACATCTTCAACTTTGGTTGTAGCCTGCGCTACTACAATATCTCCAACGATTTCTTGGACTGCCATTTCCTTATTGGAAACTTATCCAATCTAACATTGCTTGAGTAGGTTCTGAAATTCATCATTTGTTAACTCTCGAATGAATCACCTACAATGTTTACGAATTGGACTCCTATTAGCATGGATTTTGCAGGCCATGTCTTTAATTTGGTGTTGTGGAATCCCTCCCTCTTTTATTGTCTCTCACTGCTACAAGTCTGACTGGATGACATTCTCTTTTTGTTTGCCTTGCCCTATGATTGCCTACAGCTATTACTTGCATAGAGATGATATGAAAAACATTGCATAACATAAAATTTTGGACTTCATTGCCTAGATGCATGTTCTACTTGAATGTCAATGTGTCCATCGTGTTCAATTAGGGCAACTATTGGAAGGTCTGCTTCCACATGATTGTGAATGCTTGAATGTATCGATCTTAAGCACATAAAAGAAAAGCATGAAGTGACACCATTGGGAGTCATGATGAGAAATGATTCATCAACCTTACATAGACACCACCCTCCTTTCCCTTGAGTTAGTTATAAATTTTGTCTTTTTCCCAATTTGGGGAACCTATATACACCATGCTTGCATCATAAAGCTGAACATTATATAACGTGACTTGGATGTTGTTTGGCTAGGTACTGTGACATGAAGTTGGTGGTAATAAACTTCACGTACCTCTTCACTTCCTGCTGCTTTCGAACTGAGTGATAGAGATAGTTATCACTGGGAAAGGGACATTAAAAAGAAGCTTTTATACCAAGAGACCACACCATACTTTCCTCCCTTAGATGAGAATGAAGATGATAACATCCCAAGTGATGTTGTACTCAAGCATAGGGAGAAGGAAAGGATCAGCAGAGGCCATAATCTCAGCAAGCTGGCCTGTGCCAAAGAGAAGAGCGATACGTTGTTGAAAGAAGATCTTGTAGCTCAACATGACATGAACTGATATATATCGAGGAGTTTGAAGGGGCTGATTGAGTCGAATGGCTAGGTTCCGAGGAAACATTGCACCTCCTTGATAGACACTTTACACTTAGCTCAAAACACTTTCCAAAAGGAGGGAGCGAAAGCTCCAAGACTACTCATAGAGAGAGAATGAACTAGAGAGAGATGGACTCAAGAGTCTACATAAGAGAATATCTACAAGAGGGAGAGAAGGCTCATGGAAGAGGCTTGAGGAGACTAGGGCTACAACAACATGAGGCCTAATGGTGGAAGAGATGATGAACAAGGGAGAGGAGGGCTCCTTTTATAGAGATTTTTTCACCCTCCTTCACCCATTTACAATTGTTGCCTGTAGATTCTTTTCCCCATCAACCACATAAGCCCGTATGTCACCATCCATGTCCTTTTTGGCTACTCTTGCCATGTGTCCCATCAAAAGATGCTCAAGACTCTTAAAATATTGAGAAAGTCAAGAGTCTCCCCAGATGGAGCCCATAGGGACCCTCTCTTTTCCATATGTCCACATCCTCCTTATTCCACATGGGAATTCTAGAAGGATTCCTCTTGACTCCACACTCCTCCACATGCCTTCCACATGCTTGGCATGTGGCCTCTCTTATATTATTGGAACACATGGACATGAGCCCACCTCTTTATATGACTCACTCTTCCTATTTTCTAAAAACTCCATAATATCCCATACACAAATAACTCTCACCCCATACCAAGGTATTTATAATTCACACCTATGGTCTTTACAATGATCCATTCCACTCATCCTCTCAATCCCATACAATATCTTAGAAAATAGAAATAAGTGAGAGCTGCTAGGCTATCACTTGATACTCAAACTCTTATCAAATATAGAAGAAAACAATACCAATGCCAAATAAAATATCAATTTTTGGCATCACAGTACATAAAGCGTGAATCACAAGACTAGATTGAGATACGTTAGGCCAAGAGTTGGACTCCTTGGTGAAAAATTGTGTGTCCCAACAATTTGAAAAATATAGCATGAATCAAGTAAAATTGATGTGATGCTTAAAGAGAGGGGAGGATAAGGTTATCATTATAGTAATTTTAGGAAAACTTTCTTTAACCAAAAATCAATTTACGAAGTACCAAACAATCGCACATCTCTCTCTCTCTCTCTCTCCCTCCCTCTCTCTCTCTCTCTCTCTCTCTCTCTCTCTCCTTCCTACGAAGTTAAAAAAACTTTATCACGTATTGTATAAGCCATCCTTCCCCACCAAGTTTTGTAAAACCCATGTGGGTCTTGGTGGTTGAGGCTCTGGTTCGTGTCATCATGTATGTGTGTTTCATTTCTATGCTTGGGATCAATTAAAATGAGTCAGAATTGGCTCCAAGTAAACAATACCCAATCTCTCTCTCTCTCTCTCTCTCTCTCTCTCTCTCTGTGCATCTCTGCATTGGTAGTTTGCTACAAAGAGCAATGCATGGGTGGACCACTAGTGTTATGATGGTAAAAAAGGAATATCATCATAGATTTCTCCCAAGCTCTCATTCTACAAGCCTCTTGAACTTGGATCTTTGGTTCCCATGCATTGCTCTAGATAGCAAGATCCCAATGCTAATATTAAGAGAGAGAGAGAGAGAGAGAGTGTCATATTTGACATAAAGCTTGTCGATGCCGCCTATGGACAACAATGCATATGAGACTTAGACTAGAACTGTTTGCTATTGCATTTCTACCTACAATTGGTGCACATAATTTGTTTACTTATTTTGTGTAGAAGTTGCTATCAAAGGGCAATTCTTAATGTACTTCATTAACAATTCATTAGGGTTCCCTATACATTCTACATGCATGCATGTATGAAAGGGCTTCTAAAAAGCAATTCATTGAATGAAATGTGGTTGTAGATTTTAGAAACTAAATCCATTCAAATAAATACTACATGGAGAACAAAAGTTTGTTTTAATGGCCTTGCACATGCCTATGTATGGCATGAGTATGTGTTAAAAATAAATTGGATGATCAAGAAATGCTTGAATGGAATATAGAAATCATCTAAATTATATTTCTTGATGAATCATTTGCAAAAATTGAAAGAGTCAATCATACACGTAGACACAATGCAAGCTTCAATCATACATGGTGACACGATGCAAGTATCGATAAGATTTGATGAATAGACTTTGTATTTAATGGTTTGATTCTATGGGTTGCATGATGGGGATGGACTTTTGGATCCCTTTATATACCCAAATCATAAATAATACTCTCTCCTAATTGGTTTTCCTCTTAACATATGAGGAGGAAGAAAACCCACAAAGCCATAGACTCTAACCATTAGTGAGCCTTGGGGAATGGCAATCCATTCACTTATTCCAATTGATGAATGCGTTGGGTTGGGGCATGACAACTCAACAGAGATAGGGTCATCATATTTAGGTTTGTGCCATCTAGGCTATTAACAACAATTGCATCGTGCCCTTCAACTTGCGCAAGGTAAGAATGTCAACCTCTCACCATTACTTATCAGAGCTCGCATACACAATCAAGCATAGTGTGTCATAATAGAGAGAATATTTTAAAGAAGATTCACGTGCAATCAAAACAACTGTTTTTGCTTTTTCTTTTCAAAGCAATTGATTGACATTATATGATGAATGAAACATTATTTCAAAAATCATTGCACTGACTAGTGCATTTACCTTTGTAATTTTTGCGAGTGCACAATATATTTTTTGCATTGAGCTAGCAACATCCACTTCTTCTTCTTCTTTCTTCTACTTGAAAACCAAATTTTAGGGTAAGCTGATTACTTGTTTCTACAAGTAGTATCAGTTTCTATAATCTACAAATACATGAACCTTTTTTTTAAAGCCTTTCATACATGTATGTTGAATGTATAGGGAACCATAATGAGCTATTGATGACATAGATTAAGAATTGCCCTTTGATAGCAAATATCTACACAAATCAGTAAACAAATTATGGGCACAAAGTGAAGGTAGAAATGCATAGCAAGCAGTCCTAATCCAAGTCTCATATCCCTTGTTATTCAACAATAGGTAGCATTGACAAACTTCATATCTAAATATGGCTTACTCTCTCTCTCTCTCTCTCTCTCTCTCTCTCTCTCTCTCTCTCTCTCTCTCTCTCTCCCCCCTCCCTCCCTCCCTCCCTCCCTCCTCCCTCCCTCTCTCTCTCTCTCTCTCTCTCTCTATATATATATATATATATATCCCCCCCCCCCTCTCTCTCTCTCTCTCTCTCTCTCTCTCTCTCTCTCTCTCTCTCCCTTCCCCCCCCCCTCATACAAAGTTAAAAATACTCTATCTTGTACTGTAGAAGCCATCCTTCCCCACCAAATTTTGTAAAACATGCATGGGTCTTGGTCGTTGAGGCTCTGGATTGTGTCATCATGTATACGTGTTTGATTTCTCTACATGGGATCATTTCAAACGAGTCAAAGTTAGCACCTTAGGGCATTGCCACTACACAGTTAAAAATACTCTCTCTCTCTCTCTCTCTCTCTCTCTCTCATGCTTATCAACATTGGGAGTTTGCTATGTAGAGCAATGCATGGGAGCCAATAATGCAAATTCAAAAGGCTTATGTAGAGTGAGAGTTTGAGAGAAATCTAGATGATATCTATCCATGCATTCCTCTCTATAGCAAACCACCAAGAGGGAGAGAGAAGGGGAGGGAGGGAGGGAGGGGGGGGGAGAGAGAGAGAGAGAGAGAGAGAGAGAGAGAGAGAGAGAGAGAGAGAGAGAGAGATGTGATTTTTTGGTATATTGGGAGATTTATTTTTTTCCCCAAAATTTGTCTTGAAAATAACGATAAAAGTAATCTTATCCTCCCCTTTCTTCAATCATCACATCAATATTACTTGATTCATTTTATATTTTCAAACTATTGGAACACATTATTTTACAAACTGTTGGAACACATAACTTTTTGAGTCCAACTAACCTATGTCAATCTAGACTTGTGATTGGCTAGCCTATATCATTCTAGACTTGTGATTCATAGTTTGGTTACCTAGCCAAACAATGTTGAAGTCACTTTATATAATGTTTAGCTCTATGATGCAAGCATGATGTTTATAGGTTTCCATATTTGGAAAAAAGCGAAATTCCATATTTAGTTCAAGGGAAAGGAGGATGGAGTGTATGTAAGGTTGATGGATCATTTCTTTTCACCTCTCCCAACCGTGTCACTTCATTTTCTCCCCCTACGTGCTTATGCTAAATACATTTAAGCATTCACACTCAAGTGGAAGCAAACCTTTCAATCATTGCCCAGTTTGAAGACAACGCACACATTGACATTCTAGTAGACATGCATCTAGGAAAATTAATAGCCATAGGCAATCACATGGTAGGGCAAGCAAAGAGAGCACCATCCAGATACACTTGTAATAGCAAGAGGCAATAATAGACATAGAGGGATCGAACAACAATAGGGCCCCCCTGTTAGTGAAAAATGGTATTAACCCATGTGGAGTGGGGTGAAAGGGGTAGAGATAGGGATAAATGGGAAAGAGAAAAAAGCCACGTGTCCCTGGAGTCTACCTTCTGGAACTCTCTCAACCGCCATCAACGTAGTATAAGAAGAGCTTGTGCTAGCTCCCTGTGCCAGCCTTGTATGGCTTCGAGAGCTTTCTTTAACAATGAGGAGAATGATGGTGGACACAGCAGAGAGAAAAGTGATGTTGGAGCAGGAGCAAAGGGGACAAGGCCCTCCACAAGCATGGCGGCTACGATCAAGATGAGGGGCGATGAAGGCTAGGAAGGCATATCATTGGATTGTGCTGAAGCCACCGAGCTTCCCATTGCTGGTGGGGTGTGAGCAAAGGGAGTGAGAGGGCCGCGGGGCGAAGGGAAGGGATTGTTTGGATGGAGGGCAGACAGGGTAGTGGTTGGTGAGGCAGAGGGGGGCAAGCGAGGCGGAGGCAGTGGTGGCAGCCTACAAGTGCACAACATAAGAGGCCATGTATATGAAGAGTGATCAGCCATCAAAACTGAAAAAGACCACCACAGTCGACCATCCAGAGAAAGAAAAGCAATCCACAAGTAAGGGCAAGAAGAACGAGCATCGGCAATATTTGCAGCAGCCTACAAGTGGAGACAGTGGTAAGCAAGGCAGAGGGCGGCGAGGCGAAGGGGAGGGAGTCTGAGAGGGGTTAATTAGATTAGCTTTAACTTAGATTAATTTATGTGGCAACCATTGCATATAGATAGTCTAAGGGAGATCACAGAATCGTCTAATGGAGGTGATCGTAGAATTGTCTGTGGAGGCAAAAGGGCAAGGCGGAGGAGGATTAATTAAACTACCTAGATCAAGTTAGGGTTTTCAGGTAGGTTAATTGACTTAATGAGGTCACCGATTAACATCTTATGCTTAATGGAATGAATTTTGTATACAACTCTTGCAAATTTACGTTTTTGTATTGATCTAATGCCAATACCAAATGCATAGTCAATTAGATCTCAAAATTACAATTGCAATGCAAAAATCCCACGTGAATTTGATGTAAGGTTGCAAAGATCTTGAATTTTTAGATTTAGTAAAGGCATAGCCTGCAAAATTGATGCTTAGTCCTACAAATCATGAATTTCATGAGCGAGTCCTACGCGTCCAAAACCTCAAGCAAGGTGAACTTGGACAAGTTCCCAATAAGGAAATGGTAGTTGAGGTTTACAATGATGGTATGTATGTGTAAAATCAAATCATGTACAAGCTACCCTCTAATCAATTGGTCAATGCCTCTGAACACTGCTTGTGTTGGTGCATGTAGGTCATCTTGGAGCACTAGAAAATTATCGGTGAGCATTGTTGTAGGAGCGTTGTGTGTCTCGGCTCGTTGAAACTGCTTGCCTTATGTCGAGACTATCATGCTGCCTTTCGATTGTTGGTCTATGTCAAAGATGCCATTGTCTGTGTCACTTCAATGATCTGGGTTGGATGCACTGCTGCTACTGTGTGGAGGCTATCGCTAAATCTTTCATCAAATCCATCTTGGTTGCGTCTTACCACTTTGTGTGTTGTAGCTATAAATGCATTGAGGGTTCTTGCTTTGCCGATTGGTGTAAGTGCCATAGTCTTTGAGTTGCTTGCCTTTGTTGCATGTTGCTTATTATTGTAGTAGCTTTTGGGTTGCCTTTGATTGTAGGAGTGTAGCTTGCCTACCATGCCTGTCAACCTCTCAGAATCTCTTAGAGGAGAATAAAGATATGTCTCTCCCTCTATGAATAGATTATTATCTCTTGTGTCTCTTTGGTTAGATCTCTAAAGGACCTCTCTCTCAAAAGAATGACATAACTATCAAAGCAGAGTAGAAGAACATCACAGTCTCCCTCATCAAAATGAATAGAAAACTGTCACACTCAATGGAAACCTCTCTCACACTTTATAGAAATCTCTCAAGGAATTCAAGAATCTCTCTAATCCCTCAAAAGAAGATATGAACAGAAATAAACTCACAATTACTCAAGAACTCTCAATCTTTCTCAATCTCTCTCACAATTATGGCACCTCAGCAGAATGTACAACCATGCTTTGATACCATGAACAAATATGGGGAGAGAGAGAGAGAGAGAGAGAGGGGGGGGGGGGGGAGAGTGGACATGAGGAGAGAGGAAACAGCTAGAGAGCACACAAAAAGTGACTAACTATACACTAGATCGGTTGAAAGGAATCAATATATACAAACACCTTTAGGGTAAGGGTTGTGCCTTTTTAGCACTCTGTGTGAAACTGCTATGCACATATGATAATACATGATGTTGAGATGAATCCTAAACAAAGTAATCACCAGGAGAGAACCAACAAAGTCTAATCCCCCATTTGGAAAGGGATGTTTGGAGAAAGCAAGATGAAGTAACTCACTTTGGAGATCCTTTTGGACATTTAAGGGCATCATAAATTCTCTACAAGAAGAAGAGAGAAAGAATAATTCAAGAAAGGTTGAAGATCAAACTCAAGCACTTACAGTGAAGTTTTCAAAAAGCAAGTACAAAGCATGCAAGCATTATGGAAAGACCAATCATCTGGAAAAGGATTGCTATAAGATCAATCCTTGCACTTATTATGGCAAAAACAATCACTTTGAGAAGTTTTTCAATGAAAAGAAAAAAGGCAAAGAAAATCTGGTTGAAGAAAGAAATCCATCAGCAAATGAATTAACAAATTTTGTGGTATAAAAAAATAAAGATTTTATCTTTTAACGTTCAATACCTTTGAACTTTTGTCATCACTTGGTCATGTAGTCAATTTTGAGGTTCTTGCCTGGAGTAGTACTCCAAAAGGAATGTTGTGTGTTTTAGTCCTTACAGTCTTTGTAAATCACCTCTAGTCATCATATGATGTAGACCATGTGATATGTGTTTGCCTCCATGGTACCTCTTGCAAACATGAGAAACTAGGTCCACACAAAGGCCTAAGGTTAATCCTTGTACATGCAAGGGAGATAATTATTTGGGGGTGGTATATCCCATTTTGTAAACCTTGACCCTTGGGCATCTTTGCTAGCATGAGATCCTAGCCATAGATTTATCCTTGACCACCATGAGATGGCCTGTGAAGCTATGTGACTAGATGTATCCTTGACATAGTATAAGGCAAACCCTTAAGGGGGGGTATGTTGGGATATGTGTGATCAAGGGCTTGCTCTAGTAGCAGTCATATGATCATGTGTGTGTGTGTGTGTGTGTGTGTGTGTGGCGTGAAGCACACTTAGTACTATGAGGTATCTGGATTATGACACAGGTGTTGATGTAATGCAAGGCCCCCATGCCTATGATGTAGGAGCCCCTATGATGTAGGAGTTATCTCCTTTGATGTAGGATAGGTGCCTATAATTTAGGCCACCCTCTAGATCTCATTCTATAAAAGAGAAGCTTTCCTCTCAAATCGATGGAACAATCTCTTTGGTTCCCACTCCCTCTTTCCATAATGCACTTCTGCTCTCCTACTTCCCAACAATAACAACTATTCGCACAAATGGAACAAATTGGCATGCACTTCAAGAGATATCACTTTACTCACCTAAAATTGGGCTTCCCATGTAAGTGGGTGGTGATGCTACCATGGGGATAGCGGTTGTGGTGGCTGTCCTTGGTCGCGATGGCCATCTAATGCATGTTCAAAAAAAAGAGGCAAAGCCTGCAGGCACGCCCAGCATGAATTTTGCATATAACATCTTCGCAAAGTATAGTGGCATGGCCATATTGTGAGGCAATATTTGATTTGATCATGCAATGAATATAATATGAATTCTCCCTCATAGCTTTGTGATGATACTTTTTGATGGGCCACCATCCATGTGAGGCATCGCCACAGTCCCAAACTAGTTCTATGTCATCGTTTGAGACCATGGTGTTGATGCAGTCATACTTCCAATCGTTTGGATCATGATAGAGGCTCTCATTAGCAATTAAATGAGCCTCATCTTTCCTTGTTGGCAGAAGGGTAGCATTAGCCACGCCCATTATATCTTTAATGGGAGCTTCACCCGCATGTTTTGGTCCTGTGATCACTGGTACGTAGCTTGCATTGACCGTTGTTGTGATGAGGATGCCCTTGGGGGGTTCACCTAAAACAATTTAGTGTACCACGTGCATTCAAAAGGAGGGGTATTTTAATCCAACTTTTTGAAAAATTTAATAGAATTACAATAACAGGAGGGGTTTTTTAATTCAATTTTTGAAAAAATTCACTTAGTTCATGAGTGAAGAGGAGTGTTTTTATTGTGTGAGAAATTTTAGTTGAGGAGATTTTTTAATACCCTTTGAACGCACGTGATATATAAGGTTTCTTAGTAGTGCACCCCCCCCAGAGGATGCCATGGTGAGAGAGTGTGAATGAGGATCCAATAACCATGCCAATAATGAATGAGTGACATGGTGTTGAAACATTTAATTGTAATATAATTATTCAAATTACAAGATATGAGAGTTTAGTTGTGGACTGAGCATGATTGATTAAATTGAATAAGATGCGGTGCTTGAATTTTCATTTATTGTAGAGTGCGCAAAGTGAGATTCTTGTGCAAGTTGAAGGATATAAATTAAAAAAAAAAACCTCTTGCAAATTGTTACAATCGAGTTGAAGATACATGCTATAAGAACATCAGTAATCCATATGTACAATCCAAAGACATTACAAATTTGGCAAACAAAATTGCGATTATATGGGTCAAGCCAAAAAAAGATGCAGTCCTAGACAATTTTAGGTAGAATCTTGTGACACAATAGTTCACTTAATGCATAGAGAGTTTGTAGAGAAAGTTCCAACACACACAATCTAGACAAATGCTTGCAAGATTGGTAAAGTGTATACTTAATGACCAAAAAGTTAAGACAATGTTGCACTAAAGCTTGTCACACAATAGTCAACTTGATGAATAGAAATCCCACAACTATATTGCACAATAATCAATCCCCCATTTGAAAAATGGGGGATTGACTATGTGGTCCCATCCATCAAGCAGCAAAGGGAACACAGGCATGCTACATCATTGTGGCCACTAATTACCGACACTGGATGTGGGCACAACGAGGTTAGAGGGCCCAGTTTAACCCTATGCACCTCCTTACATTAGTGAAGGAGCAAAATAAGGAATGGGTCATTAGCATTCGCATGTCCATGTGTCCGATCCGGATCAATATTTTGACAGGTCCTAAAACCTATGGTTTCCATGCTCTTGCAAAGTTTGAGTCCCATGCAACACTAAATGTGGGCACGGTGAGGTTAGAGGGCCCATTTTCACCCTATGCACCTCGTTGCATCAATGAAGCAGCAAAATATGGAGTTAAATCGGATGCCTATCCTGCTATGCAATAGGGTCCAAAATGCATGGTCTGCCATACCCCCATCATAGATTACTGTATTTGATGGCCTGCATACTACCACCCTGTGCACATTTTTTGCTTTGGAGTGTTTGTGCATACAAATCCGCTATGTAGAGAATGCCATTTGCCATTGCCCAAGTCATGGACAGATCAAATGTGCCTGCTTGCTACAGCTATCTACGACGAGAAAGTAGATCTTGCAGCTCAATTTGCCATTTGGGCAAAAGATCTTAAAGACAAGGAGCTCAAATTGAAGAAGGCCAAGACCGAACTTAACTAGCGAGGAAAAGGAGCCTGAAGGGAGGAACCAGCCCCCTTCAAGAAAGGAGCAAGAAGGGTCGAGCCTGCAACCAAGAAGCTCAAAAATCAAGGAAAGAGGAAGCGGCATGAAGGGAAGGGCCGGGCCAAAATATGAAGGAACCAGCCCCATTCTGGAAAGGAGCAAGGATGGCCGAGCCTGCAATCAGGGAGCTCAACAAGGAGTCCTTGAGATGTAATCTGAAGTAAAGGAGTCTTTGAGATTGTAATCTATGTAATCTGTGTGTAATCTATTGAATTGTTAATCTTCTCCAAAGTTTACTTGGGCAATGTTTTCTCAGCTAAGTGACTAGATAGTGTCCTTTGATCCACGCCAGCGCGGTGATAATAATGAGACAAAAGATTTTGATTTGGCGCATAATGTGAGACGAAAGATTTTGATTAGATAAGTAATGTGAGACTGAAAGATTTCGATTAGTAAACTATTGTACCACGAAAGATTTTGATTAGACAACTAATGTGAGGCGAAAGATTTAGATTAGACAACTAACATGAGACTAAAGAATGAGAAGGTCGGGCTCAATGAACTCTCTCCCTATTTAAGTGCAGTGCATACACAACTAAGAGCCCATTACAAAATCTAGCCCCAAAACTTTGTACACTGATCCAAACTCTGTACGCCAATCCACCTACTGCGAATCTATGGCATACCCAGAAGACTTTGGAATGTTTTTTCTATCTAAAAATGATGTTGGATGAAATCCTCGCAAAAACAAACAGGAAGAAGAAGGAGGAAAATAGCTGCAAGGAGGACATGCTTCAGTGGTGGGTTTATTACTTGGAGTCGGCACAGACGGTGAATATTAATTTCCCTGTCTATTGTTTTTCCTGCTTCTTTAAGGTTCTTGTCAAGCTCATGATGTAGGTTTCTTTTGGCAGTACATGATAGAGGCGTGAAGATGTATAGACCACAAAGACCAAGATGAAGAGGATCCCCAGTGAAAGGAGGAGTTACTATGGGCATATAAGTCAGCAGAGTCAAGCAAGCAGAGTGTAATCTGAGTGTGTGAAGAGGTCTGTCATTGTGCATGTTCTTGAAACAAAGATTCATATGAGTAACCAATGACTTAACTTTCCATAGTCTCTTCCTCTACTTCACATTGCAAAATGGGAGCGTAGTAGTTTACACGTGTAAAAAAACTATTGTCTCAGATATGAGCATGAGAGATGAGACCTTTATTTTAGCTATTGTGACTTACATAGGAGGTGCCTCTATTGTTTGGGATTGGTCTCTTATGGTATTTTACTTTCTTTGCAAGGTACCAACAACATGCATGCATTGTGTACTTTTACAATGGCATTTCCATTATATTCGACTATTAAAAAGACTTATTAAAGATGGACATTCTTGAGTGGATGATGAGCTACATGGGAAGAGGACCGCAACTCTAGAGCCAAGCCCTACCGGTGCATGTCCGCCATACGGATCCCACATGACGAAGACCTAAGTAGAGGCTTGAAACACTGACGCAGCGCCTTGGATCTAGGGAAGGAGAGAATGAGTGGAGATAATGGGCTTGATGAAGCAGCCTCGAAAGAGGAGGAAACAGAGATGGTGGTCATCACGGACGATGATGATGATGAGGAGCTACCTAGCGTGCCTTCCTATGCTGACATCCTAGCAAACAAACTCAGCGGAGGCTTCTCGCAGTTGGACGACAACGAGGCCAATCATATCCTGCAGGCTAAACTGGCATGAAGAGCTAAGGAGGTGGCTAACAAGGCATGGTTTGAGAGCGGACGTAAGCACACAGTGGTCTACGAGCTGTAGATGGAAGACATCAAATCCGAGCTCGCCAAGATGGCAAAGGGAGAAGTCTACCTCTTTTTTACAGGTCGGGTCCCATCATATGATGCACTTGCACAATTCATGGTTTACAAATGTGATATGCCCCCAAGTTGCTACTCAGCAAGATTCTTGGGGAGAGGGTTCTTCCTGGTGCAGTGTGTGTCGGAGACAATTCGAAACGAACTGGTGGGGTGCATGTTCTTCTTCGCTGGAGCATCGGTGCTGGTGCTCCCTTGGAGCCCAGCATTCTCCATTGATGAATTTCTGTTGCCCTGTATGGGTTGAGTTCCTCGGTCTTCCTTCGTGGATGGTGGAGAAGATGGAACGGGTTGCCACCTCGCTCAGGAAGGTTCTATTGGTTCCACACTCTTCGAAGTCACCCACAGGTAAAAGACAGGTGTGGATCTCTAGGATTGGAGCCAGGAGATCCCTGAGTTTGTGGAAATTGCGTCTCCGAATGGTATGCCAGTGGCACTGCATGTCAAATTCAGACCATTTTTGGATGCATGTTTCATTTGCAGGAAGCTGGGCCATTATGCAAAGAACTGCCCAGAGAAGAGAGATGATAATACAGCGGCACGTGATGTACCAGGAGTGGTAGAGAAAGCCCCAAAAGGAGGGACAACAAGAAATGATGCAGAAATTTCACAGGGGGAAGTGACACTCCCACATACTGGTCCTTCCGAGAAGACAAAGCGCATGCATGAAGATTCCCCGGGAGGCCGCCGTAATATGGAACAATGGAAGACAGTGGGCAAAAAGGGGAAGGTTGCAATCTAAGTTGAAGTCAGTCAGGTCAACGAGACACAGATGCCAATTGGAATCGAGGTTCCACTTGAGAACATATTGGACGCAATTGCTACAGACGACATGCAAGACGACAAGACGACGAAGGTTGGTGGCATGCAACAAAATCCGACGCCCACTGAAGAAACAATGCCAGATGCAAACCACATGAAAAGAGTGCACGATGAAAAAAAGACTGAGGCCTCGGAAAATTTCGGTAGTGGTAAAGGTAAGACCCACCCCGCAGCCTCTCAAAACATCTTAAAGAAGTGGCAAGGGGTGCCAACATAGGGAGGGAGAATAGGTTCAATTTCCTTAAGGATGCTTACAAGGCCATTGTGCAATAGGAGATTGCGGGGAGGGTCCCTGAGAGGCGAGGAAGGGATTATGTTCTGTCATGGAATGCTCGAGGGTGTTGTGATAAGATTAAGTAGAGAGTTTGTCTAGAATTATTTTGTAAATTAAGGCCCCATGTTATTCTGTTGCAAGAGCTAAAGTATGGTTCTTAGGATGAATGGTGATTTGCATGTGATCGGCTAGGGTATGATGAGTTTAGTCATTATCCAGTTAGGGGAAAAGGAGGCTCAACGGTCTTGGTTGCTAGGAGTCTAGCTGCTCAGGAAGTGCTGAAATAGGTGAAGGTTGGGCAATTAGAGTTGCATTTTCATTAGGGGAGCTTGCTTTCAATGTAGTGAGCGTGTATGCACCTAACGATTCCCCAAATTGGGCTAAGTGTTGGAGAGAGCTGAATTCCATGATCCTCAATAGCCATTGGATCTTGGGCGGCGATTGGAACTTCACCACGGAAGAAGGAGATAGATCTCACGAGACCTCGCCTTTGTCAGGGGCTGAGAGGGAAGAGTGGGATAGCTTGTGCCTGAATCATGGGTTTGTGGATTGCACCACCCTTGACCCCATAGGCCTTTCTGGTTTCACCTGGTCGAATAGGAGAGTGGGAGAGGAGTTCAGAGCAGGGAGGTTGGATAGGATGTATGTCTCAGAGGAAGGGTGGTGGCTCCGCAACCTGATGAGGGGGGAACACCTAGCGTCTTCAAGCATTTTAGACCATACCTTGGTGAGGTGGAATTTCCACTCCTCGCACCAGGTGGCGAGGTCCTTCGACATCCCCTTCAAATTCAACAAATTGCTACTTAACTCAAAGAAATTCTACATGGGCGACCAAAGAGGAATGGGCTAGAGCTAAAGATGGACTGGTGAATGCTATGGATCGTTGGGACTCGCAGTCAGAAAAGTACATTTGCTAGCAAGGGCAGAGCAAAGGATAAATAGAGCCGGTAGAAAGGACTTCAAAGATGCCATGACAGCGAGAATCAAAGGCACGCGCACAACACTGACAGAGAAACCTAAAGATGCAATCTTGGCTACGGTTCTAGTAGAAGCAGAAGTTACCCAGGTGGCATGGGAGTGGGAGGAAGCCAACCATGCAAGACTAATCCGCAGACAAATGTGGCTCACGGTGGGAGACTGCCCAACGAAGGCATTCTTCCAATCAGTAAAATGCAAGCACACGAGGGAAAAGATTGACTGGGTCGTTGACCAACAAGGTAACATCATAACTGAGTTTTGGCACATTGCAAAGGTCTTTAAGACGAAGCTGAGCATGATAGTCAAAGAGCCGGCGGAATAGGACCAAGGATGGAGGGACGACATGCAAAAAATCGTGTAAGGCATCCGGGACAGAGTACACCCGTATCACAGACGATGGCAGGCTAGGCCGTTTTCCGTGGACGAGCTAGGTGATGCATTAAGGTGCCTCAAAGACGACAAATCTCCCGACCCAAACGGGCTAACGACAGAGTTTTACAAAGACTTCTAGGACATCCTGGGTCACAACCTTGCCTACATGGCCAATGAGGCAGTAAGGAAAGGTTCACTCTCAGAAGACATGAATGCAGGGCTCATGAAGCTTTCCCTAAGAAACCTATTAGGATGAAAGTTGGGGACTACAAGCTAATTGCCAAAGCGACTACCTCTCGAATCAAGTGGACACTGAGCAGAAAGGCTTTGTGAAAGGCAGAGATATCTTCGAAAATATCCTCAATGTGGCCACAATGGTGGACTATGCCCTGGCGTTCGGCTTGGACCTAGACAAAGCGTATGACCGTGTGCGCTGGGACTACATTCTGGAAGTGATGAACAAGCTCGGGCTCGGAGAAGAGTTCAACGCAATTGTCAGTCGCCTCTTCGGGAATGCCTCAGCTATGCTCTATCATAATGGGGGGGTAGTAGGGTGCTTCGATCTCAGAAGATCGGTGAGACAAGGCTGCCCCCTGGCGTCGTTGCTGTTCGCCATCGGTACCATCCCACTCTTACACAGATTCAAAACAAACACCAGCTCAAGTAGTCTGCATGGCATTCGCCTACCCTCTGGTGCGTAGATCAGTGTACAAATGTTTGCTGATGACACTTTGGCCTTCTCCCAGGAAGATAGTGAAAGTGTGGCGACGCTCCTAAGAGAAGTAAAGCTGTTCTGCACAGCGTCAGGATCCAAGTGCAGTTGGCAGAAATCCTTCACTCCGCACAAGCACGGACGACTCTCCCTAGTGGCTAAAAGACCTGCAGGTCTAGGAGGTCCCATGAGGCAAAATTGTTAGATTGGGTGTGCCAGTTGGGGTGGAGGTCTCGATGAAACAAAGGTTCGATTGGTTCTTTGACAAGCTGAAAGCTAAGTTCCAAAAGTGGTGTGGTATAGCCCTGGGATGGAATGCTCGCATTCTAATTATTCAGCATATTCTTGCTGCTTCTACAACTTATGTGGCGACCTTATGGGGGTTTAGCAAGGGTGGGTGGCTGGAGGTGGAAAAAATTCTCAAATCGTTTTCGTGGGCCAAAGAAGTAGGGAAAAGGTGACTCCACAGTGTTTCGTAAGAGGTAATGAAGGCACCCAAACTGCAAGGAGATCTCAGCTTGCCTGACGTGGGCAAGAAAAACACAGCGTTGATCTACAAATGGCTTTCGCAGCTCTTCTTGAGTGAAGCACCGTGGGTGGAGATAGTGCAAGCCTTTCTGTCAAAGGGTAAGAGTGGGAAGGCCTGGCTCTGGCCGCGGACTTGTCATGGTATGACAAGCTCTTGTCGCTCTTTCTGGTTAAAATCAGAAGGTCGCCGCTGAGAGCAGGGTTAGTGGGCGCCTGGAAGGAGTGCATCAGTTTGGCTAAATGGTTCGGAAGGTCAGGTTTAAGAGGTGACGCCAGCCTCCAAGAAGGAATTTGGTGGAGCTATGCACCGGGAAGATGCGGAACTCCTTTCGCCGAACACGATCTTTGCAGAGCCCGCAGTTGTAGCAAGAAAGGAATAAGGAGATGGTTAGATGTGTGGAATAACGCCAAAGCGGGCTGGTTGGCGGTGGAGGAGATACAACTCAGGTACCGGCTTGATGAGGGCCGTCCAAAGCTGGCCCACTAACACTCCCAATTCCATAACCAACAGGGTGATTCAGTGGAGGGTGGGTAAGACACAGCTAGAGAAAATTGCGATCAGAACAGTCTATAGAAAGCTGACCCTCAATTCCTCTGCGAACTCCGATCTCAACAAAAAATGAATGTTGCTCGCGTGGTAGAAAACTAGATTGCTTGGCCAGCTGGGCTCTTGATGAATACTTCTCTCTTTTGCTATCTTGTTGAGGTTCACATGAGTCACGTTGTCAGAAATGATGCAGAAGATTGATGTTCAATTGCATGCAACCTTTTGTAGAGATTTCGTTATCATCCAGTCCTGCTTGCACTTGATGTTGTTCATGTCGACAGTAAAATGTAGTTTTTCTTTTTTTCGGAGGAAGACAAATTCCTATTCTTTGCACTGTAAGAAAATCTATTGTCATTCCACTTCGAGCGAATGACGGGGAGATGTATTTCAGAAATGTATAAATAATAAATCAAAACCAAATTGAGACAGAAGCATGCAACTGTGACAGGAATAATCCAAGCCCAAAGCTGCATTGCATGTACGACAAAAGTTCCAGCACCATTTGCAACTTCATTGGATCCCTTTTTTCAAAGACACAAATGTTTATTTTTTGGGTCAAATTATGTTCCTACGCTTTAGGAAATAGTACTTCCATGCTCTAGCCGGATGGCCCTCGAGCGTGTTGTAACCTAATGGACCTACTGTGTTGTGGCTCCTTATGTAGTACTGCTCTAAAGTTCGTGCTTTGTCTACAGTGTCTGTTGTTTCCAAAACTTTGATTTCGAAATTTTCTTTGAAGGGCTTGTAACGTTGCAAGTCCTCTTTCATTTTCGCCGGTGGTTTTTTATTGTGCTGTTTGATCCTCCGTGGTAGGTCCGTCGTGCTCCCTATGTATTTTCTGTTGTTGGGCTTGCACGTGATGCAGTAGACGACGAGGCTCGCACGATTCCCTTGCGTGGGCGCTTCAATGGAGGCTCCTCCTTCATCTGGAGGCTCACGTCTTTCAATGTCGTACCTATGTAAACACTGACAATTACGTTAGTCATCGAGGTTTTCGGTCTTTTTTTTTTCGTTTGACGTCCATAATAGAATGCATTTATTTACTTGCCTTGGTTTTTCTCTGTTGGCGTTAAAGGATCGTTTCCAATACCGAAGCGCTCCTCGTATAAGTCCTTGTCGAAAATATATGTAAGCTTCTCCATTGTCGTCATCGGGTGCATCGCATCGTGCGTCCCTCCAAATTGTTCCATGAATTGTTCGAGTATAGCCGTTCCTTGATCGCGCGTCGTGTCCCTCAGCAACTCCAAGGATACGTTGTACCCGTAATGCAGCAGCTCACACGCATACGCTGTGATCCCTTTCATCTTCGTGTCTAGTAGCTTCTGCCCCTCCAAACTTTGCATCATCCTATCGGTCTCATCGAACTCAATGTCAAGCTCGACAAGGATCTCTTTGAGGAGTCCTGCAGGAGAAGTGCAATCCATGATGAGTTTGTTGTTCTTGCAACTCGTTAATTCTTTTTCTCAATTGTTGCGGTTTTTTTTTAATTTTGGAAGCATTACGTACCATTTGCGAATCTCAAGCCTCCCGGCTCTCTTTTAGCTGGCAAACGCCTATTGCAGTTGTCAATGAAGTCGCGTAGTTCCGCATACGTGTTGAACCCATTGATATAAGCTCCCGAACGTTCTCCTACATTGTTTGCTAGCTGGAATTGCTTTGTGGTTAGGAAGAACCTCCTCTTTGCTGGTGGAGGTTTTGTTGCCTTCGCGTTGCTTTTGTATAGCTCAAATAGCTACTTGCAGGCACGACTTATTACACCGTCTTTTCAAATGAGCTGTCTTTTTAAATCTTCAAGATTTGCGGCACCTATTGCGAGGTCGATGTTTTCCGTTATCATTGCCTTCGCCCCCACGCAAATTTTTCCTATCTCGTTGAAGCTTTTGTCCTCCAACCATTCTTTGAGAGCTGGTTCGCTTGCGGCGTTACTGTGTATTTGAACATGCACAATCATCTCAGGAGTGTTGAATTTCTCCACAAGCTCATCGTTGAAGGTAGCGACATCGACTTTGTGCGTGCAAATGATGGTTGTTTCGGCATCGATGAAGTGGCATGCACCTTCCTTGTCGACAATGCACTGCCCCAAATAGTCAGAAATCTCGTCAGTTGTGGGCGTCCTGAGTCTTATGGTATGCAAGAATGCCAGGAACGGCATGTCTAGTGCATGTCGCACCGAGAATTGCATGTGGTACATTTTCGCTTGAGCCCAATGCGCGGAGGACGTGATGTGGCACGGCTCGCAGAGATCCTTGCGGTGTTTGCAGACTGGCGGTAATTGCAACAGGTCACCAAAAATTATGAGCATTTTGTGTCTGAATGGCTCATGCAATGTGCCATTAGTGACATTGACGATTTGTCTTATCACGAGATCGAAAGTCATCCTTGTTAGCATGGACATCTCGTCAATGATGATCGCGTTGGCTTCCTTGATTGCGAGGTGTTGCTCATCTGTCTCATGGATGTTCAGTGGGTACTGACTGCTGCACACAGGGATCTTGAATTGGTAGTGTACAGTGGTTGCAATCCCGCTCAGCCGCGTTGCAGCCGCCCCTGTTGATGCACAGAGTATTGCCGTTTTGTTTTGAGCTACCAGATGCGAAACATAGTACCGTATCAAGAAGCTTTTGCTGCTACCTGGTGTTCCACAGACAACGTGCAGCCCCAAGCTTGTTAAAGCTAGGCTTTCGAAGAATCTTTGTTGTTCTACTGTCAATGCGGCATTGGCGACGGTGCGAAACTCGGCCATTTTTTCCAACATCCTCGTGCGTGTTGGCCCTGCGACGGTTTGCTGGTCGATGTTAGGTGCTTCCATTGGGCAGTCTTGGATGATCGCAACCTTTTGCAATATCATATTGATCAACTGGTCTGTGTGGTCAGTCGCTAGCAAGTTCCTTTGCGTGTATTCGGTCACATACATTTCGAGGTCCTCGTTGCTCAATATGAGGCCGCGCATTTGGCATTCGACAAAGTAGGATCCAGCTGTGTTGGCAGGTGATATGAGCTCCGTTTCATTCCTGAAGCTGAGTTTTCGCAAGAGCATGTTGTAGAAGTACCCCTCTGGTTGATGTCCAGGGTGGTAGTCAGTGAATCTGACTACTCGCTCACATTTTGCGATCCTGTTGCTTAAGAGGTCAAGACCAACCATTCCACGTTGCATTTCCTTGGGCTTTTGGATCACATATTGCCTATGGTAATCGTAGAATGTGCTATCCTCGATGACGCTCGGTCTCCCATAGTATAAGTCGACCGGGTGCAGGGTGACGTTGTTGTTTCATGAGATGATGTGTTGTCTTAGAGATGGTGGCAAGGAGTCGACATAGTGAACGGTCTCGCTCCTTGTGATTGTTGGTATCTGCATGCAGTTTAGCGCGGCCTCTGTTGGAGAGGTTGGTTTTGATAGGAGGCTCGCGGCGATGAGTTTCAGCTTTACTTCGTCGAGATGTTGCAACCCCAAACGCGAGGCGTCTTCTGAACGGATGTTCAGTTTGCCCATTGGTTCAGATTTCATCACGTACTTGAGGAGGTAGTGAGAGATTGAAGAGTTTGTCACCCACTGTATGTTCATGTGTGCACCCCACAACAGTAACACGGAAGGGTGGTAAGGAACGACGTTTCGGTGCTCATGTCCCGGCCGGTAATATAACCAATGTTGCGTCAGAGGGTCGAGGATGGGTTCATATTCTGGCTGTGTTGCGAAAGGGAAGCCGTGCTTGCAACTGTGGTGTGACGGTCCGACGTAGCACGCTTTCCTGCATACGTGCAACTGCTTCCTGAGAACTAGTTCTCGCAGCCTTGTATTTCGAGGATCCAAGGCCTCGTTCCTGGGGACGTAAGCCACAATCTCATTTGCAATTCGCTGACGGTCATCATGGTGGACCCACAATATGACATGGGCATGTAGGGAGCCCCTGTTTTGTATCTCATAACGAACGACAAGGTGTTGTATTCGGCCAAGTAGACCGTTGGATGAAAGCAAACACTTGCGCATGAACATGTGGAAGCATGCATGGAAAAGTGCCATGCATTCAACAGGACAGTCCTTCCAAGTGAATTGCACATAATAATGTGTTGCGATGCTCTCGATCACATTAATTTCTTGCCACCGTGTATCGGTGACCTTGTCTGCAGTGAATGTCAGAAAGAAATCTGGGAGGCCCCAAGCATCGACCATCGTTATGAGGTCCTTCAGTTGCCGTCGATGCCACGATGGGGACCCTGGCATTGTTGATGGCATGCTGTAGCAAAGCACGTGTCTCATTGCGTCTTCATCAGTCGTGGCAGGGTTGGCTTTCCTATATTGGTCAATGTCTCATTGCAGGCATGTAGAGTTGCTTGAATTGGCAATCATCACTGCCTATTTTAACTGGAACATGATCAACAAGTATGGCTTGTAGAGTGTGTAGATAGAGAATAAGGTGCATATTCTCATTTTCACATAGTTGCTGAACTGTATGCAGCCATCATAGTAGCCCCGTCCGAAAGGGAATAGGAAGGGGAACACTAGAGCGTGTAGATAGAGAATAAGGTGCATATTCTCATTTTCACATAGTTGCTGAACTCTATGCAGCCATCATAGTAGCCCCATCCAAAAGAGAATAGGAAGGGGAACACTGTTGACTCCATGGTTATGTCAACGCATGCACTGCCAGCTGCTGCTACTCCGTCGACGTGGAATGAAACGACCCTCTCTAAAAGCATTTCTGTACCCCGTAGCTATATGGAGGCAAACTCATGCTTGTCCCTTGCATCAAAGGCGTGACGGTTCGCGGGTTCCACCATGTTTTGCAAAAGCAGGAGCTCAGAGGCTGAGATTCCGCTATTGACATTAACTCAAAGGGAGCTGTCTCATCGTGTAGTTCCAAGATACCTGCAATGGTTTGAGGACTCAAGATGCACATACCCATCTTGATGTCCGCACGCTCTGCTAAAGAATTGTACTTGCGCAATATTGGATTGTTCTCGATGTTGTATGCGAGCACACCTGACAGCTCGTTCGTCACGATTTCTTGAGCCGAGCTTAGTGGGACGTTTCGCCAAGATATCAGAGGATTGTCTAGAAGTGACCTTCGATCGAGTGTGCCACGAGCAATCGCATTTGCAGTCGTGGTAATTGAAATGGATATATCTATGATGCTTAGCAATTGCGTGTGGAGGCGGTTTGTTTTAAGCAACTGCCGAGAGTACTGTGGCATCAACCGCACAATGTATCTGCTCCACTGGGCATCTCGTATGTAGCTTTGGCATTTCCAGTAAGTCACTTGCATGCCCATATTCTCGTAGGCATCCAAAAGTATCATGTTTTTGAGTGCGGCGCTGTGGCTCGAGATGGCTATGCCTTGCGAAGAAACGATCCTTTGGTTTGCAGACAGTAGCGTGGTTATGCCACAGACACCGCAGATTTGACGGCTAGAGAAAATAGCCGCGCAATTACTAACCCATTGCTTGTATCTATCTACGATGGTCAACCACGATGACGTAGCTGGCCTCAAGGACATCTTTCTTGATGTTATATCAAGTTGAATAGCTCAACCTCTGGCTGCTCTGAGCGTTGATGAATGGTCATGTTCGAAGGAGTTTCTGGTGGTCATTTCTACATCGTGACATGAATCGATGTCTTATGTTCGGGTTTAAACACCTACAGGGATTAATAATAAAAACCATTCGAAATTTTGCTACAATTTCACTCACGTGGTTTTGTCTAAACGCAACAGGAAAAGCAAAATGGACTGAACCTCTATCTTTAGAAGGTGAAAGAATTGATAAAATAACTTGAATCAAGCAAATACATTTTGTTGTGCGTACCTTTAGGAGAAGACACTCGTTTGGAGGCCGCAAACATCTCGAAAACAGAAGTGTTGCAGACATGATTAGTATGTTGGTCGAACCAAGCAAATGTAATGTTCCCTTGCGGAAACAAAATGTGCGAAGAAGTGTGCGTGCTCAAGATGAGGTGTAAAAAAAAAAAACCATACGTAATGTATGGTGGAGAGCCGGCACATGTCTCTCCAAAAATTATATATCATAGGGGAACGTGCCATCCCCCCGTTTCGAATAGTCACCTCCAGTGTTGGAGGTGTAGCGCATTAATGCAGACCAGAGCAACAGACGGTGCAGAAACATTTCAGAATTGAAATGACCGTACATTCTACTTACGTGGAGTATCCTTTGTGACGTCCACAGCTCGACGAGAAGTCGCCTATTTCTTTGTTGGAATGTTGGAATCTGAAAAACAATCATGATTAGTCAATATGCATTCCTCATGTTCTGCATGTTTGGATATGTTGGTTAGCATATGTGCAATTTCCTAAAGATGATAAATTCAAGCACAAAAGCTGTACACAATCCAATGATCAAAGATGTTCAAACCATCAAGGTAATCATCTTCACACATCTTCGAGCAGTTGTAGTTACAATTTTTGCCTTTGCAAGATTCCAAAAAATTACGACTATGGAAATATAAAAGTGCGTATAAATAACATCTTATTATATCTAAAATGATTCACTATGTCCATGATCTTATGAGTTGGCAATAGTTATCATTGACATTTTTGCAAACTTTGATCAGATCACAACAATTATTGATGTTTGCATCCCATCTACCTCCAAACTATTTTATTGTGTAGTCTACCAATGGTAGCAACTCAAAGTGTCCATGTTACGTAAGCCACCAGGAGTGCTGCTAAGTCATGGATAATCTCAAAATGCTAACATGAAGTGATAGTGTCAATTTCCTCATAGTAGCAGACAACAAAATCGAACCCGTTGCTGGGGAAGAGAATCAATATATCGCATATGTCGCTTATCCTTTGGATCTATTTGAAGAGGGTTCTGTCACCAATATGTTCACTTCCATTGTAGGTAACATATTTGGATTTAAAGCCCCACGAGCTCTACGTTTGGAGGATCTGAGAATTCGTCCTGCTTATTCCAAGACTTTCATTGGGCCGCCTCACGGTATCCAAGTCGAAAGGGATAAACTGACGTCCCTTGCTGGGATGTACAATCAAGCCAAAATTGGGCTTGTCTGCTAAAAACTATGGCAGGGCTGTTTACGAATGTCTCCATGGCGGACTTGATTTTACGAAGGATGATGAGAACATAAATTCTCAACCATTCATGCGTTGGAGGGACCGGTTCCTATTTGTGGCAGAAGCTCTTTTCAAGGCTCAGGCCGAAACGGGCGAAATAAAAGGACATTATCTAAATGCCACTGCGGGTACGTGTGAGGAAATGATGAAAAGAGCAATCTTTGCTAGAGAATCGGGAGCACCCATCGTCATGCATGATTATTTGACGGGAGGCTTCACTACAAATACTAGCTTGGCCTTTTATTGTCGAGATAATGGGCTACTGCTTCATATCCACCGCGCGATGCATGCTGTTATCGATAGACAGAGAAATCACGGTATCCATTTTCGTGTCCTAGCCAAAGCATTGCATATGTCCGCAGGGATCATATCCACGCCGGGACCGTAGTGGGTAAACTGGAGGGAGAATGAGAAGTCACACTGGGTTTCGTCGATTTGCTACAACGGCCAATGGCAACAGTTTAAATAGACTGATCTATAGCCATAAGCTTCGTTGAACCTCTCAAAGACACAGAAAGCATAACGAAGGAGATTCATGGGCAGTGGCTCGATACAAGCTTCAGTATAAGCAGGAGCAAACCTAATGGTGACGGCACGTGAACATTCGAAAGCCAATATGTGAGGGTCTCTTCACAAACCAATAGCCTTCATAAAGCAATCTACGTTGTTTTTGGCTTACGTTCGTCCATTTCACCTATATTTAAAGTTTTTGCCTTGGCTTTTTACGCAGTTGCAATAGTTTAAATAGACCGATCTATAGCCATAAGCTTCGTTGAACCTCTCAAAGACACAGAAAGCATAACGAAGGAGATTCATGGGCAGTGGCTTGATACAAGCTTCAGTATAAGGAGGAGCAAACCTGATGGTGACGGCACGTGAACATTCGAAAGCCAATATGTGAGGGTCTCTTCACAAACCAATAGCCTTCATAAAGCAATCTACGTTGTTTTTGGCTTACGTTCGTCCGTTTCACCTATATTTAAAGGTTTTGCCTTGGCTTTTTACGCAGCTTTTCAAAAGCTTTCAAAGCTTTTGGGCTTTCAGAATTTAAAAAATCTAAGGGTGTATATTGTGCCATGTGGAAGCACAGGATTTCAGAACCAATAGCCTTCATAAAGCAATCTATGTTGTTTTTGGCTTACGTTCGTCCGTTTCACCTATATTTAAAGGTTTTGCCTTGGCTTTTTACGTAGTTGGCTTTTTACGCAGCTTTTCAAAAGCTTTCAAAGCTTTTGGGCTTTTAGAATTTAAAAAATCTAAGGGTGTATATTGTGCCAAAGCATTGCATATGTCCGGCGGGGATCATATCCACGCTGGGACCATAGTGGGTAAACTGGAGGGAGAACGAGAAGTCACACTGGGTTTCATCGATTTGCTACAACGGCCAATGGCAACAGTTTAAACAGACCGATCTATAGCCATAAGGTTCGTTGAACCTCTCAAAGACACAGAAAGCATAACGAAGGAGATTCATGGGTAGTGGCTCGATACAAGCTTCAGTATAAGCAGGAGCAAACCTAATGGTGACGGCACGTGAACATTCAAAAGCCAATATGTGAGGGTCTCTTCACAAACCAATAGCCTTCATAAAGCAATCTACATTGTTTTTGGCTTACGTTCGTCCGTTTCACCTATATTTAAAGGTTTTGCCTTGGCTTTTTACGCAGTTGCAACAGTTTAAATAGACCGATCTATAGCCATAAGCTTCGTTGAACCTCTCAAAGACACAGAAAGCATAACGAAGGAGATTCATGGGCAGTGGCTCGATACAAGCTTCAGTATAAGCAGGAGCAAACCTGATGGTGACGGCACGTGAACATTCGAAAGCCAATATGTGAGGGTCTCTTCACAAACCAATAGCCTTCATAAAGCAATCTACGTTGTTTTTGGCTTACGTTCGTCCGTTTCACCTATATTTAAAGGTTTTGCCTTGGCTTTTTACGCAACTTTTCAAAAGCTTTCAAAGCTTTTCAAAAGCTTTCAAAGCTTTTGGGCTTTCAGAATTTAAAAAATCTAAGGGTGTATATTGTGCCATGTGGAAGCACAGGATTTCAGAACCAATAGCCTTCATAAAGCAATCTACGTTGTTTTTGGCTTATGTTCGTCCGTTTCACCTATATTTATAGGTTTTGCCTTGGCTTTTTACGCAGCTTTTCAAAAGCTTTCAAAGCTTTTGGGCTTTCAGAATTTAAAAAATCTAAGGGTGTATATTGTGCCATGTGGAAGCACAGGATTTCAGAATTTGAAAAAACGTCCTAGTGTTGGCCAAGTAACCAGATTTAGAGGAATCTAGGAGTGCAAAATCGGGAAAGCAAGCTTCCTGCTCTGGAAGATTATCCACCAGTGGCTGCCCATGAGGGGCGAGCTAGCCAAAAGAATTCAAGTTGACCCCAAATGCCCAATCTGCGCGACGACGACAGAGACGGTGCGCCATCTCTTCTAGAACTGCCCGGTGACCACCGAAGTTTGGCGCAGCCTCGAACAAGCCATTAGGGACTCGGGACTGATGTCCAAACTTAACATCAAAGGAAGATGGAAGATCCTTCTGGTAGGAGACTCCTCTAATATGCCCTCGACGTTAGCGGCCGGATGGTTATATGTAAGAGCCGCGATCCTACTGGCCGTGTGGGAGTTCAGAAATACCTAGATATTCAAGAAAAAGATGGGCTTTGGAGGACGAGCGCAAGCAATTAAGCGCCTAGTTGGAGCCAATCTTAGAGACTTCAGCCTGATCATGCACTTGAAGGAGCCAGTGCTCAGTAGAGTCCTCCTGGAAATCCGTTGGTACCTTACCAAGTAAATGGCTGCTAGAAACGTAGGCCCCGGACTTTTCTCCACACTGGGCTAACTTTTGTAAATGGTCCTTTTTTGATGGGCTGACCACCCCGTTAATATATTCGGCACGTTTTATTTTTTATTTTTTTTAAATTAAAAAAATTCGACTATTATTTATTAGACACATTAGTTCATTTTTACTTCTTTTTCTTGCAAATAAAAGATTGAAATTAGTTAACTCTAACATACTCAATACATACATGCTTTTAGATTTTGTTGAAATACTAAAAAAAAGTGGGCTCCGTATGACTTCATTGAACATTTGTTTATGTTTTTGACTCCGAATGGCTTCTTTCTCATAAGCATCTCCTTGGTACTTTATTAATCCTATATTGGCTCCGAATGACTTCATTGAACATTTGTTTATGTTTTTGACTCCGAATGGCTTCTTTCTCATAAGCATCTCCTTGGTACTTTATTAATCCTATATATATTTTGCACTCTTATATATTAGTAGTGCTCTTTTCCTTCCCTTGTAAATATTTAATAACACCTTTGCAGATACATATAGGTCCATCAATATATGTAAAAATTCAATCATTGTGTACTAGGGAGAGTAATAGAATGTGTTGGTGCCAATGAGCCTTCTTCGAAAACTAGAACCAAACTTGAACTTACCAACCATTTTTATTAATTTCTTTGTCTTTTAGGCTTCCCTTCACTTTCAAATGATTGTTTTTTTTTTTTTTTGGAACATGCCGGCTTGTATTAACAGGAGGGATAGTCAGTCCCAAAAATATAACCAAATACAAAAATGGGCCAACTCAAGGGGCAAGCACCCGTGGCCTACCTTGCATAAGCAGTAAGAACCTACCCTAAAGCCTGTGCCCTATCTCCACGAGCATGTCTCCTGCTAGAAAGTCCTTCTTGGCCATTAGCCCCCCCAGATCCCATAGGTTCTCCTTGCGTTCACTAATTAGCAAAGGAAACCTAAGCGCCCACAGCCTCGACTCTCGAAAGATCAAACGATTTCTCACTGACCAGATAGCCATGAGCAGGGCAGCTCGCAATAAATGCCAATAGCTGACCAAAGTTGCTGGGAGACCAACCGTTTCCCTCAACAACGCTAGGTGCCATTTCACTCCCAACACAAAACCAGCCATTAAGCCTGTCAAGCAGATCGCCCTCCCTAATCTCATCCACACCTTGCGGACCAAAGGGCAATCCCAAAACAAGTGTCGAATACTTTCCTACGCCAATCCACAAAGAGGGCAGTGCAGGCTCATCTGCAACCATTTCGCCAATCTCCTTCTGACTGGCAGCCAACCATGCAATAGCTTCCACAGAAAAAATTTAAACTTTCCCAAAAGCAAAGATTTCCAGACCACCTCCAACTGCACTCTCCACCAGGCATGAGATTTGCGCAGCTTCCAGACTGAGTTGAAGTCATGGGATTCCATCTGCCTAAGCAAAAGCTCTCTGTAACAGACCTTGGCTAAGATCTTGGGCAGAACTGTCCTACCAACTCTCCACTGGTTTTCCCTCCAGAGACGGGAGGGACAAGAATTTGACGGTCAGGAGTGTGGAAGAACCGCAACCACACTCGAAAGGAACCGGGCTTCCCTGGGCGAAAGACGAAACTCTTGCACCACAGTATTTAAAGGCTTCCAAAAAGCTTGCCTTATGTCCCAAAGGTTGATCCATCACCTCTCCCTTCTTATACAGGGCCCTGGCACTCCAAATATCAACTAAGGCCAGAGGCTTCCCTTCCACTGCAGTAGCCAACCCCCACCAGATGTTCTCATACAGGCTCGAGTCCCCTCTCAAGCCATTTCTTCCCTTCTAGTTTATGATAGGCATGCACGACTTCCAGGCCCCCACTAAACCGGCCAATAACTCTGAGCCTCTAATTTTTAAAGGAAACCCAGACAATATCTTATCAAACCATGATAGATTCTGCCAGGAGCCCGCACCCGCTTTCTCCACAAAATCTCGGAGAATCTCAGACCACCGGGCTGTGCTTTTTAGGAACTTAGGCAGCAATTTGAATAGCAATGATAAGTTCCTCAGGGAGATATCTGGAAGTGCCAGGCCACCCAGACTCTTAGGGGATTTAAGGGCATTCCACGGAATATAATGAAGCCTTCTAACCCCTGCCTCCTCCGCCCATAGAAAAGCTCTCAGCATCTTTTCAATTTCCAGCCAGTGAGAAGGCCTAAATCTCCACCCTGATGCCACATACACCGTTGAAGTTGCCAGCACATGTTTCACCACTAGGGATCTGGCATTCCAGCCCAACTGTACGCCACTCCAAAATTGAAGTTTCTGCTTGATCCTTTCTTTGACCCAATCGAACCGTTGACGGAGGGAAATCCCAATGCCCAACGGGGCCCCTAGATATCTGATAATTTGGCCTCTAGCGATCCATTTAACTGATAGCAAAGCAACCCACTCCGGCATCCAGTGACACCAGCAAGGCATAAGACTTGTTAAGACTGCAAACCAATCCTGAGGCCAAACATAAGCGTTGGAGGACCTGAAGTAACTAGTCAACACTCCGTTTAGACTCCTCCACAATGGCCAGTAGGTCATCTGCAAACATCTGTAAACAGAACTGTTTTCCAGATGGCAGACTGACACCCTTCAACCTCCCCTGGTCAACAGCCTGCTTGATGGAGCGAATGAGCAGCACCATACATAAGGCAAAAAGCAAGGGAGCTAGCGGGCAGCCTGTAATGAAGGTGGGAAAAGGACAGGTTTTATGTGGGAAATAGGTGGGAAAATAGGAAGGGAATTGTGGGGAATGAGGGGGACTATATAAGTCAACCCCAAAAGATTTGTAAGGTACGTATTGATTTGACATCTAATCTACATCACTTCTGCTCCTCCTCTCCTGTGCACTTCCTCTACCTAGTTCACTCTACCCTCTTCCCCCCCTTTCCACTCATTCTCACCCTGCCCTCCGTGGCCTTCCTCTCCTTCCCCGTTCCCCCTTCCCTACATATTAAGGGCTATTACCTAATAGAAATGCATATAGTAAAAATGAAATCAAAATCATCAATATTTTGAATATCCATCAACCACCTTATGGGCCTCCAAGCCTAGTAAAGTTCCCTGTAAAATTTGAATGGGGAAATATAACTCCACAAGTCCCACTAAAAAATTGAATGGTGAAACAGCCTTCAAAGTAACTATTGCTTCTTAAATGTTGTAGATGATTGTCTTGGTCTCTCTTACAAGATATAAAGTATAAACATTATTAAGATTAACCTTGATTCTCTTAAATTCCTACCAAGATTTTTGAAAGCATGCTTTTCACTAGATTTTTTGAGAAGCAAGTTCATTATAGATTCATCTCAACAAGTCAATGGTTGGGGGCATTGTCTATCTTGGCAGCACCCTCCCATGTGACATATTCTTCAACTAAGTCTAGGGATGGTGCATCCGATAGAAGAAGGGACAATACACCCATGTATAGATACTAGCCAAAAGGACCAATGGCCAATGGCCGTAGGATAAACTTGATGGTTTCTTTTTCTTATGAAAACTTGAGGCAATAGTTAGGGTGTGAGCAAGTTTGGGAATTAGATCAATTCTAATGCCTTTCTTGAAAATTTTGGAGGTGGTATATGTTGTCAAAAAAAAAAGCACATAGATGCTTAAAATCTAAAGAATCACAAGTTCTCAAATACAAGAGAAAGTTACCAACAAGAATTAAAAAAAAGCCTTATATTTTTATTGTATGAAGCCTCAAAAATAGAAAAAGTATGTTATATTAAGATTAGTTTTCACCATATCCCTCTCCCTCCCTCCACTCTTTATATCCGGGGCTGAATGTTATAGAACTGCGAACGTGGAACTGGGAATATTTCCACCCCCGTTTACCTGAGACTCCACTCCCGTTACTAATTAATTCCCTTTTTTGGAACGTATTGCGCACCAATTGAGACCAATAACATGGGCCTTTTCTTTTTTAACTCGGCGTGCCGGCCGCCCAAGACAATATATAAGTCAGCTATTTTTCCAAAAAAATAGTGAGAAAAATAATAATAATTCGTTCGGCGCACGATAGAAGGCCGTATGATAATATCCTTAGGCCCGGGGTGGTGAGTCGTTGTCTGGTCCTGGTGACACGTGTCGAATACCCGTCACCTCCAGCGGCGCAGTTCCTGCTGGTCTCAGCCAGGGACGCCTCGCCACGTGGCTGACGCCCGCATTACAGACGTCGTGCAGAGTTATACGGCAAAAGGATATTGACCATGAGCTGTCATCATCAATGGCGGAGGGCCCACCTTTTCTGCCGTCCACGTGGCGAACAACCTGTATGACGTCCTAGCGGCCTGTTCACGCGCTGGCTCAAACTTTACACTAACAAATTACAATAATATTCATAAGTATTTAGCATATAGCTCACGACCATTTTGCATGACGTTAAGCATTTAAAGAACCTCTCGCAACAAATGCACGCACAGGTGCTATTTCTTTTTTGGATCTGTTTCATCACCCCGATGGCCAAAGTCCCTCAGCATCTGCCTCCTATGCATGGCTTGAAATGGGCGTCTACCTCCAAGGTGCAGACACAATAGTAGCATATACAGGCTTATTTCTGTTTAAGGGGTGGCACTAACACCTTCTCGGTGAAGTTCCCCTTCTTGGTTTGGTAGCAATCTTCCACCTCAGAAATAGTAGGAGGAAAAATGGTCTGCTTGCCATATTATATAAGACCTACATATCCATTTGTTGGAGGACAAAAAATATATATATTATATTTTTAGTTTCTTTAATGGATCATTACCTAGCCTAATATTAACAGCTTGAGAAGAAAATTTCATATATTCAAATTGTAAGAGCCATTAGGTTGGAAGAACACATATGTCATAACCATGTGCTTGTGTGAAGTATCCCGAGTTCAATTGCAAATTCAGTGTGCTTCAATGTGAGAGGGGCTTCTCTAGGAAAAACGTACTCAAAACTTACCATAGAAATTAGCTTGACATAAAGAGCATTGATGCATGAATTTGACATTTTGAAGACAATTGAATGCCTTAGAACCTTCTACACATATATTGTAGTATCATATTAAAATTGTAAGAGCCATTAGGTTGGAAGAACACATATGTCATAACCATGTGCTTGTGTGAAGTATCCCAAGTTCAATTGCAATTCAGTGTGCTTCAATGTGAGAGGGGCTTCTCTAGGAAAAACGTACTCAAAACTTACCATAGAAATTAGCTTGACATAAAGAGCATTGATGCGTGAATTTGACATTTTGAAGACAATTGAATGCCTTAGAACCTTCTACACATATATTGTAGTATCATCTATGCAGAATTGAAAATTTTCTCGTAAATATATATATAATTTTGCTATGTAAAATCATACATTGTAGTGCATAATGTCCATTTTGTATGGCAACACTCCGTTGTGCCATTTTTCAAGTTTTTATATTAGTTTTGCACTATGGTTAGAGTCCTTTCATTAAAATTGTTGCAGCCAATCAAAGGCTACCAAGTGTCCACAAGAGACGCCAAAGCCCGCTCTTGTCCTGTCGCACCGGCCCGTGCTGACCAGCGCCCCGCGTCGAGCGGCGAACCAGCTCTCGCCGTTCCGCATCCGACCAGGGGGGTTCCAATCCCCCGCTTTCCTAGCCACGTCATGCCTCGCTAGTCTCCTAAAAAGGCCGGCAGGATTATTGAGGAGGGTCCAAGGGCCCTTTATATGTAAGGAACCCACAATGTTACTTGTGCTTATGGGATTTTATATCCCCAAATCCACATGTCACAGCTCACAGCCGCGAGCCTTCCTTCAATAAACCATGCTCCACACACCATTTGAGGGGTGAAGGCCACCACCTCCAATAAAAATATCCTCGGCAATGGAGTCTTTTTGTAGGATTTTTTTCTTTTTGGGGGAATAAACTGTCTGGTTACATTAGGGGGTGATCGAAAGCAAAAAATGACCTAACATACAAACATTCCACACAAAAAGATGGCCAATGCAACACAGGGGCATACTACCCACAACCCACATTACCAGGCAACCCATGAGAAATAAACTATCAGTGAATGACAAATGTTGAGCAAAGTCTTGCTCTCAACTGGTTTCTTTCTCTGCAAACTCACACTAGAATCCAACAGAGTCCTTTAGCAAAGCAACCACCATAGCATCGCGTCCTCGTATTGGGCCTCCTCCTCAAAGGCCATATGATTCCGCTCACTTCGAACAACCAGCAAACCAACACCCTTTGATATGATAAACACACAACGATAGTAGAACTTGGACATCTCCCACAAGCACAAACCTCCTATTGAACTTACACATAACTCTCAGCATCAACTCAAATTGTTGAATTGACCTCTCCAACCACATCCACACACACCTTTACTCCGCACGTCCCTAGAACAATTGTCTTACACTCTCCATCAGAAATTTACAAACCGGGTAGAATGGCACTAAGTTCACCCATTTAGACAACTTGCTACGAACCAGCAACCATTGATGGAGCATCTTCTAAAGAAGACACTTCACCTTCCCGCCGACACCAACAAGCTTCCAATTCTCCTCCAACATACTCCTCCACCAATGAGCCCCTGGCCAAAGACACCACTTATCACTTAGCCTTGCAACCACAACCTATTCATCATCAAGGCTCTGTAAACAAGTTTAGTCGAAATAATACCCAACACACAACCCCCACTAAGCAACCACTATATTTTACAATCTAAGCGTTATATTTTCTCTTACATTGTAGTGCAAAATGCTCAATTTGCATGCAAGTAGCACTTTTATAGTGGTTTCTTTCAATTGGAAGTATGGTTGGAGTCTTTTCCATTAAACTACCGTTGGGATTTTTTCGGTTAAGTTACATAGGGGTCTTTGCATCAAACTATCATTCCATTTTCTTTGGTGGGGGGCAATTTCTTTACTATTATTGGTATATAATTACAATGCAAATTTCATTTTTGCAACCTTTAGAGTTGAATTGCAATCTAACTTTATATTTTCTTACGTGAATGCTTGAATTTGCATGCTAAATTTTTTGAAGCCATATTGAAAGTCTTTTAACTTCTGATTGTGTGGAAAGCAATTTTGAATTATGTCATATCTATATGTAGAAGGCCTTAGTGTTTGTTGTTAAAGATGTTTTGGGTAAACACGTGCGAGAGGTTTGTCATGGAAGTGATGAGGAGCTAACCTTTTCCCAACCAATTTTGATCGGATGATTGAGGTGTAAACTTTGAGCCCTAGCGACGTGGACATCCTTAGTGAATTGCCTGCTATTGCGGGAGGCGATTCGGAAAAAGAAATTGGCGAGTGACTGTAGCTGTGAGCCAAATTTCTTTTTCGAATTACCGACCGCTGGTAGTTCATGGACGTCGAGGTTGGGCAAGAGGCTTTCAAAGTACACATCAACACTTCTTCGATTTTCTAATGTAGATAGTGAAGTGTGGAGGATTTTCGACATAGGGCAGCAAAGTACGAGCCAATGGGGATTCGAAAAGCGGTGGATGCAAAGTTGCATAAAGTAATAGTGGACGATTGGGCTTTGCTTTGGTTCGACTGGTGAGAACTGTGCCATTGAAGAGAGATGGTGTTTGTGGCTATGAATGCGTGTGAACGGGGAACTCTGAAGGGGAGTGTAAAAGACAAGAAAGCACGGGGGCCCAATTCAGGCACGTTGGCAAGGACAGGGTCCATTAAAGATGGACAGCAAAAGAAAGGGATAATTTAAAGGCGCGGGGTTTCGAGGGGTTGGACCAATGGGATCGCGTCGTACACTTACCCACGTCACCATCCCAACTTGCAACTTGCCCATGTGGTCCCCCCCCCCCCCGCGCACTCGCACCCAAAAATCCCATTTTGTAATAAAAAATTCAGAATTATTTATTTTCAAATTTTTTGTTTTCTTTCGAGCTTTCTCCTTGAGACAGGATCCCTTTTAGATTTTGTTTTTGGGTTTATTAAATTTAAATTAAAAAAAAAAGGAAAGAAATCGGGGATCGGATTCGACCGGTGTCGCGCTGGCGGGGCGAGGGCGCGCCACGTGGGGCTGTTGTGGGGAGGGGACGTGGAGGCGGGGGAGGGCGTGCGCGTGCGGGGAACGGGGTACGTGGCGGCGGGATAGCGATCGCACGTGCCGGGACCGCCAGGCTGGCATGTTGCCCTTTTGTGGAAGGTCGTCTTCGCTTCTGAGAGTACTGTTTCTTCTTCTTCTGTGTCTTCTTCGTTTTCTGCTGCTGTTGCTAGTAACTTGCTACTGTTGTAGTTGTTGCTGCTGCTGCTTCTTCTTCTTCGGCCTCCCTTGTTTCTGCGGCTCCTGTCTCCCTTCCCTAGCGCTGGACCATGCCGCAGTAGCTCCAGAATCCACCATAGAACTGTAGATGCATTTGTGACCCTCACTCCTACCTCGTCCAAGCCTGTTATTACTAAGAAAGAGCAGCCTCGCAGAAGGCACTGCGAGAAGGACACGGAGCGAGCGCGAGCCAGTGAACGTCGGAGAAGACACTGAGAGAAGGACGAGCGCGAGCCAGTGAATACTAAGAAAGAGCAGACTAGCAGAAGACACAGAGAGGACAGGGAGACTAGCTGAGTGCGCCCCAGAGAGAGAGAGAGAGAGAGAGAGAGAGAGAGAGAGAGGGAGGGAGCGCAAAGCTATGGATACTGTTGCCAAGTTGTCGATCCTGATGGAGAAAAGCTGGTGCAAGTTGTTCGCTGAGAAACAATAGTAAGAAAGTACAGTGGAGCACCGAGCTTGCGAGAGTGGGAGACGGTGACAGCATTGGCTGCTGCTACTGCTGCTCCAAGGTGATCGGGCTGGCGATTGGCGGAAGGAAGAAGGGAGGAGCACGATAGGGGCGCCTTGCCGCTGCAAGGGGTTTCATCGTGCGGGCTATATTCTTAAAGGGGAGCAAGGAGGAGGAGGCAGTCACAGCAGGCGGTGGCGACGACTGCTCGGAGATTTTCGAATTGCTTCTGCTTCTGACGATTGGGAGCAAGAACAGCGGCGAGAGAGAGAGAGAGAGATGGTCACTTCTGCCGGTTGTTTCTGCTGGTTCATGAGCCTTCTGGACGGAAGAAGTGCTCTCCGCTCATGCCTCTGAATTGTGGGTGTTCCAAGCTCTGCTGAGAGAGGTATGTCTGTTTTTGCCGCTCAGCAGCTTGAGCGTCTCTGTTGGTTCCTCGTCCTGCGAGAGCTGCATTCTTTCTCGGACGCTGCTGCTTCGTAAAAGGTCGTAACTGTGCCATTGCATGTCAGGAATCTAAGCCCTCTGTGGCTCATCCCTGCCGCAATGTTCGACGTGTTTGCCAAACCGGATTGGCCTTCCGATTTGCAGTCTCCTGGTTGTGTAAACACGCTCTTCATGACAGATTCGCGAAGCTGCTCCGACACTAAGAGCCTGTGGCAAGGGAAACAGGACGAAGTGAGGAAATCGTCTCCGTCTGGGATAGAAGAAGACGACGATGACGGGCTTGAGTTGTCTTTGGGGTTGTCTCTCGGAGCCTCGTTCTCCAAGACGAAGAAGATTGACGTACCTAAGCCGTTGGGTGTCAATCCAATGCTACAGAAGCAATCGAATGGAAATCTTAGTTTCTCTGTTGAGACTTGTGGCTCTCCAAAGAGGGAAAGCGTTCATGGTGAAGTTGTTATGGCTGACCAAGCCTTGCCTTCAGAAGTACTCGGCTTTCCGATCCCAACTTACGGATTGAAGCAGGGTAAATTCGAACGTCCTGTACGTCAGTCGCGTGACCAGATATGGCAAGCTTTGCAAAGGAATGGTGCTGTGTCAGTGCGAGAATCTATGCATGCGGAGGGCTTACGAGCGTTTCAAGAGTTGAAGGATGCCTCTGCCTCTCTCTGGAATAGGCGCTCTGCTTCCATGCAGCCAATTGCGGCTGTGAAAAAAGGTTGCGAGGTTGCAGCTCAGTGTATCAGGAGATCCAGTAGCAATGGCGTGGTCGTGAGTATGATGTCTCAACAGTTTCAGTCCGGTCCTCCTTCTCGCCAAGTCTCCAGCGTAGAGTCTCTTTTAGAAAAGAGTTCTGAAACACCAACACATCTGAAGCGCCAGCATGAAGCCTTAGAGCTGCAGAGGAAGAAGGAAATGCAGGCTCAAAGGAGGCAGGAAGCACGCAAGAGAAGGAAAAGTCTGATTGAAGAGAAGCAGCAGAAGAAGGGCAGGAAAGATGACAAGGGCTACCTTATTCAGACAAGAAGTTCCATCCCTGATCCTCAAACAAACCCCTCGGCATCTGTGACTGCTCCAGATGCCGCTTTCCTTTGCAGCCAAGATCTTCTTACTGGTGTTGTGGGGGCAGAATGTCATAACAAACACATGCGGCCAAGGGATCGGGCCAGAGCAGCAGAGCAGAAATCCATGGATCTTACAAGTGCTATGGTGCAAGAAGAGGAGGGTCATGACCAGATGGCTCCTGCGGCATCATCTAGCTCCGTACACAATGCAATTGTGGAGGCAACGGACCCTCAGGATAATAGACGCGAAAAAGCTTGCGGCAGCAGCTCCAGTGACTTGGATAGTGAGGATACCAAAGAAGAACATAGTAGTGTACATAATGCTTTTGGAGAGCTTGAAGCTTTGAGCACGAAAAAATGTGAATCAGAAGCTAGCAATGCCCTTGCTGATAGTGGTCCTTCTCTATTCCCGGCCATGGTTGGGGCAAGCAATCCCGTTGATTACCCCCCTCGTTTCCCTATCTTGCCAATTCGTTATCCTTTTCATGCGCCAGGTGCAGCAAATGCCATGCCTCTGCAGATGGGCTTCTCTCTTCCTTGTTTTATGCAATGCCCAACTCCAGCTTCTGCTGGAGAGGTTTCTACACACTCATCTTCTCAGCTGCCTACTACCTCTCCAACCCCTGTTGCCTTTAGTCTGAATCCGTATAAATTTCCTGTACTGGATGGGACTTTCCCGTGGTTTCAGGTTGTCTCAAGTGTAGGAACTGGCCAGTCATCAGGAGTTCTTAGACGGAATGATGCTACAGGAACCGAAAGTGCTGGTGAGCACACTGCCTCCCAAAGTTTATTTGTACTTATGTTTGAGTTTGAAGCTCTTTGCCCTGTGTTTGCTATTAAGTATTAGATGGTCGTTTGTATTGATTGCAGTGACTTAATTTTCCCCCTCTTCTTGCAGGTAAACTTAACGAGGAAGCTGAGAAGCCGTCAGTCTCAGAGCTGTCAATGCCTGTTGATCGAACGCTCCAGAGAACAAGATCTATAAGCTATAGTAAAGACATAATAGGAGCACAGTTTTTACCCTCTCCTAAGCATTTGGATCGTCAGGTTCCTATATCAGAAACGCAGTTGAGCCATTCTGAGGGACCATCAGAATTACAAACTAAAACGAGAAAGGAAAGCTCTGCTGTCCACCGAAAGTCGACTGTGGAAAGGCAGCAGAACCTTCCGACTAATTGTGTAACATTGCCTCCAGAAGCACAGGTGGTGGTTCAATCAGGTTTAAGTCCGCATTTGGAAGAGCATTTCCATAAGCCAAAAGGAATTGAGTTGAAACCTGACAAATCTGGAGAAATCACCTCAGATAATTTTAGGTCAGCAGTAAAGCAAGAAGAGGGAAGTGCTGATAGTCAGTTGGCAAGTGAGCACTCTGGTCAGGAGACCTCAATTGTACAGTCAGGAGCGGGGGATGGACACAAAGATAGATCTATTGCTGATCTTCCTTGGGTCTCTACTACTGGTGTAGGTCCCCATGGGAAGACTATCAATGGGGTCATGTACATATCAACGAGGAGGCAGGTCCGTTTAGTATGCAGTTGTCATGGGATACACATGTCACCAACCGAGTTTGTACAGCATTCAGGAAGTTCAGATCTTTCCAACCCAGAGAGAAGCATAGTTGTAAATCCATTCCCTCTTCTGAATCGACTTGCTGCTACCCCTGTTTAGACCTATTAGTGGCGATTGCTTAAAAATCTAATTATCATGCTAGTTGCAAAAGTTTTGAGTAGTCACATGGTCTGCAAGATTTTTGCACAAGGAGCCAGATCTGCAGACACCCGGCAAGGCACTGCTTTATGGTCTGCAAGAACCTTTCCCAAAGTGTCTTGAGGTAACCAAATTTTGGGAATGCTTTGATTTCCGAAGCAATTCGAGCCCATGATTTTAAATTTCAGTGTCATGGGTTGATCTAATACCTTGTCTGGTGGCGAACATGCCCGTAAATTCATTGAAAGACCATCTACACTTTTGTCTTAGTTTTGTAAAGGTGCAAGCATTCCTTCTTGGCAAGGAGCAACACCATTTATAGTATATCATCTTCATGTTGATGTATACGTACTTTTCACTGGAGTTAATGGCAAAGCCTCGACTGAGTTGCCATAAAATTGTGTTGAATTTTTTCTTTGAAGCCACCTAGCCTTGACTGAGTTGCCATAAAATTGTGTTGAAATTTTTCTTTGAAGCATCATATCATTCTCTCTAAGGTAGGCCCTTACTTTCGGATGGTATACATGTCAAGGAACAACAGATAGATACTCTGAGCTTACAAACTGTTTTGTAAAATTATTTTTTTGGTTGGCAAGTGTGGTTTTGAAAAGCGGTTTAAATTTTATGGATCTTTTTTGGATATCAACTTCAGTCCTGGTATTGTATACAGTTTGTAAACAGGAGAGGTAGATATGGACCAGTCTCCAGCGGTTAGCAAGTGAAGTTGATTGATATAACCTTTAAAGTTTGTGAACATTTTTTGGCTAGGCAACTATGGTTTTGAAAAGTAGTTTTAACACTGCAAATTTGATGGGATGTATTTTGAATAGTCGTGATCTGGTATACGATAACTCAGTTCATGAATAGTAGAGGGTACATATAAGTCAGAGGACCAGTGGTTGGCAATTGAAGTTGATTTAGTAGAACGTATCTGCTGAAGTATAGTTTATGAGCCGGTTGATGACGTGCAGGATATATAATTTTTTGAGTTCAAGAAGAGAAATTACGAGGCTCTTTTTATTGAATTTCATGGAAAGTATTTTGTATGAATCACCTGGATGGAGACCCATGCAAACCGGAGGTATTAGGGTATTGAGGATCTACATCTGTAAACTGTTGATGATAAAGGATTGTTGTAAGGACCCTTTCAGGGAAGTGCATATTGTTTTCAGCCTATGTGCACTTTGAACAAGCAGATGTTTCAGTATTAAAGCTCATTTTGATAGCAAATGATGTTATAACAAGTATGAATTCAGGGAGGAGCCGGGGAGAAAATAAATATATGATACATACTAAGGGGCTTAGCACATGGATTGTTTTAGGAGTTTGTTTGAGTATGCTTGTGCTTTCTAAGTTAGAAATGTATTTTTGACTCTTTGTAGGAAACAATACATAGAGCGAGAGCGAGCGGGAGTGTGAGTGTGAGTGTGAGTGGGAGTGGGAGTGAGAGTGAGAGTGAGAGTGAGAGTGAGAGTGAGAGTGAGAGTGAGTGTGAGTGTGAGTGTGAGTGTGAGTGTGAGTGTGAGTGAGAGTGAGAGTGAGAGTGAGTGTGAGTGTGAGTGTGAGTGTGAGTGTGAGTGTGAGAGTGTGAGTGTGAGTGTGAGTGTGAGTGTGAGTGTGAGTGTGAGTGTGAGAGTGTGAGTGTGAGTGTGAGTGTGAGTGTGAGTGTGAGTGTGAGTGTGAGTGTGAGTGTGAGTGTGAGTGTGAGTGTGAGTGTGAGTGTGAGAGTGAAGATTTTGTTTCTTGACTTGCTTGTTTATTTTTGCTTAGTCACCTGCTTCCTTTCTTCTTTATTTCTTGTGTTCTTTCTCTTTTGTTTATTTGACGTATTTAAGTAAGCAGTGGGTTTGCCCAAGAGACTCCGTGGGTCTTTAGAAACCGAGTATAGCTGCTTATGCTTGGGCATTGATGACGACATAAGTGTTGCTTTGCTTGCTAAGTATGTCTTCCTTTTGTTTTTCTTAAAAGTTTTTGTTCACCTCTTTTTTCTTCTCTTTCATGTTCTCTTTTATTTTCTCTTTTATTTTTTGTGTAGATTTTTGATCTTTAGAACAACAAAAATTCTAAATTTGTATGATTGGACTTATTCTAGTCTTACAAAGGTATATTTTTCTATCACCTTAGCGGAACACTTTCCCCTCCTTTAGTTCCTTTAACTTTCTCAGTTCCAAGAGTTTTTGCTTCTCGAGACTATAAAAGAAGGCTAGTCTACCTAGATAGATTAATGTCTCTGGGTCTTTTTTTAATAAAAGTTTTTGAAAAATATAATGTCAAAGTTCTTTTTAAACTTCAATACACCTTGGAAAACTTCTCTTTTGAGGATTTGAATCTAAATAAGCTCCATTATATACAACTTAAAACTTTGTTGGATCGCTTCTTAAAAGTAAAAGCTTCCTTTCAAAGCAAAGAAGTCTATCTAAATAAGGAACTCTTGATTTGTATTTTTACTTCTCCCTCACTTGACAAGATAGGTTTAAACTCAATTTTGAAGTCTCCTGAAGTAATGGATTCTCTCTCTCATTTTGTGAGAAGAATTTGGAAGCGTCCAGTAGTAGCTTGGAAGTATGTAAAAACTTTAGGACAAAAGGCTTTCAACTATGGAGAGATAGGTAAAAGGCTTTCAAAGCATTCAAAATCTTCTATCCTTAGAGAACCTTGTTGTAAAAGTAAGAGATTCCAAAGCTTTATTGATGCTAATTTAGGACATGTAGTCACAGTTGATACCTCAATTTTGCCTTCTAGTAACTTAAGAGACCTTTTCATGAAAGGCAAAAAATTTCGATTGTATTCTTTTAAAGAGTCTTGCCTTTTAAAAGCTATCGATAAGGGAATCTCAAAGTTTGTTTTGCAATTAGAAGAATGTTTAGGAGTTCAAAATATCTTATCAGAATGGAAAGGGAAGATTTTGAAGAAAGTTGCTTTGAAACTAGAAGAAGTCCCTTCGGTTAATTGCTCAAAGCAAAGTAACCATCTTTCTAAAGAAGATGAAAATCTTCTTCAAAAATTCCATAGGAATTTTGTCATTTCTTATATGGACAAATGTTCTAATAACTTTGCTTTTATTTGCAAAAACTTTTACTTAGAATGTCTTTTGAAAGAAGTGAACTCGCTAGCCAAAACTTACGCCCTTGCCTTAGTTTCTTAAAAGGATTTGATCTCAAAACATCAGAGTTTTTGCAAGTCTTCTGGGTTTGTTTGCAATCCAAGTATACCTTTTCTTTGTGCTGCTTGGAAGTTTCACAAAACTCCCAAAAAGCCAAGATTTATTGTAGCTGCTTGTGAGACTACTTTGATGGATGTCTCTAAATGGCTGAGCTACTACTTCAAAGCCATGTTGCCTAGTGTCCATGAACTTTGGGGGGACTTATTAAAAGAGGCAGATGTCCCCTCGCACTCAAGTTGGATTTTAAATGACTCTGTAGGAGTGAATCCTGTTGTAAAATTTTTTAATTCTTCTCGAAGCATTCAGGAAAAAGAGTCTCCTATTCTCCTTCACACCTATGATTTTACGACGCTTTACACAAAGATTGAGCTGGAAGACCTGAAGTTTAGAATAAAAAAGCTAGTGGCTGAAGTTTTCAATCTGAGATTTGACAAAGATAGATGCAAAGTGCTAAAAGTTGAGAAAACAGCCTTATGCTTTGACTTCTTGTGGCTAAAAAATAAAGATCACGACATAGGTTCTAAAAAGAAAAGATACACAAAGGTAGTAAGTGTGGAAGATGTTTGCTCTTGGATAGATTTTCTTTTAGATAATCTTTACATCTCAATAGGTGAATCTTTGTTTCAACAAATTATAGGAATTCCCATGGGCACTATTTGTGCCGTCTTTTTAGCAAACTTTTATCTTTTCACTTATGAATTTGAGTTTATGCAACGTCTTATTTCTATCAATACCTGCCCTATCATTTTACATAAACTTAGCCAAGTTAGGCGTTTTATAGATGATTTATTTGTACTAGATTTTCCTAACTTTCAAGACTTTATGTACAAAGACGCTAGTGCTTTTGGAGAAGGAATCTATCCTCCTGACTCTTGTGAACTGAACTGCACTTCAAGAGGGGATTTTTGTGTTTTCTTAGATCTTTGAATTTCTCAATCTACCATAGGATTAGAGGTTGATATATACGATAAACCTGAACAACTTGAATATAGTGGTTTACACATTATAAAAATGCCTCACATTGACTCAAACATTTCTGATTTGGCAAAATATGGAGTCATTTCTTCCCAATTCCATAGATTTTCCCGCCTTTGTACAACTAGGGAGTCTTTTATCACTCAATGTAGTAATTTGATCACTTTACTATTACACAAGAGGTATAATCCAAGGAAAATAATGAAAAAAGTATGCACAATCTTAGATATGAAGTCTTTTATCTATGGTGTATCGGCCTTAGGTATGTTTAGAATGATTGAACATAAGCTGAAAACAAAAAGTGGGGAGCTGAATAGCCTGTTTTTTTTTAAGTTTCCAAAAAGAGTTTGTTCGAGTATGCTTGTGCTTTCTAAGTTAGAAATATATTTTTGACTCTTTGTAGGAAACAATATATAAGTGTAAAGGACCATTTAGCTTTTTATGTTTTAAAGAAGAGTGAGAGTGAGAGTGAGAGTGAAAGTGCTCTCAACGGAAGCAAGAACGGAAGAGGGAAAGAGAGAGATAGAGAGCCACACGTTTTGGTGGGTGCAGAACCACCCTAATCTTCTTTTTCATTCATTTATATATGTGTTTGAGTATTGTACATAACCGGGGTAAAGGCACAGTGACCTTTAACCCCCACAACCTCCCACTTAAAGGACAATGTGCCTTTAAGGGAGAACAACGAGTGAGCATACTATCCAATGCCCATCAATACACGACAATACTCAAACTGCTGACTAGGTAGACTCTTCGTCAGCATATCTGCAAGGTTATCATCTGTATGAACCTTGACAAGCTCTATGCGCTTGTCCTCAAGTACCTCCCTGATGAAATGGTACCTGACCTCAATGTGTTTGGTCTTTGCATGAAAGACCGGATTCCGTGCTAGTTGAATAGCACTCATGGAATCACTATGCAATGTCGGTACACCTGTATGAATCCCCAAATCTCCCACTAGCCGATCAAGCCATATAGCCTCCTTGCAACCCTCTGTGGCTGCAACATACTCAACCTCTGTGGTAAACAAAGCAACGCACTTCTGTGCGCGAGACATCCATGACACTGCACCACCTGCAAAGGTGAACACATAACCAGAAGTGGATCTCCTACTATCCACATGCCCTGCATAGTCTGAATCTGTGTACCCAAGTACACGCATGTCTCCTTTACCAAAGCAAATGCACATCTCCTTGGTACCCTTCATGTACCTCATGATGCACTTAACTGCCTCCCAATGCCTCTTTCTTGGATTAGCCATATACCGGCTAACAACTCCCACTGCAAATGCAATGTCTGGTCTAGTAGCTATCATAGCATACATAAGACTCCCAACTGCTGATGCATAAGGAACCTTGGCCATCATGGCCCTCTCCTCATTTGATTTGGGACTATCTGTATGACTCAGTTTCACATATGGAGGCAATGGAGTACTCATTGCCTTCCCCCCCTCCATATTGAAACGCTGCAATACTTTTGTAACATACTCTTTTTGTGAAAGCTAAAGGAGTTTCCTACTCTGATCACGCGTGATGCGCATACCAAGAATATGACCTGCAAATCCCAAATCCTTCATATCAAAGGCCTCATGCAACTTGGCCTTTAATGCATCTAGCTCATAAGTATTCTTGCTAGCCAATAGCATATCATCCACATATAGTGCCAAGATTATCAGGCTATTATCCTTAGCCCTTTTAGTGTAGAGGCAGTGATCAATTTCACTCCTTCTAAAACCCTGGGACCGAATGAAAGCATCAAACTTCTGATACCATTCTCTAGGTGCTTGCTTAAGACCATAGAGACTCTTTTTCAGCTTGCAAACTAAATGCTCTTTGCCCTTTTCTTCAAAGCCTTCTGGCTGCACCATGTAAATTTCCTCATGCAAATCCCCATGCAAGAAAGCTATCTTGACATCTATCTGCATAAGCTCCATATCCTCTACTGCGACTAGTCTAAGCATGCATCTAAGTGTGGTCATCTTCACAACCAGAGAGAATATCTCATCAAAGTCCACACCCTTCTCTTGCTTGAACCCTTTAGCGACCAAACGGCCCTTGTACCTAGGCACATCATCACATGTGATCTTCATTTTGTAGACCCATTTACATGGCAATGCTTTCTTTCCATGTGGCAAAGAAACCAAGTCCCAAGTCTTATTCTTCATAAGTGAACTCATCTCTGATTGCATAGCATACTCCCACTTGCGTTGATCCTCGCGCATCATAGCCTCTTTGTAGCAAGAAGGCTCCCCGCAATCAGTAAGCATCACATAGTCTACCCCTGGAATAAACTTATCAGGCGGTCTAGACACTCTAGAAGATCTTCTCAAAGGCATTTCAGCTTGCTGTCCCACTTGCATATCAGCCACATTTGGTTCATCATTTCCACCAATAGATGATCCATCATCTACCCTTGATTGTATACCTGTGGGAGTACTTGGTGGTACCATTTCTTGCATATTTGGTGCATGGACAGCTTGCTATCTATCAACATATGTAGGTGGATTCACATCCTGGAAAGTGATTCTCCTCATTTCCACATCCTTCATGGGTGCCTTATGCATCTTCTTCTCATTGAAGACCACATCATGGCTGCGTATGATCTTCTTTGCTTCTAGATCCCAAAGACGATAGCCCATCTCTCCACTTTCACCATAACCCAGAAAGATGCATTTCCTAGACTTAGGATCTAGCTTCTTTCGAAGCTCTTTTGGCACATGTGCATATGCCTCACACCCAAATATACGCAAGTGAGAGTAAGAGGGCTTCTTGCCACTCCATGCCTCTTCAGGAATACCACCATCCAAACTCTTACTAGGTGATCTATTGATCACATGCACTGTAGTCTTCATTGCCTCAGCCCAAAAACCACCAGAAAGACTTGCATTGGAAAGCATCACAGAAATGCTGAAAGTCATGAGAGAGATACTCTCCACCATTGTCAGTCCGTAGGCATTTAAGCGTTCTACCTGACTGATTCTCAACCAAGGCCAGCCATTTCTGAAATACCTGGAACACATCACTCTTCCGAGCTATAGCATAAGCCCACACTTTCCTAGTTGCATCATCAATGAATGTCACATAGTATTCAGCCCCACCTAATGACCGTGTAGGCATGGGACCGCATACGTCTGAATGCACCAAATCAAGCATTTCAAACTCTTTCTTTCCCCTTCTTTTATGGGCTAATTTAGTCTGCTTCCCATAGAGACAATGCTCACAAAATTCAAAATCAGAGAAACTCAAATGCGGTACATAACCCAAACGGCATAAGAGTTTCATTCCATTCTGGCTCATGTGCCCCAACCTACAATGCCACAAAGAAGTGCTCGGATGGCCCTTCTTGCCACAATGGTAACACTCAATGTTCCGTGCCCTGGATTTGCTACGATACTTCCCTCTTTCTTGGGACTTCCCTCTGAACTGTGATCTGCCCCTTTGCACATTTAAGGCTGCATCCTGCTTGTTGCCATCCATAGACTTCCGTCTAATCTCCTCGGCCAACAAGCTACCCACAACATCATCAAATTTCAGTACTCCACCAGGTGCAGAGTTACTGACAGCTGTATAGAAGGTATCCCATGAGGATGGCAATGAACATAAGAGAAATATTGCCTTAGTCTCCACGTCAAAATTCATCTTCTGAGCCTGAAGCTGGCTGAAAATAATATTGAATTCATTCAAGTGAGAAGCAATGGAGACCCCTTCCTTCATCTGCAGCTCAAACAACCTCTTCATGAGGTAAACTTTATTAGAGGCAGTTTCCTTCTCATAAGTGGCACATAGTTTCTTCCACAAATCTTCCGTAGTCTGCTCATTTACTACTGTGAAATAAACTGACTGTGCAAGATGAAGTCTAATAGTAGACTTTGCTCATCCTCAGACATATTTGCAGGCTTAGCTTCAATCCTTGCCAAGGGTTTAATCTGCTTTTTTTGAATAAGCACATTCCTTATTTGTTCTTTCCACAAAGAAAAGTTTGTCCCATCAAACTTTTTAATGCTGAAAAACTCCTTTTCAAACATGGAAGAGGATGCCATGATGCAAATGGAAACAAAATCCCAAATGCTAGTGCCTGCAAGAGAGAATCACACCAAATACCAGGTGCACCCAAATGTGTATGCCACAATAGAGTGAAATATCACCAAAACTCAAAGCTCAAAGCATCAAAAGATGCATCTAACTCATGTGCATATACTATGCATCCATATGAGGAAATCTGGCCCAAAAGAAAATGCCAATAAGTGCCAAATGACTCAAGCATAAACACCGTCCACTGGCATATGCATCAATAATATCTCATCCAAGAGAGCATAGCACTATCAGTGCATCACCTGCAATGTGTCAAAACTGTCCCTCAGCATAAAATAGCATCCATGTGCAAAGCGTCAATAAAAAATAGCATTCCACAAGGCAATTTGGGCCTATCATCGCATCCAATAAGGACCGCAATGCATCCAAATGGCCTATAAATCATCCACTACAACCCAATGCATACCACGAATGAGCGCACACTACTCAAACTGCAACCAGAGTGATCTGCATAATGTATGCTCAAGAAATCATAGTCCCACGGTAATGACCTGAAAATAGAACTTGAGATGCCTCAAAACATGGGCGCCATTGCATAATCGGACTCAGCAAGAAAATCTGCAAATATCTCTCTTCTGCCAGAACTCCAAAATCCCAACCGATGAGTGAGAAATGGGAGTCAACACTTATCCACTGCCATGTGGCATAAATCTAAGGTTTCAAAACCTTAGAATGAAAAATGCATAATAGAGAGACGAAATCGAATACACAGAGATCTATAACTCTGAAAATCCTTCACCGAATCGCGCAAGAACTGACAGGTAGGGGTTTTTGGGCGTCTAAAACACAATGGGATAGACAATTTTGGAAACCGTGGTCTCAATCACTGGGTCCAACACACGGACTGAAAAACGTTTTTGGAAACAGAGCTGTTTGTAAACTCCACCGGAGTGCGAATGATGAGCAACATAGAAGTTTTAGGACCTCCTGAGTCCACCGGCACTGACAGATCTGCAAATGGTTGCTCCAAACTTGAGTTCCAACACCCGGGCAAAAAACGCAGAAACTGGCACAGTGAGTTAGAAATCCACTGAAATGATCCCAGATTCCAGAATGAAGGTCTTTCCAAGCTCCTAAAGTGAAGTGGACACCAAAATCAAGCAATAGTTGCCTCTACAAGTCAATACAGAGTCTCTGTCATCGAACAGAACAGGGAAAAGCTCAAAAAACGACTTTTTCTTTGAAAACTCTAAACAGGCTCTCAAAACCACTTCACAAAACCAAAGTGACTTTTCCAAAGGTTCCTCCAAGGTCTCTGCACACTCGGATGCAAGTAAAGTCACCCACAAAGCTTCCCACAGAGCTTCTCCTTCCTCCCACAGAGCTGCTGAGCTTCAAGCATTCACGCACGCTCAACTAGATCACCCGGGCTCTGATACTAGTTGAGAGTGCTCTCAATGGAAGCAAGAACGGAAGAGAGAGAGAGAGATAGAGAGCCACACGTTTTGGTGGGTGCAGAACCACCTAATCTTCTTTTTCATTCATTTATATATGTGTTTGAGTATTGTACATAACCGGGGGTAAAGGCACATTGACCTTTAACCCCCACAAAGAGAGTGTGTGTGTGTGTGTGTGTGAGAGAGAGAGAGAGAGAGAGAGAGAGAGAGAGAGAGACAGAGAGGGAGATTCCAAATTTTTGGAAGATTTTGTTTCTTGACTTGCTTGTTTATTTTTGCTTAGTCACCTGCTTCCTTTCTTCTTTATTTCTTGTTTTCTTTCTCTTTTGTTTATTTGACGTATTTAAGTAAGCACTGGGTTTGCCCAAGAGACTCTGCGGGTCTTTAGAAACCCAATATAGCTGCTTATGCTTGGGCAGTGATGACGACATAAGTGTTGCTTTGCTTGCTAAGTATGTCTTCCTTTTGTTTTTCTTAAAAGTTTTTGTTTACCTCTTTCTTCTTCTCTTTCATATTCTCTTTTATTTTCTCTTTTATTTTCTGTGTAGATTTTTGATCTTTAGAACAACAAAAATTCTAAATTTGTATGATTGGACTTATTCTAGTCTTACAAAGGTATATGTTTTAGGATGGGAATCAATTTTCCCCATCCTATTCTGCGGATGATGTGAAAAAAGATTGAATTTTCTTTCTAAACCCATTGGATGCATGTGATAACATGCATTAGGTTTAGTTAGGGTTGAGACTGGCCAACATTGCGAGTGATTGCCCACAAGCCATTGCTAAGCTTTTTGCCTGCCCCTTGTCCATTGATACCAGAGATTGGACTTTAAAAAGCTCAAACTAGAATGATGCAAAAAGCTCGGCTCAAATGGAGATGCTTCTTATGGCACCCTATGCATCTAGAAGCTTGGAAGGTGGAAGTAGCATGCCTTGCCATTGATACGATACATTGCATAGAAGAAAATACAAATGAAGATGAAGATGAAGATGATGAGGGGTTCTAGAATTGCTAGGGACGGATTCAAAATCTGCACTGAGTGAGGGTATGTGCATACTTTCAAGGGAAGAGTCTGTAGGTGCATCCAAACCTGTGGCAGGTGACTTGTTGGCCATCAGAGAAGCAACGAACTCGACGAAAATGTATTCCATGTGGATGAGGGTGAGCTGCATGTAAGTACTGCCTCTACGGATCAACTAGAGAAGGCATACCTCTTGGGTAATAGCAAAGGAACACAAGGTGCTCTCAAACTCTGATGATTATGCCTGCTCTCTACATCTTGAAGACTCGTAGAAGAAGGAAGCTTGTCCTATTAAGAGGAGGGCAAGAGGCAGTTGAAGTTAGCAACAGAAGATGTAAGAGGGGACATGAGGGGGATATGCTACTGTGTAGAGGCTGTGGTAGTCACATTTAAATGAGGTCCAATTTCCACTACATCATCAATTCCTAGAAATTTAGAAGGAATTTGACTTGGGCGTAAAAGGCAACCTCAATTGAGGTGATATTTTATGCAAGAAAACAATATTTCCTACTATACGGTGCAAACTTGGGACTTTGGACACCTGCGAGAGGCCGAAATTTGTGCCATAGTGGAAAATGGTGTTTTCTTGCATGAAATGTCCATCTCGATGAAGTTTGCCTTTTGTGTCGAAGGTAGATTCCTCAACTTGTCCGTTAAATTTTTTGATAGGGTTTCTTTCGATGGAAGGTGAAAGGAATGACATAGGGGTTAATACAGTGTTTGTGGCCTACGAGTCTTATTAGGGGAAGTGGAAGAGAGGATACATGGGGGGACTAGGCGAATCCTCTCGAGTATTTTGAGTGCATATCATACTACTAGGAAAAGAAAATTGAGCTACTACTACTGCCATCATAGAAGAATAAAATTTAGCTACTATTATTGCTATTGTAGTGAGAGCTGTGAGGGTTGCATTGGAAGGTAGTGTTCTTTGTTCTTAGGTTTGAGATTGAAGTTTTACAAGTTGCCTTATATAGAAAGTTTAAGAGAGTTACTTTAAGTGTGTGCTGCACATGCGCCCATGAGCACACACCCACACAACTACATATTTGCAAAATTTGGAACAACTGCATATCATCATGGCATATTTCAAGATCTAGATGTATAGAGGCCTTGGATGGTTCCCAGGTCCAACCTTGGATGGTTCCTAGGTCCAACCTAGTACAAACATTAGCTAGTATCTAGATAGGCACGGTACACATAGGACTATGTAGGAGTATTCATGAGCAGCCTCCACCGAGAGGAATGTTTTCTCGAGGGGGTGCAGTGACTCCCCATTCTTCTCGGAAGTCCCCACATGGTTGAGGTCTCTGTTACAAGAGCTTGATTTTGATTTTTATTTATTTTCTCATGCCTCACATGATGTACTTCTCCACTGAGCTCTGCTCTTGGAGATTCTTTTATATTTGATAGAAGTCTATTTTTTACAAAAAACTAAAATAAAGATAAGAACAAGTGATTGACTCCACACAATCTTCATCATATAACATTTTACATCCATTGAATATCTTTAGGTTTTGTATGGACCCATTGGCTCCCTTGTCTCATTCTACGTTGCAGCTGCTACACACAATCTTCATCATATAACATTTTACATCCATTGAATATCTTTAGGTTTTGTATGGACCCATTGGCTCCCTTGTCTCATTCTACATTGTTGCAGCCAAATTGCAACCCCTGGACTCCTTGTGGATGACTTTCAAGAAGCACATCTCCTTGTCTTTGTCATGAGATGAATTTTTTTTGTAGTTCTTGATTCCTTTGCCTTCTCACTCTTGAGAGTTTGGCCTAATAAACATTTATAAAACCAATCAAGCACACATTGCTACAAGTGCTACCACCACCATGCCTTGACTTCTTGAAGTAGGTTGCCTTTACTCTATAGTGTGATTTCTCCTGCCTTGAGTATTCCACAAACCATGGTGCGCCCATTTCTCCGCAAAACACGGTGTGTGCCCATAAGGAATATGTTGTAATCAAGAACATCATGTTAGCAATATACACTACGTGAACATCTTTTTCACCAAATGGCACATGCAATGTGAAATCGGGAATTTACCGCATGTACTAAGATTAATACCATAGTAAAAGGTAAATTTACCATCATAGTCGATAAATATACATTTATTGCCAGTAGCACGAGTACTCCTGCCAAAAAGACGATAGTACTGGTGATAAACAGAACACTTTGGTAGCTTTTTTTGGGCACCACTACTTGTTGATAGTGCATCCATAGGCTAGAGACATTTTTTCATATCCTTGAACCCGAAACGTGTCTTGTTGAGCTTCTTCACTCATTCTGTCATTTTCTCTTGTCCCTTCTCGAAGGACACTTGAACATGGGAATGTATAGATCGTTCCAAAGATCTTGTGCATGAAACTAAGTTCAAGAGTGACACTTGCAATCAGGGATGTCTTTATCGAAGCAATACTTATATATTAATATAAAATCTTGGCAAAGGTTTATCAAGCTAGTTTTTTTAGTTTCACAATATTTATAGAACCTATTATAATTATATATTTTTTATTTTGAATTATAAAGAAAAAGTTGTAAATCCTGGTGAAACTTTATTTTTTTTCTCATAAAAGTTTCAAATCTTGGTGAATTTTTCAAACCTTTATTTTTATCAAGGCATACAAACTTTCAACACCAATATAAAAGTTTTGCTTCTTAATGAAACTAATAGGAAAAAATCATCCATGCTTGCAATCTCTCTCACTCCGAGGACAACGCAATTGATGGAGATCCTTGTTTTTTGGTGAAATATGTTCTATACACTATTGTATTGCAACAATTGTACTATTCTCCAATGCTGAGTTGTACTCGGACACTCCACTATTTACTTGCTTACATAGCCGTTTTCTAAGCATGGATTAATCGATTGCAATAACCAATTAATCCAGCATTCCCATCCCCAACAAAGCAAACAAAATCATGCATTGTATGAAATGTATGGGTCTCCTATGTGGAAGGGTCTAGAAGATACAAGTTGCCTTCCATCCAACGGACAATATGCTTCTTTCCTGATGGAGCATAGTTACATGAGAGTGGAGCATTGATATCTAACAAGAGGATTAGTGTTGCTTTCCTTGTTCGAGTTTGGGAGCAAATCTCTGTAGGTAGCATAGATGAAAAGTGCAAGAGTGCACTGTCTCAGATTGGGGTGCCCTTCGCGGTGTGGCAAGAGGGTAGTATATGTTTCAGGGCATGTTTTGGTGGCAGAAGTTTTCTGCAGGCACTCAAGAAAGTGCCCTATTTTTGCTGTGCGACCACTGAAAGCAGGTCGGTAAAAAGTTGCCATAAAAATTGCATCGTATGCCTGTGCGTAGAGATATTGGGAGTGACAGAATCGTTCTTATTGCCTGTTGATGCAAAATCGTCACTAGGAAGTGACTGTGTGGTCAAATACCACTTTTGTCAGTTTTGCAAAATCGCGCTTGTGAGGTAGAAGTTGTGTTTTTTGCAGTGACACAATATTTTGTAGTGTTCTATAATGGGATTTGATGCTCTTTTAGAGATTGTCACTGAAAAGCTTGACAAGAACAACTTCCCAGCATGGAAGTTTAGAATGATGAATTTCCTTAAGGGAAAAGGCTATTGGGAGTTCATTACTGGAGCTGAACAAGAACTAGTTATTCCTAATGTTCCCAATCAATAGGAGTTGTAGGCATTTAAAGGCTGGCATGAGAGGGCCAAAAAAGTTATGTACTAGTTGTTTATTAGTATTTCAGATTCTATGATTGTGCATATTCAAGATGTAAGCACGCCAAAGGAGGGTTGGGATACTTTGACAAAAATGTATAGCACAAATATGCAAGCCAGGAAAATGTAGCTCAAGCAGGAGTTGCATAATGTGCAGAGAGAAAATATGAGCATCAATGACTACCACATGAAGGTGAAGAAGATTGCAGATGCACTTGCTTCCATTGGGTCACCAGTGGAAGATGATGATTTAGTTTCTGTGACCTTGAATGGTCTAGGAAAGGATTATGCATGGTTCTGGACATCCATTGTCGTTCGTGAGAATTTTCCTGATTTTGGGGAGTTGATTGCTCTTCTAATGTATGAAAAGCAGAGAAATGGTGGTGCATCTTCTTCAGGAGGAACTTCAAAAGAAGATGTCTTCTACTCAAATGCTGGAAGAGGTAGAGGTAAAGGTAGAGCAGGCCGCGATCTAGAGGCCATGGTAGAAATTAGAATATGCATCAAATTCAAGAAAACTAGTTCTATGGAGGAGGACGTCGTAACCTTAGAGGCAGGGGGAGCCAAAGAGGTCGTGGTGGATGGCAGAGAGGCCAAAATGCAAACAGCAATGTTGAATGCTACTACTATGGTAAAATGGGTCATATGGCTAAAGACTACTACAAAAAGCAAAATGACATCATGAATGGAAAATTGCAGCAAGGCAATTATGCATCCTTTAGTAGACAGGAAGATGACAGAAATGAGCATTTGTTTATGGTGCAGCACATGATCAATTCTGTGACAAGTGGAGAAGAAAGCAATGATGTGTGGTTTGTTAACTTAGGTGCATCAAACCACATGACAGGTCATGCAGAATGGATGTAGGATGTAAGGAAAATGGAAAGACTGGATTTGTGGAGACTATTGATGATATTGCACATACTATTGTGCAGATTGGTAAAGCTCCTTTATCTATGCAGGATGAAAAAAAGAAATACCTGTCTGATGTATTTCATGTCCCGAATATCACCAAGAACTTGGTTTTTGTTCGTCAAATGGTTGAGCAGGGCTTGCAGGTCAGATTTAATCCTCATGGATGCTTTGTTGAGGATATGAAAAATAAAGGTCGCTTGATAGCAAAGGGAAGAAAAAGGGCAGGATGTTTACATTGGATACGGACATGCCTGAATTGAGTAGAGCAATGTTTGCACATGGGACCGATGTTGTTGCAGATATTGATATTTTGCATAAACACATTGGTCATGTTAATGTACATCAACTTAAACTAATGCAGGCCCAAAATATTGTTGAAGGATTGCCTAAGTTCAAGGTTGCAAAAATGCATAAGGTATGTTAAGCTTGTCAATTTGGAAAACAGGCAAGGAAACCATTTCCTAGACATGTTCAAGAGAGTAAGAGGCCATTGGAATTAATCCACTCTGATGTGTGGACTACTAAAGCTACATCTATTGGAGGCTGTCATTATTTTATCACTTTTATTGATGACTACAACAAAAAAATTTGGGTTTATTTTATGAAAAAGAAAAGTGAAGTGTTTGGGCATTTCAAGGCTTTTAAAGCTATGGTTGAGAAAGAAATAGGCCTGCAAATAAAATGCCTAAGGTCAGATGGAGGGGGAGAATACCTCTCAAATGAGTTTGCAAGGTTCCTGTAGGAGCATGGCATAAAGCAGCAATATTCATGCAATCATACCCCATAGCAAAATGGACTTATAGAAAGGAAAAATAGGCATATTGGAGAGGTATCTCATGCCATGCTCAATGAAAAAGATGTGCCAGATTATTATTGGGCTGAAGCACTTGCTACAACAGTCTACATAATGAATAGGAGTCCCACTACAGCAATACATTGCATGATGCCAAAGGAGAGGTATACTGGTAGGAAATTAGATATTTCTCATTTGAAAGTTTTTGGTTGCATTGCCTATGTTCATGTGCCAAATGAGTTGAGATCCAAGTTGGATCCAAAAGCTGAGAAGTGCATCTTTATTGGTTATTCTCTATAGCAAAAAGGGTATAGATGCTATAACCCTTCTACTCGTAAGTTTATAGTGAGCAGAGATGTTGTTTTTAATGAGATGAGCAGCTGGTATAAACCAGTAAATGTGATTGATGATGTAGATGCACAAAATGGTAATGCTGCACAGAATTTGCAACAGCAATCACAAAATATTAGTGGATCTATAGTGTCCTCTAGCAATGGTTCACATACTTCACCATGGATAGGCAGATTGAGATAAGGAGAATCTACCAAAGCAATGTAGATAGTGGTATGCAAGTATCACGAAAGGAAAAAGAGAAAGTAGATCAGCCCATGGTTGATATGAATGCAGGTCACTCTTATGTGGATGGTGAATCCAGTGGCTCAGAACAGAGCCTTGATGATGAGTTGGGTATTCCTTCTATTGTTACACATGGAGTAAGGAAGACAAGGGATGTTTTGAGAGCACCTAGTAGTGAGCCGATTTTGCGTAGGTCTACTAGAGTTAAGTACCCTTTGGATAGGCTAAAATATGATGGATTTACAGCCATTCACTATGCCTATATGGTCAAAGTGATACATGAACCAAAACCCACTTCTTTTGAGCAAGCCATGGGAAAAGAAAAATGGGAGAAAGCCATGGATGAAGAAATGGATGCCTTGGAAGGAAATGCTACATGGGAATTGATGCCTTTGCCTAAAGACAAGAATGCAATTGGTTGCAAGTGGGTCTATAAGGTGAAGCACAATGCAGATGGTTCGGTGAGCAGATACAAGGTAATATTAGTTGTCAAGGGGTATGCACAGACATATGGCATTGATTATGAAGGAACATTCAATCCGGTTGCAAGGATGGCAACTGTAAGAGCAGTCATTGCTATGGCTACATCAAAGGGATGGTGTTTACATCAGATGGATGTAAAGAATGCCTTCTTGCATGGTGATTTGCAAGAAGAGGTCTATATGGAGCAGCCACCAGGTTATGTGCATGCTGTTCATCCTGAGTTTGTTTACAGGTTGAAGAAAGCCTTGTATGGCTTGAAGCAAGCACCCAAAGCATGGTCTGACAAGATAGGTCAATATCTTGTCACTATTGGCTTTCAGATTTCCACGGCAGATTTCTCACTTCATGTGAGAAAAACAGAGAAAGGTATTATGTTGCTTGTCATTTATGTTGATGATTTGATCATCATAGGTGATAGTGATGAAGATATCCTTCATGTGAAAATGCTATTGAAGTAGAAGTTTGAGATGAAGGATTTGGGAGAGTTGCGTTACTTCTTGGGCATTGAGGTGATTAGATCCACAAGTGGGATATGGCTCTTGTAGAGGCAGTATGGATTGGACATGCTATCCAAATATGGGATGACAGGTTGTAAGCCTATTTTAGTTCCTTTGGACCAGAATGTGAAGCTGAGCGCAGATGCATGTGAGCTTCTGGAAGACCCTACAATGTACATACGCATAGTAGGAAGTTTGATTTATATGACTATTACTAGGCCAGATTTGAGCTATGCTATTGGGTTGGTAAATCAGTTTATGCAGGATCCAAGGACACCGCATTTGGATGCGACTAGATGCATACTGACGTATGTGAAGTCCACATTGCAGTATGAAGTATTTTATTAGACTATGGTTCAGATATAGTTGCATGGATACATTAATGCTGATTGGGCTCGTAGTATTTCTGATAGACGATCTACCAGTGGATATGTGTTCTCTTTTGGGAGTGTTGCAGTCACTTGGAGCAGTAAGAAAGAACCTACAGTTTCCTTGTCGAGCACAGAGGCTGAGTACAGGGGTACAACAATGGCTGCATGTGAGGTAGCTTGGTTGCGTAAGCTACTTTATGATATGCATCAGTCTATAGATGGGCCAGTTGTCTTTTATTGTGACAACATGAGCAATATACACTTGGCAAATAACCCAAGCTATCATGCTAGAACAAAGCACATTGAGGTGCATTATCACTATGTGCAGGAGAAGGTTCTAGTAGGTTTTATTGATCTGATTTATGTCAGCACAGAGGATCAGGTAGCTGACATATTCACATAGGCATTGGGTACAGAGAAGCAGTGCAAGTTCAGAGACCTGCTTGGTGTGCAAGAATTGGGATTGAGCTTGAGGGGGAGTGTTGAGATATCGAGATCCACTTGTGATATGCCAGGGTGACCGTTGTGCATTTATGTCACTGACTTGTTAGCTGCAGATGCGGTTGGTAATGCGGTTGGTACACTGTCCATGAATAATAGTTGGATGATAGTTATCTTTATGTACTCTACTTAGTGGCTCAGTTAGTATGCCTCCTAGGTCAGCTGAGTTTGGTTTGAGACCCACATATAGGGTTCATCTATTCCTTTTGTACTTAGAGAGAGTTCTTTTGGCGTTCACAACTAAGAAGAGGAAAACTATTTTCAGCCTCCACCTTTGTGTGTCTTCCCCCATTGTGTAGGTGAGAAAGCTGCAAGTGAGACTCCTTACTTCTCTCCCACTCTTTTCACAAATTTTCTACCTTGCATAAACCACCTTGGGAGCTTTCCACTGACTTGCATACATACAATAGGAGAAATTAACGAAAAGATGAAGATGGCTACGTTTTAAACATGGAGAGAGAGAGAGAGAGAGAGAGAGAGAGAGAGAGAGAGAGAGAGAGAACTCATGAATGACCCAAGTGACTCTAATGGAGAGCTCTTGCTCTCGATCAAAATCAAATTTTGTTCATGGTGGAAGGCCAAAATTAGCTTTTTGAGGCTCTGAGTGGAGGCCCATACACATGTTTCTCAATCTAGTGCCATGGTGGAGAGGCAATATCCTCTAACTTCTTACACCTAACAATTGTGACATGTTGATGCTACTTGGCTTGGTCCCATCATTGTCTCCCCCACTCCCTTGTGGCCCCCACCGTCTTCATGTATCCACAATAGAATCAACTAATCTACATTGGTCATCGAAAAAGTTGCCTTTAGATAAATCTTAAATTTGAATATGATTACACATACATGGTAAGCACACCTTTGCATGAGTACTAAACTCTTTTTTAAACACGTTTCCCATTTGCCATATCAAAGCAAAGAATATTCATTACAATGTGTTGATCCCAAATATTAATTTACATATGCTAGAAAGATATTTTATTTGGTACATGCTAATAACCATCTAAATCATAGCACATTAACTTGCTTATGACCCATCACTTATATTTGGGCTTTTTTTGAAATTCTATTTCACTACATTTTGAAGCCATGGATTGCATGGGAACTTTTACATACAAAAACAAGCCTACATGCACCACTTGTGTTGTGTGGGGTGCCAAAATGCACCTCCTTCATATTTTTAAATACAAAAAAATCCTACAGGGCCCTCATCCATTATGATGAATTGAGAGGCAAATTTTTTATGAAACTTCACAATGCATAACATAGTGCATTATCATGGATCCTATGGATGAAACAATACTATAATTTAAACAAAAGTTTGAATTATAAAAGCCCTAATTAGGACTTAAATGGATGGATATATGTTTGTTTTTTTCATCCTATTTTGAGAAATGGAATCATGGAGATGAAAGGAACCACATAATCAAAATTGGTGCAAAAGAAAGGTGTCTAGCACACTCCGTTACAATGCATTTAGAGGCCACTTTTGGCAAAAAGTGGCCTCTAGATGTGATGGCCTTTCTTTGCATGAGGATTCACAATCAATGTTTTCATCATGGACCTTGTGGATGAAATAAAACTAAATAAGTTTGAATGAATCAAATCCCTAATTAGAGTTTTAATGGATGCATACATGGTTTCTCTTTATCCTTGATGAGCACCTCTCAAAGCTTTTGAGGTGATATGACCCAATGACCTTGAGGAAGGCACAGGGCCCCAATGGTGGCATATGATAATCTTCCTCCAATCTCTTGCCACTCCATCTCAGTAAACCACACAATAGAGGCAAGGACAAGCATCAATAGGATCCAAGAAAAAGGTCCCATCCAAGCCAAGGCAAAAGGAAACATTTGACTTTATGGCCCTTAACCGCCTATGACACCCCCTCCATGTCCATGATCTCAGGTCGTGACCAAGAATTGACTCAAGACTGAGGCCAAGATATAATAGTAAGGATGCCTCAAACTTTGCATCCCTAGGGATGTCTCCAAATTCTCCAAATTCACAATTAGGCCATTTGTCTTAGAGGACCCAACTTCTTGAAACTCATGGGGACTAGGCTACCCTGGTCATTAACATGCCTTTTCCAAAGTTGAGTAATGGAGTCATGGAGGTGAAGGAAATCATTTGACAAAAATTAGTTTAAAAAAAACCCTCTAAACCATTCGTTTGTATTATGATACATCTAGAGGCCACTTTTTGCGGACAATGGCTTCTAGATGCACCATAATATAGGTGAAGGAAACTAAAAAAATTGTAAGTGGTTTGCCTAAAAGCATGATTAAGGTTTTGATGCATTCAAGCATAGATAACTTGTGAAAACCCTAATTAGGATTTTGATTCAAATTAGTATGACTTGTGTATTTGGTGATTCTAGGATGTGATCTAGATTTTGACCATGAAATTCATACTTTAGTGTGGAAGAACCTCTAGTGATTGAGAGTAAGGTAAAGCAAACACAAGCTCAAGGAAGGGATGTTGACTATGAAACTTTGTGCATGTTTGAGAAGAGAGGTTTGATAGAGAAGGTAAAAATGTATTCTAGAAGTGCAGATAGTGGAATGTGGTGGAATACTTTCTTATAAAAACAAGCCCTCATCCTTGAATGGTTCAACAGTCACACTAGTACTTTGTGCAATGATTTTGTATGGCCAAAATCTTATCCTCCTTCAGAACAAGTTGTATAACCTCAGAGTCTATCACTTGAGGTTGAAGCTTTAATCAACACACCTACATGAGAGATGTATCTTGGTGCATGACAATCTCATCAAAAACGAGAAGAGCTCACTAAAATGTGGGCAGGTAAAAGATTTGAAGGTTGGATCCATGATTGCAACTCTTGCTCAAGAGGACCCTCTTGGGCATCCATTATGGATTGCAAAGATGATCAATTGACTTCCATTGTTGTGCAATGGTTTAGGAGTACGCATGCTACTCCATTGAAAGGAAAATATGCTCTAGAAATAGTTTCATGTCCAAAAAAGAAAAGTGCAAGAAGGGGGTACCAAAAACCAACCACGATTGAACGTTCTTGATGATCTTGGAGAAGTAGACATACTTGGAGTATGTCTACTTCTCCAAGATCAAGAATGTCCAATTGTACCCCCTTCTTGCCCTTTTCTTTTTTCGACATGCAACTATTTCTAGAGCATATTTTCCTTTCAATGGATTAGCATGCGTACACCTAAACCATTGCACAACAATGGAAGTCACCTGCCCTGGCATAGACTTTCAAATTTCTATCACTTTTGTAATCCAAAATGGACGCCCAAGAGGGTCCTCTTGAGCAAGATTTGCAATCATGGATCCAACCTTCAAATCTTGTACGGAACCTGCCCCCATTTTACTGAAGCTCCTCTCATCTTTGACGAGATTGTCATGCACCAAGATACATATCTCATGTAGGTATGTTGATTAAAGCTTCAACCTCAAGTGTAGACTCAGAGGTTTTACAACTTGTTCTGAAGGAGGACAAGATTTTGGCCATGCTTTGAGAGGCGCTCATCAAGGACAAAGAGAAACCATATCTGCATCCATTAAAAATCTAATTAGGAATTTGATTCATTCAAACTTATTTAGTTTTATTTCATCCACAAGGTCCATTATGAAAACATTGATGTGAATTCTCATGCAAAGAAAGGCCATCGCATCCAGAGGCCACTTTTGGCACAAATGCATTGTAATGGAGTGTTCTAGAGCCCTTTCTTTTGCACCAATTTTGATTATGTGGTTCCTTTCATCTCCATGATTCCATTTCTCAAAATAGGATGAAAAAAAAAACATGTATCCATCCATTTAAGTCATAATTATGGCTTTTATAATTCAAACTTTTGTTTAAATTATAGTATTGTTTCATCCATAGGATCCATGATAATGCACTATGTTATGCATTATGAAGTTTCATAAAAAATTGGCCTCTCAATTCATCATAATGGATGAGGGTTCTGTAGGCTTGTTTTGTATGTAAAAATATGATGGAGGTGCATATTGCTCGAATTTGGAAATGCATTGAAGTTTTATTTAGTCATCTAATACTTTGGAAATGCATCTTCAATAGTTGTTGAGTAGCCAAAATTGCCTCCATGGTAAGGATACTAGTGTCATTAAAGTTTGCAATATCCTTGTCCTTTGGATCAAGGTCTTCAATTCAAAGGTCAATGAAATCCATCAATACACTATTTCTCATTGGGTAAAGGGACCTCCAAAGTATCATACAAGTGAGCTCACTGCAACCTGTAGCTTGGAACTAAATACCCCAAAGGCATAATCACCTATAGTCCATAAGCCAAACTGAAAGGGCTATGTTTGTAGCTACTTTGTAAGTAGTTTGATACACCCATGGGCATGATTGCTTCCAATCCATAAGCCAAACTGAATAGGGAATTGTTTGTAAGTTATCTTGTAAGGAGGAGGCAATCAATAAACCAAATTGAATAGATGTTATTTGTAGTTACCTCTAATGAGTTTGACACTCCATAGGCATGATGTCCTCTAGTCCATAAACCAAACTAAAAGGGGTGTTGTTCATAGCTACTTTGTAAGCAGTTCAATATGCCCACAAAAACTATGGTAAGTTTGTGCTCCCAACAATCAGAGTGACTTGTCTCCATAGTAGAATGTTATAGAGAATCTTGTTTTTGATCTCAACATGGCCATTACCTAAGGGTAGTATGTTGTAGAATTTGCCATCACGTCATTAAGGACATGGGAGCCATAGTGCTAACTATTTTGAGAATGTGTAAATGAGATTGTTGATGTATATTAAGGTAATTTTTAAATCAAATAAATGCTGATTCCCTAATCCAAGCAATCAAAAAATAGAATTGGAAGCATTCAACCAAGGGTATACCACCACTATGTCCATAGAATGCTTTTGTCTTTATACTCTATGGACAAATGCACCAAGACGGTGACATATCTCATCATCAAGTTTTTGTAGCTCATTGAAATTTTGTAGAAGCCCCATTTTGAAGGTTAATTATGTGAAATGTGGGATCATGTAGTATGCAAAAGATATTTTTGATATATTTCTTGTAACATAATGAGGTTGCTCAGATGTCCATGAACTCGGGGCATGCTAATAAAGAAAAAGACCCATTGGCTTCAAAATTACATGGAGGGATACACCAAGATCATTTCTAGCCAAGTGACCATACTCTTATTGCTACATTAATCATTGTTTGAGGTTGGAGTTTTCCAAACAAAAATGCCAAGCAATGAAAACCCATTGACTTGTTATATAATGAAAAAAAATGTCACTCAGCAATAGTATCGCTAAATGAATGAAACATCATGTTTTGAATCGACATTTTGAGTCATACTATGACAATTTTGAGCCATATTATGACAATATATGATTCTTGCAACTTTTTGAAATTAAATTCGTTGTTTTGGGTTGTTTCACCCAAATAGAAATATAAATGTCTATCGTTAAGTGATGCACGCTACTTTTTTATGGCTATGGCTTTATCTATAATCATAACCCCCCTCTCTTGTGGTGGATAAAGTTGTATGTAAAAACATAGAGCCAAATCCAAAAATCCAAATTGTGTAAAGTAAAAGAAACCTAAGAGTTCCCAAAGGTTCAACAAGCCAAGAAGACCAATGGTAGGTCCTTTGTAGTTGTGCTTGGTTTGGATGTTTTTTCTAGGGTTTATCCTCATGAGGGTCCTAATCCCTATGAATGGATTACTAATGTTTTGTACTCACTTATGGGAATCCATGCATGTACTTGCACTTGCACTTACAAGTTGGACCTACACACTTCCACCTATTGCACAATCACTCACTTGGGAGAGGCCATGCAATTTGTTTTGAGGTGATGATGCTTCATTATTCCTTTATGGATTTGATTTTTGGTTTGCCTACTAGGTGATGTGACATTGATCAAGATGTGTTGACTAGTCCTATGTTCATTTGTGATGGGGTATTCACTCACCTAAATGAGTTATGGGTTGGAATTCTTAGTTTGTAATTAGAGGCTCTAATGATTAGTTGTTCTGGTATGGTTGCTATCAAAATCTAATAGGTAGTATGCAGATTGATTTAGATTTGGAATCATTTAATCCGAGTTACCATGGGACGTTTTGGATATCCCTATGGCTTCTATAGATTCTAAGGTTCTGTGCACCCTAATTGGTTGGGTACCCATAGTAAATTGGAGTATCTTGGGTTCCGATCAAGTTGGCCAGGTGGAGTTGGCTGATGCCAGAGATGATGCAGTTAATGCTCATTGGATGGTCTCTTATCCGGTATTTCTGAGACTTCTTTCAAGAGGTAGTGGATCATTGGTTAAACTAACAAGCCACCTATGATAGAGTCTTCCCCCTTGATTGGAAGGGTCATCTGTCCTCTTATTTCAGCACCTTTGGGGTCTCATTGTGGTTGAGGTGGCCTATCATGATTTGAAGATAGTCTCAACAGAGCACAGTCAAGGACAATCTGCCTATAAAAGGACAATCTATCTAACTATTAGCTCTCTCTCTTACATATTGCTCTATGACAAAAGGCTATTAGACTAATGGTTGAGTGCACTATTGTATGCTATTTTGATCATTACACATGGCGGGTGCCCAAGAGGACTGTCGCAAAAGTGGAGTGTTGAGGGCTATCTACCAGACACAAGAGTCCAATTGGTTTCCAGCTAATCACCTAGGTGCATATCCATTGATCACGATACTCAGCCCTCTTTGCTTCCATACAATCTATCACAGACCTATATATCTTTGAGTGCCAAGTCTCCAATCTTAGACTATGTGGCCTAAATGCTAGGTGCCCATAGGGGCACCCTCCTTGCTCAAGCCCATTTTGCCCGCACCATCGTAATGTGGAAATAGGCCCCAAGTGTGCAAGCTCATATTGTACACCAGCTACAAAACACTTTGTAAAGATTGAAGAGAGGAAGGATGAGTAGCCAAGCAGTCTCGATAAGCTACCTACGAAGGGACATTCATGTTTAAGTTTTCCACAAAAGTTGAGTGGGCACATTGTCACTAATTAGTATCATTGTATTCATTGAATTGGCTTGAAAGACAATGAGCAATTGTGTGTGGGGAGCCTGAGTAGAAGATTGGAAAAAGATCATCGGAGGATTTGAAGTCTGCATTAGCCATTTGGATAGTGTGTCAACTATGGTTGAAAGCATTCAGCCGAGTCTTGTGTCAGAGGATGATATTCCAAGTTCATTCACTTGTTGTTGTCAGTGAGTACACATTATTGGAAGTTTAGTTTGTATTTTGAGTTGTAAATGTTTTGCTATCAATTCCAATTGTGATATCATAGGTTATTACTATCAAAAGATGTATGTTGTTGGTCTTTTGATTTTTTGTATGCTCCATTTTGTTTGGATTCAGCTTTATAGAGTTGATCACTAGTGTTGAAACGATTGATGTGTATGTGGTTGTCATCCTTGTGTGAAGTGTATCACATTCTAGTTGTTTTTGTTTATAATGTTGACTACACTATTATGCATTGTGTGGTCTATTGTTTATAATGTGTATTCAAAATTCCTTTCAAATAGTACCATGTGGCTCGTGGTGCAAGAGTACTGGTTTAATGGTTGTGTTGGGATAACCGGTTTGTTCCCATTGCAATTTCTAGGGCTTGGTTAGCAATACATTGAGAATTTAAGCTACTATTATAAGCAATTAGGTGGCATAATGGTTAGAGCCGAGTAATGAGGTGGCCCATTCCTTTATCAAATTGATATCATTCATTGGAAGAATTACTCGATTACAAGATATGCATTCATAATTTTAAAAGACTAATAAGAAGCCTAATGAACCTAATCCATGCACACGATTTTATTTGGAAAAATGAATGCCGAGATGGGTTACATGTAGATTATGGCTTCTATCCTTTAATGAAAATTTCTAATTGGTTGAAAGATTTGTAGGAGATATTTCTTGCTAGAAAAGACCCTTGTGTTAATGCAATGTAGTAAGGTTATTGCACTTTGGAGCTTAGGTACATTCCACACTTATCTGGCATAGTTGTGACCATGTATGCCACAAAAAACAAGAGAATATACCCATTAACAACAATTACTCAAGGAATAAGGACACAAATTTGTCTATCTTTTTTCATGCACGTTAGAGAAAAGTTCACCAATGTTCAAAACGTTCAATACCTTGCCTCTCTTCATGTACTTGATACTTTTATGCAAGGATGTTCAAAATCTTTCTTGCACATTGAAATTTGAGATTACGTCCTGAGCTTACACAAGAGAGTTCAAAATCTTTCTTGCACATTGAAATCTAAGCTTACATACTGAAAGTTTTATAGAGCTACCAAATGGATTATGGAAATTACAAGCACCAATCACAATATAGATTTGGTCTTTCAAGTAATGTATGCACCGCAACTACTATTAGTTTGTGCTAGACGATCAAGGGGAGAGAATGGAGTGCACAAGATGTGTAAACGTACACTATGCATTGTATTTATTATAAGCATGAATATGGAACCCCTTATGGTTAAGGCTAGGATTAGGGTTTGCCCCTATGTCCTTATGGTATGCAAACCGGTGGTTAAAATCCCCTCATAAATTGTACCGGTGGGTAAGAAGAAGGATGCATGTATAAGATCTTATTTTTGGATGTGCACTTGGGTAAGAATAAGGGTTCATTATAAGATCATGTTTTTGGATTTTGTTTGGCGCTCATGACAGAAATCAAAGAGTGGAAAAATCACAGTAGTATGTGCATGTGTGAGCATATAGTGGAAGTCTGTACAATGAGTATTATTAGTAGATCTAGTACACAAATGTGCATAAGTTGTAGGTCATCCTTCACCTTTGGTAAACTAGAGAATAGGCCAAAGGGCTGAGAAAGGATAGCCAAAAGGTAAGAAGTCTAGCTGGCTGGTTGATCAAAAGGTGACTCCATTGAGTGACTACATGATGAACAAGACAAAGCTAAATAGGAAATAAGTCTTTGTGGACTATGGAGTTGCATTGTTAAAGAATCCAGATGTGAAAGTGATGAATACAGCTCAGAGTACATGTGATCTAGTAGGTTGTGACACACAAGGGTGTCACCAACCAAAAAGAATTGACAACAATGATTGAGATATGCTTTAGTAGAGTAATCTTTGTTAGATAATGTAAGGTCATAGAAGATTGCACAGTTGATGTGGACAATGTGATCTAAGGGGTCCATAAAAGCTAGGGCCAAAGGTGCACATATAATACTCTAGTCTCTTGAAGAGACTCAATAAACTTGCAAGGCATGGAGGCTCGTCACACCTGTATGGTCATCTATCATGAGATGAAGCTGATTTGTTGGGTGCATGCTAATAAACATCCATCGACACTGGATGTAGTATCTTGTCATAGGCTCACAGTGGAGCTGAGAGCGTAAAGTCCTAGATGTATAAAGACAATTGAAAAAGTATAGATTGTAGTCGAGGCATATGAGATACCAAATGCCACTGATGGAAAAGCTAAAGAATTGGATTGAACCACTAATTTGCATCTAGTATGGACTCTTTGGCCGCTTCGTTTTACATTAAACAAAATTAATAGAAGTATCTTTTTGTGATCATTTAATATGTGAATGAGAAGAGCAGAAGGCCCTATAATCTTCAAAAAAATAAATAGGACAAAATTTCTAGTGGGGGTATAAGGGTGTCCTTTAGATTGATTTGGTGATGTTTTTTTTGAAAAAAAGTGCTTCTAAAGTACAAGAGT